>NC_061776.1:8307596-8953846 GCF_022458985.1 Mugil cephalus
CATCGATCTGCTTTGGGCTCAGTTTACCTACAGGTAGAAAGACAAAAACACAAAGCTACAGAAATATCATCACTTTGTCTCCAGCTCCGATTGACACAAATGGGGCATAATTTCTGGGATGAATAAAAGCTTCCACCACATTCACAGTGTGATCTGTTTGTTACCGAGTGGAACTTTCTTCATCTCCTCCATGGATTTGGGGTCACAGATGAGCTTCAGAAGAGACTGGATCTTCACATCCAATTTGGAGGACAATGAGAACACCAGAGTCAATTCAATCAAAGCTTCTGATAAATACTGAGGAGTCACAGACATTTCATACCTTTTCATTTGTGTTGTGGTCTATTAATACCATCTCATATTGTCTGTCTTTTTCCTTAAATTCCTCCCGGTCCTCCCACTTGTTCTTGGTCTTGTCCAAAAACCTGTAGTAAAACAAACAATTAGCATAATTTAACTGAGCGCACTTCTACAAAACGTATGTGGAAATCTTTTTAGTCAGTTACGAATAACTCTCACTTTTCCTCGAAGCCCTTTTTGGCATCCTGCAGTTGTTCACCATAGTCCTTGCACCAGTATCGACCATCGTCTCCCACTGCAGACACAATAAATAAAATAAATTAAACCAGTTCAAAGAGTGGTTCAGTTTAGAGAAAGGGATTTGTTCTATACATTCCTTCACATGGAAAACTTTCAATATATTAAATATAAATACAGTCACCTTTTCCATATTTCATCCACACACTATAACTCTTGGAGTCTTCATCTAGCAACTGGATCTGATAAAATTTGTTGCTGTTTTCCTGAATGTTTGTCTGAAACAGAACAGAAACTGTTCGCTGCAAGTCTAAAAGATCAATATCTCAGCACTGCACAATGAAATGTTCACACAAGCTTTTATTTCTTTAGAAAGAGCCCAGGAGCAGCACTATTATCTATGAAGTTGAAGATGTTTGGTTATTGCAGCGGTTTACCAAAAAGCACTGACGTCACAATTATATCATAAATACAGGCCTAAAGCTATTTAATTCAAATCAGAAGGAAGATGTAAGAATTATAACCATTTCTTTAGACAGTGAATTTATGTGAAACCACCATAATGCATCATGTTGTAGGGATGTTCAGAAAAAGTTTGTTAAATCATTTTACAAAGAATAATGTGTAAATCTCTGAGCCACTGGGAATAAAATAAAATAAAATAAAATAAAATAAAATAAAATAAAATAAAATAAAATAAAATAAAATAAAATAAAAGCAGAAATACTTTTTCTCCTCTATTAGACATTCTTAAAATAAAGCAGTGATCCTGGCTGAGGTACAACAGATAACGTTTATAAGGTTAAATGTCAGGACTTAAGTCAACTAACCTGGTTCAGCATCACGTCATAGACGTCGTTTCCTTCAGTGTAAACATGAGCCTGAAAGACAAAAATGAGTTGAATGAATGAAGACAACTGTTCCTGATCATATTTACTTGTATAGTTTTTATTTTCTGACTTACATGAAGTTTAATTTGTTGTTTTAACTGAAAAAAATGATTAAATAAAAACACACACTGAAAACACAAGTGACAGACTGATGTCAAAGAAAATAAATGAATTAGGAACAATGGTTTCCACTAATAATTAAGAATAAAAACATCTCTTGTAACCGACTCGATCACAACAGGCCGCACTGAAGAGAAGGAATTGTAGTAAAATATCAGCTCCTATAATCATGCAAAGACTTGATCTGTGTGATATACAAACCGCAAAAACCTGTGGATACACACACCACCCCCCTGGACAATAACCACCCAACCTACCTACCTCCTCCTACCTCCCTTTCAGCACCTTAGACAGCATAAGCCTCTGAGCCACGTCTGTACCTTTAAAATGTCTGAAAATGTTTTTTTTTTTTTTTATTTTATGTTGCAACTTATTTTATATTTCATATTTATTCTGTTTATTGCACTACCTCCTTAGTTACAGCATTTATTTATTTTGTACATTTTAAATTTTTCTTTTGTTTTGTTGTGCACGGTAGCTCTGCGGGAGCACCCCTCAAATTTCATTGTACAACTGTATAATAACAATAAAGACTATTCTATTGTTCAAACTAATGTTTGAAAAGATTAAAGAAAGTGGAAATGTTTTTTCTCTGTTTTTCAAAACTTATATTCGTAATATATAAGTTATGTTATATAATATAATATAACTCTGGATAATTATTCAATTCAATTCAATTTAATAAAGTTTTCAACTTTATTGGTTCTGAAGGCAGTTCGGTTCGACAGCAGTAAGTGGTGCCCATGTCTACATAGACAGCAGCCAACACTCCCCCTTCAACAGTAATAACACAAACCACACTGTCAGAGATGACGTGCCGGGTTCCTCCTACGTCTCCCAAGAATGCACAGCCGCTGGGTGCGTTAACAGGAAATGAACAATAATGTAAAAGTACTTATTTAAAAGTGCCTCTATTAGCAATCGGGTTCATTCTCACATAAAGGTTTTTAGATTTAAAAGCCTAATAGCAGAGGGGATAAAAGATCTGGAATAATGATTTGTTTTCCTAGATGGAGCTTTAAAACACTTTCATGAGGACATGAGCTGAATAGTCTAAAACTGGTTTATAGTGGATGAACTGGTCCACGCAGAGCTTGTGAAATAAGAGGCTACACTGGTGGAAGTATTTCCTCCTCTACTCTAGTAAATCAGTATTATTGTGTAATCACTCCCTACATATAGAACAGACTAGTCAGCTTTTTCCTCGGGAGTTTAACTTGAGGGTCTGTTCTTAACCTCAACCACAGCTGATAGAAATAATTTAACATCTGTCGTGGACAGAGATGTTTTACCTTTCCGAGCTTGGCTTCATATTGTTTTCTGGTCTTCTTTTCCATCTTCACATCGTCTGTTTGACATATAAAGATCAGAAACATTAAACTAGTGAGGTACAGTTTCTTTCCACCTACAAAAACCCAGGACCTTAAAAATATTATTTTTAAAACTTTCTGTGCTTAATACACCACTGACTCCTCTGTGTGACGATCTGACATATAATATACAACATATGAGATCCACCTTGCCTTTTTTTCCTCTAGTTGTTCTCTTCCTTTTCTTAGCTGCAGGTTGCTCTTCTGCCTCCTTCTCTTCCTCTTTGACTTGAACCGGTTTCTCATCCTGAAGCGCCATGTCCCCAGTGTCACTCAAACTCTCTGAACAAGAGGAGAGAGCAGAGGGAACTTTTTGAATATTACCCAAAGGATACCCAACAAAAACTATAACACAATGAATAATCAACATTGTTTTTAATTAAATGCTGAATAAGCTGCACTGATAAGAAAGTACAGCTTTGCCCTTCACAACGTCTGTTTAACATATAAAGATCAGAAACATTAAACTAGAGAGATACAGATTCTTTCCACCGACATAAACTCATGACCTTTTAAAAAACATTCTGCTGTTTGTTCACTACTGACTCCTCTTTGTAATGATCTTAAATATTGTTTCCAACATGTTGGATCCACCTTACCGTCACTTTCTCTTTCTCCTCTGGACATTTCTTCAGGTTTTGTCTGACTCCTGCTTTGTCCTCTCCTTCTCTGAGCTGCAGGTCACTCTTCTGCCTCCTGCATTTCCTCTCTGATTTTATTCAGTTGTATATATGGGTGTGTGTATGTATATGGTCTTGTTTGTGTGAGTGCAGGCGTCAGAGGCACATTTTGTTGTGGTGTTTATCACTATGCAATGACAACAAAGGTCAAATAGATCCACATTGTTTTTAATTAACTACTAAATAAGATGCACTGACAAAAAAAAAAGGAGATGAGATGACAGCAAACACAAAATGTGAAAGATAAAATCAAAATGTGGGATACAATGACTGAAACATAATTAGACACATAAAAAACACACCCGGTTTAGACTTGCAAATTTTCCTTTTATACTTAGACTTGATATTCGTTAATGATTCACAAGGGAAATGGCTTGGTCAAAGTCCACAAGCCCATTGTAACAATCACAAACACACACATTTTTTTTACTACTTTCCTGTTTCTGTTATAGAATAGAATACAAAAATGTAAAAGATAAAACCAAAACTTTTTTTTTTTTTCATTTTTGTCATAACTTAATGTTTCAATGATCATCAAAGAAATTTAAGTATGAGACAAAGATAACACAAGTAAACACAAAATGGAGTTTTTTTTTTTAACAAAGGTTTTATTAGTAAGGTAATGCAAACACTTTTCCACACATGCTCCTGATAGACAAAGTTTTTGCCCTGCTGTTAAAATATAACTAAACTGTGGTTTATCACACCTGAATTCAGTTTCTTCGGCCACACCCAGGCCAGATTACTGCCACGCTGTTCTAAAACAAGAAATCACTTAAACAGGACCTGCCTGACAAAGTGAAGTGGACAAAAAGATCCTCAAAAGACATCATGCTGAGATCCAAAGAAATTCAAGAACAAATAGCCCCTTTCACATAAAGGATTTTATCGGCTCGTCGATGTGAACATGAATGCCGCGTTGACCCGCTAATTTACACAATGACATTGATGTAGCTGCCTGTCACATTTTGATTCTGTCACTGGACGTCTTGTCAGACTGTATCATTGTAGAAGCTCCAGGGCTGCAAGCAGCTCAAAAAAGACTAAATTTTGGTTTACTCCCATAAAGACTGATCCCTGAAGGGCAGAGATTTTAGTCCATTTTTTCAATCAAACAAATCAAATGTGTTGTTACATGATCGTTAATGGAAGCACATAGGTGAATTAGCCTTGCTTCATGTTCAAGGAAATGCACCGGGGAATCTTGGTGTACACTGTGCATCACGGCTGGGTTTATATACAGCTTGTGTAGTCTTATGGCACACTTTCTAATCGATTATGGCAGTGCACTGGCAAGACCGTGAGAACTGTGCGCTGCCCGCATCCAGGGAAAAGAGGAGATTTGGCACGCTAAATGTGTAATGATGATGTTGTCAATGCAATGTCGTATGAGATGGAGGGAAAAAAAAGAGGCACATACCTCTCCTCTATAAGAAAGAGACTGGGCTAAAATATCAGAGGCAGAGTTCAAAGAGCAAAAACACTAAAAAGAACAGAAAGGCTCGTCTCAGTTTGGCCAACATCTTGATGATCCTCAAGACTTTTGGACTGATGAGACTAAAGTTGAACTTTCTGGAAGGTGTGTGTACCATTACATCTGGAGTAAAAATCATAGCAACAGTAAAATCTGGTGGTGGTAGTGTGATGGTCTGGGGCTGTTTTGCTGCTAGAGGACCTGAAAGACTTGCTGTGATAAATGGAACCATGAATTCTGCTGTCTACCAAAAAAATCCTGAAAGAAAATGTGTGGCCATCTCTTCATCAGTGGTCATCTCTTCATCACCACAAGTCGAAGCGAACTTGGATTCTGCAGCAGGACAATGATCTATAACACACCAGCAAGTCCACCTCTTCATGAATTAACTTATTTTGTTCAGAAAGTTTGTATGACATTGTTGATGTGGCACTTCACAATGAGAAACCGGTTCAAGTCAAAGAGGATGAGCAGGAGGCAGAAAAGCAACCTGCAGCTAAGAGAAGGAGAGAGCAAAGCAAGAGTCTGAATAAAAAAAAAAAGACAAGCGATGACAAATTGCTGAGGTGACGGCTCTGACTGTTGTCTGTGGATATGCACTGGGCGGCAGTTCAGTTCAGTTCAGTGTCTGAAACTTATTGGAGGACCTGGAGGGTGTCCTGGTGGACAGCAGTAGTCAGGGAAGACGTCAAGCTGAAGAAGGAGGGCTTTTGGTGGAGGAGAGGCTGAGAAGCTATGGAGAAAGACTTGGACTTGGAGAAAGACTTGGACTTGGAGAAAGACGGTTGACCTCTGTGAGGTTCTGGCAAACCGAACTATGGCCCAGAGTTTTAAAAATGGGGCCACGGGGTGCGCTCCAACTATAGTGGTATCACACTACTCAGCCTCACTGGAAAGTTTACTCCCAGCTACTGAAAAGGAGAGTCCGACTGATAGTCTAAAAGTTCAGGAGGAGCAATGTGGATTCTGTCCTGGTCATGGAGTAATGGACCAGCTCTTTACCCTTGCAGAGCTGCTTAGGGAATTGTTGTCACAAGCCCCTGTACAACCAAAGTGAGAGCTGTGTCCACATCCTCGGCATAAAGTCAACCGTGTTTCCAGTGAGTGTTGTACTCCGACAAGGCTGTCCCCTGTCCCCAGTCTCAAGACGCAATCGGGGTAAGGAAGGTGTCTGGTATGGGAACCTCAGAATTGCGTCTCTGCCTTTTGCAGATGATGTGGTTCTGTTGCCTCCATCAGACTGTGACCTCCAGCACACAATGGGATGGTTTGCAGCTGAATGTGAAGCGGTTGAAGGTCAGCTCCTCCAAGTCCAAGGCCATGGCACAGAAAATGTTGGAGGGGGTGAGTTCTAGTATCTCTGGGTGCTGTTCATGACTGATGGTAAAATGGAGGAAGAGATGGACAGATGGTTTGGTGCAGTGGCTGGAGAAATGCGAGGGCTGTATCGATCTGCCATGTGAAAAGCTAAGTTGTAAGACAAAGATTTTGATTTGTGTATCCATGTTCCAATCCTCACCTATGGTCATGAACTGCGGGTAGTGACCGAGTCACTGGCATCGCAGTTACAAGCGGCTGAAATCAGGATCCTCCAAAGGGTGTCTGGGCTCAGCCTTAGATGTGGTTTAGACTTCTCTATCAAGTTGAACATACATTTCTCTGTATATTTAATTACTTTTAAATATGTTTTTATCACTTGAAGTGGAACTACTGCTTGATATATTTTGTTGGCTTTATGTCGTCCTCACGTCAATAAAAGCTGTGAACATGAATTTCATTTTGGGCCTACTGGATGTGTATCTTTAGACTCCTTTAGATGTGATGAAATGTGTCTCATTAGTGTCAAAAACTACTAATGAGTTCCAGTAAATCAAATATTTGGGTTATAATGAAAGAACAAAAAAATATATATATTTATATTTTTTTATTGGTGTGAAACAGACAAAGACAAAGAATCTGTTGAAAATCATTCACTTTTTGTCACATAAAACACAAAACTGTAAGATTATGTACAAGCAAACAACAATAAAGGACGTCCTCTTTCACAGGCTGGAGTGTGTGTGTGTGCGTGTGTGTGTGTGTGTGTGTGTGTGTGTGTGTGTGTGTGTGTGTGTCTCTTTGTGCTGTTTCACCTCCTCGAACCCAGCAGGTAGAGGAAGATGAGGATTATGTCCAGGTAGATGTTGAGAGCAGCGTTGATGTAATCTTCTTCACTGAGGGCGTAGCTTCCTCTCCCCAACACGAGCTGACAGTCGATCACCAGGAACTGGGACAGAGAACAAGAGTCGGGACTGAGTGAGGAATGAGCTCCACGCTGACGCCAGAAATTCATTACACGTTTGGGATAAAAGACGTTTTATGTGGAAGACACTTGAAAAACAAAAGCAGTTGTAAACAAGAATCATTTTCAATACAATCAGTATCTGCTCCCTATGAAAAGGGCTTTAAATCTATTCATTATTTCAAATATGTTGTCACGCCTACTGTGAACAGCCACAACATTATGACCATTATGACAGGTCAAGTGAATAACAGTAAATATCTGGAAACCTGTGAGTGGGTCGGATACGTCGGGCATTGAGTTGAACATCTTGTCAGAAGCAGGAAAAGTTGCCAGGTGGAAGAATTTGAGCGACTTGAAGGGACAAATTAAGGTGGACGGGGCTGGACGGGGTTTCTGGGGTGCAGCGGTCCAAAGAAAGAAAAGAGGGGAACCAGCGACAGGACTCACTGATGCGCACGATCAGTTTGTTGTGTGTGTCTATACTGACCCCTGTCTGCAGCTGGAGGCTCCTACAACAGAGTCCACACCCCGGCAGGTCAGGCCTGTTTTATCTCATTTTACTTAGGGTGGTTCAAGGATTTAATCGTCCTAATCAGCCTTTTTTTTTTTTGTCTTTCACAAATAAAATAATAATTTTTATATTCTTTGTCTTCACCTTATGATGTGTACACAATATTAGGCGGGTGGTCTTAATTAAACCAATCAAAACTTCTAATCTTGAGTGTGTAGATATTAATTTGTCATTTTTAGTTCATGAATCCATCCATGTGACCTAAATATCTCTAAAATGATTCTCTTTGTAAATGACGCTTTTTCTTCAGTCCTGAAATTGTTTATATTCTTCTCACCCAAATAATTTTCTCATCTTAATCAGGTCGTAAACAGACTCCAGTCACGTCAAGTTTCAAGTGCGCTCAACCCACAGATGTTCCTGCTAAAACGACTCAAACGAGCCCGGACGACTTTGTTTTAGCTTCGTGTTTTTTGGGTCTATTCATAAGGCTTCATCACGGCGGAAACATCCAAACATCTGGCAAAGACTTTTTTTTTTTTTTTTTTTTTTAAAGATCAATATCGTCATCAACCTGAGTTCAACGAACTCTAAACCTCCTCCAAAGTGTTTAAAAGATGCAGCTGCAAGATGTTTAAAGTGTGCTAATTTTATCTGAAGCACTTTGCGAAGACACATCCGTGACCTGAGCGAGGAAAATGCGCGGCGGCGGCGTCCTGCTTCCCTTACCAGAGAGAAGACCAGAGCTCCCAGGCATCCGTAGCCGATGTCGGCCATGTACGAGTACAGGAAGGTGCAGAAGAAGCCGAACATGAACAGGTCCACGACCAGGACCAACATGACGCCGTAAAAAATAGTGAAATCATAACGAGTCTGCAAATAGCACAGAAAGACAGTAGTTGATTTCATTACACGATATTCTGTTTTGATCTCAGGTAACATTTCTATTTATTATATTTTTACTTCATTACTGTTGTAATGTTGCTTTTATTCTGTTTTTATACTAATATCAATCAGGTGCAACACATTTTTAAGAGCAGCCCTACTAGTGGGTGGACCTTACACTGGAAAACATTTCAATAAATCTTCTCTTCTCTTATGTTCACGTTCAATAACTCAACTTTCTTATACAGCCATAACATTATGACCACATATGACAGGATAAAGTAAATAACATTGACCACCTTGTGACAATTCAGTGTTCTGCTGGGAAACTTTTGGACCTGGCATTAATGTGGATGTTACTTAGACATGTAGCACCCACCTAGACCAGACCAGACACCCCCAGGAGGATGCAGCCTAACACAGACACATGTACAAAAATGCTTCAGGAGCATCACAAGGTGTTGGCCTGGCCTCCAAATTTCCTAGATCCCAAACTGACCCATGTTCATCCTCTGATGAGCCACAGCTGTTTTGGAGACCTACACAATATCAGGAAGGTGGTCATAATGTTATGCCTGATCGGTGCATACCTTAAACGAGGCACGACATAAAAGTTAGTATCTTAGAGCAAATAGTGCCACAGGCTGGACTACAAACTCGGCTCTTGAGACGGTACTTGCACATAATTTGTTAAATTCGGTGGCTTTTAGTGAGCGTCAGACTAGATGAGGCCTTGGTGACCGAAAACCAGGAGAGATATTAAGTTTATAAGCTGTTTGGAAACAGAGCTGGTGGACAAACCTGCGCCGTGAAAGCAATGACTGCCAAAGTGACGGCAATCGTCACTCCCATGGTGACGACCACGGCGGCCGTGTTGTGGAAGGAGGCAACTGTCCCGACCATGTACGACATGCTCACGGTGACGACGGACTGTAAACACAGAAAGATTCAGGCCATTAAACGTCGTGGTCACACGTCCTCAGATAAAAAAACACATTCAGGTGCGGATGTGGGTTCTTGCGCTTCCTGACGAAAGCCAAGTTTACGTCACGACAAAACCTCAACAACTGATTTCTAATATCTGCTTGGGTCTTTTGGTAGATCTTCGGTGAAAGTGCGACTTTCGGCCGAGGCAGCAACAAAATATGTTTCACTTCTCCTTCAAAGGTGTGACGTTTCTCATCCAACAGTTGTTTCCTGTAAACTTCTCCCACCCCTCCCACCACTGTGAGGTAAATAAAGGACTCCCCCCATCTCATATTTCAGCCTCGTGCCCGTGCGTCTGTCACCCACCAGCCCCACGATGTTCCAGGGGTGACGCTGGCTGAAGGACCTGAAGCACTGGAGGGAGAAGGCGACCACGAGGAAGATGATGTAGGAGCTGAGGTAGGCCCACAGGTGGGTCTGCACCGCTTCCTTGACCACGCTGGAGAAGGTGAACACGCACACCACGCTGAAGGTGAACAGCAGCTGGAGGGTCACGATGCAAAACACCTGCACGGGACGAGACCAAAGAAGTGAGCAGCTTCATTACTGCAACAGCTGAACTGGGAAAGTTTGTGGCAAAGAAATAATAATAAACAAAAACAAAATAGTTATTGATTCAGGGGTGCATCAGTCAGTGTCTTCTTCTTCATAGAAGAATTACAGAGTTGCTTGGTTATTGTTATTGTTTCAGTTCCTATCAGTCTAAATCACCTTCAACACCTGGACACGACATTAAATTGTCCCACTTACACAATGTTTACAAGAACCACAAAGGGCGAAAGAAATAAATCATCCCTACAGGTCATGATATGAGTGAAAACCTAACCCGACCTTGTGACTCTGACGTCTTTGCTCGTGTCTGTGAGTAATGTTTTTAAAAGAAAACTTCCTGGGTGAGCTACTTGGAAAGATCACAGACTCATTTAGTCGGTTTAACTGTCACTTGGTGGAAAACTATTTGCCTGTGTGCGGCACATCCGTCCTCCCACCAGTCACTTTTAGCACCTGGAAATGAAACAGGACAGGATATATATATATATATATATATTTGTTATTGTTTTGCCGACGCAACGTCAACAACACAAACAGCTGTCTCAGCACCAACAAGAGTGGAAGCGTTCCTAGTATTTGCCCCTCGTTCTTTCGTTTCTTTCTGTTTTCATCATATTTGCTTTAAACGTATTTGTTATTATTATTGTTTTTAACTCTTATAAGCATTGTGTAATTTCTGTATCCATGGTTACGGGAGGTTTCGTTTAACATCTGCTGGAAGCTTGTTCCACCTGACGACCGTTGCCTTTACATCGTCAGTTAGCTACGAGGTTCATTATACACTCATATATTTATAATTAATTAATTCCTTATTATTAAGAAAACTTAAGTTGTGACTTGGTCCTGGACAGTTTGCCCGTTGCTCTGAATGAACTAAATGTTTAGTGTCACATCTGGTTCTGCGGCACATGGTCATGTTTAACTGTTCCTGTTTTTTTGGGCATTTCCTGTTTCGTAATGTAAGTCAATAACTCTCATTTCCGATGTCTTCACTTCCCTCTGTGTGGTTGCCATCCCTGGGAACCCCCCCATTCCCACCCTGATGTGTTTCACTTATGCCTCATTTGTCGTGTTTCCATTCCCCTTAGAAATGCGCAAAACCTAAATATCGCAATAAAAAACTGTATGTGTGTGTGTTTTTTTTTTAATTCCTTTTGATTTTTGAACTTGTGACTTGTCTTCATCTGCCTTTTAAAGTTTATTTGTACAGTTCATCCCTCCTACCATCAGTCTAAAGGCTCATTTAAAGTAATGTGAGACCTATAAGCCATAACCTTCCCACACAGTCAACGTCAGTCTCATTTATAGCTGTGTGTTTGTCAGTCCGGTTCACTCTGTAATAGCGCCACCCAAACACTAGTCGGCGCTGTGTCTTTTTTGCCAGCCAGGTTATTTTGGTTTATACTTCCTGTTTCATTTATCTCTGAACCTCCTCACTCAACCGATTCTTAATTGATCCAAAACAATCAATAAAAAACCGTGAAGCAGATAGAAAATACTAACGATGCTACTATGAAGCGGAGCAATCACAGCTCGTGTGGTGACGTGCGTTTACATTTTTTTGAGAGGTGAACGTCAGCTACAGCACCAAATGGAGTTAAGATGGAGGAGGCACAAGTTCACATTAACCAAGAAATCATCCCGAGAGGTCAAAATGTAGGGATGGGCATCGATAGTTCTTTTAAAGAACCAATTCATCATTAGGCTTCATGCTTATCGATTCCCCTTATTGATACTTTTCGTGCCGAATCTTTACATCACAGTTCAGAATGCGGTCGTTATGCACTTAAAAGTTGTTTAATGCCCGCCATAAAATGAAAGAAGAAGAAGAATCTTCACGTCGAACCACATCACATGAGGACAACGAGGAAGACGCGATGGCAGAGCGACTAAAACCGGTGGAGAGTGTGGCTTCACTTCACTAGAAGGGACTGTAACAACACACTGAGCAATTTATGCAGCACCATGATTTCAAGCAAGGGCAGAAACATCACCACCATGATGAAGTATTTGTGGATGATGCATGTATCATATACAGCCACGTGTTCAACACCCTCCGGTCAACGACTGTGGCTACCGCTGAGTCTCAGCAGAGCAGTGCTAGTGAGGATCCAGTGACCAGTTTCCTGTTTTTCTTACACAAACTCTTATCTCTTGTTTAGGAAACTCAATAAAACTTCTGTCGTTTACACGAAACCACAAACGCCTACTTTTTCCAAACCAAAACTTCACGGGAGGAATTGATATGGAAAATGATAAAGAATTGGATCGATAAGCAGAATCGATATCAATAAAATCGTATATCTTTTAATCAGAATATGTGTAAACTTTCTGTTCATGTTTTGTTCACGTCTATGAGTATGTTTTCCTTCCTAAATTCATTCATTTTAATCACCTTTAGTGATTTGAAACATCCAGACAAGTCTCACCGAAAACACCGAGCACAAACCTTTCTAATGAACCCTCTCCTCACTGTCCGGTCATCGACGGAAGATAAAAGCGGAGTTTGGTCCGACGCTTCTTCTGGGTTGATGTCTCGGAAGGACTCGTATGCAGAGTGCTGAGGGGGGGCGTGGGTTTTCGGCGGGGAGTACATTCCTGAGGATGCAGAGTAAGGTGGGGGCGGCTGCTCCGGGCAGGAATACTTCGGCGGTGACGGTGGCGAGGACACATCGGGGCTGGAGGCGTCCTGAGCCTGTATGGTCGCGACGGCGTCCGCTGTGTCCGACATTCTGGTCGAAGCTGAAAGATTGTGACAAATAAGGAACACATGAAAACTGACCTCTGCAAAATGAAAAAAAAAGAGCAGAAGTGGTTAGATTGCGGTTTGTGACGTGTTCGGTGTGATGACGTTTATCAGTAGCTCATGTTTTTACGTTGATTTAGATTCCTGTCTAGTGCACAGATTGATATGAAGATTTAAAAGAGAACTCGTGGTGCTGACCTTTGAGTCGCCTTAGATTATATTTAATTTCTAAGTTTTTATGTATATTTATTCAGAAAGATTATTCAATAATCTGCCTGTATTAAGTCACCAGATCTGGACAACTTCCTGATCTAGACTGGTTTTCAGATTTCCTGCCTCCTCCCCTGATTAGACCTCTCATCTCCACCCATTCGCCTGGTGTGTTGTTGGTTGTTTCTTGGAAATTAGTTTTTGTTTCAGCTTAGTTTTCAGCTTACTCACACAGCGCCTCCTCACTCCTTCATACATTTCTCTCACATGTTTTTTTCTACCAATAAACTTCTTCGCATTAATTAAAACGCACTTTTTGTTCGTCAATCATTTAACAAGTGGCAAAATGCAGTCCTAGCTAGTGGTCCTAGTGTCATGTACCAGCGTACTTTGTTACTGTGCATTCAATGCTAAGCTATACAAATAATATGCATCATACGTTTATGTTTTATTTTAAACTTGTGCAAGGAACAGTATTTGCAGCGTACGTCCTTGTGTCTGGAGGAACCTGACGATAACGCAGCCTCGTGATTAGCCCGGAGGCGATGGGGTTCAGGTCCTCCTCTTTGCATTGCAGAAGGCTCGGACAGACGTGTCAAGGCTTGTCCCGAGAAAACATCTTCTGCCTCCGCTTATCTGTTCGCTACAGTATGTTGGATTCATCCAGTTCAGCCAGTTTATATGTGTATATGTGTAAATACTTTTTGTTTTTGTCAGATGCTTCTCCGAACATCTCCGTTGTGGAGAATCAAGAATACGTTGGGGTAAACGCTGGGCTTTCCTGAAAATGTTGCTACTGTAAAAAAAAAAAGAAAAGAGGAAGGGACATCTGGGGGAGGTGTTCATCCTAAACTCACATGACTCTTCAGACTGGAGAGGTTGTGGCTGTTTACACCCAGGTAAATCTGAATACATTCTCTATATACAGACGATTGTCTTTATTAGAGTTTCAGGTGGAAACTGCCCACAGATGTTCAAAGCAAAAATACACTACAGTCATTTAGAGCAGAACAAGTCACTTAGAGCCTGAAGCCTTTGTTTCAGTTTTGTGTTTTTTGTATCTATCCATGTTAGTTCTCCACAGTGGAAACATCCACCTTGGCAAAGACTAAAAGATTATTAACCTGGGTTCAACTAACATTTAAATCTTTCTTCAGTTAGCTACTTTTCACCAAGCGTTTGGACGTCTCCCTCGTGATGTATTTGAGTGAGCAGAAGGATCATTATTATTCTTTACTCATTCTTATTCTTGAGTGTTACAAGTCAAACAAGAAATTATCCGTTATTTTACAAGAGTTTAGTTCTGAAACAGAGAATAACGCCGACGATCTTCTTACCTCTTCTGCTGGATTTGTTGACAGACGTCCAACACTGCACAGCTCTGTGAGAGGAGAAGACGGTGGAGGCTGTCTATGAACCTGTGGTGTAAAGTTTCACTTCCTGACAGTTTTAAAAAAAATCCAGCGTTGCACTGATGAAAAACTCCACAGTCGCGCTAACAACAGAAAAGAGGCCACAAAAAGGCTCGAGGGCTGTTCCTTTTTAGTTTTACAGGCTCCAAAATAAAACGTGACCTTTCAGTAATATGAAAATAAACTTTTTGTTTGTTCAAACAAACAAAAAAACAGAATTGAGTTAAAACGGAAAGTGAAACCAAGCAACAGCTCAATCTTGTTACAGTATCTTGGTGAGAAGTGTGATTATGAAAATACAACCCCGTGCATACATAAAAATGCTCTTTTGCTCAAATGTTAATGTTGCTTTTTATTCCAGGGAATTATAAATTGCATGTGGAAACGTACGTTGGGGACTTGGATGGTGTCTCGGCATGTCTTTGTGTTAAGATAAAAGTGTTGTATGTCTTATATGCTCAGAGCGCAGTTTAATTTCCTGTGACTTTTAGATCAGAAGAACTTGGTACTTCTCAAAGAGGTTGTGGTCGATTTCATGTCTGCTCTTTTTCACTTTTGGTTCCTCATTAACCACACAGGACCCAGTTTTTACCGTATGCCAGTTTAAACC
The DNA here is from genome assembly GCF_022458985.1 of Mugil cephalus. Taxonomy (NCBI): domain Eukaryota; kingdom Metazoa; phylum Chordata; class Actinopteri; order Mugiliformes; family Mugilidae; genus Mugil; species Mugil cephalus. The sequence continues at coordinate 8,322,865 of NC_061776.1, forward strand.
ACACTTTTCCCACATTAGTGCAATATTTCCTCTGTGTATTTTACGTTTTGAAAGAACTGGGGTGCCAACGCTTGCGTCTTTCAAAGTTATTTTTCTGAATTCTTGTCTAAAGACTAGAATATCCAGCTTAATGTTGAGCACTGAGGAAGATCATATTAAAGCTGTGCTACAGTTTACAGCTACAGAAAAGATTTTGAATAAATAAAAGTAACATTATGACCACCTGAGCTCTGACCCGTCCACTAGACCTCTGAAGGTGTGCTGTGGTATCTGACACCAAGATGCTAACAATAGATCCTTTAAGTCCTGCAAGCTTCGAGAATTCAAAGTCTTTGTGATTCTCAAACCATTCCAGGAACTCCCTTAAAAGAGGCAACAGCTATAATACCTGAAGGGTGAACGTGGTCTACAGGAATGTTAGCAGTGGAAGGTGGTGGTACGTAACTTGGATGGCAGGGCCTAAGGTCTATATAGCCGAACTCTGGCCAAAACATCACGCTGCCTCTACTGACTTGTCTTGAGTCGTGCGTTCGTCTCATGATCCATCAGGCCAGACCACCTCCTTTGATTGCTCTCCAGAGTCCAGTTTGCACATGTGTCCATCGTAGGAGCTTTCATCCTGCAAACAAAACAATTAGTGATCCGCTGTGTGTACCTTGTACCACTTTTTGATAGGAACATCCCACAACATCTGCAGTTTTAGTTGATATTTTGTTGCTTATCCATCATAATTCTCATTCAAAAATTTCAATTAAATTCAATTGAGTGTATATCCACATGCTTCTTCAGAAGCCTATGGAAGTAGCCATGACAGAATTCTACTTCCGCTTGCCGGTTTCCTGTTTCCGGTGACCCACAGCTAATCAAAACCATGATCAAAACTAACTGGGGAAATAAAGCTAGCCGAATGTAGTGCAATTTATATATATATATATATATATATATATATATATATATATATATATATATATATATATATAAGTTCAGGTTCAACTTGTGCCGTTTTTGGTTGCCACAACAAATCAAAGAAAAGTCTATCGAACATCGTTTGTTTTGAGCAACAAAAGCCCTGCACCGCGATCCGGAGAATTCACCTTAAAATGAGAAATGACGCAGGAGGCACTGTCCCAGAACTATCCCCACATTTTTTTTTAAAAAAAAACATCTATATTATGTATCCACCTCCGATTTATCCCGTTTCTGTGCCATCCGTATCTAAACAGCCAAACTTTACCGCGATGCTGACAGCTACTGAAACCATGGTAACGTAGCGCTACCGGAAGAGCAAAAACTGGCTTCCGCTATGAATCATGGGTAATATTCAGCGTCCAGGAAAGAGGTCGTTAATGTTAATAACAATACAAGTTGTGTCAAGACACAAAAATTAAGGCGATGGTAGCAAGAAGAAAAAACTAACAGGAAGAAACCTTGAGCAGAACCGTAAGCTCATATGGAGGAACCCATCTGCTTACGACCAAAGAAAAGAAGAAGCAGGAGAAACAAGGTAAACTTCTGTCATAAATACATACATTGACTGAAGGGAACACGTAGAATCTAACAATACAAGATATTTTGCTGATGATGTTATGTCACAGTTTGAGTATAAGTTGTGCATTTGCCTGATATGTCCCACCTGCCAACAGGCACCAAGATAATTTAGATAACAAGTGTTATTCACATCAACCGTTGTTGGTCATAATGTTATAGCTGATCAATGTAGATGGCTGCCTTATAACTTTTTAATTAAACTAATATATTGTATGAACAAATGCAAATGAGTGACTTGTTGCTTCAAAAGAAAGAAGCAAATCCTTTCATTGAAGCTGAAATCTCAAATTTGAGGCAGAACTATCCATCGACATACATGCAATGTTGTCAGAACTTAACCAGACGCTGCGTCTTAGACTTGATCACACACAAAAAAAAAACAACGTGCACAAATGGGACACTGACAAAACATCTGTCACACATATTTATTGTAAAAAATACATATAAAAACAATTTCTGAGACATACAAAAGATCGGAGCTTAGAAACAGTATATTGAACAGACAAGGACCGAGCCGTTATTTTTCTTTTTCTGTCTTAAATTGCATTACATATTTACAATTTAATAATAAATAAAATTCAATTTCGTCTTTATACCAGAGTTAAAGGCAGATTGTCCATTTCTTGTGGATGCAGACGCCGCTGCGGTGGTGACTCTTTGAAAAAACAAAACAAAAAAAACAAAAAAAAAAAACAACATTCTTGTCTAATGGCCTCGAATGGCGGGGGCGGACGCAGCGGCGACCCCAGGCCGTGGATTTAGGGACATTTATACAAAACACCATCCTTGATTGGAGAGGAGCTAGTTTACACACACACACACACGCACACACAGAGCATTTAGCTAGCATTGGTAGAAATTGAGGTATTGCACCGCACATCTTAGAGGGGGGGTAGGAAAGTAAAAGAGAGTAATGTGGGGTTTTAGATTGTCTTGTTATCATTAGTGACAACCCAACCTCCTCAACCTCCTCTACCACCACCGCCGCCGCCGCCGCCGCCGCCGCCACCACCCCTCAGAAACACACAAAACACCCCCACACCCCTCCCAGCCAAAAGTATACAACATCATAACTTATCACCACAGCAAATGTTAACACCTAGTGATCGATGCCTCCCCCGTAATCGCACAAACAAGACTTCAGGCATCTTTTTTTTTTTTTTGTTTGTCGTTGTTGTTGTTTTTGTCCTATCATCAAAATACAAAATATGAGAAACATGCACAGGGCCGCCCTCTATTGGCGGGGCAGGGAGTAGCACCTCAGACTGTAGAACAACAGAGAAGAGACCCAGAGGCTGGGGAAGAAGTGGGGGGGGAAGAGGGGAGTGGGGGGGGGGGGGACCGGACCTCTAAAACCGATCCACACCGAGTTAATCGCATGGAACAGATTGACCTTTCATTTCATGTTTTTTGTTCTTTCCACTGGCCTGTCCGCAACCTGTCTCTTAGACAGCATTTGACGAGCAGCCGTCGCTTATTTGGCCGCTACCATCACCACCACCTCGGGTTCAGCCCTTAAAAAAACAACAAAAAAAAAAGAAATATAAAAAAAAAAAAAAACAACCACCACCCCGTCACCATTCAAAGGCAATCGCAAAAGACACGCAAAAGAAAAGGCAAAAAGAAAGCTGTTTAACACATAATCATGAGCAACGTTGTAATATAATAGCAGAAATCCTATTTTTTTTTTTATTTAAAAAAAAAAAAAGAGAGAGAGAGAGAGAGGGGTGAGGGTTAGAGGGCTGCTTATGTAATAATTAACCATCAGCTGTCCATAGCCTCCAGTGTTGCGGAGAGAGGCAGATGCCACATGGTGTAAACATGCCCCAAAAAAAAAAAAAAACACCCCTCCATCCATTCGTCCCTTTATCCCCCCTCCCGCGATCCGGCATTAAAGCAGCCAGATGGCGAAACTGTCACTCGGGAGCTGGTCCAAAAAAAAAAAAAAAAATCCGGACTACACCCCTGTAGAGAGTTTGAGAGTGAGGCGGGAGGAGGGGGGGACACAAGAAAAAGAAAAAACAAAAAAACTGGAACATGTCGAGTACCAAAATGCAGTAAATTAAAATTAAAAAAAAGAAAAGCTTTGAACCCGCTTCTTCAACAAGCAGACCTCTGGGCAATTTACAGTAAACACACACACACACACACACACACACACACAGTTGAATATACAGTCATGCTCAGGACATATCTTGTCCCTGGTCGTTGTCGTCTGAACACAAACACACTCAATCTTATCCCAGAACTTATGACAAAAATAAAGAAAGAAAGAAAGAAAAAAAAAAAGCCTCGACGGACAAAAAAGTGCTCAAAACGGCGCTACTACGGCAACTACGGTCACCGAGCAGCAGCACATCATCAAAACTCAGCGCTAACCTACAAGAAACTGACCTGGGGGAGGGAGGGGGGGGGTAAAAACAGAAGAAGAAGAAGAAGAAGAAGAAGAAGAAATTAGCCCCCAAAACTTCCTCCGAAACGCTGACAGAAAACATCTATTAACAGCAGCCTCCTCCCCTTTCACCAAAAAAAAATCAAGCCCTCACCCTCCGGCTGGTTCAAAGTAAAGAGGCAACGTCCATGTGTTCACGCTTTCAGTGTGAGGTCGGATCATCTGGGGCGAGCCGAGGAAAGAAAACATTCATCCGATGCGTGACGTGGAACAATACTCTTGTTTTGTTTTGTTTTTTTTTTTGTTTGTTTTTAGTTGTTTTTTTTTTTTTTTTTGCAAAATACTTGATAAAATAAAAATATCCCGTTGGGAAGGAGATAAAAATACACAGGAGAGGATCCAGAGTCACAGTTAATGTGATTCTTTTTTTTTTTCTTCTTCCAGGTTCAAGATCGTTCCGGGATGATAAGATTTATTTATTTTTTTTTCCTTCTTCTTCTTCTTCTTCTTCTTCTTCTTCAGCGGATTAAACAACCGGCACTTCTGTTCACACGAGGCAGATTTAATTGGAGCGGCCGTCGTGGAGTTTTTGGCGTGGGAGGGTCAAATGTGGGTTCTGCGATTCCAAGAGGAGAGCGTCCGCTGAAATACTGGCGTCTGAGAGGGACGGCGAGCTTTTTGTTTGTTCAATTACACACGTTTATTAGGATCTTATTGGGATTCAGTGTAGTCTCCTGGAAGGGACAGAGAGAGAGACAGAGAAGTTTAGTTAAAGTTTCACTTTAACTAAAAATAACTAAAAAACATTTATTATTCCCAAACTAATTCAATTTACAGGCACTCACCGTAACATACATAATTTTTAACGATAGAGAAATACATACACACAACTTTCCATAGTTTCCATTTAAAGGCCTGATATACTATTTAGAAGTTGTATTCATCATGTGAACGTAAAGGATTCCTCACATTTAAGAACTAACAGCAACTATGTAACGTACCACAGCGACCACAATTTGCTCATATGTTCTGCGCCCACGTGAAAGTTACAGCGTGTGCGTTTACGTGCATTTCTTATCTTATTGCTTCCACCTGCCCAAGGACTGCAGCTGGAAATTAGCCATTAGCTAAATCCGGTACAAAACATTTGCCTTATGTAATCAATGTATTTTTTACATGGTTCCTTCAAGAAATAAACTAAATAAAAAAAAGAAAAAAAAGAAAATGGGTAATAACTCTCCATACCAGCAGGTGGCATTAGTGTGTAATCATGATGCAAAATGGGAAAACCCGAATGGCCCCGAGGCTGAACAGTGGAATGTGAGATGATACTACTAATAATAAAAAAAGAAGCCTTTCTGCGTGAACTTTGAGCTACGTCATCCTGTTTGCGTTCGTCACGTCTCACTGAGCTGATCAGCCAATCACAGAGATCCATCTGACCGGCCCTGCATTCATCTAAATCTATTGGTTTTGTTTTGTTTTGTTTGAGTTAATTATTTTCTTTGTTCATCTGTTGGGTTTTGTTTGAATAAAACTGCTAATTATGCCCCAATTTATAAAAACAACAAAAAAAAAATGAATCAATCATCTGATATGTCAGCGATGGGATTAATTACAGGTTGCAGCTCTTGCCTCTGACGTAGACACACCCCGCATCAACTTTTCTTTGGGGGGTGTGTAGCTGCCGGAGATACAATAACATTTCGTGCTTTAAAAATCTGTTACTGTTTCTGTTGTTTTAGCATGCATAGTGTATCATATCAAATGGAAACCCAATGGCCCGAGTGCAACATGGAATGTGAGATATACTACTATAATAAAAAAAGAAGCCTTCTGCGTGAACTTGAGCTACGTCATCCTTTTGCGTTCGTCACGTCTCACTGAGCTGATCACCAATCCAGAGATCCATCTGACGGCCTGCATTCATCTAAATCTATTGTTGTTTTGTATTTGTTTGAGTTAATTATTTTCTTGTTCATCTGTTGGGTTTGTTTGAATAAACTGCTAATTATGCCCCAATTTATAAAACACAAAAAAAATGAATCAATCATCTATATGTCAGCGATGGATTAATTACAGGTTGCAGCTCTTGCCTCTGACGTAGACACACCCCGCATCAACTTTTCTTTGGGGGGTGTGTAGCTGCCGGAGATACAATAACATTTCGTGCTTTAAAAATCTGTGTTACTGTTTCTGTTGTTTTATTGCTTTTATGTCAAACGTTCTTATTCTGCCCATGTGCAGCATTTAGTTTCGGCCCCTGGTTGTTTTTAGAGTTGAGTTGAGTGGAGGACGTTCTGTTCAGAGGAAAATTCTTGTGTTTGGACATTTTACGTCTCAGTTATTTTAGGAACTCAGGAACGACTTTTAAAACATTTGCTGCTGTGTCTGTATATACGCTGTGGACTCTTCATTTTATTTTATTGCTAATACTAGTGAACGTCCTCATCTGCTGTGCACTTTAGTTATTGTTTGCTTTAGCGTTAGCATAATGTCTGTCTTCATCTGTTGTGACTGCACTTCTCACGGTGGGACACTAAGAAACGGTTTTTTTGATTCCTTTGTGTGTCTGGTAAAGCTAAAGCTAAAGCTAACTTTGCCAAACATGCCATGACTTGGCCCACGTGTGGTGACGTGGTGAGATGCAAACGTTAGCGGCCGCAGCAGACTCCGGTAACTCTCCGTCTCGGGTCCAAACACGTACCTGAGTCGGGGTTGGTCACTGGGGCAGAACACGCGAGTCAATCGAAGGGGTGCTCGGGGCAGCAGGGCTTCACCTTGGACCAGGAGTCGATGCAGCTGCACAAGAGACAAGACAAACGGGACATTTGATCAGCTCGTGTTAACGCGGCAGAACATTTGAAGTCTCCCACGGGGCGTAATCCACTTAAACCAGATTAAATGTAATCACTGCGGCCGGGCTGCGAATCCCTTTAAAGTTTCGCTGGCCTGTTTGAGGGACAAGAGATAAGACGTCTAAAGCTCCCGCTTACGTTTATTTACTTTAATCACTGATGTAAAGCTGAAACAATGAGCTGATGCTTCATTGACACTGAGCAGATTTTCCCTTTTTTTTTTTTTTTTTTTAACACCGTCAATTTAACCAGATCAAGGCGACAAATGACGAGTTTAAACCACAGTGAAAACAATAATTAACCTCGTATTGTTCCAGGCTTTTCGCAGGCTGTTTAGGACGTGCCCGAAGTCAATTCAATGCTGTTCATGAACATTTTGGGGCTCGTGTTTGGTCCTGGCCTCGTTTGAAAACCGAGACTCTGCAGTTTCTATCACAAAAGTCAGAATCACTCTGAGTGGTTTTGTTCTTGAGGAATGAAAGTTGTCGCACAGTAAAAAAAAAAAAAAATGAGTGGGTCAAATCCCACAATGACTTTTATTAGTGAAATCAGAAGAAAAGTTGCGTATTTCATGCGGCATTTACTCAAAAACAACTCGCGTACAGAGCCGTGACTGATTGAAAGAGCTGCTGCTGTCTCATATACCACCCAGAGGAATGTTCAGGTCATTAGGTACACGAGTGTAAACAGACGCCTTCTAATACAGGCTAAATATGGTATTCAGGTTTGTATAGGCACCATAACAGAAATACACCATATAACAGAAACACTTTAACTATGAGGCCTTTAGTGATTTTCAGGTCAAGGATCCTCAGACTGATGGAGAGATTAAGTAGTGACCCATTACCTACTGTATGTGTTGTATATTAAACTTGGCCTAGTGCTATTTATAAATAAACATTATTATTATCATTTTGCATTCAATATTAAGTTATCTCTTATCCCTTTACTAAAATATGTTGGATTCATGTTAATGTGTTTGTAAAGAAATTAAAATTTGTGTGGGAAATTAAAAAAAAAAAATCATCAACCAAAGATTTTGTGACCCCCCACGTAGTAGCCCTGTGGACCCCCTGTTGCAGACATAAGCTTTAACTGAATCCAGCTCAACAGCACCACAAACCAGCTTCTAACATAAACTGAACATTATTATTATTGTTGTTGTTGTTATAACCTTCATGAAGCTAAGATTGTCACATCAGCACGCATTTGCTTTCACTTGTGTACCTAATATTTTGGCGACTCTGCATTAATTATTAATTATTTTCATCCATGTCACGGTTCACAGTGATTTTAAGTTGCCGGTGGCGTTTTTTTTTTTTTTTTTTCCCTTTTCTTCCAAATCACTGTACAGGGTGGATTGAAACGTTAATTACACAGCCACACCTACGAGCCGAGGTACAGAACTGAAAGTCAAACCCTCCCTGAGAAGAAAATCAAAGTCAGGCGGCCTCATCTGAGATGAACTGACGTTGGCGGTTAATTTGTCGTAGTGTGGGAAAACGGAGGGTGGGTGCGTAAATCCGTCTGCTGCTCGTACATCTACTTATAACACACAATGATGGCTCAGCTCTGACTTAAAAATAAAGCGATAGACGGCCTGAACTTGTCGTCTCCTACGCTGGAGCTAAAGTGAAACGAAACTAAAGGCTCCTTGGAAGTCGGGAGTGGCAAAACACCAAGCGCCCTTTGAAACTGAGATACAGTAAATGGCAGTAAAGGGCTGAAACATGCAAAAAAAAAAAAACACTGGTGGCTGCCCTTCCGCAGCTTCGCAGCAATTTATTTTTCCGCGAACTTTCGAAATTGTCACAAAACTCTTGGCTAACGGATCCTGCAGACCCCTGAGCGAGTCGGATCAGAACGTAATGAGTCGATTCAACGGAGGCACAAGCTCTCGGCCCTATTTAAAATTAACTGTTAGACCACACAAACACTTATTTCGCTCAGTAATGGGAACATATCCCGTTTGAAATATAATGATTCATGCATGCCAGGATAACTTTAGAACGTCCCATCATGGGAAAGGACACTGGGTCCCTCTCTGTGCACTGGTGCTTCCTTGTTTTCTGTAGAACGGTCACCACACGTTTTCAGTTGCAGAAACCACAAAAACAAAAGGGACCAGAGAGAAGAGCCGAGACGTGATGTGTAAAGTTAGGTTGTAAGTCACAGACTGATTAAAACCAACACCAAAGAACAACCGGCTACAAAGGGGCTGCGTGAACACACCACAAAGGTAAAGGCTGTTGCATACGACCTTTTTTCTCATGTCGTGTTCGGACGCTACTCTGTGATAGGTCAGAATATGGAAGTGGGCGTGGTTAATCCAGAAAAGCGGAAACGCAAATTTATTATTTATTTACTGCAAAATAATTCGCCTTTGTTCGTCTATGCCAGTAACGTATGGTGTCAATTAAACACTCTTCCACTAGGTGGCAGCAGCTTGATAATTAACCTGTGTAGCTGCTGCCATTCAACAGCAGAATAAGTCACGATGCTTCGAGGCGAGACGGCGGTGATGGCGATGGATAAGATAAATACTGGAAAAGGAATCCGAACTGGGTCCTCATGGGGTTCTCATTTAGTGTCAGGTAATATTAATTTATGCTGTATTTATTTATTTATTTATTTTTTTGATGAAGTACATTAAGTTACTTCTTAAGTTACGTTCTGGAGGGCTGTCAGATAAGTTTGCGGATGTTGTTGTTTTGGTGTAGTTACGGCCTAAAATAACTATTTCAGTTCCAACAATAAATAAGAACAAAAAAAAAATAAAATAAAATAAAATAAAAGTATTTGCCGTCACTCCTCGTCATCCCTTTAACGTCCGGTCAGACGCTAACATGGCTAACGTTACTTCTCAGTAAAGCTGTTAGCGTTAGCATCTTTTATTTAGCTACATTTATCATAAATTAAATGACCAAAAGCTAAACTGAGGCTAATTCACTTTTCAAAATAAGTAAATCTAGTACAAAGCTGTTGTCGCTGTCATACTGGGTCATACTGTAGTATATTGCGTATTTCCCAGCATTAAAATCAGGTCCGTATAAATATCAGAACTGATTTCTGGCCATATGTCAGTGTCCATGAACCATTTGCTGTTTGTTAGTTAATATGAATCATTTCCGAGTCCAATTGTCTTTCATTTGATCTGATAATCCACATTTTCCCCCAGTCTCACTGCATTTACTGATACATTTCCCCATGTTTTTGCCACTCAGGGGGCGTGGCCAGAACAGTATGTAAGAACCATAACAGAAAGCTGACACATATCTGCGTTAAATAACTCTTCATACCAAATAATAATATTAATAATAAAAAGGATTGATCCATAAAATCCTCAGATCTTTCATTTCCTAAGTCCTTTTGTTAGAAGTCTTGCGCAGTGAGATTAGTTCAAGTGTGACGGAGATTCAAGACATGATGCAAGACGTGAAACTCGAGGCAAAATACTGTGGTAATTCCCTAAATCTCCGGAACTGGTGACAAAATCAGTTTTAGTTTTAAGTAAAAGTGAAACAAATGTTTCTAAATGAACTGACATCGTATTGAACCCCGAACCACGGCATCAGCAGCGGTGCCCTGCACGAGCCAACCTCCCATCGCTGGTGGTCAGATGCGGGCAAATTGTCGATTAGCCAATAGACAGATGATGTGTAAACACTGAACTTGGTTACCTCTTATGGTAGACGCAGAGGCAAGCCAGTCTGGCGATGGTCTCTCCCTGAACCAGATCCTCCAAACAGATAGAGCACTCTCCGCTGTCTTTGCTGAGCACATCCGCTGCAAATAAACACACAGAGCAACAAGAAGACGCCTTTAAAAATACATACACACACACACATACACACACAGCTGCTGGAGCATTTCTGTGATGTGATGCTTACTGTTATACGGTAGGGGAGGTGAGGTGAGGCAGCTCAACAGGTGATCCTCAATCCGCCCCCCGGGGAAAGGCTTCGAGCAGAAAGGACATCGGATATCTGGAGAGGGCGGAGGAGACACGGCAGAGCTGTAATTAACTCACTGTGTCGCTGTGAGATATAAAAAATAGATAGATGATGCGCGTGCGAAAGCGGCGTCCAAACAGAGATGTGTTTGGACGCCGCAAAACCACAGAGCAGCCGCAGTGAGTCAGGGCGAATGCAGCGCGCGCTCTCCCCTCCTAGAGACGGTGTGAATGAATGCGGCCGACCTTAAATAGGTCCGTTCGACTGCGTGCACCATTTGAAAACAGTGACTCAGGCCTGAGGGATCCAGAGCCATCTGTGGATGGGAGCTGCCATTCGGAAACCGGTGCCTTGCTGCCCTACATTCCCCCTCCTCCATGCGAGGGGCGGCTGCCAACGGAGAGCGCTGGCATGTGAAGTTGTGACCCATTTCCCTACACTTGCTAGAGGGCTGGCCCGGGATAGCCGCCACACCGTTGTGTTTTGGCTCAAAAAAAAAAAAAAAACGTCACTTTTGCCGCCACATCGCCGCCATCTCCGCGCGTCTTGATAAACTAATGCAAGGCCCTGTGTATGTGTGTGTGTGTTATCGCTTCCCCTGCAAACCCATGTTCTCATTTTAATGCGGCGTTACGACTAAGTGCAGTCGTTTGCAGGATTTCACACCGACAAACCGCTGTCAACAGGGCCTTGTGACATGAAAGAGCTCGCATGTCACCACTTCCAAGTTTTACGCCACGGCTCCGCTTCGCACAATGGGGTCTCTGAAGATTTTAGTCAGCGTGCGAGCACGGGAAAGGAGATTATCTGCGGAGGAATGTAAATGCCTGATGTAATCCATTTTAATTTCAGACTGGGTTGACTGAGGGTCACACCGGAGACATTTTTTAATGCAGGAACGTCCCCTTTCTGTGCGTTAAAGTATGACTTTTCTACAAAAACGTTTAAGTCAAGTCATCCATAAATGCATAATTCCCCCATAAATTCCCCCCAATTATTTCCCACTGCCTCCAGTTCATCATCAGCTGTTTTGAAATCATCCATAGTTATAACCCAAATTTCGTTATAGTTTCTTTGATCTGATATTGAGTCATTTCTGAAATCATCAAGCCCTAACACATCTATGACTACGAGCTTCTTGTGAAAATGACTTGTTGACTTGCATGTGGGTTGTCCTGGCATTTTAAGACAAGTTATACCACGTCTACTGATGGAGGTGAGCCAGTTTTAGGGGAAAATGTCCCACGGATAATGGAAATTATATGGGCATACAGTAGTGATTTTGCTCTTTCCGTAAAGGCCAGTAAGATCCGGAACAGCGACCATAGACTTTTAACTTAATGTCCTGCCTTGTGATGTGCTATTGTTGTGATCTATTGTCCTGTTATCATGTTTTTGTCTTACCTGCCTAGAGACGTTGCTATAATCTGGCATATTTACATCTATTACTGTCTGAATAGATGTTCATTTATGTGCACTGTCCCTATCCTCCTGACTACCAGTAGTATAAAAACAACCTCAGCTCACCACAGTGCTGTGCAGAGGTACAAAATAATCAGTGTGTAATGGAATAAAAATTTTTTAAAACAAAAATTTCTTAAAAACGAAAACAATACAAAAAAAATGAGTGAAACAGAAGATGGGGGGAGATTAAGGACAAAAGGATAAAAGCCAAGGTTACTCGTCTAGCTGGGAAAAAAAAGTCGTAGGTGAAGGACATTAATAAACCTGAATATCTCCCACCCACTGCATACTACCGAATTAACTCATTTTGCTATCTATAGAGGACATTTGGGGCTTTTCAATGACACCAAATGTGAAGGAGTGAGGCTTTGGTGCCTTTCTCTTTCTCGCTTTAAGGAAAAAAAAAATGTGATTGGACAATATTGCCTATATTTCTTCCTGGTGGCTGTCAAATAAATAAATAAACAAACAAACAAATAGACTGTGTAGATATGAACTTACTGCCATGGCGATTGTTGACACGGTAAAGGCCGATCCAAGCCTCGGACACCGGCCGCTGGTGCGTGCCCCGGACCCGGACGGATCTTGGGCCGACGCTGCGGGAGGAGGAGTGCCGATTCACGGGCAGCCGCTCGGAGAAAGTGCGGTGGGGCGTGGGGCCTGTCTCCGCTCCGGGCTGGAGCTCCGCGTCGGCCGGAGCCTCCGGGCTCATGGTGCCTTCCTCCTCGGGCTTCCCGTCGCTGTTGTTGTCGTCGTCCGCGGCGGGCGAAGCCTGTCCGATGCCGGAGGGGACGCTGCCGCTGCCGCTGCCGCTGCCGCCGCCGCTGTGGTGATGGTGGTGGTGGTGGTGGTGATGGTGGTGGTGGTCGGCGGGGCTGCCGTCCGCGCTCGCCCCGTGCTGCCCCAAATCCGAGTCGCTGCCTTCCTCCGATCGGCTCTGGTTGGCCTCCGTCTCCTCGAAGCTCACGGAGAAATCCACGACGAGGCTGGTGGGCCGCGGGCAGCGGGCTCGCCGGTACGAATCTCTCTTCGTGCCATCTTTTCGGAAAGGAGAGGGAAGCGGGTCTTCCTGAATGCGACTGGCTCTCGTCCCCATCTCTAGCTGGAGGGGTGTGAGGGGGGGAGGTGGATGGGGGGGGGGGAAGCTGGCTTCCTCAAAAAAAATGCCCCGAGATCACCTCAAAACGACCCTTTTGAACGAAAGTAAAAAAAAAATATTCACCGGGGGGCAGCTTTGAACGATAACCGCTACCTAGCAACCGAGCTCGGCGATGAGTGGCGGCGGTGGGTTCCGTGATCCTTCTCCGGCCTTAGTTTGTCCTCACTGTCCACATTTTCCTTTCTTTTTTGACGTGCCCGTCCGTCCTCGCTGCTGCAGCGGAAATAAAGCAATCGCAACTTCCTCGGGTATGCGCAGTGCACGAGGGATTACGGTAACGCCAACCTCTTTATTACACGAGTGTATTGTGTTTTGCACTTAAACAGATAAAACATGCGTTTATCTTGTTTTTTTTTTTATTGATCTCCTATCACGTATTATCTCCCAACCAAGCATTAGCTTTTTAATTTATTTGATAGATGATGATTTGATTATACCCTTTATTACGGTAAAAAAAAAAAAAAAAACGACCAATCAGCGCTCGCTATTTGTCTTAACCCGGAAGTCAGTTCGTACTTCGCAGACAACTTCAACATCGATAACGACGCTCTAAGTCAAACTTAACACCGAATACGCGATTGCTCATTGTCTGTGGGTTTCCTGAGGAGTTTAAAGTGTGGGGTTTGCGGTGAGTTTTCTGCGTCTTACGTCGTTGCTGGCAGCGAACCACCGCCACGCCTGTAACTTGACTCATTCTACTGATTAGAAATAGTCTGCGAGGAAGCGTCTTTAGTAATGTGTCAGGTGTGTCAGGCTTTTTTCCCCCCTCTAAATGTCTAGTTTAAATGTCTAGTTTACTTTCCCCATAACTGTATTTTGAATATAAGCTTTACCAAAAACTCTAGTTTGAAACGTCGTATTTTATTTATTTATTTATTTAGATAGACAGATAAATGAATAGATAGATGCTTTATTCATCGCAAACTGGGAAATTTCAAAGTTGCAGCAGCAAAGTACAGACACTCAACACATTACATACTATATACACTTTATTTACAGAATTATATATATATAAAAAAAGTGAATACCAGAAGGAAAAGGAAATACTGTACAGGGTTTATTATTATTATTATTTATTTATTCCTTGCCTTCCAGTTTAAAGACATTTATTTTGGTCTCTAGTTGAGTTTGCTGACAATTTTCAGACTTTGCGCCTTTTATATGGCTTCACTGAGCAATACACCCTTAAGTACAATAGTACAACGGTTGTTTAAACAGTGGGAGGAATGCTGCTGAACTGCTTATCTCCAAGCCCGATGCTTTCTCAGAATAAAAGCCATTGTGATTGATGTCTTTTTCTGCAGAAATGAAGGCTCTGACTTTGCAGCGAGCAAATGTGGAGCCGCCAGAGCAACTGCAGGTCACACGTGGGAGAAGCTTGACTTCCAACTACTCTCCTGCGAGTCTGGAGAATAAGTTCTTGGCTCAGACCTCCACGCTGATGCCCCAGACCTGCTCTCCGCTCATAAACCTGGCGGCACAACCTTCCTCTTCCCCCTCTCTCCAGCCCTCCAGACTGTCCTCCACAACATCCTCTCTTCTCTCTGCCTCTTCCTTATCTGCGTCTCTCTCCTCACCGCTCCTCAGCACTGAGAACAAGCTCCTAACTACAGAGTCGCCTCGCCTCTCCTTTCCCTTGACCTCCTCTGTCCCTGCTGACACTTTGCTCTCCACATCCAGCGCTCCTCTGCTCAGTCGCTTTTCTCATCCTTCTTCATTGCTCCATCATGGTCTGGGCAGAGGTGGTGGTGGAGGAGGTGATGTTGACCAGGATGAAATATCTGAAGAGATGCCTGTTTGTTTTGAAGAAACAAGTGGGGTGAGACATATTAACTTAAAATACATTCTTATTTCAAACTGTTTGAAGCACTCAGTCTGTGTTTGTTACTGTTTAATGTGACTGGTTTGTTGTCAGCAGTGTTCGGAGGAAGACGACGTGTTGTTCGAAGAGGAGCTGGAGGAGGCAGATGCAGGGAGAAGCACGGAGTTACCTGTGGTTGAAAGTGAGCTGGGGAACCAGGAACTTGAGGAAACCATTGTTGTCAGACGGGAGGAATTCGCAGAGTTGGAAAGTGGAAATGAAGAAACCGAAGAGGAGCTAAGAGACAAAAAGGTACGAGAAGATATTTTTCTCACTTCACATGCATATTGTCATCTGAATATTCATGGTGCTGGTCAAGTTGAACTCTAACCTGCTGCCTGTCTTTCTTATATCCGTGCGTCCTTTAGTATCACCTGCTGAACATTGTGTGTTGCTCGCTGGTTCAGAAGAGCACATCTCCAGGTCAGCAGGACTGGGACTCAGAGGACAGCGTTTGGACCAAGATCAAAAAACTAGCGGAAGACATTTCCGTCCATGACTCACAGTTTCTCCTCAAGGTGTGTGTCCATGTTTACTTTAATTCAGCTTAATTAGAGTTTAATAATCTCATGAAACAAACCAGCATGACGCAAGTTGTCAAAAATTAATAGAAAGTAGAAATATGGCTCCGGAAGCTTTATTTTAGTCAGGTTCACTCACATATAAGGATAAATAAAGTATCTTTCTATTCATTCATACACACAAGGAATACCCCCCCCCCCCCTTTTTTTATATATATATATTTATTTATTTTTTAATCACAATGGTTAACTCAAATAAACAGACCCCACTGCTTTATTTCTTTTCATCAGGTTTTCAAGTAGGCGACGACAACAGGACAAAAACATCATACTTAAGAAAAAAAAAGCTGCCAAAGGACTTACTTTTTAGCTTCCAGTTTTTCCGTTTTCAAGCAATTAAGTACTTGTTTTTCCCACATGTCTTTTAGCACGTTGTAAATAGAAGTCAAAGCTCTTTACGTTGTTTCTCACTCACCCTTTGAACTTCAAACCAACCCCGGGTTTAGTGAACAACCAGCTCTACCACCACAACCACATCCGCCCCTTAACCTCGTGTCCCTTAACCTCTTATCATCCCAGACTTTTTTATTTTATTTTATTTAAAAAAAACTAAACAAACAAACTCCTATTTAGGATATACCCAAAGGAAATTGAATGGTGCTCATACATGGTCTCGGTCTCTTTTGAAAACCAAAACTCTGAAGTTTCTATCACAAAAGTCAGAATCACTCTGAGTGGTTTCTGTTCTTGAAGAATGAAAGTTGGCGCACAGTCAAAAAAAATAAGAAGTTGTCGGGTTCAACTGAATTTGTTTTGAAAATCCTATAATGACTTTTATCAATGAAATCAGAAGAAAATGACACATTGCGTGAAGCATTTCGTCAAACACGACTCGTGTGCAGAGCTCGGATTGGTTCAAAAAGATGCTACTGTTCTGCATACGACCCAGAGGAATGTGGAAAGGTTAACTCTGCAAAGATACGAGCCAGAGGATTACATTCTCAGAACAGGCATTCAGGTGTAAATGAAATACATCGCGAACCTTATGTGATCCCACGCTGGGTTTATCATTCATTCTCTGCATTCAACCCACTCACAAGACGCACACATGAAGCAGTGAGCCTCCACCACTGGCCTGTTTTTTATTGGTGCAAACAAATCAGCCAAACTCCACACGTTATTCTAACGTTCGTATGTTTTTCACGCGCAGGTGGCGCTTTACACTCGTCAGAAGCTGAACATCCGCATCACGGCGAACTTCTTGCTGGCTCTGGCCGCCAACCTGCCCACCACCAAACCCCACGTCCGCAGGTACTTCTGCGCCGCCGTGCAGCTGCCGTCCGACTGGCTGGAAGTCGTCAGAATCTACAGCACGGTAAGCGTCGGGGAGCGTTTACCGTACGGCGCGGTCACGGTAAGAGGTTTCAGTTCTGCCCTAACCACCAGACCTGCCTGTCCCCCCCCCCAGTGCTTCAGCCGCTCCCTGCCGATGTGCCTGAAGAAGGCCATGGCCGACAAATTCAAGCAGTTCAGCGAGTATCAGCTGGCGAAGTACAACACACGCAAGCACCGCTGCAAACACAGCCGCAACAAGAAGGTACACGTTTTGCTCTGTGCGTTGTCTTCTGATAAAACACACCAGACTTCATGCGGTTTCTGTTTGAGTGCTGTTGACTCACTTCTCGGAAATTACCGCTCACTGCACACATGACCCACATATCATATCTTGATGCCTGTCGACGTTTGCTCTGAATCCTTTTGTCCGTGACTTCCAGAAACCGGTGACCAATGACCAGCTGGCAACGTGGGCGAACATGATCCGATCGGAGAAAGTTGTCCTCAAGAAGTTTGTAAGTGATACCGGAGGGTTTCAGGATGTTTGAGGACTCGAGTCGCCGTTATATTCTTGTAACGGCAAATAAAAACTGATTGTTTTGGCTTCAACCCCAGCGTCACACAATGGGACGAAAGTAAAACAGAATTATACCAAGGAGAAAATTAAAGCCAGATTACAACTGGAATGAAACACGCTGATTAAAATGTGGGGACTCCTCAAGATTCATTGAGTTGTTTATTTAGTTTATTTATTTATTCTAGTTTTTAATTACGTTACAAATTTACCTCATAAGCTTTTTGATTGTTTTATTGTCTTGTTTTCATTTGCATCATGTCTGTTTAAACAGATTGCACCACAGACTAAACATCAAGCTATTTATGTAAATAGACTGAAGACTTTGTTTAAATACTTAAATTTTCTTTTATATTTTACATTTAACTCAGTGTTTTCTTTGTTTTTCTGTGCGCGTAGCATCACACTGCTGTTTAAACGCTGTTTCCTTGTGTGTGCAGTTGCAGCCGGAGAAAAGCAAAGAGGTGGTGGACAAGAAGCAGAGCGAGTTCAGTGTGAAGAAGATGATCAAGAGGTTTCACATTAAGGAGCCGGCTGAACACGTCATGGCCATTCTGGGGAAAAAGTAAGTACGCGCTGAATTTAGTTGTTATCAGGGAAAAAGCAGGAGGAAAAGCTGGAGGTTGCAGAGCCGGAGATGTCGAGGTTTTCTCTGGGGGTGACCAGGATATGGATCAGGAGCGAGTACGTTACAGCTGAGATAAAGTTAGAGAGGATTCAGAGGAGGGAGAGTGGATACATGACCCACTCTGGACGGGGTCGGGAGTCCTCATCTTCTTCTTTGTTTGCAACATTAGCTTAATTTCAAATGCTGACCTGAACAAGCACGTTAATGAGTTTCCCAGGGGTTAGAACTGCCAGGGAGGAGGTCTAGAGCAGCGGTTCTCAACCTTTTGCACATTCTTGATCCACCCTGAGGATAGGACCCCCCATGACCCCCTCTGGACAGGGTCGGGAGTCCTCATCTTCTTCTTTGTTTGTAACATTAGCTTAAGTTCAAATGCTGACCTGAACATGCACGTTAATGAGTTTCCCAAAACAAAGAAATGAATAGTTTACACGCACCGAAACAGTACGCGCCTCATCATTTGAAACGGATGCAGATCATGTTTAGTTTGTATTAACAGCGTCATGCAGAAACTTTGAACAATGCAACTGGGAGTGAGATCTCTACATAAAAAATAATAAAGTGCTGTTATCCTCTGTAGTTTAGGTAGATAAAGGTCTCAGCCACATTTCAGTAAAATTATCCTATTTCTATACATTTTCAAAGCATATTCTATTTTCATTGACCCCTTTTTGACCCCAATTACACCACGGACCCCGAGGGGTCCACGGACCTCCCGTTGAGAACCCCTGGTCTAGAGGAAGGAGGAAAATGAAGGTAGTTGGTGTGAGGGAAGAGGATACAGAGGATAGGGCGGGACGGAAGCAGACGATTCGCTGTGGGAATAAAGGGAATAGACGAAAGGTGAAGAAGAATTTAGTTGTTATCACACAGAACAAGTAAATAAATTAACAATCACTGCAACGTGTCTAATGAAGTTTACTACATTTTGATTCATCGTCCTCTCCATATAAACCTATGAGGATGTTTATGGAAATAATGCAGTCATGAGCATGTTACATTACTCCTGCGCTGTTTTATATTCACACGTATGATCTGATGTAACATGCAACACTGAGTAATGAACTAATATAAATAAACTAAACTACTAAAGAGCATAATTTTGACTACTTTTGTTTTTACCTATTTCATATTAAAAACGGTTTACGTTGCCTTATTTGGTGTCATTCTTTTCAGCACAACCTCACCTGTGTCAATTTACAATTATTTTCAAAGTTTATTAACACACTGGACGCAAAACCACATTAAAACCATAAAATCCGACTAGGAAAAAGTTGGATTTTTCACTGTGAAAACCACAAACATGTTTAACGAACCATTTTTATAACTTGGAATGGAAATCTAAAGTGTAAATTTCAAAAGCTTATGTACAAATTTAGACAAAGCTGTTTATTATTAAAATGTAGGAAATGCATCACGCATTTTTGTACAACTATTTTCAAACCTGGTGTAACAATAAGTGATGCACCAGACGCACACCAACATGACGGCAACATTCAGGAGGTGTGAATTATTCTAATAATATACACGGGATATTAATATACATGCTTTACGGAAATGTTTATTATTATTATTATTATTATTGCAGCATTGCAACCAACACAATGACAAATACTGTCCAGAACGTGCACCAGAATAATCCCAAAGGCACTGCATGCTTAAAAAATATGCTGCATCTACTTTGTAAACTGCCTTTGGTGAGAGAAGAGGATTCTCTGTATCAGAAACTGCCAAAAAATAACTTTGATCTTGTTGAGAGAAGCATCTTGAAAAGATTGGAAGCAGAATTTGCCATTGGAGGGAAAAAAAAGAGAAACTTTTCTGCTCATGTGGTTTTGTTTCAGCTGCTTTGTGTTTTTCACATAATGTGTATTAACAGCACCTAAAATAAACAATAAAAAATATCTTTGTTACCAACTTTGTGCACCCTGATTGATTTACACAGTTTTACAACACTCCAATATTTCTTTCTTTTCTTTTCTTTTCTTTTCTTTTCTTTTCTTTTCTTTTCTTTTCTTTTCTTTTCTTTTCTTTTCTAATGTCTGAAATGAAAGCACAGACCAAATAAACAACTAAAGTAAAAAAAAGATCTATAACCCAAAATATACTTTAAACTTCATCTGATTTAACATGTCGACAGACTCGTGTCATTCTTTCTTTTTTTTAATATGGAAATCAAATATTTTTCTTCCCAGTTTAGTTGCAGAAGTTCCCAGAAATGTGAGTCACTTGTAGGTTCACTCTTCTGTCCAGTTCCTCACAAACCAGCACTATGGGGTTAAATCTAGAGACTGGGTCTTCAACAGGGGGTCCGCTGAGGTACTATAGGGGGGTCGTTAAATCTTTGGTTGCTCAGACATTTTATATATATATATATATATATATTATTTTCCCCCTCAAATTTAAAGAGAACATATTCAGTTCCCAGGTAAAATCCCGTGTTTATGAAGGTATGTTTGTGTATGTAAGTTGCATGGCCATCCTACTGTTGCACATGTTTTAAATAAATAAAAAAAATCATATTTGAACCCGTGTATTATTATGATAACAAGGTATATTTATAAATGGCACTAGGCTGAGTTTAATATAGAGCACGTATAATAGGTAGGGAGTTCCTACTTAATCTCTCCATCCGTTTGGGCGGCCGTCCACTCCATGTTTTCAAGCTTTCCATCTTCTTTTTATCCTGAGGTACTTCTGATGTAGCTTGGACTAAAGTTTTGAGTCATTATCTTGCTGTAGGATGAAGCTCTGACCAACTAGACCAGCGGATACTGATGCTGTTCTAAATCTTTTGACCAGTAGTCTATATCTAAAACAAACAAAAAAAAAAAGGAGAAGCAGGAGATTTTAAAATGTTTCGTGGTTGTTTCTCCTCCAGGTATCCCGCTGACATGAAGGCCTTCACACGCAGCGGGATAAAAGGCGCCTGGGACCGGGACAGAGCCGGGCAGCGAATGAGGCTCAAAGAGCCGCAGACGTGGGAACGGCTGCTCAGTCTGGAGGGCAACAAGGCCGCCACCTGGGAGAAGCTCATAGGTGCGTGGAGAAGCTGAAATCTGCAGCTTGAGCGACATGCACTCGACATTCAGCTAAAAGCTAAACAGGTGGTGACGTGTTTTCTGTGCAGACGGCAAGTCTCTGCCGTTCATGGCCATGCTGAGGAACCTGAGGAACGTGATCACTACGGGCGTCAGCGAGGCCCATCACAGGAGGATCCTCAGCAGACTCACCAACCAGGTGCGAGGTACAAACCTCAACGAAGCAAACCGTTAAATTCTTTAAGATTAACGTTCTGCCTTCGATGCGTTTGCAGAAAGCCGTCATTCAGAGCCGGCAGTTTCCTTTGAGGTTCCTCGCCGCCTACAAGGTCGTCATGGAGCTCCACGCTGTCGGTGAGAAACGCCGAGTTCAATTTTCAATAAAAACGAGAAGTGGTCAGATCCAGATAACACAGTGGTGTTAAAAACACTCGAGTAAAAGCACGTAAATATTTTAAGGAACTTATACATTAATGTAAATGTCCCGTACATTGAAAGTACCCTAGTACATAATAAAGAAAAATAAAAACATACAGAAGGATACATTAACCACCGATCGATACTTATATCACGTCCCTGATAATTGTGACAGGTCAACATCTTAGGCTGTTCTTTATGTTTTTTTGTTTTTTTTGTTGGTCCTAAACTGTTTTTGTCTGAGGGTGATTACTATGAAGTGGGTGTGCCTGGTCTGGTCTAAGTGTGTGCTACATGTCAGTAACATCCAGAACACTGAATCGTCCCACGATGGTCCACGATGTCATTTACTTCTCCCGTCAGTGGTCATAATGTTATGGGTGATTGGGTGGTTTCAAACACTCAGCCAGGTATTTATTAAATATGTCACGTCTTTGTCCTTCAGCCTCCGCCTCCCAGCAGGCGATGCCCAAGGCCAAAGACATCCTGGTGGACATCCTGAAGAAGGTTCCCAAAAGCAAGCGCTACAGTTTTGTTGAGTGGGAGAACACTTCGAAGAGCAGGACGAGGCTGACGCTGCGCGTCCCGTTCGTCTGCCGGCTGTACCACGCCAGGAAGACCCAGCTGCTAAAGGCCAAGTACGAGGACTTGTTTTTTTTGTGTTTTCTTCATTGTGCACATACATGTGCATTGTTTTATGTGCTGTACTAGGCAGCGGATGGTTAATTGATGGTTTGCGTTGAAGTCACTGCCCCCTGAGGCCACGCCCCCCTGAGTGGCAAAAACATGGTGAAATGTATCAGTAAATAGAGCGAGGCCGAGAAAAAATGTGGATTATCAGATCAAATTAAGGATAATTAGACTCGACAATGATCCATATGAACTAGTATGGATTTAGAAAAGTGGATTAGCCTCAGTTTCAGTTAGTTTTAGTTCATTTCAGTTATGATAAATGTAGCTAAATAAAAGATGCTAATGCTAAGAGCTTTACTGAGAAGTGACGTTAGCTACACAATGCTGTAGCGTCTGACCGGAAGTTAAAAGAATGAAGAGGAATGATCACAGATATTCAGTTTATTGTTTTATTCTTATTTATAGTTACTGTCGGCCGTAACTACGCCAAAGCAAACAACTCCACAAACATCAGGTTTCTTTGTCTGGATTCCAGCTGTTTCTTTTTAATGCAGGGATCCATTTACTTTTCAAATCTGTTGGTTCACTCAATCACACAACAGCTCTTCCCCATTTTTTAAAATTAATTTTACAGTTTAGACGCTAATAAAGCCTGTGATTCAAGCTAATGCTGCTAATCTTCACGTTCAACTGTCACTTTTTGCCGTAACCATGGAGACGTCTGCTCGCTATGACATCATGTGCATAACCCTTTGTACAGATGGACTCGAACAAACATTAGAAGTTATATTTTTAATACGACAGCAGTTTTTTTTTTGTTTTTTTTTTAAGCTCAGATGCAACAAATATGTGTTTGTTAAGTTTTTTTTTTTTATAATGGTCTAATAATTCTTGCTCTCACCACGTCCAGTCAGAAGTTGTTCACCGTCGCCCTGTTGGACCGTTACCGCCAGGCTCTGGAGACGGCCGTTCAGATCTCCTGCCGCTACAACGTGCCCCCGCTGCCCGGACGCACCGTCCTCCTGATCCCCGTCAACACGTACTACGACGACACGTGGGACCAGAAGTTTGACTTTTGCCTCCCTCCGGACCCGGAGCAAAAGACAAAGGAGACGACGGAGGAACCAGAAGAAGAGACAAAAAGCAGAAAAAGAAAGAAGAAGAACCAGGATGACAAACTCACTCCCACTGTAAGTTTTCTGATTATCAACAGCACAGAGGAAAAACAGAATAAACTAACTTCTTTTCCCTTTTTTTAATTTAACATCGCAGAAGAAAGAGGTGGCGGCTTTGCTCTCACTGATGATCAGAAGCAGTGCAGAGGACTGTCAGCTCTTCTTAACCAACGACAACAACTGCGAAGAAGTCGTGCTGAAGTCTGACGTCCTTTTGGAGAATGTCAGAAGTGTGATCAAGCAAATGGAGGTCGGGATGTTTCCTTGACGTGTAACACGTTTGTTTTTGTAATTTGACTCCTTTGTATCCTTGAAGAAAATCAGGCTGGACACAACTTCAGCTGTAGTCACAGATGACGTGTGCGTGTCCTCATTTAATTAACGAAACCTTCTCTTTCACAGGCCTTTTGTGAGCAGTCCGATGAGGATAACTGCAATGACCTTGCCAAAATATTAACCAAGAAAAATAAGGTTAGTCTTTTTAGACCGTGAGGCGACGCCACAGTCAGACTTCGACGCCTTGATATTCACTTTAATGTTGCATTCACTGCATGTGTAAACAAGCAACGATTTGAAAACGGACACAGAGATGTCAGCTTAAAATATGATGGACCGTCTTATAATAAAAACAGTTCAGAAACAGCTCAGTAGCTCCGCTGTGATTCCCCTTGTCTTCCTATTTAACTCTAAATGACAATATGAATTAAGTTTATTTACTTCTGTGTCTCAGGTAAACAACATCATCAGCGTGTCTTGTAACTGGTTCCCATCTGAGTGGATCGTCAAGAGCTACAGGAACAAAATAAACACCAAAGCTCTGGAGGTTCAAATCTTTTTGGAAGAGAGGTAATATTTTTAGTTTTTTTTTTTGTCTGATTTCGGTTTCTCTGCTCATTTCAAATTGATCCCGAAGGCCTGAACCGTTGTCTTTACCGTAATCATTACAGTGACCATGACGACAACCGTGACAGGAACTGTGTGCAGCTGACAGGCTTCAGTGAGCAACTGTTGAGGTAAAAAAAAAAAATATGTTTTATCCTATAAATGTAAAAAATAGTCGCCATAGCTCGACCAAAATGTTGAAAATACAGAGACTACAGCTAAATTAGCAGCTGGCATGTTACCCTACAAACGTGACCGTGATCCGCTCTCGATGTGAAAGCTAATTAATGTGTTTCTTGTACTTGTATGTGACCAGGTTTGTGGCGGAGCGAGGATCTTCACGGCTGCTGGAACACGTGGAGAACATGGACAAGCTGTACAGCATCCCACCACCAGAGGGCGCTAAAGGCTCCCGGAGCACAAACAACGTCGTGTCAATCCCCGCTAGTCCAAAGTTAAGGTGATTTTTATTTTTTAATCTTTGACAGTTTCCCATTTTCTCCTCAGGTCAAAAGCATCAGCCTCTCATTTGTGTCTTTTATTGAAAAACTTAATTCTTCCTTTTTTTTTTAAAATTTTTCGGTGTCTCATCGTTCCCTCTGACGTCAGGTGGCGAGGCGCGCGGATATTCGTCTCCTCCACCTTCCGGGACATGCACTCCGAGCGGGACGTCTTGGTGCGGAGCGTCTTCCCGGAGCTCCGGCGCCGGGCCGCGGCGCACTGCCTCTACCTGCAGGAGGTGGAGCTGCGCTGGGGCCTGACGGAGGAGGAGTCGGAGCGCGCCGCCCAGCTGTGCCTGACGGAGGTGTGTCGCAGCCAGATGCTGGTGGGGATCCTGGGCGAGAGGTACGGGCAGGTGCCCCCCAGACCCGTCCTCCCTGACCTGCCGCAGCACAGCTGGGTAAGACTTTAGATAAAACAATAAATGAATTAATAAATAGGAATGAGTCTATTATTATTAACAATGCCCCTGTGCCCTTGTTTATCTCAATAACACTTTATGAGAACTCTCTATAACCACTAAATAACTAACACTGGCTCTATCCATTCATTTTTTATTCATGATCCATCTCTCATGTAACAGGCATCAGCTCTGTCAAACTCATTTTAGTTACATCTTATGTCTAAAACGTTGCGCCCTCTAGTGGACAAATTAAGACTAGCAATTACTTTATTGAAAAAACAAAATTAATTAATGTCTTCAATATGAATTTCACACTTTGCAAATGCATCCCGCTTATATTCAGATGTATGTTCTGCTCCAAGTTAAAAGGGATGTTTGCTCTGATGCTGTAGACCAATCAGCCACAACATTAAAACCACTGACAGGAAAAGTCAGACACCAGAGATCAGACACCCACCCACACACATAAAACCACCTTAGGAACGACTAAAAAAACACGAAGAGCAGCTTAAGGTGTTGACCTGTCCTCCAAATTCACTAGATGCCAAACTGATTAAGTATCTGTGGGATGATTCACAGAGGATCCTCCCCTCAACCACTTGGTTTCTTTGTACCGTGACCTGGTTGACTAGTTGAATAGTTACAGATATTGAAGTTTGTTTTAAACTCAAAATCTTTTAACATGTCGTTGAAAAGACAGTTATGTTCTTCTCTATGTGCAGCTGGCCTCGGCCCCGGACGGCCTGTCCATCACAGAGATGGAGATAAGTCAGTTCCAGGCTCTTTATCCCGACACGGCAGACCAGCGAATGTTCTTCTACTTTAGAGATCCAAACATCACCAAGTACGCATCTTATTAATCCCATTAAGCTTGTTTCAGTGCTGTAATACTACCAGACTCACATTACTAGCTTCTAGTCCAGTAAAACCTCACTGGTTGACAGAAATCCATCACATCATCCACATTGATCCTGTATTTCCTTTCAATCCTTGCGTTCTGCAGATCGGTTCCTGTGGCCTGGAGGTCACATTTTGCTTCTGAATCAAAGGACGCCGAGTTTAAAATGAACTCTCTGAAGAGGAGGCTCCTGGACTCTGACGTTAAGGTCACTGAGAAGTGAGTCATCTCGATTAACTCCGTGCTAAAAGCGCGTAAAGTGTTAGAATAGTTCACTTTACAGTCGGGACACTTCTTGTTTTAAGTGTATTATCTCTTTAATCTGTGTTTTTCACTCCCGACTCAGAGAAAAGGGATATAGAAAGATGTAAAAGGAAATGATACAGAACTTCAGAGGATGCCTTTCACGACTGAGGTTTTATAGTTTTGGGAATTGAACATTATACTTACCAACACCAGAGACAAATACGTGTTCAGGAGAAAGCAAATAAAAAAGCTTTTACAAGGAGACTGCTGAAAATAATTAAATATACTGGAAACTTAGAAATTCAAAAGATTCTTGAAGACCTGGATTTCATATACAGTCACTTTAATGTGCACTAAATATTCTCCTAATGAAATGATGTGATATTCAACATTTGTTTAAAACAACTTAGAGAGCAGGTGATTCAGCCATGTTTCCATTTTGGAGGCTGTGGTTTGTGGAACTGTTTATTGAATTGTGTTGTACTGATGCACGTTCCCATTATTTTTGACGATTTTAGTCACTAAATAACAGAAACACTTCAGTTTAATAGCACCACAAAATGCGTCTTCCCCAGTTATCGTACAGTTAAATTACCAACCTTTTTGATGCTGTTTTAACATAAACTGAACATTATAAACATTATCTGGGAGGGTTTAGTGCAGGACTGTTTTATAATAAGAGTGTTTTTACTAGTGAACATAATGAACTTAATGAGGCTGAGTGTGTAACTAGTAGAAACTCAAAGGTTCACTGCCACAGGATTTAAAATATTTAAGTTAGTTAGCTAGTTAGTTATATTTAAGTTAGATTAAGTATATTTAAGTTAGATTACGTATATTTAGGTTAGTTAGTTAGTTAGTTACAGTATATTTAAGTTAGATTAAGTATGTTTAAGTTAGCTAGTTATATTTAAGTTAGATTAAGTATATTTAGGTTAGTTAGTTATATTTAAGTTAGATTAAGTATATTTAGGTTAGTTAGTTATATTTAAGTTAGATTAAGTATATTTAAATTAGTTATATTTAAGTTAGATTAAGTACATTTAAGTTAGTTATATTTAAGTTAGATTAAGAACATTTAAGTTAGTTAGTTGTATTTAAGTTATGTTAAGTGAGGTTAAGTATATTTAGGTTGGCTAGTTAGTTATATTTAAGATATGTTAAGTATATTTAAATTAGCTGATTATATTTATGTTAGCTTAAGTATATTTTGGTTAGTTAGTTATATTTAAGTAAGATTAAACGTGTTTTAGTTAGTTATATTTAAGTAAGATTAAACGTGTTTTAGTTAGTTATATTTAAGTTAGATTAAGTATATTTAGGTTGGTTAGTTATATTTAAGTTAGATCAAGTATATTTAGGTTAGTTAGTTATATTTAAGTTAGGTTAAGTATATTTAAGTAAGTTAGTTAGTTGTATTTAAGTTATGTTAAGTTAGGTTAAGTAAATTTAGGTTGGTTAGTTATACATAAGTAAGATTAAATGTGTTTTAGTTAGTTATATATACCTTAGATTAAGTATATTAAAGTTAGTTAGCTAGACGTTAGACTGTCTGTTATATTAAATTAAGTTCAATTTTGTTTTGGAAATGTATAAAATCTGTTTTTGTCCTTTATTTATTTTCTTTCTATATTTTTCTGTTCTGATTTATATTATAACCTTGTTTGAGTGATGCTGCTCTGCCGGCATCTGGGCTTTAAACAAAATGAAAGTGTGAAACTAAAACATCTTATTTAAATCACTATACAGACGATCCTTGGTGTCCCATGAGTTGTACTGAGCTTTCTGTCTGTCTTTGACTCTGTCGTAGTTACTCGTGTGAGTGGGGAGGCGTCGTGGAAGGGAAACCACATCTTAAAAACCTGGAGGGCTTCAGCAGAGCTGTGCTGGAGGACGTCTGGGCGGCCGTCGTCAAGCTGTTTGTGGAAGTGAGGAATGAAAACTAAATAATCTTCAACACGGCAGCATTTTTTTTTTTTGGTCCGTCTTCATTATTTTCTCCGTGTTTCAGGAGGACGGCGAGGCCGAGGCTGCGTCGGAGGCGACGGAGCAGGAGGTCCACCAGGAGGCGCTGCAGAGGCAGTTCTTCGGGCGGTCGAAGCTGCTGTCTGGTGCCGTGGAGATGGTGGAGCAGACCCAGCTCAAGGGAGGGATGATGGTGGTGGAGGGAGGACCTGGAGAGGGCAAAACCGTCTTCATGGTAAATGTTTTGGAAAAAAAAAAATACCAATCAATTTATACACCTACAACGATCAGCCACAACATTAAGACCACTAACAGGAGGAGTAAATCTCATAGATCGATTAAATGTTCTCCTGGGAAACTTTTGGACCTGAAATTAGACATGTAGCACCCACCTAGACCAGAGCAGGACCCCCGCCCCATAGCAATGACAATCCTTGATGGCGAGACTTTCACAAAACAACACAAAGTGTTGACCTGGCCTCCAGATTCACTAGATCCCAAACTGATCAATTATCTGTGGGGTGATCCACAGAGGCCCCTCCCCTCAACCCATAGGACCCAAAGACCCCCCCCCACTAACAACATCCTATTAGCAGACATCAGAGGACACCCTCAGAAGACACATGTCCATTCTCTGATGAGTCATAACTGCTGCAATTCATCCCACAGATGAGAAATGTAGTCTGAATTTCTGATATTTCCGTTTGCAGCCGATCAGTTAATTGATGAGTGGTGTCAGCTCTGTGCTGCTCTGCTAAAAGAGTTGCCCTGAGTGAACTCCGATTTACATGTTTTTTGATCTTAAGTGGACCAAAAGTCAGAAGAATTTAAGTTTAGCCTCAAAGAAAGTGTCTGTGTTTACTTCTCCAATCACAGGCCGCTCTGGCCGACGCCCTCAGGACCGGACACAAGAGCAGAAAGAAGTTAACCTGCGATGTCCTCTGCTACTCTACGTCCGCCAGCCAACCCGCTCGCTCCGTGGAAAACCTCCTTCGGTGCCTCGTCCTCTGGCTGAGAAACACGAGCGACGAACACGAGGACTCGCCTCTCCCCCGCTCGTACAAGTGAGCGACTCTCACACCATTTCATCCACATGGCGACTTTTCACGGGCCTTTAACATCGTCTCTCTCTCTAAACTCAGAGATTTGCTGTCGGAGTTTCACTCCACGCTGAGCGGCGTGAAGAAGAACAAACCTCTGGCGCTGCTCGTCGACGGGGCGGATCTCGTGTGGGATGGCAGAGGTCAGCTGTGCTCTGATTGGATCCCACAGCTGCTTCCACAGGTCAGTCGCAAAGACACGTATCACGATACTCGAGTCACGATACGATACATTAATCGCGATATTGCAATATTCTACATAGTTCACTGAGAAATTTTAAATGCAATTTAAACTAGTTTAATTGGACAAACTGAGTCAAAAACTGTATTAATGTCAATGATCTATTTCCTGTTTATTGCGCTTGTGCAGAAAATGTGGTGGAAGTCGTTCACAATCGGCCCAAAACACGACCTTTTCTGTTGAAATCGATATCGTCCCTGGAGAAAAAGTGTCGCGATATATTGCTCTACAGTCACGGACCAGAGCCAGTTTAGTAGTTACTGCTTGTTAAAGGATTAAAGTGTTGGCTTCTGATTTGTGCGTCTTTTTCTCGACAGGGTGTGTGCTTGGTGTTGAGTCTCACGTCCAAAGCCGCCCTCTTACAAACACTGACAAAGAAAAAGGGGGCCGTCCTGTTCGCTCTGGGGCAGCTGACGATGCCCGACCGAAAGGAGATCGTCCAGAAGGAGCTCGACACCTTCGGGAAGAAACTCAGCGACTCTGCGTTCAACAACCAGGTTCTTACGAGACACTTTTTTACGCCGTGGACGTCTCAGTGTTTTTGTGCACTTTTCTATTTTGTCTCTTAATAAACCGTGTGTGTTGTGTTTGTGTTTGTTCTTCTCCAGCTTCAAACTCTGATAACGAAGAAGGGAGCAGTGAGTCCGCTCTACCTGCACTTGGCCTGTGAAGACCTGAGGAACTTTGCCTCCTTTGACAAGGTCCGAGCTGCAGAAATGATAACACAGACTTTTTAAATTTTTTTTAAATAATTTTACGTTACGTTAAATAGCAGCGTGCTCTGTGTTTGTATCTCCTTTTTGTAGTTGAAGGAGAACCTGGAGGGTTTGCCTCAGACTCTCAGCCAGTTGGTGCAGCACAGTCTGCAGAGGCTCTGCTGGCAGCATAAAGACATGCTGGGACTCCGCTGGGCCCTGGCAGCTCTCACTGTCAGCACCAGCGGTATGAATTCAGGAGATTGTAGCTTGACTTAAACCTGAGATAAACCGCGGTCACAAGGAGCACGAATGAAAAATTAGGGGCTCGTATAATTAGAACAACAATGAGTCAAAAGTGACATG
The DNA here is from genome assembly GCF_022458985.1 of Mugil cephalus. Lineage (NCBI taxonomy): Eukaryota > Metazoa > Chordata > Actinopteri > Mugiliformes > Mugilidae > Mugil > Mugil cephalus. Next base: position 8,353,721 of record NC_061776.1, read on the forward strand.
TCCAGAGTAAAATGAGCACGTCTGACTAGTTACAATTTTTATTTCTGTAATTCCTGTCTTGATAATGAAGGTAAGACTTCTAGGTTTACTACAGAGATGTAATAATGCGATTAGTCAGCCACAACATTATGACCACCGACAGGAAAAAGTAAATAACAAAAACCTAAATAATCTTGTGACAATTCAATGTTCTGCTGGCAAATTTTTGGACTTTTGAATTTTGTGTGGATGTTACTTAGACACGTAGCACCCACCTAGACCAGACCAGACCAGGACCCCCAATCACATAGCAATGACACTCCTTGATGGCAGCAGTTGTTTAGGAACAACTCAAAAAAAAAAAACATGAAGAACAGCACAAGGTGTTGACCTGGCCTCCAAATTCACTAGATCCTAAACTCATCAAGTATCTGTGGGATGATCCACAGAGGCCCCTCCCTCTAAAGCCCCCCACTAACAACCGGAAACCACAGGACCCCCCCAGAAGATCCACGTCTATTCTCTGATGAGTCACAACTGTTTTGGAGTCACAAAGGGAGACTTACACAATATTAGGAAGGTGGTCATAATGTTATGGCTGATCGGTGTATGTTACTGAGCAACATTACCGGTGGATAATGATATCTGGTATTCCAGATGTGGTGAACTTAAAGTAGTTGTGCGTCCATCTTATAACAATAGTAAAGAAAAAGAAAGTAGTGAGTCGCTTCTCTGCTCCTCACAATGAAGTTCACCTGTAACACATTTATGTTTTTATACGTTTGTTACGTTTGTTTGAGGCCGATGTTTAACCTTTTCTGTCTGTTCCTTCCTCTTTATCCCCAGGGCTGAAGGAGAGAGATTTGTACTCCCTGCTGAACACATGCAACGATCTGTCGTCGGGGGGAGGACGGCCCACGTGGCAGGAAGCGCTGCACCTGTGCAGGACGCCCAGGGGACGCGCTCCCATGGCAACCTTCACCCGTGTGGTTCAGAGCGTCCACAGGTACGAGTCCTCTGAGATTTCTTTCATAATTTAGTTTGTTCACTAAATGCTCATTGTTAATCTGTTTTATGTATTACACTGACACTCTTTTATTTTTTTATCTGTTCCTGCAGCCTCATCGGTCCGTCTCATTGCCACGAAACTGACGACTTGCTGACTCTAACCATCCCCGAGGTGAAACAGGCCTTTGAGGACTTTCTTCTCCCGACAGAGGGCGACAGAACCAGAGCTCACCTGGTACTGGCAGGTAAAAAAAACAAAAAAAAACAAAACACGTAGTGTGATATTTCCAAAGTAAGGCCGTTTCTCTCTCTGGTCTCCTTTCTGGTCTCTACAATTAACAAGCTGCAGCTGATTCAAAATGTCCTATTGATTTTAAAGTTCTTTTATTAGTTTTTTGCACCAGATTATATCTCAGAGGTGTTTTTATTGTATGAACCATAAAGGCGTCTCAGATCCTCTGGCTCGTCTCTTTTAACAGAGTAGACAGAGTAGAATAAAAACATTTGGTGACGCTGCTTTTAGTCAATATACCTCAAAAACTGTGGAACATCCTGGATCTGAGAGGAGTTAGCAACTTTTAAACGTAGGCTAAAAACACATCTCTTTAATCTGGCTTTTATTATTTTATTCTGTTTTACAGTTTGTATTCTCACATTTTTATTTGCTGTTTTTTTTTATTATTATTTTTTACCTTTTTATCTTTTTTTGAGTGTTTCTATATTTTATTCTACATTTTTATTCTCCATTTAATTTCATTCTATTTTTAATAATTAAATATTTAATATATATTATGATTTATTACTTATTTATCTATATTGATCTTTTATTATTTAACTTATTCTATTATGTTAATTATCATTTTAATTGTCAGTGAAAATGTACAGCACTTTGAATGGCATTCCCTTGTCCTGAAAGGTGCTACATAAATAAATAAAATTTGATTTATTGATTGATTCTAATACACCAAATAATTACCGGTGTAACTGTATGTTTATATTACTTTTTCTCTTTTCCACAGCTCATCTGTGGGCGCTGGCTGATCCTCTGGGACGAGACACCTTCCTCCACTGTGAGGCCAACTCTGTCCTGCAGCTGCCGTCCAGCCTGGTTAGGACTCTTTATCGTTATGATAAACTGAGAAGGGACAAATATATGTTTATCTATTTACATAAAGAGTTTCAGCTAGTAGATCCTGATCTTTGCAGTTTTTTCCTTCACAAACAGAGTCTATCATTAAGCCTTTAAAATGTTCAAAAATAATTTTTTTCAAAAGTTAGATGCAACTCGACATCAGATATTTGAAAGTATTTACATCTCAGCCAGACAAATCGTGGTCGACGATGATAGTTACTGTAGATTTAATCTCCTGACTTCCTTCATTTGCGTCTGGTCAGATTCAAAGTGGACAACTGGAGGCGCTGCATTCGCTGCTCTCTAGCTATTATTTCCTTTATGCTAATGTGAGACACGGCCTCCTGCATCAGCTCCTGGAGACGTACAGACTCTACGGTGAGTACGGACTTTCTACAGAAAGTAGAAAAAAAACAAATACTTTATTCATCCTCTGGGGGGAAACGTGAGACAACATAACATTAGAGCAAAATCAACATAAGTAACAGGTTTTCTTATCTTGGTAAACTCTGGTTAAACAAAAGCTCTTAATGTTTGTTTCTTTTTTTTTGCAGATAACGAGCAAACGCCATCCTCCTCGTGTAAGAGCTGTTTTTTTTTTAAATTACTCGACAAACAAATTCTTCTCGTGTCTGCGTTTCATTGCTCATTTCCTGTTCGTCTCAGTCGGCCTCCAGGGTCGTCTGGAGGACTGTCGAAGCTTCCTGCGGCGCCACGCCTCCACGCTCTCCTCCTGGCCGGCTCTTTTCGTCCAGCAGGCCCTCGGCGAGCCTCCGGAGGCCACGGCTCACACCTGGGCTCAGGGCCTGGTGGGAAAAGGAGGAGTCCGGGTAGTCGAATGTCTGAACAACAGGAACGGACCATGTCAAGAAGAGACCGGGTTGGCAGCTTCTGTCTTAAAGCTTGTTTTCAGTGAGCAGATACAGGGGTGGGAACATGACTGCAATCCAGTGTTGATAGTTGTCCTATGTGAACTATTGAATAGTTTAATCCAGGAATCTTCAACGTTTTTCAGGCCAAGGACCCAAAACTGATAGAGATTAAGTAGTGTATTATATTAAACTCAGCCTATTTATAAATATACATTATTATTAACGTTTTGCATTCAATACTAAGCTATCCTTTATCCATTTACTGAAATATGTTGGATTCATGTTAATGTGTTATCAGCCAAAGATGTTTTTTCCCTGCAGTACCTCTGTGGAGCCACCAGGGGTCGCTGAACCCCATCATTCCCCTTTGGAAATATTTAAAATAACTACAAACTATAGTCCTCCCCTGATGGCAGTGTTCCCTAAAATCCTGTTGTGGTGTCACTGAAAATATTTTTTTATTTTTTATAACTGAATCCGTGTTGTTGCTTTGCATTAATAGTTTTGTGTGTTTCTCCTCAGCGAGCTGGTGTCGACCTTCCCCTCGGAGCCGACCTGTCTGGTCGTGAGCTCGGACGAAGACCTGATGGTGGTTGGTACCGGACATGGAACGCTACATTTCATCAACACGTGCACTGGACAGGTTTGGACACGTGTTCTTCTCTTTTTTTCTTTTTTTTTTATCTGCTCTTCGTTGTGTCAGCATTTACTGCTCAGTTCCAACAATAAGCAACAATAGACTGAATATTTGTGATCACTCCTCGTCATCCTCATAACATCCAGTCAGACGCTACAGTAACTTGTACGGCTAATGTTACTTCTCAGTAAAGCTCTTAGCGTTAGCATCTTTTATTTAGCTACATTTATCATAACTGAAATGAACTAAAACTAACTGAAACCGAGGCTAATCCACTTTTCTAAATCCATACTAGTTCGTATGGCTCATTGTCGAGTCCAATTGCCTTTAATTTGATCTGATAATCCACATTTCCCCCGGTCTCACTGTATTTACTGATACATTTAACCACGTTTTTGCCACTCAGGGGGCGTGGCCTCAGGCGGCAGTGAGGTCAATGCAAACTGACCTCACTGCCGACCTGGAAGACAGTGAGGACTCCTCTACGTTCTCCAGACGTTGCTTTTTGAATAAGATAATTAATCCCATGCACCACCACAGAGACACTGGCTACACAGTCATGTAACATCGTAACTAGTTTCTGTCGTCCTCCGTCGCAGTAACAGAAACCAGGATGCATACATTAAATATAATACAGTCACGTTTGATGAGAATAAGAATAATATCCATGTCCGTGAGCAGGAGGTCCAGTCGCTGGTGAGCATGAGCGACGGCATCTCGAGCTGCGTCCTGTTGAAAGACAAATGTCTTGCTACCACCTCCTTTGATGGACGAATAGAGTTGTGGGACACTGAGCATGGATGCAGGTGAGAGGATAACTGAAGGGGGAATTTGCAAAATATATATATATATATATATATAGTCAACCCATAATCCTGGGACTGTTGTGTTTCTTGTGGCTGCAGGACTACTCATATCGATGGCCACACCAACGCGATAACAGCAAGTGATACCACTGTGGACAAGAAGCACCTCGTAACTGTGTCCCTTGACTTCATGCTAAAAGTGAGTCTCAAAATAATCTCATTAATAATGACGTTTCCTACGGTTAAATGATTGTTTTGTGAAATAAGTGGTACCTTAATGTTTCTCTGGGCCTTCGTGAAAACCACTTAGTTGAAAATAATGAGAATCCAAAAGCAACTATTTTTATATATACTGATATGTAACTTTAATCTCCACATTTAAAGCACAAAAATATATATATTAGCTTCATATGGCATGGCAGTCAACCTCGACGACAGCGTACCAGGTCACACATTTGTCATTATTTATAACTTCAGGTTAACTTGGCTCAGATAAGAGGTGAGGTGGAACCACCGACAAGACCACTGTGTTAGCTGGCTGCTAGCAACGTAGAATAGCACTTAGCCTAAGTTGGCAACTTGCTCGAACCCCCACCAGGGGCGTCACTAGGTTTTAAGGACGGGGGAAGCTTAGCCCCCAGCAGAGCACAAAATTTCACAAATGTATTATTTCAGTCTGTTTTTGAACACTTTGCACAGAGGCATGACTTTCACTCACAACACAATAATTGTTTGCTCTCAAATAATTTGAAGTCGCAACGGTTGTAAATCAAATAACTTGAATTAAATTAATGAGTGGAGTCGTTCTACCTTTCACTATGAGGTGAAGAGAAATGGATTTATGCCCCTCTAAAAGAGGCCTAATAATGTCAGTAGACCCCACCCACATCTCACAGTCACGCCCATTTTTGGATCATTCTAGAGGGGGCGGAGTCATTAACGGCCAAGATGGCGACCGCTAAGCTTTTCCACTTTGAGCTTCAAACTCAATTACTGATGTTATGGAGGGTTTGTCCGTCTTTTACATAAATCAATAGTCATACAACACAAAAAGCATTGAAATAGACTATATTTAATCAATAAATCAATCAATAAACGTTTAGCCTCATGGCGATAACAGGAGGAGTTTACAGTTTAATAGTGAACCAGGACACATCTATTTTTTCCTCCTGAATTATATTAATCAAGCATGTTTCTGTTTCTCAGGTGTGGTCGTCCACTAAAGGCAAAGAGGTGGCCTCCCTGCTCAGCACCAGCCCCATGAACTGTGTGACCTTTCACCCCGACGGTCACCTTCTGGCCGCCGGCTGCTGGGACGGGGACGTCGTTTTGTGGAACTGGCTTCAGAATAAAACGCAAACAGTGAGTCGTCACTAGGGGTTAAATAAATGGTTGCTTTACTAGATGCTACCTCAGTCACTAGTGAGCAAAACTAATTGCAGCTGTCAGATATATATCATTTTTTTTCTGAGATATTTGGGAATATTTCAGGTCCAGAATCGTTGGTAAAAAATAAATTTCCTGCACCGTTTCTGTCTGTTTCAGTTCATGCGTGGTCACCAGCGATCGGTGCGCAGCCTCGCCTTCTCCCCGTCTTCCTCCATGCTCTGCTCCGGCTCAGTGTCGGGGGAGGTGAGGGTGTGGTCGGTGCCCACCTCCACCTGCGTGGGGTGTTTCCAGGCTCACTGCGGAGCCGCCGAGGAACTCGCCTTCCTGGAGGATGGAGCCACGCTTCTGAGCGGGGGCTCCGACCACACGGTGAGAAACCACCACCGCCTCTACTCTGTCTATTTATAGTATTATTACTCCATCAGTAAGTGCATAACTTACAGATTTTCTGCTTGTCTTCACTGTGTGTTCTCGTTTTTTCTGTGAAACAGCTCCACCTCTGGTCAGGAGGACTTGGACGTTCGGTCATCGCATTAAAAAGTGATGAAGTAAGTTCTTATTCATTTGTACAGAAAAATTCACCCAACACATCTGCATCCCTTTCAGCTACTTTTGATCTTATAAATCTGTGTGTATGTACATCCACAGTTGAGGTAGGATTGGAAAAAAAAATACATATATTCTTAAATCTTTAATCCTCAGGCATCTGTTTAATTTACCACCCTCTTGTGACCTTAGTGGATAAAAATGTTCTTGTCCAAAAAGCTGGAATTTTTTATTTTATTTTTTTCAGATTTTTTTTCTACATTACTCTCTTAAACCACTTCAGCACTTTACAAAACTTAAAAAAACAATCATTTTGAGGAATTTTAACCCTTTGAATGCTTTTATGAAAAAAAACATGAAAATTTAGCTTTAGCTTTTCCATAAAACTAAGGTTGGATGGCTGTTTTTTTTTTGTTTTGTTTTTTTCAGACCAGTCTTGGGTTTGACCAAGATTATTCAAAATATCGACTTTATTGCATTATTAGGTTTTTTGTAGCATCAAATTTAAAATTTAACTTAACTTGTAACAAAAATGTCCCATTGACTTCCATTATAACTGCATTTTTTGATCTCTCAGCCGTGGCACAATAAAAATCATTCTTCCTGCAATATTAGGGTTTAATTTAGGAGAAAATTGGTCACATGTAAAGTTCTGAAATGATATAAAAGATTTATGCAGAAAAAATCAGAAAAGAATAACGTTTTCGTCCGCTAAGGTTACAAAGAGGGCGTATATACATTTTCTGTTGACTTATTAGAAATATTTTTTTTTGAATTTCAGAATTTGTGTAGAAATAGACTTGCCTTATGCATATATTCCATATGTGCCTTATGCAGTAACACGGCCAGAGTGGTAGTGCACAGGTTGTGTGATTTGGTTTTTCAGACCCCTCGAGTCGTCTCCATAGCAACTGTCTATTGATGTGGACTGTACTTGTTGTTTTTTTGTTTGTTTGTTAATTTCTCAGTTTGAAATTGCAAAAACGACCCAATAAAATCAAAGTATCAAAAAACATTGACTCTCTCCAGACTGCACCAATTAATTGTGTGCCTTTTTGTGTTTTTCATTTATTTATTTTGCGTTTAGTGTGAGGAGGAGCCTCCTCAGAAGAAATCGAAGCCCGTGACGCCTGTGTCTGCAGCTCTGTGTGCGGCCGTGACGGGAGACTACGCTGCGGTGGGATATCACGGCGAAGGAATCAAACTCTTCAGTCTCAGCTCAGGTGTGTTTACGTGCTATGGAAAAAGTGGGAAACAAAAGTCACGCATGCAACTCTGAATCAGTGTAAGACATCAGTCAGATAGAACGGAAACAAACGAGTGGAGGAGGAGAATTATTACTCCACAAACCTGATTTAAGCTGTAGTGATGTTTTTTATTTGTCTTTTTTGTTGTGATTTTTGTGATCTCTCCCAGGCTAAAACTAAAAAAAAGAAATACAGGCACTTTGGCTCTTTTTCCACCTTATTAAATCATTTGCAACTGATTTAAATTAGCAATGATTTGGAAAGAATGTGTTTTATTATTATTTCTATATAAAATGTAAACATGATATTACATAAAACCTTTTATCTGCATATGTGTAAAAACTGGTTTAATGCCTCTTAATTATAAAGGCGTAAATACTTTATTTATGAGGAGGTTGTGGTTTTGCAGCTGCATGTTTTAACCTTAAAGTTCATTTTTATTTTTTAACTCGCTCTCTTTATTGCGTGTTTCAATTTAATTTTTAATGTATTTCCATTTATTTGTCTTTGTGTTGACTTGTGTTTTTTTTTTTTTTTGTATTAAACTAATTAAAACACATCTTGTGCACCAATAAAACTAATGGCAGGTGAGACGCTCTGGTCGTCCTCGTCCCTCGACGTGTCCGTGCCGTCGCTGCTGTGGATCTCGTCGGACGCCGAGCGGTCGGAGCCTGAGCTGCTGGTTTCTGCCGGCAGCGACAAACGTCTGAGGGTGTGGAAGAGAAAAGAGGAAGAGGAGGGAGGTCTGATCAGTGTGGGAACGTTTGGTGCACAGACGGGCGTGATCTTGGCCCTCGCACAAAACTCCACTTACCTGGCTACAGCTTCAGGTAAATGACACTAGTGGTGATGTTCTTTTTCTTCTTCATAGTCACGTTTTCTAATCTGATCCTTTGTGTTTTGAATTAGACGACTTCACCATTGTGCTGTGGTTGTTGAGCGATCTGACCCGTGAGTCTGCGATTGACCCACATGTGGTGCTGAGAGGCCACAAAGGAGGAGTCAGCTGCCTGGATTTCAGCCCTGATGGCGCACAGCTACTGTCTGGTGGAAAAGATCAGGTACCTGAGCTCGTCACGTCAGTCATCATATCTAAAAACACTCATCCAAGGGAATTAAAGGTTTATTTCGAATATGTAAATAAGGAAAATAAACGTTCATCAAGAAATAATAGAAAATGCAAATATATCGATATTTAAATAAGACTATTATGTAAACAAATAACAAGTAAATGCAAAATACTAAAATGTTCGGTTTTCAACAATTTGCAACAATTTATAATTTAATTTACATACTCAAAAAGCAATATCCTGTCAATTTGAAACGTGGTAAAGGAAAACAAACCAAACTCCCAGGAGCTAAGTGACCCACGAAGACGTCCATACATTTATATATATTCTCCCTCAATCAATTGTTTGGTGTCCGACACAAATTTAAGCTTTTGAAAATGGCAGCAAGTCATCTTTTTGAAGTATTTTGACCAGAAAGCATCTTCCAGGTCTGAGTGATGAAGTGCAAAAAACTGCAGTTCATCAAGTGGCCACTTGAGGCTCCAAAAGGGAGCAAATCCCCATAGACCCACATGTTAAAAAGTCTGACTTTATATTAAACATGTTTACAGCCTGGTACAAAAAACTGTTTTGGTCTCAGTGGTTTATTTCACTATTCATGAAAAGTTTTTCTAAGTCATTAGTTAATTTTTATTAAGGTTTAAAATTCTGTGTAAATAAGGGCATTCCCGCTTTGAGTGAGAGGCGAAGGGTTGGGTGGGCGGATCTGTGTTACCAGACTTTGATGACAAATCAGATAAATATAGTAAAAAGCCTAAAAAAAAAATATAACATGAAAAATAAAAACCTCAAAACTGTCGTAATCATCATCATCATGATCATGTGTTTCAGGCGCTGATTGTGTGGGATGTGAGTTCGTCTCCTGCTGTTCTCTCTAAGTCGCTCCTTCACTCTCACAGAGACTGGATCACAGGCTGCGTCTGGACTCCAGCCTGTGTGGTGAGACCTCATTATAATTCACCATCTACGCACCGATCAGCCATAACATTATGACCGGACCAAGTAAATAACATCTTGTGACAATTCAGTGTTCTGCTGGGAAACTGTTGGACCTGGTATTTATTCATCGTGGATGTTACTTAGACATGTAGTACCCACCTAGACCAGACCAGACACCCCCCCCACATAGTAATAACACTCCTTGATGGCAGCAGGATGCAGCCTGACACAGACACGCACATAAAACAGTTCGGGAACAACTAAAAAAACATGAAGAACAGCACAAGATGTTGATTCTATAGATCCCAAACTGATCATGTATCTGTGGGATGATCCACTGAGGCTCCTCCCCTCAACCCACAGGACTCAAAGCTCCGCCCACTAACAACATCCTGTAGCCAGTCACCACAGGACGCCCTCAGAAGGTCCATGTCCACTCTCTGATGAGTCACAGCTGTTTTGGAGACACAAGGGGAGACCTACACAATATTAGACAGGTGGACATAATGTTATGCCAGATCAATGTAAACAGTGCATCCTGAGTTATTACATTAAAGAATCATTAAATTATTATCTAAGTTCAATGTCGTGCCTCTGTCCCTCTTGTCTGCTCCAGATAAGCTCCTCAAACGATGGTAGACTGTGTTTGTGGGACCTTGAAGCGGGAAAGTGTCTCAGAGAGATTTCCTGGAGGAGTCCGCTCACCTCCGTCTGCTGCCTGGTGAGATAATCATTCATTTCAGTCTTATTGGTCCATATTCTCCATATTATAGTGAGGGAATATGTCCATTCTTAAGTATTGGGCTGATTGAGAACGTGGCAAAATCTGAATGGAAGTGAGAACTAAGATTTTGTTTTTCTGGTTCGCTTGTGTAAGTGAGTCAATTTCTTCTTGTTATTGAGGATCTTCTGATTATTATTATTATTATTATTATTATTTGTTGTTGTTATTGTGTGCAGGGTCAGTATGTGATGGCCGGATGTTCGGAGGGATCTCTTCACGTCTGGAACTGGGAAACAAATGATGAAATCTGCCACATCGCCGCCCACGTCTGCCAACGCATTCACCACGTCTCCGTCCTCCCAAACACAGGTAGGAAGCAACACTGTGTAGTATCAGGAGTAACCACAACACACTTTAATACTAATATGTTTATATATATATATTTTTTTTTTTGTTTTACAGGCGAGGAGAAAGAAGTCAAGCCTGAAGAAATGACCGTTGTCACAGCGTCTGGCGACGGCACCGTGCAGCTCTGGAAACCCTTACAGGTCGGTCAACCTGTTCTCAGCTTTAGTTGTAGTTCAGAAGGAGTTTTCACACTTCTTGACACTTTCTCTGTTGTTTATTGTCCAGGTGGATCACATCAGAACCTTCCACGGTCACAGCGGTGCGATTCGCGGAGTGTTTTGCAAAGATGGAGCCTCTGAATTTCTGACTGTTTCTGAAGATCGCTCCCTGAGAAACTGGACGTCGACAAAAGGTAAAAAAAAAAAATTAAAAAATGGTCCCAGGTTTCAGCTCTGTAATAAATTAGAAATGTAAAAAATAATAATAATAGTACTAACACAGATAAATAGGTTTGGGAGAGGGTGATTAAAAGTGGAAATAATTCAGAAATACAGTGGTTCCCAACGCTACTGGTGTCTGAGAAAGTGGTGGAAGAGGTTCAAGCTAATTAATTTGAGGAATTATTCAATTAGTAATTTAAGCATTTAATTCAGTTTATTTAATTCAGCTATAAACTGCAAAATTTAAATCCTTATTATTATTATTATCTTTTACTATGTTTAAGTCCTTTGTTTGCACACATTCTCCTACCTCCATAAATTTACTCAGCATCTTTTCAACAACAGTCACTTGAATGATGAAAGATAAAATAAATTAAATAAAGTTTTACAAGCATAAAATGTACAAATTATCATATGAACAAGAAATAGAGACAGAAGTAAATGAACACTGGTGGAAAAAAGTTTTCAGACGCCCCAATGTGTGATCATTTACTATATATATATTATTTCTTGTACTTTTTTCTTTTTCTTTGTTATTTTTTTCTGTTTTATCCTGCTCTTTTTAAATGCTTTCTCTTTATGTAAAGCACATTGAGTTGCCTCTGGGTATGAAATGCACTATATAAATAAAAAGGCCTTGCCTTGCCTTGGTACACCAGTGTAAACAAACGCTTTCAAACACTTTTGATTCATCTGTATTTACCTTTTGGAGGCTTTGGTCCTTTTATTTTGTCAACCCCATTGTTGTCAGTAGGTTGGTCTAAATAACAGAAACTGGCGGTTGAGTGTATTCATGATAATAAACTATAAAAATGATTATGACATCGTGAAGTTCTGCTGAGTGTCTATAAAGTGAAACTATAAAATACGTTTAAAATATTGACGCCTTCATGGCCGACGTCAAAAACAGTGACTTCAATGAAAAAAGACGATGCCTTCACGAAAACTTGGAAATTCAATATTCCAACTCGGAAATTTCAGAATTCCGATATCATAGCGCTCACATTTCAGGTTAACTCAGAGGGGAAGTTTGCTACATTGTGCAGCAGCTATTTTTTTATTTTATTTTGCAGCATCTGCTCAGTGTGCAGCTGTTTATTCTCAGTCGTCTGTGCAGTAGTTACAGTGTGATTAGATGTTTGGCTCGTTATCCGATCACATTCTGTCCTCTCTGCGCAGAGAGTCAACCGGACCAGAAAGGCTCCATCACGTCGTTGTGCTTCTCTCAGAGTAACGATGTTCTTCTGGCCGGTTACGACTCCGGTTTGCTGGAGCTGTGGCAGAACAACGCTGCCGTCGGCCGCAAGCAGGTGGAGTTTATCTCTGGAGAGGTTTAAACTTAAACTAGGTTTTTTTTTTGTGTTGACGCGTCTGTGTTGCGTGTCTCTTTGCAAGGCGTCCGACGGCGCCATCACAGCGGTCTGCTCCATGCCTGACGACCAGTTCGCCGTCGCCAACATGAAGGATCCGGTGGTTGACGTGTGGAAGCTGGTGTGGAATCGACAACACAGCAGAGCGAGGTGAATAACGACTCCGTGTTGTTCTAGAGCAACAACAAACCTGTGTTTCTTTTTCTTTTTTTTACTTCCTTTTGTCAGTTTCTCACCAACCCACATTCCCAATAAAAAAAACAAAAAAAAAACATCAGACTTCAGTAGCTTCAGTAGCGTATGAGACGGTGACATGTCCTCCAACATCTAGACTCAGACTTTATTCATCCACAAGGAAAATTGCTTAGTCACAGTAGGTTTGTTACACATGAAAAACACTCTTGAGATCCACAAAAGATAAAATAAATTAAAATAAAATGAGATCAAAATTAAATTAAAGGTAAAAATCTAGCAGAATTAAATAAAGTCATTAAGAATCAGTATTAGGTCTTCAAGTGCAATTTCTTTTTGTACAGTCAGAGAAAATACTAAACAAATCCTTAAAAAAAATCATTTAAACCTAAAATTGATCGGTTCCATATAAATATGTAAGAAGTTTTGAGTAGTTTTGGTTCCAGTTTTCCACTAATGAAGACCGTGCTTCTTATTAACAGATAAACCTTTGTTTCTATATAAAGAATTAGAAAGTTAGAAAGTTGTTCAGACACAAAAATGACTAAACTAGGAACGTAAATGCAGGAAACGATAGTTTATTTGTTTTTTGTGCAGTTTTGAACACATTCTCTGGACTTTGATCCTTGTAAAGAAATGAACAGAAAAAATATAATTTGTATTTGTTTGTGTCTGTCTAATGCAGCCACACCTATTATTTCATGATAATATTTGTGATTGTGTAAAATTTTAAGGGCGTCTGAAAAAAATTTTTCCACCACTGCTTATTATATATATATATTAATAAGAATTGATCTCAAGGGGAAATTTACTTTTAATTACAGCGGCTCCTACTCAAAGTGAACCAGTGTTCAGAACAAAGAGTAATGTAGGTAATAAGAATAAGTAGAATAAGTAGGCAATTATAGTAAGAACACATCCATCAATGTAAAAAATATAAGAAATATATATATGTAACAATATGTAGAAGTGTAAGTGAACCTGTTTTCCAAGTTGTTGCTCTATAATAACATTGAATATGGGGTATTGCACAGGGTGAGTCCAAAGTCCAATAATATATAAGCAAATATGTACAAGTACATGAAAAGAAAGTGAACATGTGTTGTTGCACAATATCAGTACAAATATGGTTATAAATGTGGGTTATGCACACATTAGTGTGGCATTAGTGTTGGATGTTACTTAGACATGTAGCACCCACCTAGACCAGACACTCCTGGGTAGCAGAACGATTATCGATTGATTATGTGTGAGTCCTTCTTACTCTGTGTCTGTGTTGCCTCCAGTCTGGTGAAAGTAACCACCCACACCGTGAAACACCTGGTGGAGCAGCTCATGTACCTGACCACCCTCATCGCTGTGTCCAACAAGAGAACCATCTTCAGTGTCACCAGCAAAGAAGACGAGTGGCTCCACACCGTCACCAAGTACCTCAGCTTTTACTCTTTTTGTTGTTGTTGTTGTTGTTGTTGTTGTTGTGCGTGATTATCGTGAATGAATTTGTTTTGTTTAATAGTTTAATTAGTGTTTGGTTTTGTTGTTTTTTTCTCCCCTGCATTGGAATTTGAGTCGAGGTTCAGCTGCTTGTGTGGGAAATAGATACACAGCGGCTTTAATGGCTAATTAATTGAAATGAATATGAATATAATGTGACACAAATTAGTATTTATTTGTTAAAGTTTGTATTTGTTAATGATTTAGTGAATTAATAATTTATTTTTAATATTATTTAGTTAAATTTAATGCTATATTAAGTCATATATTGATTGATTGAAATTATTAATTTATTATTACCTTAGTCAGTTTTGATCCATGACTCTGCAGCCAGTATAAAGACTTCTGACCTTTTGACACTTATATATCACGTCAGATTAATAAGTCATCCGTTTCAGCCAGGATAACGTTATGGGTTATGAGACTAAATTGTTACTTGGAGGATTCTTGATAGATGCTAATGCTAGCAGTTAGCTAACGCAACATTAGTTGCATGTTTCTGGGGTGTCCAGGCAGAAGTTGCATTTACTACGTTACCCTCCACAGTGGTTCCACTTACTTCTTGTAATATCTTTGTTGGAGAGGCTTCACTTGATAAAGACAGACCAGACTTTGTCCTCTCTGTGTCCTCATTTGGTGAAATCGTTCATCCAGTGAGTGAGAGTGTAGGGTTCGATGAATATAGTCAAATCAGTCGGAGTCAACTTTCACGGTCTCGGGGAGTAAATGTTTTCATGTATTTTCTAAAATATTGCGTTTTCTTCGTCCATTCTTGCCAAAACAGTCTGTTGAAATATACTAACCACCATTTACAGGCTGTAGTGTTTGAGATGTTTTGCCTCCAGCTAAGCCCCGCCCCTCATAAAAGCTCACACTGTTTACAAACTGTGAATGTGTCTATTGTCTTTTTAACATTTTAAATTAGACATACAGACATAAGTCTTCGCTCTAGTGTGATGAACTGATGCATTGTTTGGTTGTAGATATTGATGCTGCTGTTGGGTTTTATTCCCAAAGTTTTATTTCCTGTGTTTGTCTCTTGTTTTTTAGTTGGCAAAGAGAAGTTCATATTCAGGACCTGATCCGCAATGACGAGAAAAGCACGTGGCTGGTGGGCGAGAAGAACGGAAACATTCACATCGGCTTCTTTGTGAGTTTTACTCTCTCGGTGATGCAGGATTCATGCATCAAAGCAAAATATTTATTAGATTTGACAGACGGATGCTAAGTATTTTTAACATAATTTCAATGTTAAGGAGGAACAAGATGAACATTTATTGAGGAAACATGAAAACGAATGGGGACAAGGAAATGATTAGCTCAGAGGAATCGGGCAAATCATTCATTCATTCATTGGATGAAAGTAGTGGGGGTCTAAAAATTGAGGATGGACTGATTTTGACAGTGTGGAAAATTGGAAGAGATAAGGAAATAGAGCGATGCCCAGATTCAATGGAGGGGAACGGATCTTCTTTAATAAAAAAAATTTAATTTATTAAAGAAATTCAAAATTCCCCAATCACAGGCTTTATTTTGTATTTGAACAAATGAGGAGTTCAAATAACCTGACAAAGAAATCTTCATGGAGTCCTTCATCTAACTCAGATCTTGTTTAGAGGTTCAGATATTTAATCACCTCATTCATTGTGTTTGCGTAATGGTTTCTAAGTAATACTGTACTCTAGTACCGTAGTCTGAAGCCTCCATCGGAGGATAGAAATCAATGGGTTTACACAAAATGTCGTTTAAACAAGAGTATTATTTCTCCAGTATTCTGATATCCTCTGAGATTTGTGACCTGACGAAATCTAACAAAGGATCTATAGGTGGAGATATTTTTTCTCTGAGCTTCTGTTTAAACCAGAGCAGATATATATGAACTGTAGTTCACAGCGTCGTCCTGTCTCCTTTCAGTTCACCATGGGCTCCAACACTCGGTTCCACTTGGCTTTCGGCTCGATAGAAATGAACCGTGACGAGGAGAAGAAGGGAGGCCTGATAACGGCTGCGACGGTCGACAAAGGTGCAGATTTGCTAATTATGATCATGACTATGTGGCCTCAGACACAAACGACGGGCTGGAGAGGAGAAATGTTTTGCATGTTTGCTTTCTTATGTGACGCCTCGTGTCTCCTTCAGACTTCGTGGTCTGCGGAGACGTGAACGGCAACATGTGGTTCAATGAGCCTCCAGAACTCACCTCATGGAGCAACAGAAAACTGGTAAGAGATGAAAGTCAGAAACCAAATGAAAGAGATTTGTGCGTATTTTTTTTTGGGATGGGACAAAAAAAAATAACTTCAGTTTTCCTAAAGAAGAAAAACTAAAGAACCTCAAACTATGGAGTGCAACTAAATAAATATGATTCAGTAAAAAATGAAAAATCCACTTATTTGTAAAGGTAAAATAAGCATAAAAAAAAAGAAAAGAAAAAGTATAAAAAAAGCTTTTATTTAAGTGTGGCAAAAACTGGTTAAAAGCACATGGACCTACGTGTTGTCGCTCTAGTAAAATAAGAATTTGTAAGAAAACCTTTTGTTTTTTCTAAATTTTCTCTGTATACACAAACACATTCACTTTCTATTACAAAAAACTCAGAAAATAACTTTAACCTCCTGTGATCCAAGCATTTGTTGAATTTCTTTAAGATTATATTAAGATCTGTAGGTATTTGGTATTAACAGGACCTAAGACGTATAAAGAATAAGTGTCATCTTTGAAGCAGCAAGTAGTTTTTGAAAAACAAATATGTGGACACAGGGATTATTTCACTGTTTATTACAATTTAAGTCACCAATGTGCACCAGAACATAAAACTGTTTATTTTAATGCAAAAGCAGAACTGGAAACAATGAAATCCCAACGTCCTCATATGAGGACTTGTGAATTTGTTAAATTTTCATGTCACATCAAACTAGAAAAGTTAATAAGAATAAATAAACAAGTGTATTGACCCTTCGACTACCAGTACATGGCAGACAAAGTGTCTACTTATGAGGACACCAGGTCTGAATGAAGCAGAATAAGCTGCAACAAACCTAAAACGTACTGTCCCCATATGAGGACGCCGGGTCTCAGGAGGATAAGAAAGCAGCTGTATCAGGACAAAACATTATTTCCTCCATCAAGAAAACTTTGTTAGAGCTGTCAAATGTTTTGGCCGCATCTCTACAGGAACAACAGTTAAACATAAAAAAATAAAATTTCCATACGTGAGAATGTGAAGTAAGCATGTTGGACATTTATACTTGATGGTTAATTTAAATATGTAAATCTTCTATTTAATTTAAATCTTTCTGCTGATGCTTTGTGTTCAGGCTCACACGGACAGGATCAGCGTCCTGAAACTCACCGACAGCACCATCGTCTCTGCCTCCTACGACCGGACGGTGAAGCTGTGGGACAGAAACACCAAGAAACAGGTACAATACAGACACACTTGGGGCTGTAAAAAGTTAATCCCGTCTTAAAAACGTCTTTTCTGCTCATTTTATGCTTTTTTTCACCTTTCTGTGCGTAGTTTGTAGGTTTTCCTCCCATCATCATCATCAAAAACATAGGTGTCAGTAGGACCATGAAACTGTGTTGTGTAAATGTGTAATGACAATAAAAGCACGTATTTTAAAGTTGTAGAAAGTTACTTTTTAAAGTAATCTAATCTTAAAACAAGCATTTATGCTTATTTTAAGGCTTTTAAATACATCTTAAATACATTTCTAGATTTAACTATTTTAATTCAATAAATCTCGTCAAGTTCTGCAGCACGGACAGATTAATCACTTGTTTTGAGTACCTTTTTCCTCAGATTTTCTGTTTTTACCTTGATTTTAGACTTGGAAGGCGCTCAAATATTTACAGGCAAGAGCATTTATAAATAATCTCTATCTGTTGTCTGACTGTTTGACCCAGAGGATCATCAGAAACTAGTCACCAACAAAAGGACTGTACTTCTTTACAGTGACCTCCGTTACAGGAAGTCATTGGGAAACTACTAGTTTCAAAAGTTCTTTAAAGCAACAAACGTGACTCCATTTTTCTTCTGTTTTTATCATAAGAAAAAAAAAACTATTAGTAATTTGAATCTATTTCTAAATGACTGCTATCTTCTTCCTTTCCTCAGGTGGGTATGTTTGTTTGTGGAGGACCTGTCCTGATTTTGGAGGTGAACCCGGGAAAACCCACTGAGCTGGTTTGCGGCGACGGACAGGGACAGATCTACTTCCTCTCCTGGAAAGAATAATTATAATCCTCTCAGAATATAGAAATTATACTTAATTGCTGCAGTGAAACTAAGTGAATGTGCAATATATGAATTTAAATAGTTAATTCAAATATTTACAGGAAAGAGTATCTGTATAATAATACTCTACTTTATGTTGACGTCTGTGTTTTTTGTTTTTTTAATGGTGTCGGTTTCGTTTGAGCTTAATTTATGAATCATTTAAGATAAGCTACACTCAGAATGGGAATATGAAACAAAATAGGAATGTGCGTTTTGTTTTGAAATAAATTGTGTTCACAGCATGACTTTATTTTATTTTTTTTTTATTATATCTTATATTTCTCATATTTAACAAGCATTTGCCATCACAGCTCTATTAATATAAACTGTAGGAGCTTTAATAAAAAAGAAGGAGCTAATCTGTTTTGGTCACTACTTAATGGACCATTGAGCAGTATAACATTGTAAACACACATCTAATCTAATGCTTTTACTGCTCTATTATCTGCACTGAAATAATTTTGCTGTTTACTAGTAGCCACATTATAGGGCTATAAAAAATGATAAGTAAATGAAACATCAGCAACTACTTCCCCCTGATTTTCAATTAAACATATGTAAATGAACAGAAGCGTCAACCTTTATGAGACCATTGTAATTTCCTATAAATATTTAGTATATTTCAAAGCATCTCCTTCTTGATAAAATACATAAAGGTTTGTGGATATTGTGCTTTACGACAGGAAATTATGTTTGTGCCGAGTAAAAATGATAATCTAGGAAACTACATATCATCTTATTGCAAATGTGTGGTAAACACTTATGATCAAAGACATCATGAATATACAAGTTGTTTTGTTGTTTGTGCACATCATGATATGATATATGATACATTATCTGAGTGGTTGTCAGGCTAAAAAACAAGACTCCACTTTCTGTTGTAATTATGCTTTTAATTCTAGCTTTTATTCACAAGTATATAAGTCGAGTCAAGATAATTCATAATAATTTAAGACGAATCAAGTCGAGTCAAGATAATTCATAATAATTTAAGACGAATCAAGTCGAGTCAAGATAATTCAAGATCATTTAAGACAAGTCAAATCAAGCCAAGATGAGTTCAAGATCATTTAAGACGAGTCAAGTCGAGTCAAGATCATTTAAGACGAATCAAGTCGAGTCAAGATAATTCATAATAATTTAAGACGAATCAAGTCGAGTCAAGATAATTCAAAAATAATTTAAGACGAGTCAAGTCGAGTCAAGATAATTCAATATCATTTAAGACAAGTCAAGTCGAGCCAAGATGAGTTCAAGATCATTTAACAGGTTGGATAAATCGAGTCTAGTGCCAAATATAATAGTAAGATAACTAAGATAAAACGAGATTAGACGTACGTTTATTAACCCCCAAATGATCGTCTATTGTTCTAAAAAAAAATAATAATAAATTACAAATATACTAAATGGAAATAATTCGGACTTCTCCGAGCAGATCTTGAACGCAGCACAAGACTGATCTGATCAGCTCCCAGGTGAGTTAGCCACGCCCCTGGACCGCGGCGTACACAGGTAAGGGAAACAGAACTGGACCTACCAGTTTGTAAAAAGCAGGAGCTGCAGGAGTGTCCGCTTTAAGAAAATCCAGATCTGCTGTGGGAAGAGTCCAACCTCCTTTTTTTTTTTTTTTTTTTTCCAACAGAGGTGGAGATAGGAGCTTGAACTGCACAGTCCTGGCGAGTGAAAACAACCGAGAGTATCATCAACACAGGGAGGATTCAAACTCTCACCGAAGATTGGAACACTTATAACTACATTTATATTTATATACTATTAACGTCGGGATAATTTAACATTAAACTAGCTACAGAGCAGCTGGCTCAATGGTGAGTTAGCAATTTAAAAAAAAAAAAAAAAAAGCCGGCTGCAATGGCGAATGTGTTTTGAAATAGACGCGAAGTTAGAATTAACATACATTTATTAATTTATCTCTTGACAGGATCGGTACGATAACCTGGATTTGGATTTGGAATGTGAGGGAGGAGGTGTCTCTGTGAGTAACTTTACCAACTTTAACGCTTTGAGAGTTTGTTGTGAACCGGACCTTATCTCATGCTGTGCAGCTGAAACCTACTATAATGTAATTAAATGTACAGTGTGGTGCACATGTTCGTGGAGAAGTTTCACCTTTGTTGCCATTGTAGCGCAATGGAGTTGACTTTAACGTGAAGCAGTGACATTCAGCTTTAGTGAACACGGCCGGATAAATTTTCTAGGTTGCTCCGGGGTTAAAATGCGTCTAAGGGGCCCCTCAAACCCCCCCACAGCAAATTACATTTATATGATTAAATTATAAGACGTAATTTATTTATTACGAAGCTTATGAAGATACAGTACCTTCCAGATTCTGTACACACTTTAAACTCTCTGCTAAAAACATTTAACAATTCGTCTATTTCTGGCACAATGCTGCCTTTAATAGGAACCGGTGAACTTGTGGTTACATCACTGGGCTTGGACACCGCTCGTAAACTCTTTTGTCGAGCATTACGAGGCTGTTTAATGCCAGCGTGTTTACCTCATTCACCTGTAAATTCCACACGAACTCCAACGTCTTGTGGTATTCTCAACCTTGTAACTGGAAAATTTCAGCAAGGTCCTAGTTAATGTTTTCAGGAATAGCAAAGATGAGTGGAAAGTTGTAAGATATGTGTGGTATAGAATGGTCTTCGGTACTAAACAAGGGCCCCCAACAAGATGCAATGCACAAAATTAATTATTAAACAGATACTTATGCTACCTTTGCCTCTTAACGCAAAAAAAAATGTAGTATTAATTTATTATTAACTCCTTTTATGTAATATTTTAACGTGAAAATAAATTTCAAGTTTCAAGTCCGGTCGCTGAAACCAGATCCAGGTCATGGAATTCCAACATGAAGCCGGACTTTGAGTTGTGAACTAGAAAATACTCTGTTGCATCCTTAAAATTAAATAACTTTGTTGTTATAGAGGAGCATCTTTTTTTCCTCTTCAGTCCAGTAGTATGTGTTTGAGATGCATATTGGTTCCAATAAAATGTCTGTCTTCATTCCTCAAACAGCAAAAAGCAGCAATATTCGGCGGGATGTTCAAGAGATCATCCAAGGTTGTAGAACCATCCGTCCAAGCACAGGTGACATTGTGGTTTTAATATGAGAACTTTCTTAATTTTTAAGCTAAAAATGAGCAGCTAGAGTTAATAGAATCTCATCGACTGTCCTCTGTTTCTTTTGCTTTCGATACAACCATGCACCGTTCAGCAACAATGGATTTACAGCTCTGGATTCTGCATATATTCACAGAGACGTTTTTATGTTTATGTTTTACAGGACAGTTTATCAGTCAGCAGTGAACTTTCAAAGAGCGACGACAGTCTGACTGACAACAACAACACCAAGGTGAGACATTATTTCTGAGGGTTTTTTTTTAACCATTTCTGATGAAGTGGGAAAATATCGTCACAACAAATCTGTGTTTTCTGCATCTTGACTGACACGTTTCTTGATATTTCAGGACAAAGGAGGAGTCTTCAAAGGGATGTTTAAGAAGACGTCCAAATCTGCCAAAGAGGGTCAACCACAGGTTTGTAACGACGTCTCAAATTTACAGTCCTTTTAATTAATACATGTATTCGAGTTGCTGCTATCAACTCATTATACGTAGCAGATTATGATCTCTGCCTACAAAAGTTAGAAATACAAGCCAAGACAAAAGTAAACTAAAGCAACTTGAGGTCGAAGCTCTAAAAATCTCCCCCGGGTCACCCGTTAAACATGTCTGACAAGTCCGCATCTTTTCAAACAGGATCCAGTACACAAAGTTTTGATGTGAGTAAAAATATTTTGGCGGTTCCGGCATTTCGAGAGCCAGAAGTTGATTTATATTTAAGAGCTTTTGAACAAATAATCTCAGCACTCGACTGGCCAAGAGACATGTGGCCTGTTATTCGCTGAGCTGATGGGAATAATCCCAAGAGTGTGCCCTTTTTGTTAGAAGACAGTATGATGTGTTAACCTCCTGAGACCCTGCATTCTCATATGGGGACATCAAGTTTTAGGTTTTACTGCAGCTTGTTCTGCTTCATTTAAACCTGTTGTCCTCGTCAGTGGACACTTTAGTGAACGCCATCTAGTGATAGCAAAGGGTCAATGCAGATTTATGTTGGACACGTCCTGTCTTCTGTTCTGTCCTTATTGTCAGTCTTTGCTTGTTTTGGAGTGCTTTCTTTTTATTTTGGCCATTTTTGTTCATCTACTTATTTGTTATTTTTTATTTATTTTATTTTTTTTAGCTAAAGTTAGCCATACCGCCGCTAGTTAGCCGTCCCGCCGCTAGCTAACGTTAGCCTCCCGCCGCTAGCTAACGTTAGCCATCCCGCCGCTAGCTAACGTTAGCCTCCCGTGAAAGTGGGACGAGGAACAAAGCTCCATCAAATTCTACGATTAAAATGTATTTGCTTATGCTCATTAACATTTCTAGTTTGATATGACCCGCAAATTTAACAACTTTTTATCAATAGCAATGAGCTACAGCGTCGCTATTTAGCAAGTACTCATTTGAGGATGTTGGGACTTCATTGTCATTTCACAGCAATTTTCAGGTATTAAAATAAACAGTTTTATAGTTTGTCACACATTAGAGACTTTATTATAATATAAATAATGAAATGATCCCAGCGTCCACATATAAGAAGATTGTTTTTTCAAAAACTACCACTTCCTGTTGAAAGATGATGCTTTGTTTTTATACTTGTTAGGTCCCACTGATTCCAAGTAGTTTGGAAAAATTAAAAATGCAAAGCAAACAAAAGCTCACGTTTCAGAAGGTTAAACAAAAGGCCAAATTTTAGAAAAGGTTGGCTGAACTATTTCCTTGTGTTGTAAATACAATTAATGGAAACAGATGAATCATTTATGAGATTAATAACTACTTAACATTGACCTGTGTGCGTTATGTAACACGTGCATCCAATCAGTCACTCAAATTTTATTTGTATAGCTTTTTGCAATAACCAAATGCTACCCAGAGTGCTTTACATCAAAGCCATAAAACAAGACATTACCTGCTTTAAGTTGTGTTTAGTTTCAGTAAACTTTCCTCATTTTATTTATATACATTTATTTTTATATTATTTTTGTGTTGTACATTAATAAAATCACACATCTGTTTCCACCTGTGTTTTAATTACATTGTTAAATTATTTACATCTTCTCTGTGCATATTTTCTTTTTTTCCTCTAAGGGTTTTTTTTATTCATAATTGTTATTTAAATGTCTGTGTATATATGTGTGCCTTTAAGCCGGAGATCTCTGCAAAATTATGTTATGTTCTCATAGTAACAATAAATGGTAAATGGACTCGCTTTTATATATCGCTTTTCTACCTACTCAAAGGTACACTAAAGGAATCTTGATTCTTAAAACAACTGATATTATTATTATTATTATTGTGTGTTAACAGACCAGCCTCTCGTTGCAAAATCCTGAGCTGTCTGCCAGTAGTGACAGCTTAACAGACAACAAGCCATCCAAGGTCAGTTCACTTTCTTCTCTCTGATGTATATGTGAGTTTTCCTACTTACTCACTAAAGCCTTTTCTGTTTTCTCTTCAGGAGAAATCAGGTATGTTGGGGGGGATACTGAAACGACCTCCAAGACCAGGACCCGTCCGGAGGCCGTCACAGGTGAAGCTTAGTCCTCCACCACCCACATAATGAAATGTCCGAACCGAATACATCCAGTAAAAAGTCTGACAGATGATATTGTGTTCCTCAGGATCTACTGGAGGTGTCGGGCGTTAACGAGGGTCCGTCAGAGAACGGCAACGCGACGGTGAGTCCCTGCATCAATTCAAGAAAAGTTATTTTTACTCCACACAAAAAAACACACACACACATACATATATATTTATATATACACATATATATGTATATATTATGCATAAATTGTCCATCTGTTTGTCACATGATTTTTTTGGTTATTCTGTACAATAAATAATAATTGTTTCTTATCTGTTATATATTTGCCCCACACATAAAACCATGTGCGTATCTGTTTGTGGGGGGATTTTGTGGATGAGGAAATCAGGCACAGTAAAAATGTTACATAATTTGGGAAGAGGAATAAAGAGATGATTAGGAATAGGTACAGGAATGAAGAAGAGGTGTGTCAGCCACTTTAAATATTATTATTATTTAGCAGAGAAGAAGATTAATATTGACAAGGGGTGGAGCCAGATACGTGTGATGTTTCCCTCCGCTCTTCATCAAACATTACCAGTAACTTATGTTACTTATATAAGTATTTTTATTTTTCTGTCTTTTGTTTCTTTTTCTCTACAGATAATCGTCATGATTATTTTATTATCAACATATTTACATCTTTTCTACTAAGACAAATCTCTACCTGAGCAACGCTGTGTTCAGATGTTGTTGTCTTACACTGTGTTTTTATTCGATCAGATTATCATTTACACATACGAATGGTAAAATCTCATAAAAGAATACATCACTGAGGGCTTAGTCAGCGGCCTACACCATGTTGTTGACCCGCAGTGGCTGAGTTGAGCTCTGCTCTCTCAGTTTTTGTTTTTGTGTGTGTGTGTGTGTTTGGACAAGTGGAAACATGCGTGCATCAGCTGTTTGGAAGAAGGGCTGATGAGAAGGAAATGTGCGAACCGCTATAATCCCTGTCTGTGCATCAGGCAGCTGCAAAATACAAAGGACATGTTTAGTATTTTATTTTACTCAATAGTCATTTTTTTAATCTCCAGGAGTCAGGAGGGATGTTCAGTGGGATGTTTAAAAAGTCTCCAAAACCCTCTGGAGCGAGGGCTCAGTCTAAGGTATTTAACTATCCACACTTTTACATGTGTCTGCATGTAAACCAGCTCATAACAGGCTTCTGTTTCTCCCCTTCAGGAGGATTTGTCTGCACCCAGCAAGCTCTCAGGCAGCAGCGACAGCCTTTCTGAGAACAGCAACACTAAGGTAAAAACTGTCATGTCCATCAGTGTATAACCAAACATCCACATTTAAAACATCCACATTAATCCTCCACTTCTTTAGAGTTGTTTTCCAAACGTAGTTTTAATTTAATGTGACTCGTTCTCTTCGGGAGTCGGGAGGGAAGTTCAGTGGGATGTTTAAAAAGCTCTCAGGAGCCAAGACACAATCACAGGTAAGAGGTTTATAATCTTTGCACCTTGTTAACATATGAGCACGCGAATAATATTAACGAGTGGACAATCGTTTCAGGATGATTTGTCTGCATCCGGTGAGCTCTCAGGCAGCAGCGAACAGCTTTCTGAGAAGGTGAGATTTATTTCAGAATCAGGAAAGACTTTATTGCCAAGTATATTTGTACATACAGTGAATTTGTCTTGGCGCTGGTTGCATAAAAAATATGAAGAAAGATGAGATAAAATAAAATAATATATATCGTAAACAGGACAAAATAAATCTTTAATGAGGAAATCGTCATGAATGCTGATTCCATATTATTTTCTCAGGAGAAAGGAGGAATGTTTGGTGGTATGTTCAAAAAGAAAGTTGCCAAATCTCAGTCTCAGGTAAGATGCTTGTGGTCGTCAATCGTCAGTGGCTGTGTTTCCAAAATAAAAGCCTTATTTATGAAATTTCAAGCACAATTGCACTTTGTTTTTAGTTTTTTTTTTTTTTTTAATTCCCTTAAACAGTTTGTAGGTTTTCAGTCTTGCTCTGGGTCATGATATTTATTTTAGGTAGGTTTTTAATCCCAGTGGGTCTCCAATATTCCATGGATGAATCCGCCGTAGCATCATTCGCTGAGTTTCCATTACAGTTTTTCCACAAAATAAAAGCAACGTTTATGAAATTTTGATGAGGTACAATTGCGAATGAGGTGTAACTCTGGTAAAGTTTCACCGGATCCCATAATTCTCTTAAATTCTCGTCACTTTGAGAAAGATGAACTATAAATGAAGTGGTCACATGACCCCCTGCGCCATCTCCGATGATGTGTTTCCACTGCACTTTTATGATAAACTTTATGATAAACAGACATAATGATGTTTTTTTTTAAAAAATGTTCTATTTAAGTGTCACAGGATATTTTCAAGGCAACTTAGATCTACAGGTCTCCATCTCAGGGACACTATGAATACCCTCTGAAAGAAACGTTGCTTATTGACGTCAACAGTGAATAATGTGCTGATAAATATAACCTCTGTGTGCAAAGTAGCACCTGCTTCATGTTCACTGAGGAACAGGGAAGGTGGTTAAGGTTCCTCTTCGTTCTGGCATTGTGAGATAATTGCAGTATTTCCCTTTATACTTCGTTATTTCCACGAACTGCCTCCTCAGTTGGCATTTTGAAGTGACACTGAGCAGAAAGAAGAAGTATATTGATATGATGTTAATGCAGATATACAATAAAACACACACAACAACAAAAAAAAAGTGGCTTCACTCTTCAGAATCAGATGGGGTTTAAAATACTTTGTTCCGGTTTCCAGATACAGTAGATAGTAGTTTTTTGTTTTTTTTTTCTTGTATCCCCACACTGGTCTGGTGCTGGGTTTATTTGTGATGGTGATTAGCTGATTTCAAAATAAAACACTTGAGTCTTTTCTTATCGTAGTTGGTTCTGACTCTGTGCTGTTTTCCTGTGTGTTAGGATGATTTGTCCGTGGACAGTGAACTCTCATCCAGCAGCGACAATCTGACAGAAAAGTCTTCAAAGGTGAGTTGTAATCCCGCCTCTTGTCTTTACTGTCATCACATCAGCACATCAGTTATTCCTAAATTGAAAATCTAACCTTTACCCTTGTTGTATTCTCAGGGTGGAGTGACAGCGAAGATCCTGAAGAATCCTTTCACCTCCTCGTCTCAGGTTATTTTTCTTTATCAGTGAACGCTGCGTCATATCACATACTCTAATTATGTTATAGCTCCTGTTTATAATCACATTTAAGGCTCAAATCCATCTGTATAAATTATGTTAATTAGGGGCGGGTATTGGCAAAGACTGTATCACGATACTTGAGTCACGATACGATACGTTATTGCGATATATTGACATATTGGCATTATATTGTTAAGTTGCATTTCGTTGCTCTCTACCTGTACCTGTGTAATGACAATAAAGTTTAAACTAATCTAATTTTTATTCTATCAGGAGAAGGGAAAGACTGAAGACACAAATGAGAATAGCTCCTCAGCAGAGAAGCCCAAATCCAAACAGGTTGGTCGTCCCACCAAAGTTACTAAAATCCGGTTGTTTAAAAAAATAAATAAATAAAAACATGTTCAAACATATTAGCTGTCTGGAAATAGCATCTGAAACAAAACAATTTTTTTTCAGAACGGTTTCAGTGCAGTGATGAAGAGCACGTTCTACCCTGACAAACAGGTAATTACAGGTTGTTATTTCTCATCGCCCTATGAAAAGGAGAAACGTCAAGTACACAAATATATGTTATTTGTTTTTCACTAAAATGAGTTTGTTTTGCAGGAGAAAAGCTCCAACACCGATGACAATGAGGAGCCATCAGACAACGGAGACAGTCAGGCCAATCACAAACAGGTTTGTAACGTGTTTTATTGTGTGTTTTCACATCGTTATGATTTCTGATTGTCTTCTTCTTCTTTTGTCACATAATCAGAGTAAACTGGCCGGAGCGATGACGAAGCTGAATCCATTTAGAGCCGCAAACAAAGTAAGGAATGCTTTAAGAAAGGATAAATATTAAACAATATATATATAAATTAATTCAATCCGTCTGTCTCATAATGATTTCCATCTCCTCTGCTCAGTATGAGAAACAGGGCGACTCAGATGACGAGGATCCACCTGTGAGCAGCGAGAAGTCTTCAGGTCACAAACAGGTGCTTTTATATTCACTTCCTCTTTTTTTTCCACTGCGTTTGACGTAAATCATTTCACATTTAACTGGTTATTTTTATTCTTTTTTTTTTTTTTTTTAACCGCATGTTCACCAGCTGCCTGCATGTTTTTGTTCACGTTGGGTAGAAACCAACAGCAAATCGCCACGACCAGAATAAACAGTTATATGCGATTAATCAAGGCGGTCAGTGATGGTGCGTTCAATGTGTACTCAGTAGTCGGAATTTCAGAGTTCCGAGTTGGAATTTTCAACTGGAACGTCGTAGAATCCTCACTACCTCCCCTATAGATATATGACTACCCCCAAGTTGAGTTTCCAAGATGGCCGCCCGGTGTGAACACAATAATTAGAAGCTCGTGTAATATTACATTATTATCACTTCTGATTAGTTTTGCTGCATTAAATCAGTCGTACAGACGGTATTTTTCCACACACGCACGCTGAAATGCTGTTAGAGCGTATGTTTTTTAATGTGTTACATGGGAACTACAAAGCAATGTTGTGCTAACAACGGCTTAAAACAACAGACTGGTAAAACCAAAACATCGCAAAACACCATTGTGACAAACTGAAATTAAATTAAACAATCAAAACTTCTTTTATTTTCTTTTTTTTTAACTGAAATAAAGAAAAAAAAATACATCCAAAATGGGTTAACAGCATCTGACATTGTCAAATTAAGTAAATTGAATAATATGAGGAGAGACGGAGGATATATGAGAATATACACAACACTCAGAGTAGTCAAGTGCAAACTAAAGATAAGAAACACAACCCAATGAATAAAATCAGAGAGATCTACAGAAATACATATTATAACATGACACTTATATCAGAATCCACATTTAAGTCTTTAAGGTGTAGAGAGTCTAATGTGAGCATTAAAATGACCGGGAGCTGGATAATTAGGATCAGCACGTCTGATGGAACCCACCGTGGGTAGAAAAAGGAGAGTTCTTCCCAGGCCATGTCTGTTAACTTGTCCTGCCTGGTCTTGTTGAGATATATATTGATGTAACCTCGTGAGAAACAGCAGAATTTCAAATATGTGTAATCAGCTTCTGGCGCTGACTTGTTAGAAAGAGGTCAAAATCCAAATCTACACTCAATTACTGAAGGAGGAAATCTTGACAGAGAAAGAAATGGTAAAATGCTTGGAAAATAATTCAGAATTAGAAAACCTTCCAATGTGAATCATGTCAAACTGAGCTGTCTTAGGAGATGTGTCCAAATATCAGATGGAATCCAATGAACCTGAGATATTTGACTAATTGTTATTAGTTCAATGTCATTTCATGTATATACGTGTATATATCAAAGAAAAATCTGATGTAAATGAAATTATGTGTGTAAATTCATATGAATGCCAATAAATATTTGGTTTAAAAAAAAATACAAAACAGCATACATAGAAAAGAGTAGATTGTATAAAAGATAAATAAGGAAATTATTATTATGAAAGTATTGGCACATATACAACAAATATTGAATTGCACAGATAATTAAACAGTCTTATGGTGAAATTTTCATGATATCAGCAGTGGCTGATCAGGAGTGGTTAATTACATGCTCCCTGTGAATACCGAACTGATGGAGAGATTAAGTAGGGACCCCCTATCTACTATATGTGTTCTATATTAAACTCGACCTACTGCTATTTATCAATATACATTATTATTATAATCATCATTTTTCATTCAATATTAAGCTGTTCAAATAATACACAGGTTCAAATATTATTTTTTTTTTTTAAATTTCAAACATGGGAGACTGAACACGATCAAATATGCAGACTCGTGATTGGCTCAGCAGTGATAAGGGCGGGGCCTACTGTGTACAGGAGGACCCGCCTCCATTTATCCCTTTATTAAAATATGTTGGATTCATGTTGAAGTGTATTTAAAGAATTTTGAATTTGTGTAGGAAAATAAAAAAAAAAATATATATATAAAAACTGTCTAATCAACCAAAGATTTTACAACCCCCCCTCCCCGCATGTTTTAAATCTTCCTTCCGATGTGTCCTCCCTCTCAGAACGCCATGGCCGGAGCCATGTCCAAACTCAATCCATTCCGCTCTGCAAACAAAGTAAATACACTGTTAAGACTGTTTGGTGGTGGAGGTTGTGGTGAAGCCAGACAGTCAGTGGTGATGGGAGCATGAGACTGGTGACGGTGGGTGGTGGGTGGTGGGTGGTGACGTTCGATTTCTGCAAAAACTTTATGTCTTTATGTTAAAAAGCATTTGCTGCACAGGTTATCTACTTAACTTTATGTATTGTCACTTGTCCAGAAAGACACTGACGACACCGAGACACTCAAGGAGAATGAGAAAAAAGTGGAAGAGAAGCCAAAACCGGTCAGTCTATTTATTGCATCACTCATGAGTCATCAGTGACCGCACACATATACACACACACACACACACACATAAACACACAAACAGCTGATCAACTTCTGTCAAAAATACCCCTCTCCTCTCACGCTCCTCCTCTTCCTCAACTCCACCACATCCTCCTCCTTTTGTGCCTGCTTCTTCTAAAAACCTCCCCGTCCTCCCGCTCCGGCGCACTGACTGTCTCCGTGTGTGTCTCCGTGTGTGTCTCCGTGGGTGTCTCCGTGTGTGTGTCCTCGTCAGGTCAAAAGTAACATGAGCCAGCCGGAAAGGAAGGAAACGCCACCGGTTCCACGCAGACCGACCCAAGAGGTTCGCCAGCAGCAAACACGAATAACTAACTAACTAACTGCTCAGTGACGTGTGGTCTGATTGTGTTTGCTTGTTATATCGCAGGAGATGAAGGGGACGGCCACGTACGACAAAGTCAGATCAAGGAGAACCGAGGACAGTAAGGTACAGTTGTCAGATTTCTGTCGGTGTATCCCTGCTGTCCAGTTTCATTTTTAATGAAAGAGGCTTGTTTCTGAGATTAAATCTGATACACGTTGAAAAGAATCACATGATTTAGGGTTTTGTAACTACTATTTATATTCTGTCCCGTGCAGGATGTCGCCCCCAAAGAGAAGAAAGAGAAACCAACAGCAGTTCCCGTGGTTTCCTTGGAGGAGGTGAGCCGCCTGTGTTCAGGGTCCGGTTGTGACAGTTAAGATGTGTTTTGAGCCTTTCGTGGTTTAGGAAACTGATGTGGTTTGGTTTCAGGACATGAACAAAACTACAAGACATGATGTGAAAAAGCAGAAGAACAACAACCACCAGGTATTGACACATTTCCTTATATCAAGGACAAATATTAGAGTTTGATTATCAGCCCTCTGCAATGATGAAAGAAGTTTCTTTCTGACTGTGGTTATAATTATTATTCTTATTACAGTTAGAACTGCTCCTCCAGTAAAAGTGTGTTTAACTTGTTACTTTTTTTTGGATGCTTTAATTCCGTGTATAAACTAGCGCTGTCCAACATGAACCTTAATCAGATGTGATGAGGGAAGGTGAAGCATCATCTCTGTGTTTACGCCTTTAGTCTGAGGGTACGCACTGACGTCACTGCCACCTGAGGCCACGCCCCCTGTGTGGCATAAACATGGTGAAATTTATCGGTAAATACAGCGAGACCAGGAAAAATGTGGATTATCAAATCAAATTAAGGACAATTTAACTCAACAATGATCCATATGAACTACTATGGATTTGGAAAATTGGATTAGCCTCATTTTCCGTTAGTTTCGGTTAGTTTTAGGTCATTTCAGTTATGATAAATGTAGCTAAATAAAAGATGCTAACGCTAGCGGAGATTTACTGAGAAGTAACATTAGCCACACAAGTTAATGTAGCGTCTGACTGGACGTTAAAAGGACGACGAGGAGTGATCGCAAATATTCAGTTTATTGTTTCATTGTTATTTATCGTTGCAACTAAAATAGTTACTGTCGGCCGTAACTACACCAAAACAACAACAACCACAAACTTAACTGACAGCCCTGTCGAACGGAACTTAAGAAGTAACTTAAGTATGACTTCATCAAAACAACACAGCATAAATTAATATTACCCGACACTAAATGTGAACCACAACACCAGGTTTTGGTGCTTAGATTCCGGTTGTTTCTTCGTAATGCAGCGATCCATTCACTTCTCTTTTATTTGTCAGTCGGAGATTTCAGTAAAAATATATCTCTGACTGCTTTTCAAATCTCTTGGTGCAGTCAATCGTTCAACAGCTCTTCTTCTTTATTTATTTCTTTTAATTAATTTTACAATTTAGACACTATTAAAGCCTATGATTTTATTAATCTCCACGATAAACCGTCACTTTTTATCGCTCGGTGCCGTAACCATGGAGACTTCGCGGACTGTGACGTCACGTACATACTCTCTATAAGAGCTACTCTGATTTCAAACAGTTTCCAGTAGAAATAAATAATGATTGAATTTGCTGCGATTCCAGTCAGATGATGAAGGACTCAAGGAAGATGAATCTGCCGATGAGACGAACCCTCTAGAGAACAAAACAGTAAGTTTTTTTAAGGATTCATTATTAACTCTGAGGTTTAGTTTGAGCTGCAGAAGCTGTTGTCTTTTGTAAACGTCAAATAATCTGCACGTTGATTTGTGAAACCAACGTACGAAACCTTACATAAAGGTCAAGTGATTTTTTATCAGTGTTAAAGTTTCAGTGTGTGGTGTAAGGAAAGTATTCCTGGCACCTGTTCAGTCAGGATCTAACTTTTATAAGTTCCTGCTTCCTTCTTATCGGTTATTTCATGTCATGGCAGTGACAATCCAAACGACAAGTGCCTCCACCTCCAGGTCAACATCACCATGAGTTTCAACAGAGCTCATGTTTATTATGACTCACATGGAAAGTTTTTAAGCCCTAAACGCTCAGCATTCCTCTATTGTTTTCTGTCAGGTGGCTCTGTGAGTTGGTAAAATCATTGTATCGCATGATCTCATTGGTCATTTATGTCATACACTCATTCAAACTCATTTTAGCGCCTGAACCTGGATTTTTTTTTTTTTTTTTCATTTACCTTCCAGTCATTAGTTCCCTTTCCAGTGCTCCAGCCATTTTTCTTTTCAAACCAACAGCACTGTTCGCTAATAGCCATGAATTGAAGGGATCAAATTACTGAACATTATGGGATTTTTGAAATTATTGATCGGACAAATCTGAAAATTATCGTACGTCTGGTAAAGCTGGTTTGTATCTTTCATGCTGCTAACTGGAAACATGTGATCTCACCATGTTATTTTGTCAGGCTTTGACATTCATTTATGTTCAGGACTACTGCAGGAGCACATCCAGTATCTTTTACAACTTTACCAGGGTGAAATGTACTTATTTTTACTTGTCCCTGTGCCATTCTTACAGACCAACGAGAAAAAAACTAAGCGCCATAATCCATTTATGTCTCGTACTGCAGTCAAGGTAAAGGTTGGCCTACTGTTGTATTGTTTCATACAGATTTAACTGCTAAGCCAAGGCTCAAGACATTAATTAATTCCACTGTGATGTTTTATCAGGATGCGTCTGATGATGAAGGGCTGAAAGAAGAGTCTTCGTCCAAAGATGAAAACAAAGAAGAGGAGGGAAAAACCAAAACAGAGGAGGTCTCTTTTTTTTTTTTAATTTCCTCTATTTATCTGTAATTAATACATAAGGAAAATTCAGCATTCGACCTTTTCACTGTAACACTGATATTCTGCTTTTTTCTTTTTAGACAAAAGTCAAGAAACCCAAGAGACACAATCCCTTCATGCCTCGGGTCAAGGTAACATTCAGACATGTGACATGCACAGACTTGTTCTTGCTTTTAACAAGCCCTCCACTCGTTTCAGATAGTCTCTGCTTGTTATCCTGTGCTAAAGCGTTAAAAGAATCCAGATCAGTAGACTGACTTGAAGGCCACAAAGACGAACAGAACTTTTATTTCATTTATTTATCGACATTTTCTCATCAGTGTTGTTATACGATATCATTTCTGGCTTGTAGCTGTAAAAAAACAACACAAACTATCACAGAATGTGTCATGTGATGTCACATGAGCCACCGTGCTGTAGTTGGTTTGTTTATGAAAAGCTGTGCGTAAGCTGAGCACCATTATACCGTAACACAAAATTCTGCAGCTAATGCATCATTAGTATCGGCTGAAACACTCTCAAGAGAAGGTTTTGTAGAATGTACTGTGGTTTTTCTCTTTTTAATTGATTTAAGAGCAGCTCCTCAGCCTCATTTCACTCTACTCTGCCACTAGTTTTCCCTTCGGGGATGAATAAAGTAATCTATCTATCTATCTATCTAGTTCCATTTCCCAAATAAAAATACAAGCGTTAGTTCTTAAATTTCGATTAAGTACAATTTCTCTTTGTACGTGTTTCCATTGAAAAGTGTTGTGTGAATGAGTTGTAACTCTCATAAACTCTTACGTTATCCCATAATTATCTTAATTTCTCGTCTGGTCACATGACGCCCTGCTTCATCTCTGGTGATGGGGATTGCGAAAAAAGTGTTTCCATTGCATCAATACGTCTGGAAAAAAAACACCCCTCGAGAGCAGAAAACTGTTTTAGCTTTAGATATTTGAGAGGTTTTTCAAAATGTAGTTGTTTTTATTACCATTTTTATTACTATATTTAGGTTTTGCACATTTCTAGAGGGAATGGAAACACAGCAACTGATGCTGATGAACTGACCTGAAGCATGCAGGTGTTTGAGCGTAAACCAGAACCAGACTCTACAACCAGAGTTGGATTCTGCACAGATTAGTTTTGGAAATGTGCAAAACATTGTAACAGGGAATATGAAGTCACTTGTACAGCTCCAGAGCTACTTCAGAGCTCCTTGTTGTTAATTCTCTGACCTCTATTGGATTTAGATTCAGACTCATAGAACAAAGTGGCGGAGACTCGTGTCTGACGCATTACTTCAGAATTTCCCCACAAGTCAATGAGATGGGTTGAGCTCGCGTGACCGTAAAGATCATAGCATGTGATCTTCATACTCACCTGTCTTTTTTTTTTTTTTTTTAATCCGCGCCGCTGACTGAAAACATGTGATCTCGCCATGTTATTTTGGCTGGGTTAGTGAGTTTGCATAACTGAAATTCTACCGTCATGATCACGTCACCAACCAGTTACACAGCTGCAGAACACAAAACCTGAAGGAGAAGAAACTTTCGCTTGAATTATTTTGGTTGATTAGTGACTTTTTTCCTAACAAATTCTGAATTTGTCTAATAAAATTAAAAGCTGTCTTACAGCCTTTATATTGATGCCGTGTTTTAATGGTGTGTTTGTGTTCTTTGATTTCAGCCCAAAGTTGTTCAGATGCAAGATGATGAAGCAGAGGTAAAGAAAATAAAATGTTCACGGTTGTTTGTGTATTTGCCCACCAGAGACGTGATCTTACTCATTGTGTTTCTGGATTATAAAAGGCCTGTTATAGTCACCTATCCCCTCCTTTCCTCCACCCAGAAAACACCCTCTGTCCTCCAGTCATTTATAGACTGTGTCTCTAGGGTGTTCCCTCAGCTCCCAGCAGACTCCTCTAGTCAACGCGGTTTGTTTTTTTCTTCTCTTCAGCTGTTGACATGCGTCCCACCCCCACCTTGACACGGAGTTTGCATGTCCGTAGCATTGGAAGATGAGACTGAGATTAGGCTGCAATGTGCCCAGACTTGTTTCTCTGCTTCCCTTTTTTTTTTCCAACAAGGCCATGGAAGATTCTGTGTCTTTTTACTTCTGCAAAAAACAGCAGAAATATGGACGCACGCCCAGACTCCCTTTTACCATCACTTCCTTTTATCTGAGCTTTGAACAATGAAACTGAGGAAATGTGACACATGATAAGTTGTCTCAGCTGTCTCTTCAGCTACACTACACACCCAGCCTACATGAGAATAACATGAATGTTAATAGTGACACAGTAATATTAAGCTTTATTTACTTTGTGTTGTCTCAGAATGAAGGAGCAAACAGGTCTCTGTTTGACAAGCTGGATGATTTTCGTCTCGAGCCCTCTCAGCCTGAAGACAGTCAGGTTAGTGACTTTTTTATTTTTTTTTAATTTATTTAAAACAGCCTGCGTCTTCCTAGTTTCAGTAGCCACCATTAACATGTCATGTAACGGTGTCTTTCAGGATGTGGAGAATCTCATGGACTGGTGGAACACAGTGGAGCGTAAGTTTTAGACGAAATGTTTGTCACTTTTGAGAACTCATCAGATCAGGACACCCCTATTTTGGTTTTAGACATCAGTGCCAATGACACACCACACAAAGCCAGACAAATTATTAAACTATCTGACAAGTTTGGGTTGGAAGGACCTGACTATTCTGCACAGAGCCCATTAAACACCTATGAACCTATGAATGAATAAGCTGAAAACTACAAAACGAACCTTGTGAATGTCGGCTGAGTGGGGAAAATGCCCACTGCTAGGTTGTCTTGATGACCACATACTTTTAGTCCTATGATGCATGTAACACAATGAATAATCATTGTTTATTACTTTTACTTTGTCAGAATGGGAAGACGTATCTCAAGATGATGACATGACAGAAAAAGAAGAGGCCAAGTAAGTAAACTTTCTTTTTGCTCAGGTTTTTAAATCTCTGCATCTTAAAGGTCCACTATCTAGACTCCAGTAGAGTCAGAACAGTGAATTCATTATTAAAACTGGATAAGATTTTACAATCCCATGTGCCAAGATCCCAGGCAAAACACATTTAGGAGCCCAGTCCAACTGAAAGCCGACCAGCAGGCTAGCAATGAGCTACCAGCTAGCAACCAACTAGAAGACACCAGCTAACTAGCCTAGCCAACGGCAGTAGGCAGTATGCCGCACATCATTGGTGTTTTCTAGTGAATAATAACATTTAGAAAAGGAGATGTATTTTAACTTATTCTATAAAATAAGTTGGCTAAAATATGTGCATATATGTGATTTATTTTTATTTTTAGAATGCAGCATCAGCATCTGGATCTCAGTTTTTCCACAATCCATCCCAACCTACTTCTAATTAGCTAGGGATGTTAGTTTAATAAGAGGAAAGCTGCGTTACTCTCATTCCATTGGCAGGCAAAATTAATTGACTGCCTGCATCAATTTTTTTTTTCTAAATGTTAGACCGGAGATCCGGCACGGTGCTGGATACTTTAAGCCATGTGTCAATATCGTGAGCAGCATATGATATTTCAAAATTTGGGGTCAATAAAACCACCATTATCTGCTCCAAAAGGCATTAAAGAAAGGAAACTGGACTTGTAGAACGTCTTGAAGGCGTTTTGCCACTCATCCGCGTAGCTTCTTCAGTTCTAAGGGGCAAGTTGAGGTTTAAAAAAAAACACTGTGGGGGAAAAACCCATCAGAAACATGCTTGACATGTTTCTGTAATAACCAGAAACTGCCGTCACCATTATCTGTGTCCTTTACTAGTGGTAAATGAGATGAATGGCCTTTTAAGATGGAGTGATCTATCATCTCAGACTTTGCTGTGTACTCTAAATTCCTCTTTTTTTCAGGGCATTCGCTTTGACTGCAGAAAAAGTTCAGAAGGGCATCCGTGTCTTCAACAAACTGTTCTCAGAGCGCGCTGAGAGCCTCTGGCAGCACGTCATCGACCTCAACAGCATCGCAGACGGCCTGGACAAGTTCAACAAGAAGACAAAGATCGCTCAAATCACCGGCGGCTCCACCAGCGCCATCGGAGGCGTCGCCACGATCGCCGGCTTCGCCCTGGCCCCTGTCACCATGGGAACCTCCTTGATCGTGACGGCGGTGGGATTGGGCGTCGCCGCGGCAGGTGGTCTGACGTCGGCAGGTGCCGGTATCTCCAACCAGGTCAACAACTCCATGGACCGCAAGAAGGTGGAGAAGATCGTGGAGGACTACCAGGAGAAGATACTGGACCTCAACAAGTGCCTGAAGTTCATCAAGCAGGGTATCGAGAACCTGCGCAAGTTCGACCTCATCAAGATGAAAAAACATGCATACAACCAGGACTTCCCTGTGCTCAGTACCAGCTTCTATGAAGACGGTGCCATGGCAGGAAAGGCGATCCTCATCAACGCCAACGAGATCATGCGCGTGGTGCAGATTGCTAACGTGGCAGGCAGCACGGCGGCCAGAGCGGTCCAGATCGCCAGTATGGCCACCGGCGTGCTCACCGGACTCTTCGTAGGGATGGACATCTACTTTGTGGCCAAAGACTCCAAAGAACTCAAGAAAGGGGCAAAGTCGGAGTTTGCTTCTAAAATCAGGGAGGTGGCCACGCAGCTGCACGACGGTCTGGTGGAGCTGAACTCGATCCGGGAGGAGCTGCAGTCCACCCAACCAGAAAACAGGAAGAGCAGCGAATCAGAAGCCGTGGACACTGAGAAGAACGTGAAAGATGACAAGTACGAGAGTTCGGATGAAGATGAAATCGATCGCATTAAAAAGGCCATCAAACAGGACATTGAGAACCGGGAATATGTTTGACACATGACATCCCGCTTATTATTAAGTTTTGTTTGTTTGTGCTTTTTAAAATAAGGATAGATTGAAACATTCAGATGAATGTGTTTTTGAGTGTATGGAAGTGTATGGAAACTGAAATATCATCTTAAAATTTCATCAACATTTACAGTACTCCGGTAGGAAGTAAGGCATTGTATCATAACTGCTTCTTGGGTATCTGTGCCACTTGGTGAAAGGTTTCGAGAAAATGGGATTCAGATTTAATAATATTTTTCAATAGCAACAATTAAATGGGAGCAGTAGCATTAGTCAGTTTTAATATGTTGTTTGTCAGGATTAAAACTATTTCCTGACGTCCTGTACTTGAGGGAAATGAACGCGACATTTTAAAGTTAGGGTGATCAGATATGTAAAGATTGTGACTTATAAAAAATTGACCTAAATACTTTCTTTTAGTTTGTAGCTTGTTTCAAATTTGTGATTCTCTAGAGTTAGGGCTGCCCAAATCCACTGTCTAAACAGGAAGTCCCAATCCTTTGTAAATGCAGTGTAGTTTAGGTTTAGGGTGAGTAGGAAATATCTGGTTAAACTAAACTAAACAATGTTATATCGGTATGTAGTTCTACTGTTTTAGACTCTTTTGTAGCATATTGTGTTAATTGCCAGTTAACATAATGTTTTCTAAACTAACTCTAAAACTTCTCAGTCTGAACTGTCTAAGCCGGTCACATGTTAGCAAGCTAACGTTAGCTCTGTTGGCTGGTTCCACTAGCTAAGCTACTGTTTAATCAAGTTACTGACTGTAAATATAATTGTAGCAACTAATATAGATATGATGAATGGTTTTTGTGGAGCCACATGGATTAAACCAGTTATGTGTTTACTATTAATATGAACAGCTGTGCAGTCCAGGCTGCATGTGAGGAAGACACAATTTGCCAAATGTTTTTTTTTTTTTCTACAGAGTTAGCCGTTTGGTTTTCATTAACATTTCCTCTCTGATGAGGTGTTTTAATGGTTTTCGTGGTGTAAAACAGTCCATTGTTTGATAACTGGAATGACAGGGTGGTGAAAAACCAATCTGATTCCTGGGAAAAACCGTTGCCGATTTCATTTGAGAATCAAAGGTTCGATAGTGTCAACGCTATAGTCTCTTTAGGGACAGTCATATTTATTTTCCTTTTTTGTCGTGGGTGAAGTTGATCATTCAACAGTACCATTCCTGTGCAATATATTTTCACTGTGTAATAAATGTAAATATTAAATTAAAGGCCTGAGAAACATTTTCTGTCAATGTTTTGTTTCTTTATACAAGTGGACAAACACTTAATTTCCTTCTACCCACAACACGAGCCACCGTACAGTTGGTTAGTTGCTATTTACCCAGTGAATACCAAGATAAGCTTGTTTAAAGTGTCCCGCTCTGTTTGCTTCTCTTAAGAGATTTCCATGACAAATGTAGGTAAGTTTTAGACTAACTGTACTGTAGGTGAGGTTTTCTAGCTGCATGTGTCCTACTGTTTAAGGAAGAATCTTGAAATAAAACACAAATTCATAAATAAAGTAAGCATAGTAATCTTTAATTTAACCTGCATGTTGGTGGTGACACTGATTTATGTGTATATATATATATATGGTGTAATTCAAGACCAGTTAATTTAAGCATGACATTTTTAACACGCATTTGCTAATAATCACATAGCAACCAAGCTAGGACATTACAATATGTTTTACTATTATTTCCATGCAAACTGTTAAATTTGTCGTGCTAGCTAGTTATTAGCTAGTGAGTCTCCAAGCCCAGTATCCGCATTGTGGACCCTACAACTCCCTGAGTTTCATCAATATTTCTTGGTCTCTAGTCACCACGTCTGCTCCTCTTCCCGACGGCCCTCTTTGATGACGTCACATGATGTTGACCACGCCCCCTTGTGCACTTCTACATCACACAGCATCAGCTATTTGCAATAGTTTACTCTATAATTTCTTTTCATAAATCATAAATGAAAGACTAAATATAGATTTTTTGTATTTCTCCATCTGCATTAGTTATTTATAGATATTTTTGGATAATTATTTCAGAACATAATGTTTGATATAACCGTAAATTAACAAACTGATGCATCAGCGTTTTGAAGTCAAGATGACTCCTGCCTATTTACTCTTCTGTTTTCGAGATCAGCACTCACCGTCGTCATGTTATTTACACGCTGTGGACTCACATGAAACTGATGAGTCAGATTTGCCACAGAAACAGGCAGCACACAAACTGACCACGCCCCTCTCACAGGTGAGTCCACAGTCAGAAACCAGAAAGGAGACAAAAGGGGTTTCAGGTCGCGCGCATCTTCTCCGTTTACAACACGACAAAGCAAAAACAGGTGAGATTTGAACAATGGTCTTTTTGATAAGTGTCGCTATTAAGCATCAGGTGTGCAGATTAAGGTATTAAGGTGTGCAGACTGAGGTACAGACGCTCTAGGGGCGTGTTTTGGTTTGTTCAAGATGCTTTGTTCGACTCGTAAATTGTGTTGCCTTTGGGTGGTGTCGTTCATATTTGTGTTACTTAGAGCGGTGGTGAATGCGGCTGAAAAACGTGGGAATGTGAGTCTGACGGGTTGTTGATGAGTTCAGGTGGAGCTCATTCTGACAGTGATCGATATCCACACAACTCTTTTGCATTGTTTTGCCATAGTGTTGTTTTTTTGAGGCAGATTTTTGTTTTCCACTCTTTCTGAGGCAACAAATTCATCAATTTGGCGGATTTAGATCAAGTATTGTTGAGAATTTCATTATCACACCCAACAGTAGCGGAACTAGCATGATCCCTATTTTATTTCCGTTTTTTTTTTTTTATTTATTTCATATAACTCCAGTTTTACTTTAATTAAACAACCTCATCGTGCAATGGAATAATATAAGATTTCATATAATTGTCTTTTTTTTGCCAATTCTTCTGGACAATAAAGGCAGAAAATAGAAAAACTATAATATAATAAAATAATACAAATAGGTAAACAAACATTTTTTTTAAATGTAGGCATGTAATACAATAAATACATTTGTAATTTATTTGAATAAGATTAAAAAAAGATTAATGAAAACCATTCATCTACAAGACTAAGAGACAAATCAAATCTATGATAAATGCTGAATACATGATAATTTTGCTGATTATTTGTCAGATTGGAAGCTATTTACCATAGACACGTAAAGAAAAAAGCGTCAAAATAATACAAAACTCCTTAATATATAATAATAAATAATAAAATTGATATATATATATATATTTAAATTTCATAAAGAATTGAGTTGTTCGTGTAATATAATAAATACAGTTAATAATATAAATAAGATACTAGTAAAAACAGGCATTTTTCTCCTAATTAAAGAAAATAAATAGATAAAAGAAATGTACATAAACAAAGTTAAATAAATGACCCTCCTGCTAATTCCTTGTGATTAAAGAGCAATTTCTTAAAAATTTAAAACAACCACTATTTAAAACAACCACTTGTAAAGACACATCCTGTGGTCGTGAAAAAGGTGAAGGGTCCAAAAATCATTGGAAACTACTAAAACTGGGGTAAGAACTGACCAACGCATTATTAAAAACTGGAAGAAAGGGATCAGAAAAAAACCCTGATTGATTGTTTTGGGCGATCACTTGAACGTTTGGTGAAATCAAATTGAATAAAAACAACAGTACTCAGGGATATGTTCAATAGTGAATGAAAGAGAATTTCCACACGTTCAATGTGAAGGGAACTCAGGGACTGAACAGCTGTGTAGCCTTAAGAAAATCACTAATCAGTGAGGCTAACTGGGAAAAAGGGCTTCAATTTGCTAGGGAGCATAAAGATTGGACTCCGGAGCGACGGAAGAAGGTCATGTGGTCTGATGTTGGCCTGTTTCAAAGTGATGTGCAGTGCAACGATTTTGGGTTTCTGCAGTTTTTTAAGTCCAGGTTCAGCAACATTATCCCAAAGAATGAGGTCAAATGACTGAATATACTGAATGACCAGCAATGGAAAGAGAGGTTCAGGGAGCGTGAGACACTACAGAGTCCAGACCTTAATCCCACCGAGGATCTTTGGGATGTGCTGGAGAAGGTTTCGCACAATGGTCAGACACACCCATCGTCAACACAAGACCTTAGTGAAAAATGAATGCAACGCTGGATGGAGAAGCTTCTTACTGAAACAGTGCCGCATTGAATTCATGCTGTAATCAAAGCTAAAGGCCGTACCACGACCGCATATTCATATTGAAAAACAAACAAACAACAGAGGACGAGGGAAAATTTTTGAAGCTGAGATTTCCGAGTTTCTGCGGCGCGCCTGAACACGCCGTGCAGATGTTGCGGGTGGAGTTTTAAAATGTCCTGGGAATGTGTTGCCAGTGAAGGAGCCGTCGGCTCTCTGTGTTTAGTTGATCTTCGCTCCAAGTTTAATAAGAAGCGTCTCTGAAGCGTCTTCAGCTCCTCCGGTAGGTGAAAAACTAAACTAACTCTGACAGCAGCTGCATTTATTTCGACCGCTTTATATATTATAGGTTTATAATTTATAATTCATCGTCTGTTTCTTTTTGTTTTTTTCTTTCTTTTTTGATTTTTAGCATGAATGCTAGTATACAGAAACGCAAGCATAGACCACAAACTCTTTTTATTTCCAGTAAAAAAACGCTCAAAATGTACTCAAATAAACTCGGTGTGATAAGTTAGTGTATAGTTGAAACGTAGACTCCGCTACTGTGAACTATAATATGCACTTAAACATTGTACTTCTTGTACCTCATATTCAATTGTAGTTAATATTGATGGCTGTTATTACTCAACACATGGATGCTAACACGTGCAGAGCTTGTAGACTGCGCTTCTTCATAAACTGCGGTGTTAATGTAACATTTTAGAGCTTACTTAGTTTGTATTGAACACAAACTGTGTTGGGGGGATTATCAGGGGAGGTAAACACAAACCTGCAATGTAGAAAACCTTTCATAGAATCGATTTAATACACGTTTAGTTTTCTGGCACTTTCTTACTGCACGTTTGTCAAATCAAATCTGCTTCATTTGCCCTGTAAACATGTGAACACATAAAAGATTTGAGCACACTTTGAGCTGTGGGCTGGCATCAAAGCATGCAAGGTTTAGATGCGTGGTCAAAGCACCCTCAGCCGTGCACATAGAGAGGATTGAACCAAAGCTGCTCCTCTATCCACTGGTGTCTTCAGATGCTTCAGAGTTTACTGGCTCCCTCCCTCCATTCATTGCCCGAGTCACCAGACTCATATTTTTATTTATAAGACTTGATTACACTGAGCTCGTCCTCCTAGGTCCCAACCTTTGGTCACAGGACCTGCCGCCTGTCGCCAGCCTGCAGACCTGGAAATGTTTGCTGAGGGAAATTAAGTTAAAGAACTTAACATTGACTCACTCAGTTATTGTTGTGTTATTTGTGCTCGCTTCAATATCGATCGATGTTTGTTGCATTGATGTTCGCTGGCCAGGTCTCCCTCTAATAACAGGTCGCTGGTTAAGTAAAAGTTAAACCAATAAAAGTCTGTCAGGAAACTAATTTAAAAGTATTTTCAGTGCTTTAAAATGCAGTATTAATAGTTTGTATTCTCACAGAGCCACAAGGTAATAAAAGTAATTAATTGTAGCTATTTTTAATCTGGTGCATCTTCTTTTAATGGAGTAGATTTTTTTTTTCTTGCTCAACACATCAAACTTACAGGTTATTAAATACTGGAAATAAACATTACAAGTGAAATGATTATTATCCTGATTGGCTTCTTATCTTTTATCTAGAGAACGTATAATAATGGAAATTGTGGAAAGTATTGTCAAGCAAACACACATCTTCATTCAAAAGTCCGATAGACTCTGTGTAACATATTTATTTTATTTAGACCTAATCACAG
The DNA here is from genome assembly GCF_022458985.1 of Mugil cephalus. NCBI lineage: Eukaryota > Metazoa > Chordata > Actinopteri > Mugiliformes > Mugilidae > Mugil > Mugil cephalus. The sequence goes on from NC_061776.1 coordinate 8,398,406, forward strand.
AGGACTAATGTTACCTGCGGACCTTTAATTATTTGTAATAATTTCAGAGTTTTTCTGTGATTTTAATCCAGGAATGTCTGTTTTTTTTAGTAAATATTACATCAAATCACCGACAATATTTTCACCCAAACACAGACACTGTGATAATACCACTACACTTCTTCTTCCTCAACTCACTCACGAATTATAGAATAGAATAGAATAGAATAGAATAGAATAGAATAGAATAGAATAGAATAGAATAGAAAAGAATAGAATAGAAGTCATTATACAATGAGATTGGAGTGCTTCTCCTTTTCAGTGCAAACATTTTCAAGCTAAAGTTAAAATATTAATACTAAAAAAAAATTCAAAATATACAAAAATTACAAAATATATATTGTTTTTTTTTATGGTAGCAGTGGTAAAGGTGTAAACATGTATTGCACAAGTTTTTGTTATGATTTGTTTTGTTTTTAATAAAACAGAATAGCAGCATCAGTGTAATTGGACGTCTGTTATTCAGGGTGGTGATGTCACAGTGTTGATGCATGAATGTGTTCATTACATCAGTAAAGGTGGAGCTGATTTAACCTCCTGAGACCCTCATACGGGGACCTTAAGTCCTAGGTTTGTTGCAGCTTATTCTGCTCCATTTAGACCTGTTGTCCTCATAAGTCGACGCTTTTGTCTGAAATCTGGTGGTAGCAAAGGGACAATACAATCATTCATTCTACAGCTGATCACGGGACAAAAGTGGACAAGGCACAAAACATCATCACGTTTTCAGGATTAAACTTGTTTGTTTACGCTCTTTAACTTTTCTAGTTTGATATGACGCACAAATTTAACTAATTTTATCAATAGTAACGAGCTTCTACGTCTCTAATTAGCAAGTACTCGTTTGAGGACGTTGGGACTTAATTGTTTGCAACACAGCACAGGATTGTTCTGGGATTGAAATAGTTAATTTGATTTGATTAGATTAGAGTCTTTATTGTCATTGCACGGTAGCATATAACAATATACATTGCACAACGAGATTGAGGTACAGCTCTCCCGTCAGTGCAAAAGATAAATATTCAATAAATAACTAAACTAGACAAGGCATGTTCAACAAACTAACTAAAAGGACACTATATACAAATCAGAATGTAAACAGGACTGTATGATATTGCACTTAGAATGTAAACAGGATGCTCGTTGTATTACACAATGAAATAATCCATGTGGTCACATATGGGGAGGATATTCCCCCCAACTACTACTAGACTTTTTAGGTTCTTCAAATCCTAAATATCTTGGAGAAATTAAAAATGTGTTGCAAACAAAACTTTTCATTATTGTCTGGTGGCCACATGTAAAACACAGTAGAAAGTAATGGTTTGCAAAATGAAATGTATGTTCTTGACCTGGACACATATCGTTGCGTCTCACACAAAAGAAGGCTTTTCTACAAGGTTACTAAAGGTTGAACACGACTACTGTCGACGGTAGACAACACCACAGCAACAGTGTCGACTAATAGAACACAACAGAACTAAACATTAACACATGAACTTATCATTACTGCGTGCTGCAGATATGTTTATTCTATATTAATCAGTACAGTCAGTTGCATTTAATAGTGCTTCACAGCGTGTTGTAAGACAGGAGCTGTGGAGTTAAGTTTGTTTGCAGGAACATGGCTGTGATTGGCTGTCGCACTATCAAAGTATTTTTTTCTTTTTGTTGGTTGAAACACACCCCATAATGAAATCAAAATGCTGCGTTATCAGACTTATATTCTGATAAGAGTTGATTCTGGATATGTCAGGCCAGTCCCCAGGTAACACTAATACCATGTACCAATACCATAGTGCTTAAATGTGTAAGCTTGAGTAGTATTTCTTATTTTGCTTGAATACTCTGAAATAACTTGGATTTTGCCAGCTGATACTGTACATATGAATAGAATACAAATGAGCCCTTGAACCTGTCGGTGAAATTCATCACAAACTGCTGCAGACTTGAGTTCAAACTAGATGGATCAAGTTGGTAAATTTGCTCTGTGTAACTTGGGAACATATTCAAGTGTATCAATGTGTAACACAGTGTATCACAGATTTAAAGGTTAAGATTTGAGTTATTTTATGCTTTTATCAATAAACGCCAATGAAATGAAACCTGTGCAGCTGAGATTCAGTGGCCCATTGAACACCTCCTTTCTACTGAAGTCATTGTTTACACACACAAACATCTTAAGAGCAGACTGACATTAGCCGTCCTTCACTGTAATTAATGGCTTCAGTGTAGTTTATTCCTCTTGGCATCTGTGCACGCTCGGTAATCAGTTCAAAATCAACTGTTTCTTGATCCATTTCCTTTCCAGTTCCCTTGAGTCCACAGCAGACTTTGAACGCCTCATTGTAGGAAAACCATATGTGACTAATTAAAGGCTCCTTTCCTTTAAGCCGGTATTCACAAAAGCAGTGGTGTGTCCTTGCTGCACTCACAAAGCAACAAAGTACTCCAGAAAGATTGTTTACAGATTAAAATACTTTATTTAGAGTGTGCTGTTGAGTGACATTATTGTTTTTGGTGGCGCTGCTCACAGCTGCAAAATATGGTGAAATAAGACAAAAAGATCTACTAAAATTAAAACCCAGCTTTAAAAATATGGTTTCAAACCTTATTTAGTTCATATTTGTGACTAAATAAGCAGAAATCATAGATAATGTTCAAACCTAATAACATAAGAAACTGTTTTAGGAAAAATGCTAAATCAGTTAGTGACTCAGTTTTATTTGTATGCAACCAAACTGCATTAATTGTGCACTATATGATTAGTGTGTAGTCTCCAGGTCCTGTACAGAAGACGGTATGCAACAATGACACAATTCATGCACATAAAAAACCACTCCTCTTCCACTACTCCCCAGGCACAAGGTGTCCCCCAAGGCTCAGTGCTGGGTCCCCTCCGGTTTATAAGTGTTTTATGATGATGATTATCATTATGATTATATTAATTTGACGATTAGTGAGTTGGTTTCTTACTGCTGGTCCAGGTTACGTTTCAAAGAAGCATTTAAAGTGTTGATGCATTAACTCACAAATCTGAAACTGGTCCTGTCTAACTCTTGGTCTTTCTGTGTAGCTCCAGCTAGAAACATGGAGGCGTGTATGATGAAGCCAGAAGTGAAAAAGAAACCAAAGCCGGTGAGAATATTTACAGCTCAAATCTGAGTTAACAGTCTCAAATTATTTTTATTTTTATACAATATAAACCATCTCCAAAATGAAATAAACACAATCCTGTGAAATATTGGTAGGTAGAAGATCTTATGTGCTTAAATTACTTGGTAGACTGGTTGCTATGGTCACACTATGGAAGACCGTACCCGTACGTCACGGATAAGGCCACGCCCCCCCATGGATGAACACAGAGGAGAAGTTGCTGCGTTGTGTATCGTTCAATTTGTAGATTTTCTCTGCTCTCCTCAAGGGAGAAGTACAAAAACGGAATAAATGTATGACTTCAGGCCATACAACGGGTGGACAAAGATGGAAAGCTGTGGGACCCTGGTAGTCGATATGTGCGTTTGCGGCAAAGAGTCACTTTAAATAATGATGCTAGCGTTAGCTAATGTCCGTAGTTGTCATAGTTGTTTGTTATAATGTTAAAAAGTCAAAGAAGTTAATGTTGATGCTGAACTGAAATGACATTAACGTTAGGTAACGACAGAGGAGAGTTAACTGTTACGTTACTGTAAAGCGTTTTTATTTATTTATTTCAATGAAACGTTGTCTAAGCTTCATGCTGTATTTATGTCGTGATTAACGTTACTTAATTCAACACTTTTTGCTGTCATATAAAAATATATATCCGGCCACTAAGTGAAGTCGTTCACCCATTTCTCTGTCCGGGGTCTATATGGACATACGGCCTCTAGTTTTTCAAGTTTTTCTAAGTGACGTCGCCGTCCGTCGCTTGGCAACGACATTACTTATGTGTCCACCTGACTAACAGTAGTAAACCGAATGGGGGCGTGGCCTAAATTTCTACCGTTATATACCGTTATCTACAGTTTGGCACATTAAGCTAGCAGTCGGCCATTTTCTGCTCCTGTGGCTTAAGTTTTCCTGGTGTGTATTCCACCTTTGGAGCTAGCCGTACCACTTGTTAGTGGTTTTTTAGACAATTCAGCATTCATGTGGATGTTACTTAGGACAGGTACCACCCACCTAGACCAGACCAGTCACCCCTACCCCATAGCAATGACGCTCCTTGATGTCATATAGTTGGGTGTCTGTGGAACCTATGGTCAACATCATTGTCATGGGAGTCACAGTTGTTGTGTTGCTCATGTTTTCTGATGTTGGATATTATCATCTTGGTGTGAACACAGCATCTTTACAAAGAGTGCTACCGAGATCACATCGCAGCTTAATCGCGCTACTAAAAGTAGCATGTTTTATTTAGCTGATGAAGTTTTGGTGGCGTATTGAAGTAGAAGAAGAAGAAAGCACTAACAATCTGCCTGTTAAAGATGCACGTTGTCTTCATCTTTGTATTAGAAATCTAATCCACAGTGCACCAGCTGACTTTTAATGAATGAGAAAATATGACTTATATTTGAGGTTTATCAACATTTCTTCTTTTGTTCTCTCTTCACAGCCCAAACCTCCTCCAAAGCCTTCAGAGGTAATAAACCCAGACCTTTCATTAACAAACAAACACACGCGTAATTGTGTCTTTGCTTGTTTCCTGACATGTATGTGTGGTGACATAAGTGGGTTTCAAAGTATGTTAACAGACGGCAAAATAATGTTTACAGGCAAAAAGAAACGACCCAGAGAGACTTGAGAAACTGTCTCCTGTGGTTCCTCGACGACCGATGAACAACGTAAGTTTTAATGCTTTGTTTGTGCACAGAACGTCAGACTAATACTGAGGATTTGTAGACAGCATTTATGTTTCATTTCATGTCTAAAATTATATGAGAGCATCTAGGGCTGGGCAGTATGATCAAAAATGTGTATCACAGTATTTATTTTTTTTCATGCATAATCACAAGTTCACAACGTTTCCTACTGGTTGAAAGAGAAATTAATGCAGTAGATTGGCTAAGGATGGACTATTTTACTGTGATGATGAGTAAATGTTGTAGAATAATCCCACACTAGCAGTAAAACAGGTTTGCACGGCCCTGTGTTAGCACTGCCTGCTGATGTGGAAATCTGGGAATATTTACATGTTCCTGGTTATTAATATTTAAACTGCTATGTCTGTAAAGTCAACAGCAAATAGCAGCGCGACCGGCTACCGTAATAATTGTAGTCTGCGTGCAACATTTTTTTTTTTCTTCTTCACCACTCCTCACAATGACACAGTCACACCATGTGCGTTTTGAAGCGCTACATTGAAAACGGTCCGGTGTGAAACAGTGTGTCACGGTGTAGCATTCAAAACGCTGTTTAATCAATTACACCGGTATGTTGGTATATTAGACATTCATATCATAATTAATTAAAAATACTGTTATTCGATATGAACCGGTGCAGTATGAATGCACAGGTAGAGCTGTAGCTATACTAAAAGAAAACAAGTTTCTCACTGAGTATTCTGTGTTAAGGTTTATGAATGTGTTTTAGAAGATTTGTTGGACACTCAACCTTTTATTTGTGTCATCATTCGTGCAGGAACTGACCCACACACATAACAGAGTAAACAGAATGGCAGCGGCAATAAACGAGGTGGGTTATGGTTCATAAAAAGGGGTTTAAAGTTGATAATATCCCACTAAATGTTTAATAATGTACAAATACAGCAAATACACACATCTGGGGCTTGTTTCCTGTCTGTCAGATAATCTTCAGATTAAAAAAAGAGGTGTGGTTTGATTTTATTTGAGTATATGTGGGTAACCATGTGGAGTTTTGTTTTATTAGGCTAATGGAAAAATAAAGCAGCAGGAGACGAGAGAGAAACCATCAGAAACTCCTGTTGTTCCGCCCAGACCAACAGAGAAGGTGCAGTACACCCAAATTTTCCATTGGGGAAATATTCTCAGGATCACAGTTTGCTTAATAATCTTGATTTGTTTATCTTGTTATTGTTCCGTCTTTTGTGTGTGTGTGTGTGTGTGTGTAGGAACTGAATTCTGCAACCAGGTACAGCCAACGCAAGAGGATAGAGGCCGACAACAATGAGGTACACACAAAAAAATGAAACCGCACGTTCCTCCTCCTCCTCGCTCATTTTCATAAATTGTCGCCTCACTGTTTTTTTCTTTTTGTCCTCAGGGCGTCAGAGAAACGAACCAACCAGAAGCTGCTGAGGTTCACAAAGATGAACTGGACTTCAAACAGGTACGACAGCCTCCGCTCTGGCCTCAGCTCTGGTTTAACTTCTGTCTTCACATTTCCTAACACATGCTCTGTTGTAGAATAATCAGTCGGCTCTGACTGGAATGTTTCGACGAAGCCAGAAAGAGAAGTCGCCTACGTTCACTGTAAGCAGCCACTGCTCTTCACTACAGATTAGACAGCAAACACAAAGTCATCACAGTCCTTTTGTAGGTTTTTTTTTTTTTTTTTTTACAAGTAAAATGACGATACTCATCTGTTGGGGATATTCAAAAGAGAAAAAAGAAAAAGAGAAAAAAAATTACAGGCGAATTCCAAAACATTAGGTACACTGGTTGGGAAACAAATACATTATAATATAAAAGTTTAGCTTCATGGAGGTTCCAGTCAAATTAATTTATACAATACATTTTAAATAAACGCAGAGGTTTCCAAAATGCTGTATAGAGGGTATGCATGTGACATCACAGCTTAGCTTTACTTATTTATTTGTTCGCATGACAGAATTGGATCTAAAAAGGAACACGACTGTCAGTGTTCGCCAGTAGCTATTTTATTTTATTTTATTTTTTATTATCATTATTTTGCTGCTTATTATATTGTAGTTTTTTAGTTTAAGTTCTTTGTAAATTGATTCTAGATGTAAAGGGGCAGATTATATAAGATTATTCTTCTTTTTGCTCCCTTTCGTTCAGATTTGGGAACATTTGTGCTTCTATTGAATTGTTTTGCTTTAATCAATGAATAAAATAAAATAAATGAACAAATAAAATAAATATGTGCACATAAAATTAACAACCTACGTGGTATGAAAAGCCAAGGAAAGAGGTGGGTTTTAAGAAGAGCTTTACTGTAGTTGTATTGAATTAAAGTGTTTCTGCTTTTTAGCCTAGAACTAGCCTAAAATTAGGTTGTTATAATAGAATAGTATGTCAACACAACACAATACAACTCAATAGTGCTACAAACCACAGCCTCTAAAATTAATTTCTGAATATCATGAAGCTAGTATTTAGTGCAGGATTATTAAGTAGTTAGTTGAACTCATTGTTTCACTTGTGTACCTGATGAACTGGCAGTTGAGTGTGTGCAGGTAGACGTGGTGCATTAGAATTCAATATGGTGGATAAATCCTTCAACAGGTTGTATCAAGAGCTTGTATCAAGATTCTTTTACAGTACTTCTGGTCACAAAGCAGCAGTTCTCTCTCATTTTTTTCACATGAGTCATTTTAAATTAAGTATGTCAGAAGGTAAACACACAGATTAGTGTCTGGATCTGGTTCTGGTAGAGGACAAGCGTGCGTGGGTGTGCACATGCATGCAACACAAAACTGTATTCAAACACATTAGGTGTGTCGACATGTAAAAGCAGCTTTTCATGACTCACAGATTTAACCCATTCAGTATATATGTATATGTACATTTAGTCATTTGACAGACTCATAAATGTAAAAGTTTATGGCATCTGCTCAACACAAGACATTTTAGTTTGTATTTGAGATCAGTTTCCTCATGTTTGTTCTCCCCAGAGCTACATGATCGACAACTTTGACGAAGAGGAAAAGGCTGACGACATCCAAGTCAAACAGGCTCCTGGCAACAAACCGGTATGTCTGTGTGTTTTCGTGTGTGTTTGTGTGTTGCACTGTTAATGATGTCAGCCGGTTCATGACATGTGACTGTGGTCAGCAGGGCGGTCTGAAGGGAGTATTCAGAGGGTTACAGTTCAAGACATCACCAAAGGTATGAAGCACCTGCTGGGTTTGGTGTTTTCTGCTGGTGGTGGTCGCTTTTTTTTTTTTTTTTTTTTTACTTCTAATACTGTAGTTAGAAGTTTAGTAGCTTAAAAGGAGAACTTTTGGTAACACATGCTTAAGCTACAGACACACTAAAAGCCCTATGTCACTTGTTTCTGCACTGAAAAGTGGTACCTGAACACACCATGAAGGCTACAGGAAATGGCTAGCGAACGGAAACCATCTACTCTACTCTATCATTCAAACGGAATGAGAAAAAATGTCTCCATGTAAACCTGGCTAGTGCTAACCGCCACACCACTGTCGTGCATTTGAATGTCCACATTAGATAAAGCTATAACGCAAACAAAGCCTTCTGTGTGCGCTTTTAACAGTGTTGTTATCCATTAGCCCATGTTGTTCATATTCAACATGGGCTGAACTGTTGTAACTAACTAACCGATGATGGTTGGTTTGGTGTGGCACGGCCTTTAGACGTCTTCAGAAATCCTTCCCAGTATTGAAAATGTCTCCATGTCCAGTTCTTTTCGGATACTGTGGGACACGTAGCCTACAGCCAGTGCCTCGTCGTTGCGGCTCCCTGTGTAATAACACCACCCAAACAGTAGTCGGCGCTGTGCCAGTCTCTGTTTCTACTTCCTGCTTCATTTTCAATAATGTCGACTGAAACGTTCACTGGAATTTCACCAAAGACGAGTCCTACAAATGTTTGTGTCTCTGAACCTCCTCAGTTAACCTCTCTTTGATGTGTTCCATCTTTATTGATCCCAAACAATTAATTTGAACATCGCGTAGATGGAAAAGTAACCGAAAATACTAAAGCAGAAACACGCTACGACCAACAGGGCCAATCTCAGCTCTTGCCTGTGATTGTAGTTAACCATTTTTATACCATTTTAATGTTTTCTATCTTCAGATCACAGATCAAATCAATCAAAGCAGCTCAGAGGACCATCCTCCCAACACAGTCTAGTGCAGGGTCGTTACATTAGTTTGTGAGTTTGTGCTTTGTTCAGCTCTGCCGTCGCTGCTTTGGTGTTTTTTGGGACTTCCATTCTTGCAGTTTCTGTTCTCGTCTGGTTGCGCCGTTAAAACCACAGACTGCTCATGTAGCGGAGTCTTCCTCCAGGTCAGCAGAGAGCCGAGTCCGGATCCCACGGCCGATGAAGCGGCTTCACAAAAGGAACAATCCACAGAGAAACCCAAGCAGGAAAGACATGCTGAAGCCAAACAGGTAAAATTCCAAAAAAACGGATCCTGGTTCTGCTTTTTCAAACACAAAAAAACGCATTAATTTAACAAGACGTCGTTTGAGGTGAGTTTGTTTCATTTTATAGAAATGCTAATAGTAGTTTTAGCTTCTTTTTTATTTGTAACTTAAGGTTTTACTCTCCACCTTTCCTCAGGACAAAGGAGGTTTTCTCACTGGAATGTTCGGCAAAACAAACAAAGAGACGTCTCCGACACTGACGGTAGCATCGACTGATTCTTCACCTTCTTCTTTTTAGTTTTAATCCCTTTCTGCTCGTTCACTCATCCCCATGTTTGCTGGCAGGTCAGTAAATCAGACAGTGATGCCGAAGATGATGTAGAGGAGAAGACATCACAACAAATGCACGTAAGTCTGTGTACGCTACTTTAAAAAAAACAGGAACTTGACGATGGTTAAAAGAACAAGGAGAATGAAGAATGAGGGGGAGAACATGAGCAAGAACATGTTTCAGTGCTTTAACCTCCTGAGAGCTGAGCTTTTGTTTGGTATGCATTCTTGATTTCTCTTTATTTATGATTAGTAAGACCTAAAAACTATAAAAACTAAGCATCGTCTTTGAACAGGAAGTAGTTTTTGGAAAAGAACTTTGTCCTCGTGTGTGGACACAGGGATTATTTCACTGTATATTATAATAAAGTCACCAATGTAACAAAATATAAAACTGAACATGGCTGTGCAAAGACAGAATTGCAAATAATGAAGTGGAGTACTTGCTAATTAAGTTAAAGTTTCATACTATTCTACTAATAGAATTTGCCATGTTGTCATATTGTACTATTGTACTGTAATAAATGGTAAATGTTGGGCTGGAACCTGCATTTTTATTGTTACAGTAAGAACCCTGAAGCCGTGAAAAACAGAAGTTACAATAATAATAACATACATTTGCATTAAGGAAGTTTATATTTATCCACCCTCTTGTAGACTGAGTGTAAAAAAAGACTAAATAAATTAACTTGAAGACGCGTTTAGAACAAATACAAACTTTTTTTTCGTTTTTGTCTTTTTTTGTCTTCCATGTTGGTTCACAGGAAAAGGGAAACTTCTTCTCTGGGATTCTTAAAAAGACCAATAAACCATCAGAGGAGATGTCTGCACAGGTGAGCAACATTATCATCAGATACTTATTTTGTGACGAGGTTTGTGAGAAGATTGATTCCACTTCTCATCTCTGAATCTTCAATAGGAAATTAATTAATTAATTAACAGCCATTAAATAAATGCATTGTCACTATACAAAAAAAAATACATTTATCGTTTTAGATTAAATTTTACAAACGATGTTCGATGCGTTCACTTGACTCAGTATTTTTGGTACCAAGATCAACTTAATATTTTGTTCATTCTAAACTGATATTTTCTGCTTCACTTGACATTGAACTGGTTTCAAGTTCTGGTAACTTAATAAAATTGACCTGATGACTCAGTATTTTAATTCCCCAAGTCTCACTTCACTCTTTAGACTCAACAAAGAACATCAACACAACAGTTTCCATGAGTCTTTTTGTGTTCCGACAACTTCTCATGAAATGACTTTTAACCAGCAGAATTTATTGAGTTACGGGAACTATCTTCACAATCAGGAGTGTTTTTAATTCTGAATTAGTCAAGATGGATGACTCAGCCTAGTCCACTATCAATCATAACAAATAATAATAATAAATGAAATTCTACTCGCTTTAAACTCAGCTAAGCTAATGATAGTGATAATAGCTCAGGAGGTCGAGCCAATAACCCAATAAGTGAAAGGTTGGCGGTAGTTTACCACCACCAGGATGTGACTGTGTGAGCAAATGAATAATATATCCAGTGTTAAGCGTCTATGACAAAGCGATATGTAAAACACATGCATTATCATTAATGAAAACATCTAACTGGAACAACTTAATTTTAAAATGCAGGTTAACTTAAACTGTTCATAACTTTGAGAATTAAGCAAATAACAAAACTAAAGATTTCTTTTAAACAATGTGAAGAAACTGGGGAACAGATACAGCTTCAACGAAAGATTAATGGACAATTACTGTGGAAGAAATCTTCTTATGGAAAACTTGACACTCATACTGATGTTACTGATCCTGATTCTGGACAGAAAATGGGAAAAATGGGATATATACAAAACTCAAAGCGATGATACTGGACCGGATCAGTAACCGATGGATGCAATAATCTGTATGTTTGTAATATTATTATACAGTCCACAGACAGCTTTTATTTTTGTTTAGTTGCTTCAATTTGTTTCTGTGATCGCAGTAATTTGCCAGTAAAGATCCAAGTGATTAAAAAAAGAGAAGATAATAATTCCTGTAACTCAATATATTCTGTTGGTTAAAAGTCATTTCATGAGAAGCTCAAAAAGACTGATGGAAACTGTTGATTTTCTTTGTTGAGGCATTTGTTTTCAGAGTGAATAGGGCAGCAGGAGGAAATGCATGGACAGGAGCAGACATTTTTATTTACATCGTGATGTCGTTTGACTTTCTTTCATGGTGTTTCAGGACAGTCTGAGTGCTCAGGGTCTCTCTACCAGCAGTGACAGTCTGTCCGAAAACAACAACAACAACAACAAGGTGAGCGGCTTAGAGATATCTGTGTGACGGCAGCATGAAGATAACGTTATCTTAAGTTTCAGTGTAAACACAAATCTGCAGCAGCTAATGTACCCGTCGCTGGCCTGAACTTGACCAAAATAAATAAAGAAGCCGCACTGTCGCCGTCTGTTTCAGGAAAAAGGAGGAATATTCAGTGGGATGTTCAAGAAGACGCCAAAACCAGCAGAAGCTACTCAAGCTGAGGAGGTGGAAGAGTTTAAAAAAAAAAATACATGAAACATCATGTCCAGATTCATTCACTGGAAAATCTAATTTATTTTATTATTTGTGTGTGTGTTTCAGGACCAGAAGTCTCTGAGTGGTGATCTCTCCCGCAGCAACGACAGTCTGACTGAGACTCACTCAAAGGTGACTCAGTGGACTACGATGCAGCATTATCTTTACCATCTAACCATCTCTAACCGCTCAAATTCATTTGTCTCCAGGAGAAGGGGTTTTTCAGTGGGATCCTCCGCAAGTCTCCTAAGCTTCCTGTGGAGGGGACACCTGAGCAGGTAATGATGAAACCATGAGATGACTCCACATGCTTTTCTTTACTTCTCAAATGCACATGAGTAACGTTACCGTTACAACAAATGCTTTTTTCCTCAAGTTTATTTTTTAAATGTGCAAACAGCAGCACAAATCAATAACAGAACATGTCGTCTTTCAAACAAAAGCGACAAGTGGAGGCTTTTCTAGAGTGGAGGTCAGCCATTAGCAAGCCGTGTTGTAGTTTCAGTACAACGGCTGTCAGTTGTTAACGGCGCACAAGACGCACTGTGTACAGCGTTGCTTCCTGAATTTGGTCCTTTGAGTTTTCATGCTGCCTGCGAACCACATCAGAGTTGGTTTGAACTTTCACACCAGCTCAAACGAATCGGGCTATCGGAGGAAACAAACTCTGGTCGGTTTAAAGGCACCAAACAGCTCTGGTGTGAAAGTGAACTAAAGCTGTGGTTCTTAGTTGTGATCAGATTGAAGATGGAAACCCCCAAAATGAGGCTAAACACCAAAGGTGACCGAGCCTTTGTGCCGGCAGCCTCCAGGCTGTAAAGATAAACCTCTTCTCTCTGGCTTTTGGTCTGCGTTTAAGTGAACATCTGGCAAAATTATAATATAGTGTATTTTGTTCTATTTTATTGCACGGTATTTTATTTTATTTAATGTAAATGTGGCATCGTATGGGTCAGTTTTCACCATCCGTGCTGCTCTTAATCTGTGTTCTATAAATAAAGTTTGAGTTCAGCCTGTGAATGAACATTAAAGTGCAAATAGGTGTTGAAGAGGAACTAATCCTGAAACTAAAAGACCAAAGAGCTACTGTTAGCTAGGAGGCTAGGAGGCTAGGAGACTAGGAGGCTAGGACAAGCTAAAGCCAGTTACACAGAGCTGACCTCTCCTGAATACATGAAGTTTTGATGTTTGTTTGTTGTTTTCAGTGGCTCATACCCTCCCTCACTTCTTCACACGTTAGCATTAAGTTGTTGTAAGCAGTTATATTACATCCTCCTTTATTTAGTTCACTGTAAGAACTTCTTACATTTTAGATTTACGTTAATTTAGAAAATTTATGGATGCACTTTTTTGCAGTTTCTTGTTGCTGCAAAGTTTTTTGTTTGTTTGTTTGAGTTCTTATTTATGACTTTTATTTGTGTTTCAGGATAAAGAGTCGGATCCGTCAGCCAGCACTGAGAGTCTGTCTGAAACCAACACCAAAGTAAGAGTTCTCAACAAAACTAGGATCTATGTTCATGTTCATTCATTCCTGTCAAAGTTAATACGAGACAGAAAATAAATTATACAAACCAACACGTCGGTCGGTTATGTGTTGGTGTTCTTTCGTTTGTGCATCAGGAGAAAGGAGGTGTTTTCAGCGCCATGTTTAAGAAATCTCCAAAACCGTCTGAAGGGCCCCGACTGGAGGAGGTAACGCATCTGATTTGATCTTTACTTCTCGAACCATCAGCACATAAAAGCAAGTACAAGCTGCATCAGTTTCCAACAACGATATAAAACAATTCTGTAAAGACAAAATAAAAAGATTTAGCTCCAAACACTTATTTAATGGATAAAACCTATATTTGATTCTGAAATGTGTGACGTTACTGCACATTTTTATTTCCATATTCTAACCCCACAAACTGAAATGCACATCTTTTCCAATGTAGGATGTAGTTTTTAAGTTTTCCTCAGCATATTACTGACATATTAGATTGTCACTTGTGAAGCTTTTTAATGTTTTGTGTGTAACCAAAGGAAGCAGAGACGGACGTTATGGTTCGAGTGTGTTTAGTGACTCTACTTTGAATGCTGTTTTGATTGGCTCTACTTTTATAGCTGAACTGCATCCAAATGCTTCTGAGTTTGGTTCCTGCCACGTGCCTCGTTAGTCTAGCTAGTCTGGACTAGACCAGTAACCTGGAGGTGAGGCGTTAAGAGTACATCAGTTAATAATAGATTATGAAAGTAACCCTCTCTACATGTGCGTTTTAAAACTTGGGCAACAGCAAACAACTCGAGTCGGACTTAGTGAGAGTGGTTTTGTTGAAAATAACCAGGTTATTTGCAGTCGCTGCATCACCAACTGTGTTTTAGGTTCTTCAAATGTGTCCACAGTGAGTTACAACACAACACAACAACAACAACAACAGTTAGAGACAAACTGGTGAACTTACTGGAGCTTTTTAGAGCTGACATGTAGACATTGCACAATAGCTGCAGATAACCTCATTAAAGCAGCATTGTGAGTTTCCTTTTGCTCTTCCAGAGGTCAAAACATTTCCATTAACCTTCCGAGACCCAGCGTCCTCATATGGGGACATTATGTTTCAGGTCTGTGGCAGCTTATTCTGCTTCGTGTTGACCTGTCGTCCTCATAAGGAGACATATTTGTCTGCCCCGTACTGGCAGCGAAGGGTCATTACACTTGTTTATTTATGCTGATTCATTTTTCCAGGTTGATATGACATGAAATTTTAACAGAGTCACATGTACTCGTTTGAGGACGTTGGGATTTCATTATTTCCAGTTTTATATTTTGGTGCGCACCGTCGACATGTAACATACAATGAAATAATCCCCGTGTCCACATATTTTTTTTTTCAAAACCTGTTTCCAGTTCAAAGATGATGCTTATTTTTTATACTTCTCAGATCCTACTGATCCCAAATACCTAAAAATCTTAATCTTATTTTAAGGAAAGTAAGATGCATTCGGGATGAAGGAGGTTAAAGCTTTAAACAGACGAATTTTCCAGTTTCATCATTCATGTCCGGTTATTTTGTGTTGTTACAGTTGATATGTTATCTTGGCAAACAAGGTGAAGTTTTAGTTGAGATAAAAATCTGTTTTGAAGGAGACAGAAGACACAGGAAACAAGTTTGTCTGATTATTTGTGAACGTAGCGCCACCTATTCTGAGTTCACGACTCCACAGTTCGTTAAGAGCTTTCTTTATCTTCTAACTTTCTACATTATATGAATGAATGAATTTTCTTGCCTTGATTTTTTTTATTTTTTTTTATTATCATCATCATCATCTGTCACCGAACAGGTTCTTTATATAATGCTTGAAAAAATATGCCAGGTGTCACATGTGGTAAATGTTACGAAACATTCCTCTACCTCCTCCCTCTCTCCTCCCACTTTCTGTGTCAGGTTACATCCGACATGTTAGTGCGCTCGCCCGTCATGTTCCCACAGGTCGGGTAACATTTTTTTTTATGTTGTGTTTAGGGCGCGGAGCGGTTGCACGGAGAGTTCTCTGCCAGCAACGACAGCCTGTCAGAGAACAAGGTAACAGATCCTCCTCCCCACAGAAACTACACCGGTGACTGTGACGTACAAAGATGTTAGAACATTGTGTCCGTTTGTGGGCGGACGATGAGGATCAGTTTAAAAATGAAAGACTTGTCTTCTCTTCTCTCTGTAGGAGAAAGCCGGTTTGTTCAGTGGACTCCTCAGAAAGACCCCGAAAACAAGCGGAGAGGTACAAAAAGTATAGTTTTCATATAAAAAAACATCAAAACCCTAGAAAAAAAAACCCTAAAACAACCAGTAATCTTTGCAGTTTTCTACTTCCAATGCGCAGATTTAATTGTGCGTTACATTTAGTTTAATTTCAGGGTCCTTGTAATGTGGATTCTGCCTCCACAGCCTGGATATATTTCACCTTTTAGTGCTGTGACAAGTCAGAAATCTCTGCTGTGTGGTCCAGGCCTCTCGTGGAGGCGGGGCTGTTAAAAGAACCAGGAAGAAGTCTTGTAGTTTGGGGCGGGACTCGAAAACAAACAAAAAGTTTCAGACACAAATGAGTCTGTGTGTAGCTAACGTGGAGCGATGACGTCATTCCCATGTCAGCGTGACAGAAAAAGCCTCCAATCAACAAGACACATGCAGCACGTTTGGTTTCCCCACCTTTTTTTTTTTCTTTATCGATAATCAAAATTAAAACTAACTTTTTCTTTTTTTTTTGGTGAACCTGCTTTATTCATCACTGAGCTTTATCAGATCAAATTATCCATTTATCCTCAAAGTACATATGAATATAATGTTCATCAGATACAGTGACCCAGCACATCCACCCTCCCACCCATAGGGTCACAGGTCTTGAGCACATTAATGAGTAAAAGAATAAATAGATAAATAAACAAATAAATCATGGGAGAGACAGAAAGAGGGGTCTGCAATGGGTGTGTGAGTTTTACCTGGTTCCATCTTATTCATTATCAACGGCTTCCTGCAAGGACTCGTTGAAATCAAAAAGGTGTCTTCTGTCTAAAGGTTGAACAGTGATATTCTTCTCTTGTTTCAGGAGAGTCTGTTGGCACAGGAAGAGATTTCAGGCAGCAGGGACAGTCTCACTGAGGCTGGCAGCACCAAGGTGGGTTCATGCATCATTTTATTTTAATGAAATATCGATACAGAAATGCATATTAATACATAAAAAGTACTGTATGATCAAAGTTACAAAAGCATAAAAAAACATATGGAATATATTTGAAAACAACATACAGAGTTTGAGAGAAAACTTAAATTGCAGGTTTCCCTGAAATAGTTCAGCTCTAAGATAAAGACCAGTTCAAGCTGCCAGCTTTGTAAAGGACATCGTGTTCAGCCTTAGTTTATGTTTTTGCCACCAGTGTCGACCTTAAAGATCTTAAAAGACTCAGTTACTGAAAAGCTGGTGAACATACTGGAGCCTCTTACAGCTGAAGAGATAGATATTTAGACCCACGTTCATCTAAAACGAACTAAAACAAATAACAATAATGTTGCTCAGTAACTGCAGGATGTATTATTAACCAACTGAATTCACCATAGAAGCGCTGTCGGTTAGTTTTTGGTCACAGGTAGAACAGTGTGCGTGAAAATGTGCTATTAAATCATAGATTTAAGTAAAATCTTCAGTAAAGTTTCCAGTTTTATCTTGTTAAATGTTTATTTCAGATAAAAATCTGTTTTGAAAGAGACCATGGAGATGTTGAAGAGTCCAGTTTAGAAACAAATAACAACACAAAGAGGCTAAGAATTAATTGAAAAAGGCAAGAACCGGAATTTCAGAATTGTTTTTTGGTGATTAGTAATTGCCTAAAATTCAATTAAAAGCCAAACTAAAATAAGTTAAAATTAGTTAAAAGCCAGACTAAAATGAATTAAAATGAGTAAAAAGACAAACTAAAAAGATAAAACTAATAAGATAAGTCAAAATTAGTTAATAACCAGACTAAAAAGATAAAAATAATAAAAAAGAAATAAGTAAAATTCAGTTAAAAGTCAGACTAAAAAATATAAAACTCTAAAATAAATACATTTCAATAAATAACCAGACTAAATTCAGTTAAAAGCACGATTAAAAAGGTAGGTCTGTAGTTTGTTCTTAAAGATGTGTGGTGTATTTCAGGAGAAAGGAGGAGCATTCAGTGGAATATTCAAGAAGTCGCCCAAACCTGCAGACAGTCCTCAAACAGACGAGGTTTGATTTCCTTTAGTTATTCATTGGATTTTTTTTTTACGACTGATTCTATTGATCTCAATATGAGCCCATGCTTATTGTTTCGTATTTGCACGGGATGCTGGGTTGAATAAAGTTCTCTGATTCTGATTCTAAATCTAAAAAGTTTTATAACGGACCTCATCTTCTTCTTCTTGTTCTTCTTCTCCTTCTTTTCTCAGGAGAAAAAGTCACATGGCCATGAGCTGTCGGGCAGCAGTGAATGTTTGGCCGAGAACCCCAAGGTGAGTCGTCTTCATGGGTCATCGTGAACTTTACTCAAGTATTTAATTCTTCCGCCCTCGTAGAGAAAACCTTCCTGTTCTCTCTGATCGTCTCTTTTCAGGAAAAAGGAGGAATGTTTAGTGGAATATTCAAGAAGCCTCATAAACCTGCAGAAGCTGCTCAGCCTGAGGAGGGAACGGTACGGATCAGCTCTTTACCGACGCGTCTTTGTTCTGCTCATTTTATCCACTTTTATTAGAAGTAGAGGTAGGATGTAGAAACATGACGCCCTGGAGTCTAGACGCTGTGTCTGTGCGGGTTTTCTCCCATCGTCCAAAGACATCAGGTTAATTGGTGATTCTGAGTTAGTCGTGAATGTGAGTGGCTGCCTGTTTCTCATTTGCTGCGTTTTTCATTCCCCCTAGAAATGTGCAAAACCTAAATATCGCAATAAAAAACTGGTGATGGAAACATCAACATTTTGAAAAAAAAAACTCAAATATCTAAAACCAAAACATTTTTACCCTCTAAATTTATTGCACAGGTCATGTGACCAGTTCATTTGAAGTCACAGCTCATTGGCAAAACACCTTTCACTGGAAACACGTACAAAGAGCAATTGTAGTTTATCGAAATTTCAGAAAAATCGGTTTTTTTTGCGAAAAACTGTTCCAGGGTGTATCCCAAGTATTTAATGACTGCAGACACGGCAGGTAAATGCAAAACATGTAGAGAAAAAAATCACAATGCTGCACGAACATGGGAGAAAAGAAAAAAACATGGCGTGATGACACAGGTGAAACCAGTCAGGACAATCAACAGAAAAACACAGCGAGTGACACTAGAAACATAGTAAATGACAAAGACACAGAATCATGACAGAGTGTGACTGGTTCCTAACAAGCAAGTAGAGCCAGCTCCATCCATACACTGCGTTACCAAGGCAACCGGAGTCTGGAGAGTCCCCTAGCAACCAGCTGAGGGACCATGAGATTTTAGAAACTATGAGTAATAGCAGTTAGTAGTTTTCTTGATGGGAGGATTATTGGTTCTAGTTGTTCTAGATAAAGAAACTGTGTCTCCATAGAACAGTAACACAACATGACAACATGACATAACTTTTATTTTATTTTATTCCAGGATGTTTCACCAGAGACTGAGCTCTCAGTCAGCAGTGAGAACTTATCTGAGAACAAACAGGTCCGTGACCTTCCTCCTCCTCCTCCTCCTCCTCCTCCTCCTCCTCCTCCCCTTTCTCTTCCTCTTTCTCTTCCTCCTCCTTCACCTTCTTCTTTTGTTCCTCCTCCTCCTCCTCCTCCTCCTCCTCCTTCACCTTATTCTTTTGTTCCTCCTCCTCCTCCTCCCCTTCTTCTTCCTTCTTTCAACTTTTCATCGTCCTCTTTTTCCCCTATTGTCCTCCTTCCCCATCTCCTCATCCGCTTTTCTCTCTTCCTCCTCCAGCTTCTTCTCCTCCTTTGTCTACTCTTCCTTGTTCTTTCCCTCTTCCTCTCCTTCTTCTTCTTCCTCCTTTCTCATTTTAATTCTCTTCTTCCGTTTCATCTTCCTCATTCCACTCCTCCTTCCCCATCTTCTTCTCCTCCTCCTTCTCCTCCTCCTTTTCTCATCTTCATCTTCATTCTTCCTCCCGTTCATCTTCCTCCTCCTCCTTCTCATCTCCCTCATCCCCTTTCCCTCTTCCTCCTCCTTCGTCTACTCCTCCTCCCCTTTCTCCTCCTCCTTTTCATCTTCCTCTTTCTCCTAATATCTTTCTTCTTCTCCTCCTTCGTCTGCTCTTCTTTGTTCCTCCTCCCCTTCCTGTTCCTCCTTCTACAGTTCTCCTTCTTCCTTATTTCTCCTTTCCATCTTCCTCCTTCTCCTCTTATTCTTCCTTTTCTTCCTCAGCCCAGACGGGACCGTCTCCTGCTCTAAATGCTTTTCTCTGTTTGTCTTTAATCAGGAGAAAGGAGGAGGCTTGTTCGGTGGACTCCTCAAAAAGACTCCTAAAGCAGAGAAGACTGCTGAATCGCTGGTAAATTTTTTTGTTAGAAGAAGAAGTTTCCCAACCTCCACCAGCGACTTCGCGCTAACATTTGAGCCACTTTCTGTTTCAGGACCCGGAGGCTCAGCGGGAGCTGTCAGTCAGCAGTGATGACCTGTCAGAGAACAACAAGGTGACTACGAAGGGATAAAACCCGCAGACGTCTTTGGAGGGAACGTTTACTGACGTCTCTTTGTTTATTTATGACTTTCAGGAGAAAAACATTTTCAGCAACATGTTTAAGAAGCCACAGAAAACGGCAGAGAAGGTGTGTGTGTGTCTGAACTAGACTTTAATAATAATAATAATAATAATAATAATAATAATAAAAACACACTGCTACAGAGGAAATGTTCACTGTTCCCTTGTTGAATCCAGGACACGGAGGTGAGCTCTGAATTATCTGGCAGCTCTGAGAACCTGACAGACGCGACCGTCCCCAAGGTATTTCACTTTAAAAACAAAACAAAAAAAACTCTTCTCCATTTTCTGGGTTGTGTCGCAACTGTCGCGGCTGTTGTGTCGTGTGAACTGAAACTTGACCACATAGATCAGAGCTGAGATAACTTTGGGCTCTCAGGTCCTCGTCATTATCAGAACATAGAAACAAACTCTAAAACACAGCGACTTCCAGTACACAAACAAACACAGACATCAGCATAACACACCAACAAAATCAACAAGATCAGAAAAGGAAAAGGAAAAACTGGTAATATGTACAAGACTGTGTTAACATGTATTAATATGTAATATGTTAATATGTTTTAAGTTGACCGGACAACTTTACAAGTTACTATTTTTACAATATTGGCTCCGTAGAAACATGCATGTAAATATTTCTGTTTGTGGGTCCATATGTGTTTGTATGTGGTTATTGTATATGCATGTTTTTATATTACATGCATATAACGTATATATGTGTATTGTGTAATTATCAGGTTTTGTTAGTTTGATTTCATTCTTTAAAAGAAACAGAAAACAAGGGTTTGGCATTCACCCTTTTTTGTCAGCTGTTCTTTATTTATTCAGTTTTTTGTACATGTTTTCGCGGTTGTGTGAAGATTTCTTTCATCATTTCATTTATTCATTCAAAGTGGTGTTGATGATGTGTTTGTGTGTTTTAGGAGAAAAAAGGAGGCTTTGCTGGAATATTTAAAAGATCGGCCAGTATCGACAACCTGTTCGATGAGGTCAGTCTTTTCTATCTTGTCTGTGGACTTTTAACCTTTTTTTTGTGTAAGATTTGTCATTTGTCGTTGTGTATTGTATGTATGTTTTTTTTTAAGATACCTGCGTTAGGACAGTGGATGAAATTTAGCAGCTGTGCTAACTCATATATATTTATATAGATGCTTTTTGCTAATAGTTGTGGGGTAGTTGTGGCTGCGTTAGCGCTGCCTCACAAGCTCGTGGTCACAACATGTTTAGTGTGAAGTCTTGAGAACTGTTGTGTGGCTAACGGCTGAGTAACTAAATGTAGGAAATACCTTAATTAAGGCAGAATAAGAAGGATGAAGACATAGGAAATATCAGCATTTTCCTCTGACATGTTATAAAATCAGAAAGATTAATTTTTTAATTTCTGTAGTAAAAGTAGTTAGTAGTAGTGTTTACATCCTCCATTGGAAAGCTTTATAATTAGGGCATAGTTATTTGTATATACTTTGAATTGTTCTATTTTTTTGTTCCTTAAAAGTGTCTTGTACTTGCACATCATGTTTATTGGTGGAAAAAATATCGATATGAATATATACTCTTCCGATATCTTCCAATTTTGAACGTCATGTTTTGGGCCGTGAACGACTGGATTAATATTGTTTTTTGACTCAATTTGTCCAATGAATTATCACTGATGTCATCTGACTTGTAATTTAAGCTGCATTTAAAATTTATCAGTGAACTATGTAGAATATTGCAATATCAAAATATCGCAATATCAAAATATCGCAATAATGTATCGTATTGGGACTCAAGTATCGTGATACTTGCCAATGCCCCTCTACACGTCACAACTCGTGAGCTCTGAGCTTCTAGATAAATTTCACCACTCAGTTTGAAGGCAGCGTAAATCTGAGTTTTCTTTTTGCAGTGTCTGTGTTTTCCTGTTGCACTTCTAGATTTTCAGTTCCTGGTCATTTAACTTGTGCTTTTCAAAGGACTTCTGCTTTATAGCACGACACGCTGAGATCACTCTACGTGTTTCATGACTTGATTTTTTACAAGAAACCCTAATTTATAATATTTAAAAATGCTGAGTTCAGCCTTTAAGGTTGCAGCTGATCATGCACCTAAATGCACCAACAGTGACTGCAACACAGCCATTAAAAGACTGAATCATTTCTTGATAATAAAACTAATACGTGATGTAATTTCCTGGTTGTATTTGTCAGGAGAAAGGTGGACTGTTCAGTGGACTCATCAAGAAAACTCCCAAAACATCTGGAGATGAGGAAGGTGCAGAGGTCAGTGTGTGACGACTTTAACCTGACACATCAACACGTTCACACAAATCTGACTACGCACAAATGCTTTTTCCTATAAGGACACACACTTCTCCCTCCTTCTACCTTTTATTTTATCTCCTCAATGTTCAGATTTTAGTAACTTCACCTCCAGTTTTAACGCCTCAGTTACACAACGAAGCTGAGTATAAATGCTAACAGCGGCGTGTAGATACCGTTAGGTTGTGTTTACACAACAGATAAAAAAAAAGCAGCAGCCCACAGTTGATTTTTAAAGGAAGCTGGTGATACCAGGTTGTGAAATGATGCCCGTTACTTGTTGCTATGTGACAGGAGCTACGTATCAAAACAGAGCTTAAAGCTTAAAGAGGATGTGAAACAAACAGAACAAACGGCATCATATATATATGTATGTGTTCATATTTTAAACATAATGACAAAATAAAATAAGCTTTTTAAAAAATCGACTTTCTAAATGCAGTTATGATACGTTTTGGGACGTTCTCTCCTCCATCTTTATTTTATGTCACTCTCATTAGTTGCTTTGGCTGCTACTAAAATATCTGAATTAGGTAGAAAGGGAGATTTTTCTATGAACTAACCCAGTGGCCGACGCGTTTGAGCCATCGATAAGAAGGAGGAGGGTTGACAGAGACATTTTTGTGGAGGATGAAGGAGACAACAGTGATTAGAGGGACAATACTTCATGTTACATCATGTACAAAATGTTACTGTTACTGTACCAAGATTGTTATGACAGAAAAATTATGTTTTTAAGTCATGAGGACGAGTGGGTTCATAGTGATCTCTGCTTTGACCTGTGTGTGTGTGTGTGTGTGTGTGTGTGTGCGTATTTTAGGGTTTTTCAACTATATATTTTATCCTGTTACTTGAAAGTCAGAGAGAATCAGTCTGAATGTGAAAAAAGCCAAAGTGCAGCAGCAGTTTCAATGGATTTTTAATGGGAGTGATTGTTTGAATCAGGCACTACAAAAAAAATAAAAACGCATCAAAATCAGTGTTGCTACTGATTATCGACATGACCAAGGCTCAAATAATCACTCAAGAAAAATCCACTTTGCATTTAGATTATTGAAAATATTAAAAAAAAAAAAATCGAAAAATGTACTTTTGGTGTTTGTAATTACTATTGAAGTGGATTAAAAGATTTATGTTGAAAGCAATATTATTATGCTATTATTTAGGATGTTTTTGAAGTGGACACTTTTGCCCCTTTGTGGTAACAATGTAACAGTTTAGGTTACACAGTATAAAAACGGAGCCTTATGGGGTTTGAGTTTGAAATATAAAAATTTGCTATAAAAAAAAATACACACTTATCCTTCAACGCTCCAGTGACGTGTGAACCTCTCATATGTGTTAAGTAGTGTGAAGTGTTTTTACCCCCAAATAACGTCTTTGTGTTTTATTTATTAATTATTTTAGGACAAAGACTCCCAGAAGGAGCTGTCAGCGAGCAGTGACAGTTTATTTGAAAACAATAACACCAAGGTACCGAGTCATAAAAGGCTGATTTTATGTTATATTATGCAGCAGCAGATTTCTGAGTAAAAGTCTGATTAATGTGCTTAGTAAATAATGAACCATTTCTCTGAATCGAACTCTTCCAACGTCTGATTTCAGGAGAAAAATATTTTCAGCGGGATGTTTAAGAAAACTCAGAAGCCAGCGGAAGAGGTGCAGTCACTTTCCAAATAAAATACACGATTCAATTTAAATTACATGTGTCATTTTCATTCATTTATTGTTTGTGTTCAGGAATCAAACATAGAGGAGGACAATAAGTTATCGACCAGCTGTGAGAATCTGTTGGAAGCGTCTACAACAAAGGTGCAGATGTTGTTCAGTGATCACAGTCTCTTTGTCTGTTTTTCTCTCTTTTCTCTGTCGCTGATTATTCGTCGTATATTTGTGTTTCAGGAAAAGTCAGGTGGACTTGCAGGGATCTTTAAAAAGTCTCCAAAACCAGCTCCTCGCTCCATCGCTGTTCAGGTGAGAAGATTCCACCTTATTTTTTCCGCCTTAGTTTCTTCCTGATATTTTAAATGACGGTGCAGGTCTCTCAGCTGCTTTTTGTTCTTTATTGTATTTGTTAAACCATAATTTCAACATTTTAATATATTTTTTTAATTCAGATGCTAAATCTCACACAACAGTTCTTCCATTTCTGGCTAAAATGACTATTCCTCTGCGCTGACCTGCTCACATATGACAGGTTTCTTTCCTGCTGACGAATCTGACAAATTCTGACTCAGGAGACTTTAGAAACCTTTGATTTGTTTACTTGTCGTACGCAGGTCGAAGTTCACTGCTTCACCTTCGATTTAAAAAGTTTGAATTAAATGCAGATAAAAATAAAAACAACTGGACCAAGTTCAGACTGTAAAACTCTATTTATTTTTTCCAGGACCCCCTCAGTGACTCTCAGCAGCTCTCAGGCAGCTGGGACAACCTCACAGAGACCGAGAAGGTAAGAGACGCTAAACACATTTATACTTAAAAACATAAAAAGACATAAAAAACAACAACAACAACAAAAAATAACTTTAGCTGGAACAGAGAAATGCTCTGAAAATGTCTGACCATGTTCAGACCTGGTATTAAGTGACTCCCTCTGGTAACCAAAGCCTTTTAAAGTATTCATGAATTTGTTGCTGTTAATTAAGTAATTAGCGATAATTAACAATAAATAATAACCTAAGCTTATGTGTATCATACCCCGACGGTTGTTGTTGTGTATATGTATGTGTATATATGTCGTATACAGGTTTAAGCAAGATGCCTGGTTTTCTAAATTCATATTAAACATATAAAGTAGTGAGTGATCGTATTTTCTTTAAGGACGAACTTCTGGCTGCTGGTGAATTGTCGGGCAGTAATGTTAATCTTCTAGAAGCTAACGGCCCCACAAAGGTGAGTGTATGAAACTCTTTCACTGTAACATCTTTGTGTCTTAAAACACAGTAAATACTTATTTTCTTTTTTCTTTTCTTTTTTTCCAACAGGAGAAAAAAGTCGGCTTTGCGGGAATGTTCAGACGGACGCCCAAACCTGTGGAGGTACGAACGATGTCGCTCCAGACGCATTTATCCAAAGTAGAACGAACAGTGACGGTCGATACTGAGTAAAATTCAGGCTGGTATCGCTGATACCGATCAGATACTTTGTGCAAATTCATTATGTCTGGTCTAAAAAACAAAGTGGTGCATTTCAAATCATAGCTTCATAAAGAAAACAAGACATCAGTTTATTTATTTATTTATTTATTTTAAACTATGAAGTGTATTGAGTTGGTGGCCTCATTTACTATATAGCATAACAACAGAAAAAAGGACATACAAAATATGAGAAAATGCTGTTTCAAACATTACAAAAAGAATATGTAAAATAATAAGTTTAGTTTAATTACTTAGGACTAATATAAAAATAAAAGCTTTTATCTTAATTCTGACTCTGTTCTCTCCTCTTCTGTTGTCGCATCATAAATGCCTCGTATTCTGTGTTGTGGTTTAACCTGAGATGTTTCACAAGGTTTGTTGTGTTGCCACAACTCAACAGTTTAGTTACTTTCCACTTTGTTCCTACGTTACCTCCAATGACTGAAGTATGAAAAGTATCGATATTATGATACGAGAATTGGTTTTGGAGCATAAAGACCTTCTGTGTCGGAGGTATCGATACTTCAGTGTTGATCTGCACATCATCAGTGGTGGTTATGTAGCAACAGTGGGTGTAAGCAGCTTTATGAAGATAAGATCTTTATCTTATCTTATCTTTATTAACCTCTGAGTTCATTTTTCTGTTGCCGGCTGCAGGAGAGTGAAGACAAGGAGGCGCCAGAAGGAGGCGTGAGGCTGAGACGCAGCAGGACCATAAAGAAGAAAAGACGGGTAAGAAAAGACGACGTTCACTCTATAAATATCCAGATGTAAATATGTCAGATGAAGAGCAACGGTGTGAATCATGAACAAAACAAAGCTGAAACAAAGGCAGCTGGTACAATGCTTCTTTGTGCATACATATATATGTATATATACACATATATGTATATACATATATATACACAGCGTCTTCTCCTGCTCATTCAGTTTGAGTTTTTAACTTCAGGCCTTTTCACACTAATATTAAACCTTGTTTCCTCTTTTCCTCAGGTCGTCTCGTTCCGAGTGAAGAAAACTCTTCCCAAATTTCCCAGACTCACTGACTCTTCACAGGTATTTTCAATAAGGTTTTTTATTATTTAAACATTTTCAGTAGAGATTAGTTCTTATTTTTCTTCCTCCACAGAGTTCAGATAAGATGCCAGTCGTTGAGGAGTCTGTTGAGCTGCAGGACCTGAACCAAGTGCAGGTTAGAGGATGATTTTCACTAAAAATCACTAATAACTCATTTTTTTAGACTAGAAGGAGAGAGAAACAGCTTCGTCATTTTCTGTGGACTATAATTGACTTCATAGAAAAACAGAAACACTTTCTGTAGCTTATTCCTGGAGCGTATTCACAGCAATGGGAAGGCTCATGCTGCTGGTCCTCCTACAATCCTGTGAAAAGACCACTTTCCATAACACAAACTCACTGTCCTATATCACACGTTGCCCACGACACCGTTTTCCTTTTACATTACTCCTTAATTAGACTAAATTAAAGCCTTTTAGGTTTTTATTTAGACTGATCCAACTTTGTCAGCTCTCTGTCACTTTCATCTGACTTTGTTTTAATGTTTTCCATGAACCATGTGCTGCAGAAATAACATTGTCATTAACGTTAATAAAAGGTCGTGTGTCAGAATTAAAACCTCAGGGAACATATGATTAACGTGTCTTATTGTTTGTCTCCCAGGAAAACACGGTGGAGGTGGAGCCTGTGGTGATGGCAGCGTATCCAACCGAAGGAAACGAAAATGAGGAGGTGTGTTTCAGTTTGACGTTGACGTGAAGATATCATGGTTGCATTCGCTTTTTCCATCTCTCTGCTGCACATCGTTTATGTCAAGTTGAAGGGTTTTGAGGAAGGACACAGGGAGATGAGGCCGGTGTTCAGACAGAAAGCTCTGTAGACGCGGCAGGATCATCAAAAATCAAAGTAAGGAGCAAAAGGCATGGCAGGGAAACAAGAAGACAAAAAAACATCACACAGGGAAAAACCAACAAGCAATCAAGGGAAAAAACAATGAGGCTCAACAGACAGGAAACCAAGAAACTTAACAAAATAAAACAGGAAACTCAGAACCACGAAGGTTTAACCATTTTTACACCATTTTAATGTTTCCAAATCAACAAGTGGCTCCAGGTGAAGTGAATGACTCTTAGTGGTGGGACGTATCAGGCAGGAAGTGAACGTCTCCACCTCGTAGCTGAAGTTAGAAGCAGGAAAAATGGACACGGATGGAAGGATTTGACCACCAGGACCCAGGTTTCCACGAAGAACACAAGGTTTTAATGTTGTGGCTGATCGGCGTTGACGCGATTAATTGTTAAAAAGAAACGTTCTTGTTTCCAGGAAAGTGATGAGCTGATGGATTGGTGGAACACGGTGAAAGGTTGGTATGAATATTTAATTTAAACGACATAAAAACTTTATTTCGTTTACCAAATGTTTAATCTGTGCCGCCCGTTGCCAGGTTGGGCCGAGTGGAACCAGAGTTCGAATTTCCGGGCCGAGGATGAGGAAATGTAAATATAGCATCTTCTTTAAATCATTTCACTCAGGCTTGACACGATAGAAAGCTTACAATTTGTGTCCGTGTGCGTCTCCAGGGCGATGGAGCAGGCGGCCGATCGTGTCTACATGGCGGCCCGCCTCTTCGTGCGCCTCTTCAACCAGCGGGGGGCGTCCTTACAGCAGCGCATCCTCGAGCTGCTGGCCCTGGCCGACGCCGCCGACCAGTTCCACAAGAGGACGGTGTCGGCGGCGGTGGGCGGGGGCGTGGCCAGCGTGGCGGGCAGCGTGGCCACCATCACCGGGCTCATCCTGGCGCCGTTCACCTTCGGCGCCTCCATCATCGTCACGGCCGTGGGGATCAGCGTGGCCACGGCCGGCAGCATCACGTCGGCCACGGCCAACATCACGGACACGGTTCACTCCAACATGGACCGGAAGAAGCTGGAGAAGATGATCCAGGGCTACCAGGAGGAGATCAAGGTCATCAGGGAGTGTTTGGAGTTTGTGCAGGTGAGGAGTGATGCATTTACATTTTTATTTAGTTACATTTTAACAGAGGGTTTGTATTGATGTCACTTCAGCCACGGACACAAATATTCTGTTTGTTTTATTGTTATTTATTGTTGCAACTGAAATAGTTACTGTCGGCCGTAACTACACCAAAACAACAACATCCACAGACTTATCTGACAGCCCTCCAGAACGTAACTTAAAAAGTAACTTAAGGTTTGACTTCATCAAAAAAATACAGCATAAATTAATATTACCTGACACTAAATGTGAACCACAACACCAGGTTTCTGTGTCTGGATTCCAGATGTTTCCTCAAAATGCAGAAATTTTTTAAATTTATCTTGAAAATTTAGACGCTATAACTAATGATGCTAATCTCCATGTTCAACTGTCACTTTCTGCCACTCAGTGGCCGTAACCATGGAGACTTGGCTTGCTGTGACATCACGTTCATACCCTCTGTTGTGATTAGTGGTGTGTGTGAATACTAGCCTGGCTAGAATAGCACAGTGAGGACTAATGGGGATAATAAACAGATAAACAAACAAATTATGCATAGAAGAAGAAGAAGAAGAAGAAGAACTTTAATTTAGATAATAATAACATTATTAATATAATCAGTGATGACAGCATAATGTTACTTAGTAATGCGTTACTCTAATCTGATGTTTTCCAATAACCAGTAATCTAACGCGTAACTATCTCAAACCAGTAATCAGATTAAAGCTACGTATTCAAGTTACAGTGCGTTACTATTTTTCCCATTTTATATTTTTGCTTTCATCTCGCATCTTGTGACGTGACATCACGTGTGCAACAAGTCACGTTTTCAGCATCAGGACGACTCACGCGTAATACGACACACACGTAAACAACAATGGAGGGAGGAGAGAGTGTTTTCTAGTGTTTTCCAGCTGGAAATACATGTGGTCTAGTGCAACTTGGAGGCCCAAAGGGTCAGAGGTCAAAACAAATAAAATAAAAACTTCTGAATCAAGACTTTGGAGCAAAAACAGTAAGTTGAGAGAGAGTGAGGGAGAGTTGAACAAGTTTATCAGGCAGTAACTTTCCTAACTTTGTTACTTTTAAAAGCAAGTAATCTGTTTTTTAAAGCAGTTGCCTTTTTCAATGAAACCGTGACAACACTTAATATAATATATATGAATATAAAATAGATAATAAAATCCTTCATCTACAATATAAATATGTTGCACTATTCCAGGCATTGATGGCATCATGAAGTCAGAAATATTGTTACGTTCTGGAGGGAAACGCTGATGAAACCTAAACATTAACATCCGTCAATTAAACTTGATTAATGATGACGAATCCTGTGTAAAACTTAAGCTGACCCTCTCATCTTGTGCGTCTGTCTGTTGTAGGAAGGTATGGACACTCTGCAGGAATGGGACTTTGAGAAATACTCCCAAAGCGCCGCCAAAAAGGCTCTGAACCACAACATTAAGCACGTGATGAAGGAGGGCGGCCGCGCCGGGAAAGCCCTCATGGTCAACACCGACAAGCTCATCAGCACCGTGCAGGTTCTAGGCGCGGCCGGCGGCGCCGCCAAAGCCGCTCAGGCCATCAGCGTCACCACGGGCGTCATGTCGGCGCTGTTTCTGGCCCTGGACGTCTTCTTCCTCGCCAAAGACTCCCACGAGCTCCGCAAGGGCGCCAAAACCAAGTTCGCCACCAAGATCAGGCAGGTGTGTAAGGACCTCCAAGATGGCCTCCTGGAGCTGAACAAGGTGAAGACGCAGCTGCAGAAGACGATGGACGGCATCGAGGTGGAGGAGTACGAGGAGATCGAGGAGGTGGAGGTGGAGGTGGAGGACGACCTGGAGTCCGATCCGAAGAAGCTGGCTGAGCTGGAGCAGGAGCTGGACATGCTGGAGGAGAAGCTGGACAAGAAGGTGGTGGAGGAGCAGAAGAAGAGTAAAGAGTCGGAGAAAGCTAAGGTGGAGAAGAAAGACGAGAAGAGCGTGAAGGAAAAGGGGGAGAAAGAGGAAAAGGAGAAGGAGGAGGCGGAAGAAAAGAAAGAAGACGACAGAGGAGAAACAAAGACGACTCCTGGCGAGGAGGAGAAGCAGAAAATGGAGACGCACGTCCAGGAAGAATCCCAGAAAGGAAGCAAGAAAGACAAAGAAACGGAGAACAGGATAAAAGCTGGAAAAGAGAAACTTGAGGGTAGTAAGAGGGACAGGGTGAAAGAAGAAGAACCAGACAAAACGACAGAGGGGAAGGAAAAGGAGAAACTTAAGTCGAGAAAAGAGGAGGAAGGAGTCAGGAGCAGCGACAGGAGCGTAAAAACACACAGCGAGAGAGAAAGTCAAAGGAGTAGGAGCAGCAGGGAGGAAGAAGGAGGGATGAAGCCCGAACGTAAATCTGTGAATAAAGAGAAAGCGGAGGAGAGCGGGGGGAGACACAGCAGCAGGAGCGAGAGAGAAAGAGGAGGCAAGCATGAAACGAGGGAAACCGAGGAGGAGAGAAGAAGCCGCCGCAAGGACAGAGAGAGCGACCGGACGGAGAGCTGGAGGAGGACAGGAGAGGAGGAGGAGGAGAAGGGAGTGAAGGACTGGAGAGCTGAGATGGAAAAAAGCAGGGGAGGAGGAGGAGGAGGTGGGACGAGAAGAGAAGATCCCGGAAGGAAAGAGTCGCAGCGAGGAGGCCACGAGGCGACGAGGAGGGAGCGCTCGGAAAGAGAGGACTCGACGAGGAGCCACCACAGGGAGAGGGGGGAGGAGAAACGAGGGAGCAGGGTGGAGAGCTCGCGGAGGCAGTTTGAGAGAGCAGGAGGCGAGGAAGTGAAGGAGGAGGAGCAGAGGACGAAGGGTGGAGAGAGTCGGAGGAGGGACAGAGACAGGGAACGAGGATCTCGAAATCGCTCCAACGCTCTTCGGGAGGACGGACTCTACATCTAGTTACGAGGACGACCAGGTATCAGCTGACTGGAACACAAACGCCATGACGACGACGACAACACATGACACCTACAGGATCTTCACCTCATGGTTTCTCAGGGTTTTGCTTCCTAAGACGACTTGTGCCACAAGTTGTCGCACAAAAACTTGAGAAAAACAAGCTGCTCTTCCTACGAGATCAGCTTTAAAACACTTGAAAAGACGTAGCTCTTCTCTCTAACCTCCGGAGACCTGAGCTTTTGTTTGTTATGCATTTTTAATTTATCCGCGGTATTGAGGATTAGCAGGACCCAGCAAGTACAAAAACTAAGCATCATCTTTGAACAGGGAGTAGTTAATAAAAATAAATCCTCATATGTGGACACAGGGATTATTTACCAGTATAAAAGAATAAAGTCAACAGTGTGTAACAACATATAAAACTATTGCCAAAACAGGATTATAAACAATAAAATCCCAACGTCCTCAAACGAGTACTTGCTAACTAGTAGATAAATATAAGAATAAGAAGCTGCAACAAACCTAAAACTCAGTGTCCCCATATGAGGACACAGGGTTTCAGGAGGGTTAATGTTCATAGATAATTCAGCTAATCCACCGTTTTCCTCCAGACTGAAATGTCTCCACAACTCCTCAGTGGATTAAACTGAACATTCATACATGTTATGACTGTGGCGCCACCATCAGGTCTAAGATGGGATGAGACTTGACGTTGGATACACAATGCTGCTACTTTACAACATCAAATAAATCCAAAAAAAAAAGAAGTACAATACATTCTGCTAAAATAATAAATCCTAGGTTAGCTTTAATTTAACGCTAATAGTTATTGTCATCAATAACAATCATTGCTGCTCTGTATTTGCCCTTTCTAGCCAAACTGTTAGCATGCTAAGACGCTAACTGAGAGGGCGACCTGTTGTCAGTTTGTCTGCATGCTAATATTAGCATTTTTTTTCGAGTGACTCTGCCCTTTGAGGCCTGTTCACGTTCTGAAATGTGTGTGTAGATTGGTTACGATCTGCATGCGTCTGTGTCTGTACCTTTTTTTTGAGTTGCCAAAGTCACACAGACGTGTTTACATCATCTTCCTTCCTCTTTTTTTACCACTGAAGCTTTTATCTAGTTGCATTAAAATAGTGTGTGTGGTTTGTTTTAAGTCATAAACAACCAGGGGATCTCCTCACCTCTGAATATGTATTTAAAACGTGTAGCTGTACTGCACATGGTGTCTGTTACTTTATGTGTTACTGGTGTTTCAGGGTGAACTTTTCTTATCGACATGTTGTTTTTGTTTCACTAAAAAGTGACTGAGTCGTTATATTTCATGTAATTTGGTCAGGAAATGTAACAGGTTAATGGATTATTAATAATTAAATCACTTGATACCTGTTTAGTTAGTTTTTTTAAAACTCACCTGTTGCAGGCATTTTCCATTTTGCACTTTAACTCTGATTTACTGCTTCTTACTGATGGTACATTTTTATCTTTACCACTATTGTCTTTTTGCATGTTTTTATTATATGCGGGTGATGTTTTTTCTATGGTGCTGGTTTCTTATTGAACAAATAAATTATCAGAAATATTATTCTGTTCAGTCTCTTTTTCTGCTCGCTTGCTTTGAGGTGCACATCATTGGATCAATGTACACAGAAATAAAACATTTTAAACCACGACCATTTATTTTCTGAGCTGTAGCTGCTGATCACCACTGGATGGTGACAAAGAGCCTAAATAGGACTTTAGAAACTGCTTTAATGGTCATAAAATACACATACAACACATATTTTTTAAAATTGTAATCTCTATATTCGTGTATGTTATTACAGTGTTTCAATTAAAAAAAACACTACTTTGTGATCAAGGACTACATTTATTTAACAGATTTTAACTCCAAAGATCAAGTAGAAGTTTGACTATCAAATAAACCAGTTAAAATTGCCTCCATGTCATCGAAACGCATGAGTAAAAAGGTACGAAACGTGTATAAATACATCATTAATAATAATACAAAACATTAATAACAAATCAAAATACCACAGGAGCACATTTCCGCATCGTGCTGCTTTTAATTTTATGCATTAATTACACTTTGCTTATAAAAAAATAAAATATATAAGATTTTCACTTTACTACTTATATGTTTTTTCATCATGCAAAGACGACATACAAAAAAAAACCTCTTTGAAAATCACATTTTGTTAAAAAACAAATTTCTTGGGTCAAGTCTTAACCCAGAAATCAAGTAGATAAGAACAGAGGGAATGAGGTGAGGCTTTGTTTATCAATGGTGATACTAGAATAATCATATTTCAAGAGCTTTGAAGAATGATAAGTCGGTCTATTGTGTATATAGTGACTCTAGTGAAGGCAGATCACCTTTTGCAATGTAACACATAAAAGGATATTCATGGAAAAATACCTGCTGCCCGTACTTTACAATCAGATATCTGAGAAACTTATCAAATGAGCAAATATAGAGAGAGATTTTCTATATTTTTATTTTTTATTAGATTTTAATGAGATAAATGTCAACATGCTAACACATTATTAATACTAATGACATTATTATTTTTAAAGGTCATAATAAACCAGAGATACGAACTTAAATATGAACCTGCCCCTTTTAAATTAAGGTTAGTTACGTACATTTACGGCTAAAAGACGCTAAATGCTAAAGTTAACGTTAAGAACTTAAAACTTAATATATCGCGATGTAAAGGGGGAAAACAGTAAAATTAAAAGTAGGTGGGATATCAAAAGGCAGTTGAGAACGGTAATAATGATGTATTTTATGTCCATCCAGAAGAAGTTATACCGTTTTGACCAATTGAGTTACATCGTCGCATAGCTAAAAGAGGCTAAATGCTAAGTTTAATAGCGCCATGTTATTAAAAGCTAAAAACAAGATGGAGGCGCTAGAGGAAACGCTAAAGAGGTTAAATGGTAAGTTTAACATTACTGGAAACTACAAACAACATGGAGGCTCTAGAATAAACGCTAAAAATGCTAAATTTAGCATTTACTGGAAACTACAAACAACATAGAAGCGCTAGAGGAAACACTAAAGAGGCTAAATGGTAAGTTTAGCATTACTGAAAACTACAAACAACATGGAGACTCTAGAGGAAACACTAAAAAGGCTAAATTTAGCATTACTGGAAACTACAAATAACATGGAGGCTCTAGAAGAAATGCTAAAGAAGCTTAATCATAAACTGTAGGGTCAAATGGTAAATGTTGGCATAACTGAAAACTACAAATAACATGAAGGCGCTAGAGGAAACACTATGACTAAAAGAGGCCAAATGTTAACTTTAGCATTCTTAACTTAAATAAATAGATATTTATATTGTTTTTTTTAGTGGCTTTTATCAGAATATTAAAAATGTTTTTGTTACCAAAGCCCTGAAGAGAACTGAATGTTGGAGTAGGTGTTTTCAGAACTGTCTCCATGACCATTTTCATTTTCTTTCCAATTTCAGCAGTGGATCTTCCCCAAACCCCAAACACATGATAATGTTTGGCTTTTGTTGCTCCACAGGGACGTCCTGCATGGAGGTGTCTTTTCTCTACAGATACGACCTCTGCCTCTTTGTCCAAATTCACTTTTTGCCCCTTTGTCCACAATGTGAGGTAAGACGGCCTCCCTTTTCATATTTCTCCTTCATATGTGATGTGTTTTCCACCTTTAGTTTCTGCGGACCATTATATAGCTTTCAAATAATCTCTGGCTTGTATGCAATGAGAATAAGATCTTCAAGATACCTGACTCTGGCTCATTTATGAAGGTCTGATTAGTCGTCTGTCCACTATTATATTTTGCAGAGGGATGTGGCATCTACGTCTCCTTCTGTTTAGCTACGTAAGATGGATTGCGTACTTATGGTTTTAATCTTGACAGTGCTGTAGTAGTTTTTCATTTTTGGAAAGGAGACGCCAACCTTCTCTTTGTTTAGCTGAAGTGGCTTGTACTTGTCCCGTCCATGAAAGTTATTGTCTGGAGAATCAGCAGGACGAACATAGGCTGCTCACTTTTATTGCTTCCACTCAATCCTGGAAAGGACAGTGAGTTCCAGGTGGACAATTCAGACTTAATTTTGGAAATTAGTGGTTCATGATTGACTGGTTATGGTACTCCATCAAGTCAGTTGCCCAGTTTATTTTCAGTTTGTCTTTTAAAAATTAAAAATCTTGTTGAAAATTAAAAAGTTAACTCAAGGAACTTATGCATATTTAACCTCCTGAGACCCTGTGTCCTCATATGGGGACGTTAAGTTTTAGGTTTGTGGCAGATTATTCTGCTTCATTCAGTCCTGATGGCCTCATATCTAGAAATTAGTTGATGTAAAAAACATGATAGCTTGCAAGGTCCAAAACCACATTAAATTCCACAGTTGAATCTTGATTATTTATGTTTATTAAATTTTCTAGTTTGATATGATGCACAAATTTAACAAATTCTATCAATAGAAACTAACTACCACTTCGCTAATTAGCAAGTACTCTTTTGAGGATGTTGGGATTTGCTCAGGTATTAAAATAAACAGTTTTATAATATGTTGTAATATTTAGTGAAATAATCCCTGTTTCCACATATGAGGACTTTGACTCTGTCCAAAGATGATGCTTAGTTTTTATACTTCTCAGATTCTACTAATCCCAAATACCTTGAAGAAATTAAAAATGAAAGAAGAAAAAAGTTAGATTAATTGTTGTCCATATTCTGTTAAGAGTCTGTGGAAAGGAGTTGTTTCTTTGACCCAATTATATTTAAATATCGTCCTCAAATAACCTCTATAAATGTCACAAACGACAGTGGTTGACAAGGGGCAGCGTTGTTAACATAACGGCCTCTTTCCAAATCAAATTAATGTGATAGTCTGATGCTGTTTTGGCTGCTTGTTCACTACGAAAGGCCTGTATTGAGCAAAATTTTCATGCAAAGGGAATTCAAATAAAACTCAGCATGAGAGCTTGCGTGTCCTCCTGGTCGAATTGAATAACATCTGTGAGAATTTGTTTTCTGATTCTCGAGTCAGTGTTGAGGTGGAGATTTTGTAACCTATCAAAATCTATCAGTCCTATTTTACTCAATTTTATTCTGCAATTTCTTTTGTCGTTAAAATATATAATAATATAAAATTTCTTGCTCAGAACTTTGCCTTGTATGTGGGTGGCCTCTGACACATCAATATTTGGGCTTAATCTTAGTTTTAAATCACCTCTGCATATCACTTAACTTTGGCATCAATAATTCAATAATATTTCTAAAAAATAAAACCCAGGGGGTTTGGTTCTGAGGCTCTTAAATGGTTCAAAAGAATACTTAGCAGTAAGGACTCAATGTGTCTAAGCAGAGGAAATAACTAAAGGTGTACCCCAAGGTTCCATTTTGGTGCCTATCTTGTTTTCTATTTTTATAAATGATGTAGGTTACGACATTCAAGCTAATTTGCACTTGTATGCAGATGATACAATCGTCTATACATCTGCTCCCTGTACAGCACAGGGGACTGATAAATGTCAGGCTGTATTTCAGTTATTACACAACACTATGAACAGTCTAAAATTGGCTTTAAATGCCCATAAAATAAAGTTTATGATTTTTCCATTATCTAAGATATTCTTCGTCTGATGGCACATTGATTGAAAAGGTGTCCTGCTACAAGTATTTGGGAACATGAATGGATGAAAACCTTTCATTCAATCTACATATTTCTAATCCACTTGAGAAAAACTAATTAATCTCATTATATCTTCCATACCGCTTAATCCTCACTAGGGGCGCAGGGGTTGTTGGAGCCTATCATAGCTGGCATCAGGTGAGAGGCAGGGTTCACCCTGGACAGGTCGCCAGACTATCACAGGGCTAACACATTAACAAACAACCATTCGCACTCACACTCACACCTACGGCCAATTTAGAGTCACCAATTAGCCTAACGAGCATGTCTTTGGAGGTGGGAGGAAGCCGGAGAACCCGGAGAGAACCCACGCGGACACACGGAGAACATGCGAACTCCGCCCAGAAAGGCCCGAGCTGGACTCAAACCCGGGAAAAACAAATTAATAATAATAATTACTAAATCATGCTCTACATACTCTGCAAAGAAAACAAAAACTTGTGGACGCCATGTTTCTATCTGTGATTGATTGTGGTGATATACTGCGCGTGCATGCAGCTTCCTCCACCTTAAAGAGACTCGATTCAGTGCATCATGCTTCTCTATGTTTCATTCCAAACACAAAATCTCTCACTCACCACTGCATTGTTTATGATTTTGTTGCTTTTGAATGTTCCCTGATTCTTGTATCGGGCACCATGGTCGTGGAATAACCTTCAAAAATACTTTTAAGAGTACTATAAAGAATGTGACGGAGGAATGTCACCATTTCTCTTGAGAGACCACTCTTCTTGAACAGCTGTTACTCTGTTTATTGGTTTAATATTCTACTGTTTTATTGCTCATTTACGTATCTGTTTTATATTACTTTTGACTTTGCATGGCTAACACCTACCATGGCTGAGTTAAGAGAAGTTGGGTCTAATTTCAAAGGGACTTCCTGGTTAAACAAAGATTAAATAACATAAAAAAAAATTCCCTCACACTGAAGCACCACTATATACAGTAAATGTTTTCTTGTTATTCAGGGTAATGTTTCATATTTTTATATTCGTATTGTGATTTGATTTGACTTTTGGTTTGCTACATGAAGCTTGTATTGACTGAACTTTTTTTTTTTCACGGAAATGGCATGCAAATAAAACCCTCATGTGAGATGTGATGGCTCACTCACACGTGTTTTAAACTAAATATCCTCTACACATTTCCTTACTAAAGGATTCGTGGTAATGCCCCTATTTGTTTTGTTTTTCATGAATGTTGCATAATTCTGACCATGTTTCCGCATACAGTTATGATAGAGGGAAGTTGGGTTCTTTTATAGGAAACGATTTCCAAGTTTATGGACAGACTGGTTGTAGATGATTAAAAGGCTACAGTAACTCAAATAACCACTGGGTACAACCAAGGAATGTAGAATACCATCTCTGAACGCACAACACGTCCAACTTTGAAGAAGAGCAGAACACCACACTGGGGGCCACTCCTGTCAGCTAAGAACAGAAAACTGAGACTACAGTTCACACAGACTCACCAACACTGGACAATAGAATATTGGCAAAACGTTGCCTGGTCTGATGAGTCTCGATTTCAGCTGCTACATTCAGATGACAGGGTCAGAATGTGGAGTAAACAACATGAAATCATGGATCCATCCTGCCTTGTATCAACGGTTCAGGCTGGTTGTGCTGGTGTGATGGTGTGGGGGATATTTTCTTGGGACACTTTGGGTCCCTTACTACAAACTGAGCATGGTTTAAATGCCACAGCCTCCCTGAGTATTGTTGCTGACCATGTCCATCCCTTTATGACCACAGTGGACCATCTTCTGATGGCTACTTCCAGCAGGATAATGCACCATGTCACAAAGCTCATATCATCTCAAATTGGTTTCTGGAACATGACAATGAGTTCACTGTACTCCAATGGCCTCCACAGTCACCAGATCTCAGTCCAATAGATAAAGCACCTTTGGGATGTGGTGGAACGGGAGATTCACATCATAGATGCAGCCGACAAATCTTCAGGAACTGTGTGATGCTATCATGTAAATATGAACCAACATCTCTGAGGAATGTTTCCAATTCCTTGTTGAAAGTATGACATGAAGAATTAAGGCAGTTCTGAGGACAAAAGGGGGTCCAACCTTTTACTAGCAAAGTGTACCCAATAAAGTGGCCGGTGAGTGTACATTATGTCCTTGTAAATATAAAGAAGTGAAAGAGGCCTTGTTACGGAACAGAAAATCAATTCTATGTCAGACTTTGGAGAGCAGTGTGTTAATGTTCACATCAACCGCCCAAGGAGGATATTTTGAGAGGACAGGTGATAAGTGGTAGATTCCGGTTGAATATCGTGCATTTTGTTTTATTGGTGTTTAAGTGAAGGTTGAAAGAAGCGTGTTGGATGTTGTTGAATTGAATTTGCAAGGAAGTCAGAGCATTGTCCAAGAAGGGGCTGGATGTGTACAAGATGGGGTCGTCGGCATATAAATGTATATGAGAACTAGTATGGACCCCTGAGGAACACCTTTAGGCAGAGGCAGTGGGTGGGACAGAAATCCTTCGGATCTTGCAGACTGTACACAACCAGAGCAGTAGCTGTTGAATCATGCCAAGCAGTTCTCAGAGAGTCCTTTGTCCTTAAGCCCGTCAACCAGGATGTAGTGATCTACGGAGTCAAATGATTTTGCCAGGTCAACAAACAAAGCCATGCAGATTTGCAGCCAGCTTCCTCCTCCCTGGACCGTGCCGTAGCTACTGCCACCAGTAGATGTGCTGTTATTATAAACAATACCTTTCAGATCGTTCAAAGCAGATACTGGAAACAAGAGGTCACTTGTACCTCACAGATAGGTAGGTCAAATGTCTACTTTGAGGACTTGTTTTCTAATAATTTTATGTACAAATGTGGAAAATTCTATTCCAATTCATTGAAATGTGTGTTAATTTGCTGCCTGCGCAAACAAAATGGAGTGCGTCTTCTGGAGCAAAGTGTCCTCTCAAAAAAATGAATTCAGGTCTGTTATGTTTAGTCAAATCAAGTGTACATTTTTATGTATCCAAATATCTACTGTCTCTCATTTGCCTTTACAAGACGTCCTTCGACCCTTGGTTTGAAATTAAGACATTGAATGTAAAAGTTACATAACATCATAGGGCCTTGTCTTTTGTGTCTACGTTTACGTCAGGTGTCCACAGCTTTATCACCACACGTTCTGGTTCAATATTAACACTTTAACTATTAATATTCGAAAATGTTAAACAGTGAGTGCATTCATACACAGCAAAAGGAAATAGTTATAACGTGACTGCACGTTAGAGTGGTTGAGTAATCATAATCAGCTTGTCTGTCGCCTAGTACTAGTACTTAAGGTGCTGTAATATCAAAGTTATGTTCTGCATCACAAGAACAAACAATTTAAAGGATTGCAGAGCTGCCTTTTATTGAAAACGGACAGACAGGGAAGTAAAGGCCAGCTCTTTAAATTGTGTTGCCAAGGACAAGGTGTGCTAAAACCTTAATCCCACAGTTGGTCTGTAACTTCCACTCCCCGCTCCTACGCCCAGGTCACCACCTTGAACTACTTTGTTTTCTGA
Source organism: Mugil cephalus (assembly GCF_022458985.1). NCBI lineage: Eukaryota > Metazoa > Chordata > Actinopteri > Mugiliformes > Mugilidae > Mugil > Mugil cephalus. Next base: position 8,439,416 of record NC_061776.1, read on the forward strand.
GCTGTTCCTACACTTGTAGTACATGGAACAACCTTGTGTGATAATCTTCTACAGTGTTTGTGGTGATGTGCAAGTCTAAGTAACATCCACACGATGGGCCGGGACTGAAGGTTTCCCAGCAGAACACTGTAAAGAGATGATCAGTGTCATTTGTTGGTGGTTTTACTGTTGTTTCTGACTGGTGGAACGTCTAAACGAGTGGTTCCTGAACGAATACGTCGTCCCATGACTGGGTGACGGAAACAAGAATCAAGAGAGATGTTGGCAAACTAAAGTCTAGAGATAAATGTCAAGATTTGTGTAAATCTTTAAGGCCTCGACTCTGCCGGCTTTGAGACCTTGGGACCAGATTTAATGATCCTCTATTAGCTTTTAAGTAGAGCTTGAACTTACTTATAGTTTCAACTGATTAAATTACAATTTGAAATAGCACTAAATCTGCCAAAGAGGAAAAGGTGAACTTCCCCGTGCTATTTAGTTACCAGATCTGACTTGTCCTCCCTCTATATAATAGCGTCAGAGAAATAGTTTGGATAGCAATTGTTTAGTCACATGTATTTGACGTTGACCTTTAGATTTTGCCACCACTTCCCTCTTCTTTCTCTTTGCCTTTTTGGTCTGTTGGTTCTTCATTTTCCTGGTCTCTCCCGTTGTTGAACGAGGTCCCCGCCCTGTTTTAAAGTATACTGATAAGAACAAAAGAAATCTGAGCGGGTCTGGGTGTCGGGAAAGGAGACTGCACAAGGGTTTAAATATAGCTTTTGGAGGTTTTTGGGGTAAATTCACAGGGTAACAACAAAATATTTGACAATGCTGTTGTGTTTTAAGGTTGGTTTATAGCCATCCAGGTTATAGTACATGCAAAACTAGTATATATAAAACAAGAGAACAACTCTACAAGTACAGTGGCCTAGTTTTTTAACCTTTTTTTTTATAAATCAAAAATTTCCCCCGGATGTACTTTGTTGTTTTATGTTTTGTACTCCTAGCCACATCACGTAGGATGGGGAAACAAATTAGAAATTTCTCATGCGGAGACAAATGACATTAAGGTGCACCATTGTTATCTTCAGTGTCCGAACAGTATGACGCTGAGTCAACAAAAGTCGTCACGAGTTGTTTATTTTGCCAGACCAAGACGAGTTAACCAACATACTCATTATCCTCTGTGCTGTCTGAACGCTGTGTTCGTTTCCTTTATTGATTCAGTGTTTTACCTGCCTCAGTGAATGTAAAACTCTCAGAGCCCAATGTTGTTCAGCAGGGTATGAAAAGCCAAACGATTGCTTTATTTGCACAGATAATTTAAAGACTCTTAAAAAAAGTCAGACTTTGACTATGATAATTAATTAGTTTTGATGATTACAGTTCAGTCACCACCTTTCTGACGCCTTTTCTACATAAATTGAACATCATAAACATAATGCATTCTCTCTAGTGTTTTTTTTAGGTAAAAGATCATGTAACTATGAATAACTCTGTAGTGGGGTCAACAAATCCAACTCAGCGTACCGGAAACCTTAGTTATTTTCCTCTCAGTGCTGACGGGGCTTGTTTCAAAGAAACTGCTGCAGCCGTGTGACTCAAACGCCCTCCGGGGAGGAAGTTAGACAGGTGTACTCTTACAGAGCCCCGCCCCTTTTAAGATGCTGCAAAAAGCCCCCCCCCCCCACCCATTCCTGCATCACTGGCACATCAGTCTGACGTCTGCTGATTTAAGTCGTTCCCGCAGGGATCAAGTGCACTCAGAGGACAAAAAGCAGCCCGACAGAGAACATTTCTGCAACTCAACTTTTAGCCTTCACCCAAAACAAAAAACAAGTAAGTACCTCAAATCTTTATCCATTTATCACATTGTTTTAGATATGAATTCTCAGATGTACTGAACTGCTTATTTTCATTATGTTAGAAATTTGATTAACATTTAATTTGTGTAACGAGAGTGTGACTTTTGTGAATCAGTTTATTTAATTAAGTTAATTTTTCCGTCAAATAGTTCAACAAAACTCTTTTAAATGTTAAATGTTTTAACATGTTAATGTTAAATTTTAAATGTATTCAAAACGTCTGGGGAATAAAAGTGAGGATGAGGGATTTAACTGGTAGTTTTTTATATTATAGTAGCCAGTCATCCATCTGTTATATAAAAATAGTGTGTGTGATGGACTGTGGTGGCGCGTTTCCCAGACAGTTTCATGATATGCAAAGTTTTTCACATTGATTTACGTGTTTTTGTTTTTTCTAGACTTGACATTTGTTCTTTGCACTCAAAATGTAATGAGTTTTAATTCACAACAGAGCTAATGAAAGAGTTAATTTCTAACATCTTTCAAATTAAATTGTTCAGAAGTTAGATTTTGGCCGTCTCATTCTGACTTTCTCTTGTCTGTAATTGCTTCCTGGCAGAAATGCAGCGAGGACTGATCCTGTTGTTCGCCACAGTCATGGTTTTTGTGGCAATGGGTGTCCAAGGAACGTCAAAAAGGGATAACACAAAGGTTGGTTTTCACGGAGCTTAACCCTGTCAGGAGGTAACACAGCGACCTTTGTACGAAGCCTACGAGCTATATTTGTTTAAAAACGACTTTGACATGTTTTAATTGCACCAGCTTAGACAAGGCAAACAATACAGGTGTTTATACTGGCTCCCATAAAGCTTTTAACTTTAATGGTTTTTAGTTTCTGTTGCGTAAAAAGGTTTTACACCTTTTACATTTTTTTTTTTTGTCCTTCTGCTGGTGCTTTTATTGAGAAATGTTGATGCGGTTTATTGTTCTTTTCCAAGAAGCAGCTTTGTTTGCCTTCAATATAAGAGGGAAGTTTTAATGCTGCCTTCATGTTTCAGGTCAAAATGTGTTTGTGCTTTTAAAAAGTGAACTAAAGTAAAGTTTGCGGAGCTCAAAAGGAACACATAAAAAATATGTAGTAGTAGTTTTATATTCAGAGGTCGCTTTTTTCCATTGTATTGACATTGTCCGACACTTAAAATTATGTCAAATTTTTTGAGTGGCCCTTTAATTTAGCCACCTCCATTTACAAGTAATGACTGCACCAAAACAAACATATAAAATGAAGTATCATCTAAAGGTAGTTCAATGCCATAAGGAAATAACGATATTGACTTTTGACGTGTCCTTGTCTCTACCAGGTGTCCATCACTCGGGACTATTGCGGAGCCACGAAGGTGTGTGTGGAGACACCAGATAACTGTGATCCTGCAAACACCACCTGTCTGTTCACGTCCATCCATGCTAGCGACCCAAAGAATTCAAGTACTGATCTGTTCATCGAACTCAGTGGCAGCTCCCAAGGGTACATCGCCATGGGGCTCACCGAGAACGCAACTGAGGTACAACGCACAAAACAATGTTATGTTATGAATATCAGTAGTGATTCAGTTTGTTGTTCTCTTAGCTAACTAGCAAAACCCGGCCTAATTACTTAAAAGCAAAAAAAAAGCCAAGTGCAACAATCAAATGAAATCACTTTTCACAGAATTTTTCATGTATTCTTTGACGGAAAACATTTAGATTTATCTTCGTACATTGCAGAAGGCAGACACATTAAAAAATAGTCGACTTTTGGGACCATGCAAACCAGGAAGTTGCCACCTCAAAGGTGACGTAATGCAAATACAGGCTACTTTGTTGTATGATCCTAGATTTTACAGGTTAATGAATGACTCACGGCAAATACTGTACCAAGGTCAGTAACCAAACAGTGAAGGAATACGTTACATACGTTAAGAGACTGTCTTCATGTTCCATTAAGTCACCGCTTCACTGCCATATCATTGGCTAATTTGAACATATTTTTATAAACTCTTTTTTCTCTAGCTAGCTGTAGCTACGTTAGCTAGCATCATAGCAGGGGCGTCGATTCACTTTTTCTCAACAGGGCCAGACCAGTAACACAGTAGTATGTTAATCTATAAATCAACTCCACATGTTTCACTTTGTTTTAGTGCTAATAAGTACATTATGAAAGTGTTTACATTTAATGAGCTGCACTATTGCAAAGCATGTAATGATCAACTGGACATTTATTTAAAAACGGGAGTGCAATTTCTGTTAAGTCTAGGTCTCAGTGTTGTGTTATGTCCACAATTCTCTATAAAACTGCGTGAAACTGAGAAATAGCAGTTATTTTTATTGGAAAAATATCTTCACTGATTTAATCAGGGAGTCTGATACTAAACGTGACTTGGAGGTTAAATGTAAAGGTAGAAAGTTATTAAGAGCTAAAAAATAAAAACGTCACACTTACAACTGCTATCTCTTCTGCTAAAATATCTCTGCAACTTTCCAAAGAGCTAGCAAGCAGCTAGCCTAACATGATACCGTTAAGCTAACTCCTGATACTGAAAGTGACTTGGGTGTTAAGGTATAAACTTAAAGCTATTAAGAATAAAAAATAGAAATGGCAAACTGACAAAAATGAATCGGCAACTTTCCAAAGAGCTAGCGATGAACACGCTAGCAGCTAGCCTAACATGAGACTGTTAGAAGCTAACCCCTGATACTGAACGTGGGTTAATGATTTAAAGTGTTTTTGACCATTTTTATGAAATGAAGGAAAAAAAAGAACAAAACTCATAATAATAATTTTTACAAGGGGCTAGCAAGGCTAACACGAGGCAAACACGAGGCAAACACGAGGCAAACACGAGGCAAACATGAGGCTAACACGAGGCTAACACGAGGCTAAGGAGCTTATAGCTCCATCTAAAACAAGACTACCTGGTAAATTGATATGCCGTTTGTTAAATTTAGCAGATGCTACGTGATTTGTACATATGTAGTAACTTTGACACTTAACAGTTAACATTCTTGCTAGCGTGTAGGTTAGCATGATTTAACTGGACAGTGGCTACTAAGATAGCAACAAAGAAAGGCAAGAATATATACAAAAAACAAGAACAAATTTGAAAGAATATACAAAAAATAACTACTGTCAAAAACATATACAGAGGAAAATATAAAAACATTATTTATGCACAGGGTGGAATGGGAGTTGAAATTGCTAAAATTCTCAATTGTAGACAGTGAAGTAGCTGTTTGTACAAAAAAGGAACAAGAAAACAAAGGCCGTGTGTTATGTGAAACCAGTAGAAGGATGTGCTGAAATGTGCTATTGTGTTCTCCGCAAAAACGCTAATCCTCCGAACCTTTTTATTATCACTGCTTCATTTCCTCAGGGAACCACCCTGCTGTACGTCTGCGCTCGTAACACCTCCAATGGTGGCAACAACAAGTTCTTCTTCCGGACAATGGAAAGAAACAACATGAACAATTCACTGAGTGAAGCAGAGAGGGTGAGACCTTGACTACAGCAAAATATTTAATTAAATTCAGTATCAATTAATACACCTACATCTCTTTTAAATAATATTAACAAATACACAGACAGAGGATTGCTCAGATTGTGCTTTCAGATTAAAACTTCACAGTAAAAGCAAATGATAGCGTGTTTAAACATGCTACCAAAATGATCCAAATGTATCTTTAAAGCCTTTAAAAAACACCTCATGCATCTCTTGATTACTCAACAAACAGGGGCATTTCACACGAACTCATCAAACTTTGTGTCCTATTTGTCTGCAGAGTGTGACAGAAATTCGAGGCACGGTAGACGAAAGCTTTATCGAGTGCATGTTCAACGTCTCCAGTGTGAACGCCACCAGCATCAGGAACTTCACCGTCCTCCTCGGGTGGGGAACAGTGGACGGAGGTAAGTGCATTTGCTGTTTGTTTTTCCATATAAATAGACACATAATTGAATATAGAATTGTACTTTTCTGATTCATTGTTTTTAGAGTTTTTATTTATTTATTTTTTTGCTTTTATTGTTGTGTTGTTTAGTTATTGTTTTGGTGTTTTTGCGTCTGTTTTTAATTGTGTCGGATGCCTTACTTCGAGCCGTAAGCCAAGTTTACCTGCGGGTGTAAATGAAGTAACCTGAAGACGATTAAATGCTCTCAAAATGCAACATACCCGCACACTTACCAACGTTTTATTAATTATATATATATATATATTTTTTTTTATATATATTAAACCTTTTCATGAATTCAATTATTACACAGATGGTATTAAGTCCTTCAACGTCAGCCGGACCGAAGGCCCTCTGAGTTTCGACGTCCTGACCGGCACCACCGCCGCCCCTACAACAACCACGACAGAATCAAGAGCCAGCTACGCCCTCCAGTCCCACGGTAATGAGCCACACCGTCCTTTTCTGTTCCAGGCTGTACATATAAAAAACAACAACAACAACAAAATAAATAAATCCACCGCTGTTCTTCTTCCAGCTGTTTTGCTCCTGCTGAGCGTCCTCACACTGACGGTCCTGAAGACAGACTGAAAGCGTCCGGAGAGGAAGTCGTGACCCAGCGTGATGAGAGTCGATCTATTTATACTGTGTTTATATTTAACTAATTCAGAGATGTTCAGGGGATCTTTTGCACTGTGCCCTATAACTGCTTGGAGATGAAGAAACCAACGAAAACAGGCGCATGGTTTGATTTTTTTTTTTTAATTTTTATTTACTATTAACCAGCTTTCCCACGATTTGCATTGGTTCGCTCATTGTAACCAGTCAGAATGTGACACGCTCAGGATGATTATGATGTTTAACAAGTTTATGTGAATATATTGTGACTGTAAACTATCTGTTGAACAGATGAGAGAACACATAACGATAACAATAAAACAGAAATTACCACTTGTGACTTTCGTGTCATTGGCTCACACACCAGAACCCAGACTCATCCAAGTGTCTTGTTCAGGTCTAAATGTCTAAATGTCCGTCTGGGAGTTTAATCGGTGGCGTAACGTCTTCAGGAAAACTTTGGTTTGCTCAGTAAAGAGCTGGCAGCACAGTTGCCTGCCGGTTACTGTATGTTTCCCACTGTCATTCTCAATCACAACATCAATTTTACACCTTTACAGTTATATACAGGCAAAAGATTAGCAGCTGATTGAGGTTAATTTACACTTTTTCCCCACATGAGATATCGTTGACTGCACTGATATCTACAAGTAGCATTCAGTGTACATGTAATACATATTTTTAGATTTAGAAAAGTATGTTTTTACATCTTTTCTCTACAACATTTGATAAATTATTCCCTGGTAGTGTCATTTTGAAGCAGTCTACAGTGTTTTTTTTTAGGCCAAGGACCAAACTGATGGAGAAATGATCTATGCTTTAAAGATAGAGCATTTCAATACGGTGTATAATGTCTTTCTGTGTAATAATCTTACCTACTTACCTACCTCGGGTGAATAAAAACCCGTTCTGGGGACGTCAGGCCATTTCACAAATGACCCTCATCATAATCATCATTATATCTCTGTCGCGTGTGACGCGCGGAATAAGCAAAGCGTGTGTTTTACGATAATCCGCTGACATTATCCAGGATATAATCACATGCCTGTGTTGTTTGCCGATTCCTCTTCATTGCACGTCACAGGTAAATACCGTAGCTTACACATCCAGGACACGTGATGATTCAAATACAGTTCTGTTTGTTCGGGCACGACTCACATGTTGTCCCAAATAACATCTTTAAAAGCGGTCGGTGTCATTTTCTTTTCTTTTTTTTCTTCTTCTAATTCAAGCTTTGCATCTTTTTCTCGTTATGAAGATGTTTAGCTTGGGTTTTGTCAATTCAGGCGTTTGGGGAAAAAAATAGAAATCATCATCAAGTAGAACTGAAACGGAGAAGACATCTAAAATAAAACCAAAAACACAACTGGACTTGTTCATTCATTCGCTCATTCACAGAGTGAATGTGTGGGATTAGAGCAGTGGGATGTCAGAGTTAGGAGCTTGGACGTGATGTAAACCTGTCGGTCCCAGAGCTGTTTCTCTAACCACTACGCCACAACCAGCAATTACACGTTTTGTGAATTTGCGGAGGTTAAACCCCCGTCTTCCTGCTCACAGATAAATAACCACCGTTCTCTCTGTGTTCTCTCTAACTACACATTAATAGCCTGGAAACTTTCCAGACTCAAGCTTGTAAAAGGGAGTAAAAACTATTTGCATCTATTTCCCCTAATGACGAGGTTTGCTTTTTTTTTTTGTCTGTGCACGATCAGCCACAACATTAAAACCACTAAGAAGTTTTAGGAACAACTCAAAATACACAAAGAACAGCGCAAAGTGTTGACCTAGGCCCACGTCCACTCTCTGATGCGTCACAATTATTTTGGACCTACGCAATCATCATGTTAACTTCTAAAATAAAGATTTTGATGAAATGCCCTTATGTGTTTATGTGCTTAAAGTCAAATGTGAGCTAGCTAACCGTGTAACCAGTCTGCTAGCACTAATCCATCAGACCTGAAAGCTGCTGTCTTTTATATCAACGCACAAACTAGCTAAAATAGCGTTAGCACTAACAATTTGAGCACAATGTAGTTCGTCTGCATCAGCTGATGTTATCAAATTTCTGAAATATCGCGACCAGCCCAGGTAGCGGGGGCCGCTTTCGTTGGTGCTTGCGCCCCCTGGTGGTAAGTATGGAAATATATAGCTACGGAGGCACACGTGTTTTTATGCGTATTTGTGGATCTTCCGCTTCTGAAAAGGACTCTAGCGCCGACGTTTAATTTCAACACTATTAAAATTGGGGTTTTGATGCAGGACAGAAAAAGAGATATGCTAAATAACACCTTAATTATTATGGGCAAATATTTTATCCATATATGTAGATTTTCAAATGTCACAACACTGTTTATAATGTTTATGAATGAGTTGATTAATTTTTAAAAAAAAAAACTTTGAAACATAAAAACGAAACAAGCCTTATGTTTACAATATTGTAAACATAATTAACATAATTAAGCTATTTAGCTTAATTACATTGATTCCTGATTAAGTGACTTTTTTTAAATTAGTTTTTTATATTAATTTCTATTGTGTTTTGATGATAGTGTTGTTTTCATATATTTACATGTTTTGCTTGGTCTAATATGCTACATTTTGTCTGGAATATGAGATCTGATTGACACAGACTTTGTAATGCCGGGATTTGTCAATAAAGTTAATTTAAAAAGTAAAAAAAACAAACAGACAAAAAAGTAAAAAACGTGTAAGAAGATGCCCAGTCTAGAGGTTGGAAAAATCAGTGTACGTATTTGCAAATTTATTTTACATTTGTGTATCGAAATACACATTTGCAAATACTTTGGCTACATTAATGGCCCCATCATAATTTACACATTAGTAAAAGGTGAGGATTACGTAAACAAATATATGTGTGACGTTCATGAAATAAAAAATAAAATTATGTTAAAACAAAAAAAAAATACTCATAAGCATTCATCACATTTTAATATTTTATTGCAATTTATTCCTTTACAGTCAAACTTAAACTGAATAGTATATAAAAAAAATGACACCGACATACAGACACACAATGTCAAACGAACTGATGCTAAAAACATTTTTACTGTAGCTGAAATATTTGTCCTCGCGTTAAGACAATGTCCGTCGAGATGTCGTCTCTGAGAACATTAGCGCTCTGCGTCGCTGTCTTCTCTCTATCCCGAAGACGACGACGCGGTAAAAAACACAAACCTGCTGTTACAGTGACTCCGGACAAAAAAGAAAAAAAAAAGAAAAAAGAAAAACACAACTAACAAAAGAAAGAGAAACTTCTTTAGGGACAATGTGACGATAGAGTGTGTGTGTGTGTGTATCATGCTTGTGTTTGTGTGTGTGTGCTCACATTTTCTTTTCTATCTACAACATGAGTGTTAAAACAGGAGTCCGAGTTCCTACGGGGGAAGCTGCGAGTGCGTCCGAGTGCCTACGAGTCGTCGTCACCGTTGACGCTGTCGCCGTCGTCGTCTCCTTCTACGTGTTCGCCTTCCTCCTCCTCCTCCTCTTCCTCCTCATCCCTCTCTTGGCTCTTCACCTGTTTGTGGGAGGAAACAAATCGTCAGGTAAGATCATAACGGCTGCAGACGACTGATCTGAATCTTAAAGGATTCAGAAAAAATTATTTTATGAACAAATTCAACCAAACATCGCCCGAGTTGCTACGTTTCCATTTCCTCTAGAAAAGCGCAAAACTTAAATATCGCAATAAAAAAAAATAAAAAAAAAAGGGTAATGGAAAACACCTACATTTCTAAAAAGCTCTCTTTTTACTCTCTCATGAAGTGGTTTTCCAGATGTATCGATATAAAAGTTTATTATGCAATGGAAATGGCATTTCACTCGTCACTGGGCGTCTCAGTCATGTGACCATTTCATTTGAAATCTTCAAAGTGAAGTCTCAACGAGGATTTAAGAGAATTGTGAGATATCGTGAGACTTCATGAGAGTTGCAGCTTATTCACAAAACACTTTTCAATGGAAACACGTACAAAGCGCAATTGTACTTAATCGAAATTTCAGAAACATTGCTTTTATTTTACGAAAACATGTAAAAATGTGAGTCCTGGGTCACAATATAAAGACCATCTACTTGACTGGTGTTGGGACAGGAAGAGGACCTTTGTCTCATCCATTCATAAAAACTATAAAGGAAAAGGCTCAAAATTAATGCATGAAAATTTGTATTTTGGAGAATAATTAATAGCCCACTTCCCACTGAAAGTGATGCTGCAGTTTTTAAAAAGGAAGGTGGGAGATGACGGTACGAGTAAATCTGCTGAATCTAACAGACTAGAGTTAATACAGGTAAAAATATGATTATAATATATTTCTGTATTCACCGTCTAACTCTACATTGTAGTCACCGCTGAATATTGGCAACTTGGCTTTAAGTTTAGCCAGCGGAGTACTGCTCTTCTTAGTTTTATTTTTTACGGCAAATATTATAGACGAAAGTCCAAGTAAAAAATAAATAAAAAAATGGGACATATATTTTCCTTTTGGGATGAGATACATTCACTTTGGGACAGTTCAATTTGTATTTAGGGACGATTCTGGGACGGTGGCCCAAAAAGTCCAAAAAAAGTCCTCACGACACAGATCAATAAATAATAAATCAGCATGTGTGTCTAAGGCAAACACATTAAGCAGCACTGGTTCTTGGCTCCGAAACAGCAGCAGGTAAAATCCATTAGAGAAGTCAGCTGTGATTATTTGTGATTATTACCCAACGCTTGTGTAAAAAACCCAATTTCAGACATTTATGTTGCCAAAAACTGTAATGGAAACAACTATCGTCACCACGTGAAGCTCGCCCTCAACAATCTGACCGACCCGACATAATAATAATAATTAACTGCATCATTTCCTCATCTAATCTCACCTCTTCCTCCTCCAGCAGGTCTCCCTCTTCCTCCTCCTCCTCGTCCTCGTCCGAGTCGTTCATGTCCTGGCTCTGCCGCTCCCTCTTGATCACGTCGTCCTTCTTGTTGCTCGAGTGCGGAGGTGAGGTCACCTCTCCCGGCTCCGGTTTTATGCTCTTAGCTTCTGCCAAACACGAAGGTTCATTCATAAAACGATTCTCTGTCACACTGAAGCTGAAGGTTAAAGGAACTCCTCAGGGTTTCAGGTCCATATTCAACACAAGCGATTCACTCGTTTCCCCTCCTACCTGACTTCTTGCTGTGGTCCTTCTCCATACGCTCCAGACTCTCCAGCAAATCATCCACTTTGCTCTTGATCTGGGTCAGCTCCTTCTTGATGGTCTGCAGCTCATCCACTTTCACTGCACAAACAGAAAGAAGGAAGGAAATAAATAAATAAGAGGGGGTGAGGTTAGAAGAGACCGATCAGGTCACGTTGTCCCCCCGTCCAAACACTCACTTGTCCTGGATGAGTAAGTCCTCTGGCTGCTCTTGGACGAGGAGGAGAAGCTGCTCTTGGTTCGCCGGCTGCTTCCTCCGCTCAGACTGACCCGCGGGCGTTTGGACGGGATCACGGCCCGAGACAGAGGCGGAGGCGGAGCGGGGACACGGGACGGGTACGAGTACATTCTGGGGCCGGGACAGAAGGGAGACATTTAATTAAAAAACCTGAGAGGTGGATGGTTTTATACAGTGGAGTGAAGTTGGGGACACTAGTGGTATCATTAATACAGTGAGACCAGGAAAATGTGGATTATCAGATCACATTAAGGACAATTAGATTCAACAATGACAACAAACAAACTAACAAATAACAAATGGTCCACGAACACTTACATGTGACCAGAAATCAGTTCTGCTGATATTTATATGGAGCTGATTTCAACACCAGGAAATACTTTACTAGTACTAAGTGTGACCTTTTGGTAATTTATACAACACAACTCCAACTGCTTTGTACTAGAGTTCCCCCTTATTCAGAAAAAGTGGATTAGCCTCAGTTTTTTAGTTAATTTCAGTTATGATTAGGGATGTATTTTTGTAATATCGAGCCTATTTTTTTAATATCTGTTCATATCATTATCGGTTTTACCTCCGATACTGAAAACAGATAACATAACGCCTGGGTTGTGCTGCTGCTGCTTGTGGGGTCCTGAGACATTTAGACATTTACCGGCGTGCGATTGATGATCTTATCAAACAGCACCCGGAGCCGAAACAACAACATAGTGTAGCTAGTGTGGCTAACAGTTTGCTTGCTACCTAAAAACTAGTCTGGGCGAAAAACAAAAAACAAAAAAAAAAAAAAAACGTCTGCATATATCGGTATAACATATCGGTTGATATCAGAAATTAAGAATTTGGACAATATCGGCTATCAGATATCGGCAAAAAGTCAATATCGGACGTCCCTAGTTATGATAAATGTATCTAAATAAAAAAAAAAAACGAGAAGTAACGTTAAGCCATAACTTAAGGTCTGACTTCTTCTTCCTCAAAAAAATAAAAAATACAGCATAAATTAATATTAACTAACTAAATATCAACGCTATGAAGGTTACGCGTTAAAGGTTTGTTTGTTTTGGTTGTTGATTCAACCATTTTTGGAGGCTGTGGTTTGTGGAGCTACTGAACCGACGCGTGTTTCTATTATTGTGATATTAGTCAAGTGGACAAAACAAAACTCGAGTGCTCAGTTCAATCCAGTTCAACAACAACACGAGCCGCGTCCTCCAAAACGACCGTCACGGTCGACTCGCCGCCCTTTGTTTTGAACATAAACCGAACATTAAAGCCTCCGAGAAGCCGCGATTCAGAGCACAACTCTTACATTACGATGCGTTTCCTCATAGTTAGTGAGTCTAATGATCTGACAAGTCGGTGCACGCTTTTATTCCTGTGAACTTCTTTTAAAAACACTTCACTCACCTGTCGTAATAATCCCTCTGAAAATCGTAGTCGAGGTCAAATGATGAGCTGCTACTAAAGTAGAACAAAAACAAAAACTGATTAAAATATTATTCTAAGCAAATATATGTACACACAAATATATATATATATGTATATACACACGTTAATTATTACTCATGCTGACTCCTAGTTTACTATGAGACTGTGTTTCACTTTCAGGTAGATTAATAATGTTTTTTTCTGGTTAGCTGTTGCCAGCAGGTGTGACATTACAGTGCTACTCTCATTGAAAATAACCTGTACATGTCTCCAGCGGAGCGTTTGGTGGTTTTTGACCTGTGTGGTTTGGGTTCTCCAGCCAGGTTGATGTCTGAGGAAAAACAGAACAGGATGGTTTAGACGAGAGGCATCGAACTCATTTCATTTCGAGGGCTGCACTGAGTTTAATTTAATATCAAACTAAGTGGGGCCTAAGTAACACGACACTAATAACATATAAGTAGCAACAACTCCAGATATTTTTCCATTTGCTTTAGTGCAAAGAAGAAGAACAAGTAAATGAGGAGAAGGTTTAAAATTAATAAACTATCCTTTAAAAGATGAAATTTCACACCGTTTTGTGCTTCGCCCTAGTGAGGTTATTGTAAAACTTTACAAATTAGAGATTGCCGTCCATGTAATGTCATTTAAAACCGATGCTGTGGGTCAGGTTAGACCCTCTGACGGGCCGAGGACCTTATGTTTGTCACCCGTGACTTAGACGGAGACGCGAAGGGACTTTTAGATTCAGTCACATGCGGGGAAATAATCATGCACTGACGTCACAAAACGTCAGTGCATGATTATTAGAAATTATTTCCCATCCACGAGTCTCACAAAGAATATTTGTGCCCTGAAGGCGACGGAGAGAGAACATTAACTAGATCTATGCAAAACTTAAACACAGATCACTAATCGAGTGTGTAATTTGCGTATTTACTTGCGCCTGAGACTCATTTAAATGTTCCAAGCTTCAATGCCGCTAATATTATCTGTTATCCCGAATTTAATGTAAAAACGTTAGTGCTGGGCCGATAGATAAAACACCAGTACTAAACAAAAAAAATTAAATTTTGATTGTAATTTTCTCCCAAAAAAGAGAAAACGACATAAAAGTTAAAGATACATTTTCTGGTTTTTGCCATTATCATTTACGTTTGTGTTGATATCGTGATAATATCGTAATTGTGTCATTTTTTTTTTCTGACATTTAAATAAACATGGGAGTAACTAATTAAATGCAAAGCCCCCCCTCACCAAGTACTTGTCCGACGATCATCCTCCCATCCTCCCCGGCGACGGCGGCCCGGGCGTTCCTCTCGTTGGAGTACTGGACGAAGGCGTAGCCCTTGTGGATGGAGCAGCCGACGACCTTCCCGTACTTGGAGAAAATGGCCTCCACGTCGGCCTTGGTGACGAGCAGGGTGTTGAGGTTGCCGATGAAGACCCGGGAGTTGAGGGAGCGCGGGTCGGTCTTGTTGGTGACGTTGCTGCTGGCCATCAGGCTGGAGGTGGTGGGTGATCGACTGGCGGGGGAAAAAAAAAAAAAAAGACACAACAGAAAACACGCCGCTCGTTTAGTGGCAGGGTGAGAGAGACGGACGTCAGCGGTTACCCCATCATTAGCTCACGTCTATTGGCTTTGGTATAATTGACAAAAACAAAAGTTAAACGTTTTTCCAAAAGGAGCCCAAAAAGAAAGAATTATGGGTAATCAACTCAATCATGCACCAATCAGATAAGATATGAAGTGAGGGATTCTTGGCCTGGAAGAAGTAACAGCAGCTCAACGCCCACAAATTTTGTTTTTGGTCTGAAGAAAATGATTATGCTCCAGCTACGACGATAATTAGACGGTCGGTCTAATGATCTGGGAGCTTTTTATGCTGCGATAGACACAGCAAGGTTTACAGGTTTGGTTTAAAAAGTGCCCAATAATGAAATCTTAGAAATGAGTTTGGTTATATTCTTGTATTGGCACCAAAATAACAGATATCATGTGTCATATATATATAAATTAAAATAAAAACATTTGTTAAGGACTAAACAGAGAAGAAAAGTCAAAAAGAAGCAAAACATAGAAACATACAGCTCTGCTATAAGACGTTTATGTTTGGTTTTAATCCACACCGATGATAATAAGCTGCCTTTGTTATCATTAGTTCGGAGACTCACACATCTAACTAGCTTCACTGTTGATTTGAATATGCAGACGAAAAATCCACCCTGCTTCATTTAATCTGAAGGTTATTAACAAAAAAATTTAGGAAGAGCAAAGATTTAATTTTTAACTTATTATCTTTAACTCTGATGCTTTCGTGTAATATTTAACTTGTAGTTAACTATAGCTGCAGATGGGGGGACATCCCTAAAAGAGTTGGTGGTTAATTATTCGTCAAGCACCAAAAAAAGAAAAAAAAGCCACACTTATTTGTATTGACTGGGACCTTTTGAGGCTGTGATTTTGTGCTTAGGTTTCGTGCAGCCGGACGATTCCTCTAAACGTCCCCTAAACAAAGTGAGCAGCGTTTCTACCAACGGGACAAAAGACAAGAGTGTGAAGCCCAGAGGTGCGAGTGAGTGAGTGAGGGAGGGAGACGTGAACATGAAAAGCAGTGGCATCAACAGTTACCCCCCGGCTCACAGAGGGGTTTTTTTTTTTTTTTTTTTTAACATTCATCACTCACTCCATAGCGTCTGTGTGCAGGGCGGCCGTCTGTCTGTCTGTCTGGTGTTTGACACTGGGAGGGGGGCTGGGTTCAGTTTGGGCTGGTGTCTCGACCTTCACCTTCGCCCCTCGCGATTTATACTGAGGTGACAGAAAACATACCTCAGTCAAGCTGAGCAGAGTTATCGTGTACCGAGTCTTACCTGGTTTTGGGGGGGGAATGGGGGTGTGTGTGTGTGGGGGGGGGGAGCTGAAAGCTAGTCACAACCTAGACTGGGACTAGATGTAAGTACAGGTAAATCTGTAGTGTTTAAACATGAGCTGTTTGAGGAGGAGGAGGAGGAGGAATACATGACAGATCCAAGACTTAATGATACTTAAATAGCAAAATTATTACAATTTTATCCGTAGAAAGTGACATTATTATGGTTTATGTGTAGCCCACAAAATGCATGGTTGCAGCGGCACATTTGAGGAGTAATATCTGCAGAAATCTATTTAAATCCTCAAGTCTTTTTTACTGGATGCATAGAAAACAAAAATGATTTTCCTGTTTAGACACACTGAAAGCAAACTGGTGATTAATGAGGTGCCAAAATTAACAATACAGTGCGAGTTTGGATCTATAAGGGAAATAAATTTCTCGTTGGGTTAGTTTATCAGAGACGTAACAGATTAATTATCAATTTAACCTTTAAAAATAGGATGAAACTTGAGCTCGAGCACATCATTATAATTGTTAACCTTACAGAAGCTGAGATTAACCATCGATATTGTAGCAGAAGGGACGATGCTAATTAAACGGGCGTGTGAAACGATGTGAGCTCGTAACGGGATAAATGTTAGGGTGCACAATTACTCCCTTCATAACGTTATAGGGCCCCTCCTGTATATGCAATTTTCCTCAGCAACATATTTGTAGTTTCCACTTATTATATAAACATTATGCAATCACCAGCCAGTTCATTAGGTACACATTAATGGACTCTAGTGTAACAGCCCTGGAGTGAATCTTGGCTAAATGATGGTTACGGCATTTAGTTGAAAATTGAAGCTGTTAATTCAACAATTTGGAGGCTGTGGTTAATACAGCTATTTAATTATATACCACAGATGCATGTCCCTATAATAAAACGTTCTAGGCTAAATATACGTACAATTAAATTAACATGACTACAAACTACATCCTCCATCACGTAAACTGAACATTTTAACAGTCATATTGGAGGATTTAGTGCAGGACTGTTGGGTTATTTTCCACTAGTGCACCTAATGCATTGGCAGGTGAGTGTATTCATTGGCTGCATCTCCAACAAACTGATTAAATGGGTTTAATGTGTGTTATCTGGGGCCTGGGGGGGGGCAGATGTGAAGGCATCAGCTTGATTCCCTATACACATAAACAGCCATAAAACTCTTTCAGGTTAAAATGTTTAATCAATCATGTGTGTATTTGTAACGTTATGCAACAAAACTACAAAACTGTCAGTCCAACGCTTCCAAAATCAGCGAAATCTCTCTTCATCAAAGGAGAAAAATCTAATCCACCCAAAAAAAAGAAAAAAAGAAAAAAAAAAAAAAAAAAAACAGCAGACCGACGAGTACGAACCAGAAAAGCAAAGTCTAATTATTAAAAAAAAAAAAAAAAAAATTAAAAAATTACCTAAACCATCCACAACACACCCGCATGGACCAGGACAGCGCCCCCACCAGGCCCTTCAGTGTAAAGCAAGGCCAGCATGGCAACTGTTAGCCAACCACCAATTAAAAATCACCATCCCCCAAAAAAAAAAAAAAAAAAAAAAAAAAAAAGGACAAAAAAAAAATTAAAAAAAAATTACACCTCAGACCAGTTCATCTGCTTTGGGAGGGAAAAACCCAAAACCTGCAAAATTCAAGTAAACGTGTAGTGGATAATCTGCAATGAATCTGGGACCAGGATGACGCTGCAGCTTTCAAACCACAGGACGCTGTTAGCCGTTAGCTCATGGCCGAAAAGCCAAAAACAGATCAGTCCAGTCAAGGAAAAGTCTTCACAATCAAGGCTAGACAAACTTGCAAAAACAGATGAACCCGTAGCTAAGATGCATCCAAAGCGTCGTGTTTCTAAAAACCACAATCAGCGTTTTTTTTTTTCGTTTTGTTTTTCGTTTTTTTTTTGTTTCGCTAGCCAGCACATAACGTCCTGTCCACTCGCAAAATAGAAAAAGCACCGTAGAAAAAAATCCAAAAACAAAAGAAAAAGGAAGGAAAAATGAAAAATGTCTGGGAACAAAATACTCACCACGACCTTTACGAGCAAAATGTCTTGCTTTCAGTAAAATTTCTGTCAAATTGATACTTAGGTCGTCCTGTCGGTGCTAGCCTCCTCCTAGCCACAGAGCTAACCCAACTGACTATGGCGCAGTAGCGGGAAGGGGTGCTGGTTTTGTAACACAGAGCAGCCCGAGGGGGAGGGGTAAGCAACCGCGGCGTCACTTCAAATGACACCGCCCGTTTCGGTGTGGCATGGTGCATAAAACATAGCCACATTTTTGTCTTCCGAAATCAGTCCGCCCTGCCTTCAAAATAAAACCTCGTCGTTTTAACCAGGCGCTATTGTAGGACCAGGGATTTAGGGGGTGTCACAAAGCCGGTTTAAAAAAAATAATAAAGAAAAGAAATTTAAATATGAAGATGAAGGAGGAACAATAAGTGCAAAGCAAATTTAAATGTGGATGCTTTTTTGTCATCTTCTCATAGATAAACATTTAATTCTCTCTAAGTGTCGTTAAGCTGTGAGTATTAAAACTGATGCATCCGCTAAATAGATCTGTATTTAGAAATGGTAATTATATTATAGTTTTGTCTGTCAATCATCTTTATTCCTATTGTATTTTGCACGTATAGCACGTATAGGAAAAAAAGAAAAACAACAACAACAAAAATGTCCTGTCAAAGCTTGCATGTATCTTTGAACTGTGATGTTCTCTATAAAAATTCTCTTTACTTAAGATTTAAAGACGTGTTTAGATACTTTGAACATATGAAACCATCAGTGTTTCATATTAAAATTAAAACTAAACAACTGAAGAAATATGGATAATTGAATTTGTCTAACAGAACTATATTATTTTAGTCTTGTGAACTGAATTTAGTTTATTGGAAATTGTATTAATGTTATAGAAAATGGGCTTATAGATGTTTATCTATCTATCTATCTATCTATCTATCTATCTATCTATCTATCTATCTATCTATCTATCTATCTATCTATCTATCTATCTATCTATCTATCTATCTATCTATCTATCTGTTTATGACACTTTTTTATGTAACATGTCCCTGAGTCCCACCTGACAGGAGATAATGTCAAAAGGTCTGTAGTCACAAGGTCTTCATGTTAATGAATATATAGGAACGTTCTGAAAGACAAATATTTAATGTTTTATTTCACTCGAGGTGCACGAACAAAGCCGGGAAATGTACGTACTCTTCAAACCGAATTCTCTGAATGGACATAGTGGATTGTAGTAATAAATGGCCTTTAAATGGTGGATCACCAGAGCAACGTAAAAACAGATTCTGGATTATTACTGCAGCCGCCCAGAAGGTGACAGTGTTGTTGCAAAGATACATGAATGAGATGCATGACAAACAGCTTAAACTTGACATTTTCTGACCCCTGAAGAAATAATATGGAAGAAGGTTGCCTGGTACCCTGAAACAATCACAATGACACATGAATGTAACAGAAATGCACATTACCAAACAGTTCACTGTCACTGCACCAGGTCTGATATATGTGCAAGGCTGCATCTATTTTAATATTAGGTCTAAAATGCCTGCTGCTATTGTTCTCTCTGCATTAGGAAAAGTTTTGGGAACATCTGTCTCTATTGGACTCACAAATAAAATCATGTTGATAACTGTGAAGCCAAAAAGTTTTAAGGGAAAAATTAGTTGCTTTCCGATTTGTAGAGACACTACTACGCACATAAATAATTAAAACAAGTGTGAGAAATGCACTAACAGAACTACACTTTATTTATTCTCACAAGCCACAGGTGTGCGGGCAGGTGAAACGAAGAAAGTCAGGTCATCAACAGAGATGGGAGACTCACTGAGGACATCTAGTGTCCAGGTACAGTGCAACACACGTCTTAAAATATTTCGACACCTGTGGAAAAAAAATACAAATAAACCAAGCAGGGCAATGGCACCAGTTCACTTACTTCAGTGCATTAGTTAGAGCCACGTTTCTTATTTATTTCTTATTTTACGATAGCGTTTTCCAAACCTCTTCTAATTTAAGCCTTAAACATGAGGTCCATATCTCACCACAACATTTATCACGGCTTGAATTTGTGTTATTGTCATTCGCCAAACAAGGATGTTTTTGACTAAAATGTTCCCTGCTAAAATGTAAAAGATGTTGTTACTGGCTGGCAGATCTAAAACGGTCTGTCAGTGTGTTTGCATGCACAGCTATGCTATTTGACTTTCTTTGTGCTGTCCTTGTCCCAGTTTACATGCAACGGAAAAAAATCGAATAACAAACGTCCTCCTCCCACACACTAGGTGGCGATATGTGTCATTTCAGTGGATTAATACGGCCCCTTTTCTGTTCGACCTGTTATGTCATATAATAAACAACTAGAGTGGTTCATGCGACCGACCAGCATTTCAAACAACAGCAAGATGGATTATAGTTCAGCTTTTTAATCTGGTACGTAATGTGTGCGCTACTTATGGTGCAGATAAGAAAATAAGATGCGCGCGATCTCTCAGGTTGTTCTTCTACCCAGTCTGTTGTCAGAGAAAATCAGTTTCCACCCATATTATCTGGGTGTCTTAATCGGATAAAGAGAACCCGGATGTTTACATGCACTGAAGCTGTCCAGTTAAAGTCGGATTAAGGCGTTTTTGCGCATGTAAATGTACTGAGTATTTCACAATAAAAGCAAAACTCAAATTGGAAAAAGGTATGGAGGGGAAAAAATAGTTTGATCAGTAAAAATGTACGTGTCGTTAAAAAGCTTCTATAAAATCAGTTTATACGATGTTTTTGTGTGTTTGTGTTTGTGCGTCTTGTTTCCTAAGTTCATAATCACATTTTGGGCTCGTTGATTTATTGAGCAACCATTTAAAGAGTTCCATCCTGCAAGCGAAATGTCTGTTTTATATGACACAAAAATAAACTTTTTTGTGTCATATAAAAAGTTTTGTAACCTCTTGTAACATCAACACATCATAAGACTTAAAAAAAAAAAAAAAAAAAAAAATGAGATGAAGATCATTAGTTTTGTCTCGGTTATATTCTCATTTTGCCACTTCGGATTTTTGAATGACTTTAGAGAGAAAGGCGAGCAAGCGAATGAGACCAGTACCAGCTGTTTTCTGTATCTGGTTAGCAGCGAAGCCCCTATGTCCCAATTGTTCGTGGAGAATATGTTCTTTTGTGAATTGTTTTTGGCCATCTGGTTTTGTTTCGGAGCACGGTCCCAGAGGACTTGTTTACAGCTCCGTGCATCATCTCAGGAATCAGAAACGCAACTCTGACTCTGACGTGTAATCATAAACACAGATGAAAGGTTTCTCTGCTTGTTTGCCTCCTTTGTGTATTTCCTGCAGCCTCAACAGGCCCAGATGTTTGACAGGCCGTCACGCGGCGTGTCCAAGTTTTGATGTGATCGGTACATACGTCGGGGCCGCGTCGACCGGAGCGCACGCCTCCTGCGTGTCCGAGCTGGCGGGGATGAGGCGGAGGATGTGTGTCTTTTAACGTCCGCCTCGGTGTGAATTACACAGAGCGGACGAGGACGCAGATACCGGAGGAAAACCAGAAGTGAACCAGAAACCAGAGTATGGTCAGCGTATGGTCAAAGCCGAGCACCTCAAATGTACCGAGCACGAAATTATAGGGGAACCGCTGGAAATAAAAACACCATCAAGTTAAGAGAAGCCATGAGAACTCAATATTAAGTCAGTGTCAGTTATTACACAGGGACGGTGGTAAACCATACGGGCAGAGACGACCATATAACATTTTATTATGTACTGGTTTAGAGTTTGTCTGGAGTGACTTGCATTTATTTTTTTATTTTTTTTTCAGCACATCTGGATATGTTTTAGGTTTCCAGTGTCTGGTTTGATCTGTGTGCAGCAGGTGTTGATAATCGATATGACACACTCTCCCAACACGCATTAAGATCTGGATATATTTTGACACCAAGACGAGATCCATCAGCCTGTTTTGCTCCTAAAACCCGGGTATCGAGTGGACCACTGCGCTGCAGCTACTGTGGCTCACACTGCCGAGGCAGTTAAAGCTGGTTCTGATAGAGGAGTCAGCACGCAGTGGATCACAGTTTGTTTTGTATGGTGTTGTGAGGCTGCGGCCTTTTGTCCACTGCCACTGAACCGTGGAGCCATGGAAGAAGGTGGTCTGCTGGATATCTGGGGAACACATGGCGGCAGGATGGACTAGGGGAAGAAAGCAAGTCGTCAGAGGTGGTGTGATGTTTGGGTAAATGTTCTGCTTCGGGACCGTGGTACCAGCCATTCCAGTAGATCTAAACTTTGACATGTGACACCTGTAGGCATTGCGCCCTTTCAGCAGGATAAAGCTCCTCAGCTGCAGGAAGAGTTGACCTAATCCAACTATGGACCATCAACATTTTCTACAGGTTTTTGTCGTGTAGGTGCACAGTGACTCTCTTTAAGTTCACTGAATGACTTTAACCTATAAACTTGAACACAGGCATTAAAATAATTATTTTCTTATGTTTCCTACATATTTCCTAGCATAATATTTAAAAAAAAATCCAAAAAATTGTGTATGTAGTTTTGCAATAGTAGGTTTAATATATGTATCAATACATTCCCATTCAAAATCGTTTTTTTCCCTCTGAATCACTGCATTGTAATTTTTTCCCCATTTATTCATGTGCGACCTTGAATGCCAGAAAGGCACCTACAATAAAATTCATTATTATTATTATATGTTAAAATATATAAACAACAACACATATAATCAGTCATTACACAAGACGATCTTTACAGCCTGACAAAGACCTGAAGGTTAAATGTTTATTACTTAAAACTTTATTAATTTGTCCCTTCATTGTTTTTAGAACAGGCCACACATCAGTGTACCTAATAAACTGGTCAGTGAGTGTATCTCTTTGCAATAAATCAGCAGGGAAATGTAAAGGTTTCACAGCATTTTTAGCTTTTTAAATAAAGAAATTGAAAATTACTGTTCTTTGTGTGATGTTCAAATCATAACTCAGTCCAGGATTAGTTCAACAACATCCCACACTATGACTTTAATGTTCATACTCTTGAATTACCACCTTAAACAGAACATTATAACCATCATGAAGAACCTTTATGGTAGAACACATTTTATTTCACTAGTGTACCTAATGTTTTGGCAGGTGCAGGGCAGACGTCCACGCGTGCCTCCAAATTAATATAACGTCAACCCAGAACAATAAATAAATAAATTAACAAAATAAATAAATAAATAAATAAAAATCGTGCGTGTGCGCGCGACCGACAGGCAGATGTGCTCGCGGCGCTGCGCGCGCTGCAGTGACAGTGGGAAGTACAATCCTCGTGCAGCACCGCCGCGAAGAGGCAAAGACCCTCCAAGGAGCGGATGAGAGGAGCGACACGGTAAGAAGAAGCTCTGCTTAGCCTCGCTTTCTTCCACTTTCAGCGCCTTTTTTAACCCGGTTTAACCGACAGGAACAGTCCTGACATGTCGTTTAACTCCTCACCACGTGATTTGAGCTGCGCGTTAGCTGTTAAACTCTGAGGAAAACTCAGCATGTAACTACTTTTTTTTTTTATCTCATCTGGAAATGCACGATGTTGCTGCAAATGGAAACCTGAGACCAAAAAATAAATAAATAAATAAATAAAAACTGTGGTTAGATGGATGTAGATGAGCAGTTATCTGTGGGAAGCTTGTGATAAAAAACGAGGAAAATCCTTCCTGATTAGAAGGAAATAAATCCAGGTTAGTTAGTTTGTTTTGTTTTTCCTAGAAGAAACGTTACATCCAGGTCTGATATTCACCTCCATATCATGGATTACTCAAGAACTTGTTTTGATTGTGCAACAACAACGACTTGAGGACAGCAATTAATAGAGAGGCTATACAGTGCATGAGCTCATACCCAAATGGGTCCTTTGTGATATTTTTTCCCTCTTATTACTTATGGGACTCTTCCTTTCCACTCCTCTGCAGTCCACTGATTTATGTAATGTTGCTGGAATGAAAAGTGCTGCGCAGGGGGTGGAAATCTGGCTCGGTGAGAGTCAAACAGATGAGGAGGCTTGTTTTAATCATTAGTCTCATGGTATCACTGACATAGGAGCCTGTGCTCACAGTGCCATGGCACAGAGGCGCGTTGAGTTACAGCTAAATGTATTATTTAGCTCATTTACTCTAATATATGTGGCAGTTAAAGGGGCGATAAATTTGCCTCACGAATTAATGCCAGAATTAACATGAACGTGCATTTTCGGGATGGGGTTGTTGATCAATACCTAGTGGATCGCAGATTATTTCACCAGATGCTCAGATTTGTTTGTTCAAGTGCTCAGATGGAGCACGGCTACGCTACGAGCAGGAAACGGCGCCGGGCCAAGGTTTGTTTCGATCTAAAATATTTGTTTGGCCTGGCAGTTGTAGCGTACGTTTGCCACAGTTTCACACCAGGGGATGAAAATAACAAAAAAAAAAAAGCTTCTCAGTTTTTTAGCGGATCGTGATCCTGCTGCTGCTGACTTCTTGAAACGTAAACAACAGATTCAAAAAATGTGTCATTGGGTTTCGACATGTGTGGCTCTGGGGCAAAGGTGTATGGTTGGGCCCCCTTGACCTCTACTATATATGGGAGTGTCACGAATGGCGTAGAGCTAAAATAATTAGAATAATTAGTTGGTCAATCAATTTGATGTTTGGCAACATTATTTATTAAGTATTTCTAAGCAATAATTTGAGGAAAAAATACTGGTATCAAGGTCTTGTGTGAATATTTTCTACCTTTTTAACCATTTTTTAGCTTTTTTTTTTACTCTTTATTGACATTTTAAAAAGGTTTGGACATACCTACCAGCAGGAATGGTTGTCAAGCCAAGGTTTATTTCGATCTAAAATATTTGTTTGGCCTGGCAGTTGTACGTTTGCCTCAGTTTCACACCAGGGGAAGAAAATAACAAAAAAGCTTCTCAGTTTTAGTGGATTGTTTTCCTATTGCTGACTTTTCAAAATCTAAACAACGGACCCAGAAACGTGTCGTTGGGTTTCTGCGAGGGCAAAGTCGTGCGGTGCTTTTATATGACCCCAGCGCCCAACCAAATCTAAACCACTTTAGCTTGGCTGATTGTGGATGTGTGGTTCATTTGGTCCAGCTCTATCTGGACGTGTGTTTTGGGGTCATTGTCTTGCTGAAATACGACTTATGACCCTATTAAGCACAAACCAGATGGCGTGACGTGGCACTGCAGAATACTAGAATTCCACATATGAAGTGATTCGCTCGTCGTCCATGTCTTTGCTGCTGCTCGTTGGTTGGTGACCCAGGCTCTGGTTGTATGGACTCTCAAAAAAAAAAAAAAACGCCTTCAGTGCCACTTCTGCTCCATCTTAGTTCACCCAATGCTTCAAGTCCACTATCATCACGGTGAATATCATGACAGGAACCAAAGTTAACATTAGTTCAACTTGTTATCTCCCCAGTTTCTTGACCAATCATTGCTACAACTTTACAAACTTCATTAAAACTCCATGGTCTGATAGCTTTTCCCCGTGTTTCTGACCTTTAAGTGTTCCCTCGAATTCTGAACACAACTCCAACTGTGTCACCAAGAGAGGAACCAATAATCTACAATTTGGACTCATCAGAAGAAAATCCAGATTTGCACTGGTCTGCTGCCTTTCTCTTTAGGTTTCTTGGCCCGAGCGGGTCTCATTGTTCCCCAACTGTGGTTTCTTTACAGCAATTTGAACCGTGAAGGCCCGATTCATAGTTTACAGCCCCGACGGTAGAAACGGGGACGCGCTGACGTTGGCTCTAAGCTGAAGGGAGGTTAATTGTTGATTCCTTAAGGTGGTAAGAGAATTCTCGGTCTTTATTTTCATGGGGTGGTCCTCATGAAAACCCCTCCAGGTCTTCAAGTAGTGAAGGACTTTTGTTTCTCTTTTCTTAGTTGGGTGGTTCTTGCTTTGCCTATTTGCTCCATACAAGCACAATGATGGTTGATGGTCTTGGACACAGCAAGAAGGCAAGAATATATCTATATATCTGTTTTTTTTTAATCTCTTTTAGTTGAAAACCATTCCAGCTGATGACCTCGTGACGCAGGTTAAAATATTGTGAAGTTGTCATCAATTCACTAAAGTTTAACCAAAGAGCTCCAAAGAAAAATCTATGGATGTCCCGGTCGTAATTATTTATTTTAGGTCCGTCATAAACCGAAATCACGTCCCCGTATGGTCAAAACGTCTTCGTCTTCTTCTTCTGCGGTTTTGGCGTTGGCTGGTTAAAGCTGCCAGAAATCAAAGAACTAAAAATGTGGCAAAACATGTCGGCTGTGTGGAAATACTTAACTATAGATAATGAAGTCAGCCAGACAGAGATTGCGCAATGAGGATGTTTGGTGAGGTGGTAGAAGGAGATCGTAACTCAACACCTTTCACACTCAACAGAATCCGCGGAGTCCACTTAGGTGAAGACTGCGCCGTCACCCACAAACGCTGAACTTTAAGAAGAAGAGAACAAGTTTCCCCAAGACAGCGTCAAGATGAAAAATCTTCCAGAGAGGGTTACAGAGTTTACTCTCGCTGGATGACCAGAGCGTTTCTGGAGGAGAGAACACAGGTTTTTCTGGAGCAAAGATGCGAAATGCTCTCTCCACACTACATTAACTTTGACAGAAATATTTATTGGACTTAATACAGTCGCACGAGAATACGAGCGAGATAAGAAAAGTCTTTATGAATCCCCGGGGGCGTGAAGTTTTGTTTATTTAATCAGGACAGGACTCGGATTGGCCGATACTCAATATTAAAAGATCGGTATCGGATCGGGGGGCAAGAAAACTTCAGATCGGGGCGTCCCTAATAAAAACACACAAATGTCTGAAAATGAAAACATGTGGAAGACACAAAGTAAATCATGAGGCAGGTTTGTAGTTTGGAGGCTAAACACCGGCACTAATGCCAGTTACTGGTTTACGTTTGATTATGTCATCGTCCTACAAATACTTGACTGCATGAAATTAGCCAACGGGAACAACCTGCTTATCCAAATTTTCTTTTGTTGACGTTTGTACGTTTGATTAAAAGTTTTGATAAACATCTGGATGGAAAGAAGTCATTAATGCAATTCCCTCCGGTGGCCAGTAGAGGTCATTTAAAGTCACAATTATTATTTTATTTTTTTACTTCAAATACTCTGTACTGTTTACAGTATATAACGCAAAATGACCTAATATTTTTTAATTAAGTAGAGTTCAAAGTCACAGAGAAGCCCTCTTCATGTGGGAGGCATTAGCGTTAGGGCAAGAAATAAATTTGCTTTCTCATACATAAATATTTGTTACCCTGAAAAAAAAAAAAAAAAAAAAAACAGCCTGCAGCCTGACTTTGTCACATCCGATCTAATGCGAGGTTGAAGCGCTGTTTTTATGACAGCCGTTCCTGTATTCGCAGCACGCTGATGAAATGGTTCGTCACTTGTTTTTCTGAGCTGCCCGGCCCCTTGCATACCTTTCACGGACATTAACAGTGATTACCCTGCGAGCAGCGCTCATTTTGGTTTGGTTTCGGAAATATTATTCCTGGCCAGAGGTGCACGCTCTTTTGCAACACCCAAGGGTGACACAGCTGGGTAGTACAACCCACTGCAAAGTATCAGAGGTAGCTGTTTCAACATTGTTTCTGGTGTGTATTAAGCGCAGGCCAGTGTCTCTTTAAGTCGTGTTTACTCGGGGAAATTATTTCAACTCCCATAACTTTTTTCTTGTAGGCCCAGTCCAGTGAATTAGAGGGATTATTGGAGTTCCAGTTAATGCACAGAGGGTACTTTATCTCTACACGATGATTATAAAGTCCAGATTTTTGCTTGAGGTTATTCTTGCGATGCATGAATGGAAAACAAATTTATTAAAGAAATGTGTGTGCGTGCGTGTGTGTCTGTATGGCCTCTATGGTTTAGATTTGAATCCAGATTCAGAGTTGGACCTTTTGTAGAAACAGTATCCAGATACTTTTAATTAAAGTCATTAAAGTACCTGTGTTCACACATGTACACTGGTTAGTAGCCAAAAGTTAGGAATGTACCCATTACTGAGTTGTTTGGTATTTCTCTCTGCAGCAGTGAATGATTCTGAATAACCTTTAAAGCTTTTGGGGGTTGTTTTGCAATTATCCTGAGAGAGAGTCGGCCAGAAAAGTATTCTTGTATTATTATATTTGTGTTGTTGCCTGCGAAGCTTTGCTGCTCTGGTTTTTGTGGCATTTACTTCAACTTAAAGCTGCTTTAAATTATTTTTTTGCCTTTTAAGAAGCGGCAAAACTCCTGAATGTTCAGCTTAACAAGTCGCCGAGCAAAACGTGGAGCAGGCAAAAAGCATCTTTGGCATTATTAGCTCAGTTTTTGGTCCCCATCAACTCCTTTAGTCATATTCTGTTACAGCCTTTAAATGTAGCTGCGAAATGGGATGTAATGTAAACAAAACGCGTGTCAAAAGTCATGACTGGACCGCTGCTAGGCAACCGTTGGCGCCTAGATACGCCATCAATGTCATTGGACGAGAGGCGGGGTAACACCCTGGACAGGTCTCCAGTCTGTCACAGGGTTAATGTGGGAAATCAAAAAATCTTTGGTTGATTAGACATTTTTTATATATTTTTTTTAACATTTTCCCACAAATTTAAATTTCTTTAAATACACATTAACGTGAATCCAGCATAGTTTAGTGAATGGGTAAAGGGGATAGCTTAATATTGAATGCAAAATGATAATAATGATGATGTATATTTATAAATAACACTAGGCTGAGTTTAATATAGAACACATACAGTAGGTATGTCTCTCAGTTTGAGGGTCCATGGACCTGAAGACTCCTGGTTTAATGTATAGTAGACACAATAATATCAATAATCAGTATAAAATGTTGTGACACTTGTGAACTTTGACCTTTCGGAAAATTTACATTTATTAGAGGATGTTCACGTTGACTTATCTTTTTTTTATATAGTTATTTCCCCTGAACACAGATGCATTCTGCCTCCAAAATCAATGCCAGGCCACGAGTAAAATACGAGAAAAATAGTGAAGTTGCCAGCTTAAAAAACAAAAAAAAAACACTGATCTATCCATGCCTCAAAGAGCTGTGGAGAACTGCAGGGTTGGTACTAATCCTCTAAGGAGCAACCTCGCACAATACGCATTCAGATCGGAGTCACTTCTAATATAAACGATATTAATTAATGCAGCCTTAAACGTAAGATCCTCCTCTGCAGGTTCTGACAAGTCTGACAGCCTCTTGATGTGACTTTATAAAGCTCCATTGTTTTTTCGTCACCAAACAGTTCTGGAGATGAAGACACCAGACGTTTCTAAGCGCTAACAGAGCGGAGTTAAACGTCCCACGAGGAAGTCTGCGGGAGGCTGGAGCTGTGGCAGCGCGAGCGGGCGACAGAGCGGAGTTTGATTAAATCAATGAGGCAGCAGTAAACAGTATCCCAGCAAGCAGATTGCTGAATAAACTCGGCAACAAAGAGCAACTGTGGCTCCAGAAAATGAGAAAATTATTATGTCAAATTAAAAGTATACATCGCACTGAGCCAGCGCCGCCATGATTCTTGGATTAGTTTATGTTGGGACACGTGCACTGAAGAGAGGACCAGACTCGATGTAGAGGGAGTTGTTGCAATAAAGTTTAAATATTATTACTGGGAGTCACCTAAGACTAACATACAAGCATAACAAATATAGCAGTTAAATTAAAGCGATCTGTCATGATTAATGACGCCCCGCAGAATCTGCAGAGCCGTCGCAGTTAACCCTCGTTTCATCCGCTCCCAGAGGAAAATGAATTTACACTTCAAAGTTTTGAGTATAGGAGAAAGAAAAAGAAAGAAGGAGGCCGTGCTGGAAGCGCGGGGAGAGACGTTGAATTAAACTCTTCACGCGGAAAAGTCGTTTTTTTGCACACGTGCACGTTTTAAAGTCAGCAGGAGCAAGTGTGTGTTTGCAGGATTCGTTCATTTTTGATTCATTTAATATGTTTTTTTTTTTTTTTAACTTTCTTGCAGCCTCATTCCTTCCCCTGCATGTATTTGCAATTTGACTCCAAAAATGTCCACGTTGCTTTGGAGAAAGCTATTGTTCACATGCAGCCTCAGCGCACCTCCTTCCCCCCCCTTTTCAATTCACTCATTCCATGACTGTATAAATAAGAAATCCAACAAGTAAACACATGCACCAACATTTCAAAACAAACAATCATCCAGAATGTCCTTTTTTTTCAGCTGTTCGTCAATTATTTCTGTAACTTGCGAGCAGAAATTCATCACTATCCCGTGTTTAAACTAGATTACGTCTCCCTTCTGCTTTTCTGCCTGCCTCAGCGTTAATTTATAGTCTGTTGTCAGGTCTCCACCAGAGCTCCAGACGTCGCTCCGTAGCCTACAGTGTAACCCGACGTGTACCTCCTCACAAATGTAATGAAGCGTCACGGGACCACGACCAATAACATTTCAACCACCTACACACCATCTACTCTTCGTCTTCTCCGTCTCCTGCGGTGAATGTAGCTGTTGGTCCACGTTTATTAACTCCATCAGGGTTCGCTCGGCTCTGCTCGCCATCCTGTGAATTAAAGAGTCGAACTCGGCGTTGGCGTAAAAAAAAAAAGGTATAAATGCTTTCCGGTCCACGTAGACCGATTGGAACAATTTTAAATATTTACATTTCTGAGCTGTTCACACACTGCGTCAAGTTTTTAACCCTCGTGATATCACCCAGAGTGCCAAATATTTCCTTCCCTGGAGATTCATAAAGGTTTTTCTTATCTTTATTGTGTTTTTCTGGAGCATTTGTTTGACTGTATTAAGACCAATAAATAGCGCTGTCAAAGCTAATCCTGAGCCTTGGCTCCAGAAAACCTGTTTTCTCTGCTCCGGAAATGTTCTGGTCATCCAACGCCATAAACTCCCTAACCCTCCCCATGATATTTTTCATCTTGACGCCGTGTTGAGGAAACCTTTCTCTTCTTCAAGCGCAGCGTTCAGTGTGTGTTGTTGTTGTTGTTTGGGTTCAGCCTTTGCTTGAGTGGACTCCATGGATTCTGTTATGTGATATATTTTTGTGCACGTGTTGCACCAAGTTGGTAGGATTGAATAACGATCACCTGCTACCACCTCAGTAAACATCCACGTTGCACAATTTTACAAATGTTTGATGAGTGACTTCATTTCCTATAGTAAAGTTCTTGCACACAGCAGACATGTTGAGCCTCGTGTTTTCTTCTTCTTCTTCTTTTTCTGGGGTTTTTGACAGCTTTGACAATAGCCAACTGCTTTTAACCCAGATAGCAGGCGGTCCGTTAAAGGACGCAGCATTTGAATTACCGTAACTGAAAGTTGTTTGCGCTATTGACAAAATTCAAGGTGTAGCTGAAGACTGGGAAGTTGTACTTTAGTCTGGAAGACCTTTGTGACATCTCAAGGGTGCAACTAACTTTTTTTACCAACAAATTCCTTCAAAAATCTCTCTGTTCCTGGGTCTCGCCGGTCTTGCCTCATCATTACCGTAATGGCAGCTTTTTGTCTAGAAAGCGCAACATCCCAGTGTTCAGCCACACTTTGAATTTTGTCCAGTGGTGAATTATGGTAATTCATATACTGCAAGAAGGATGTTTAGGTGTCAGAGTTTTGACGCCATAGGGAGAGAGTTTTGCTTCATGGCTAGGGCTCGTTATTGTTAAAGTTTTATCCGATATCGGTGTCAAACCGGTACTTTTGAAACGGTGCCGCTGCTTAAATGGTGCCCAAACTGGTGCAAAAAGAATGGAAAACAGCGCCTTTTTATTTGTAAATGAACAAATGTAAAATAATTCATATTCATAATCATAATTATCCTAATAAAAACAGTGGCGTGGGGTCTTTCAGTCTATCAAACATGGTACATTTCTCGGCTTTTTAAAAAATGCTACGAGTCGTCAGATGTTTAATCAAATTCCACGTGTTGCCTCCATGGCACAATATCACTATCGATCGATTGTTGCAGGTTGCCCAGTCTACATAATTTGAGGTGAAGTACATCCAAACTTTTGACCATTTCTCCATAGGCACTATGAAGGTTCACTTCCATCCGTGCAGAGCTAAAGGGGCGCAAATGAAAAAGTCTGTGGCACGAAACGAAGCTCTAAAATCTGTGTTGCTTTTCGGTCTGGTTGCCGCCGTTTGCGTCAACCGAGTATCGGTACCCATCCCTATTTATGGTAGACCTACAATGTTTTAAAAAGGCCTGGATCGGCCCAGATACAATTGATCCTTCTTCAAGTGTTTTCAAGAGTTTCCCTGCTTGGTTTATTTATCCAACTGTAACCACGGCAGGAGCTTTGTGACTGATTGGTCAGCAACGAATTAGAAAATCAGCCAACGCAGGGTCAATTACTTTGTGAGTGCTCATACTGAGTGGTTCCTGGTTGGCGCCATGTTTGTTATGGTTTGCTTCTGAACTTACACCAGAATTGTGGGAAATTCGACTGGGAATTAATCAGGCGACTGCACGATGCGGATAAGGACAAACTTTCTGATTCCGACTTTTCTGTTTTCGGGAACCCATTCTCTCTAGCGCTAGCTCTCCCATGACATCACCCGAACTGGAAAGTGTTGCTTGATGTCGCCCCGACTGATCTCCCGGCTGAGATGGGGATGGTTCACCAAACATCGACTGTAATAAACCGCTCGATGTAAAAACATAATCTGTTTTCACAACGTTTTTCAGACCCTAAACCACCCAAAAGTTGTTTGGAAAGAAACACTGAAGTGGGTCAGTACCCACCACACCAGACTCGGTCCATCACAGAAGAGTTTTACCAGACGCCTTGTGAAGCTGCTCCTATTTCAAGACGCTGGCAGGCTGGCGAGTCCAACTTGAGTCCATGCTGCTGCTGTATCTAGTCCACGGGCTCTGCTCACACTGTCTTGTGGTTTGGACTGAGCCACTGTCATTTTACTGGAATTTCCTGCCATCTGCGCTCAGGCAAAGTTTCTCACAGATCCACACCTGCTTGTAAAATGTTTAGGTCTTGCCAGGAGAAGCGGTAGGTGAGAAGAAAGAGA
Organism: Mugil cephalus; assembly: GCF_022458985.1. Classification (NCBI taxonomy): domain Eukaryota; kingdom Metazoa; phylum Chordata; class Actinopteri; order Mugiliformes; family Mugilidae; genus Mugil; species Mugil cephalus. The sequence goes on from NC_061776.1 coordinate 8,472,705, forward strand.
GATCAACAAATGCTTTATGGTTTAAAGTATCGTTTGGAGAAAGTGATGATTTCTTATCCTTTGTCCTCCGTCGTCCAAACATCGGCCGATGGTGTCCTCGGGTCACTGGTTAATAATTCAAGATTGCAGCTGCCAGTAGTCTTCTTCGCCTTAATTAGTTCCTCCAAATATTTACCACGATAAACACAAAAAGACATAAACGCTCTTAGCTACGGTTTCTCAACGCTGTTACGCTGCAAAGACGGACGAATGAAAAAGTTACTGTTAAAATCTGTATGGCATTACAGTTCTTATATTCCCTTTAAAGTAGGATGTTGGCTGACACGTCCATGTTTGCTTACTTTTACAGACACTTACTGCCAAGTTGGAGACATCTGAGTTTTCACTTTCGCTCAGTTTCGCTCGGTAACGACTTGGATGTTGACCTGAATGTTATTTACAAGTGTCGAGTTCTGGCTTTTTCCTCGTGTTGGAATATAATACGTCTTCTATAGTGAGAGAGATACTCTAAATTTACTGAAACCAAACACTGAAGAGAGAGTGGAGAGAGTTTTAAAGAATCTTCTATTTAGAGTGCCTGTAAAAATAAATCGCTTAGGTACATGAAATCCACCTTCATGACTGTTATAATGTTCAGTTCATGTCGAAACGGCATCAGAAAGCCAGCAATTCAACTGCATGGTCATTTTAGAGATTGTGGTTTGTGGTGCTGTTAAACTATAAGAATAATAATAGAAAAATGTGTCGGTACAACACAAGCTAAGATTTATACATCTAATATCAGAATGCAGTTGTTTCCACTGCTGTACCTAATTAAATGGCAAGTTTTTTTTTTTTTTTTTAAATAAAATAATTTACCAAAAACTACTCTTCATTACAAAAGTGAAAACATATTTTTACAAAGTAATGGCAATTAATTAAAATTATTTATAATCAAATAAAATGGGCCTGAATACATTTTCTATAGGCATTGTAACAGCGCGTACGTTGATCCCCTCCCATACTGATATTTTAAATTACTTGGATCAAATTACTTTGAACAATAAACTGTTTCTAATTTAATTTAAAAATGAACCTTTTAAATAAGTAAACCTCCCCGGCTTTCTCCCCAAGAATCAATGTGTGTAAAGAAAACAGTAAGTGAAACCTCTTCGATGACTTGTGATCCAATAACACATCCTTATTTTGTGCAACATGAGAGCGTGTTATCCACCTGCTTCCCACTGAGTTTACTTTGACCCAAACTGACTCTCAAAATCTAGAAAGTGCCAAAGAATTTCCTGGCTTCGGTCGCGCAGCCGAAGGCCCGTGGTGTTATGGATTTGGGAGTGTTATAGATGAATGATATGATCAAATGTATCAAAATAACTGAGCGATGTGTGTCCACATTCATCATATCAGAGTCTTGAGGTGAATATAGTTATTGACTAGTGTTGATATCCTCCATGTCAGTACCTTAATTCTGAAAAGGGCTATATGACATATGAATCATACACCGATCAGCCACAACATTAAAACCACTGACAGCAGAAATAAACGACATTTAAACCATCTTTTGACAATTCTTGTGTTCTGCTGGGAAACTTTTGGACCTGGCTTCATTCATGTGGATGTTACTTAGACATGTAGCACCCACCTAGACCAGACCAGACACCCCCCATCCCATAGCAATGACACTCCTTGGTGCAGTAGTTGTTTAGGTGCAACTCAAAAAACACGAAGGACAGCACAAGGTGTTGACCTGGCCTCCAAATTCACTAAATCCTAAACGGATCAAGTAGCTGTGGGATGATCCACAGAGGCCCCTTCCCTCAAAACATAGGACCCAAAGACCCCCCCTCTAACAACAACATCCTATTACCAGACATCACAGGACACCCTCAGAAGGCCCATGTTCATTCTCTGATAAGTCCAACTATTTGGGGGGCGGTTTAGGAAGGTGGTCATAATGTTATGCCTGATCGGTGCATGTCCGTCCCGCTTCATCAATTCCTCTGAATGTCTGAATGACCTTTCTTTGTCTAGATAAACGCTCTCTGTATGTCAGTCAGTCAGTCCGTCCGTAAGTCTGCACAACCGTTTCTTGATGTTGCAGGTTTTCTTAATTTCCTTTACTTTTGTCCATTTTCCCTCCATAACCAACACTGAGGTTATTTGTAACACAAATAACACACCGTTGGAGCTTTGCCTCCGACTCGTTTCTCACCTCATTGTCACATTTCGCCTTCTCCAGCTGGGGTTTCAATAAAAACAGGGATGGAAGAGTAATCACATCCTCTGTTGGGGTCTTGTGCTGCAGGTTTGCATTCCTTGCTTCTGTTTCGAGCTGTGCTTCCATGGTCGTCGGTGGTTTTTTGTCACCCGTGCAGACCTCTTCTTTTAGCAGTGCCCCCTTGAATTTAGACATGACTTAGTGGCTCTGTCTTTATTGGCAGCGCCATTGAATTTTGTCATGCCGCCGCCGCTGCTGCTGCTGCTGCTTCACATTGCCGCCTTCATTAAGCTCACTTGGATGCTGCAGGGATTTCTACTTGTCTGGAAAAAATGCATTCAGCAGCTTTTTGCGCACAGACTTGGCTGCGAGAAACTCATTGGCATGCCGAGTCGACGGGTCCAGAAACGAGGTGGCAGCTTCCAGCCATGTGGTCCTCATCAGTGGCTTTAGTGTGTCCACACTCTCGGAGCACCTGAATGTTGGCGTGACCATAATGCCCACAGGTGTTTCGGCACCTTCATCATCTCTTAGCTTTGAAAGTGTGTTCGGGTTTTTGTGAGTGAATCATCTTTTCACAAGGTCTTTTCCGTCGTAATGCTTCATGTGTCAGCAACACGTTTTCTGATGTGACGGCCATATTGGACGGATATATCAGACGTCAGTTCCAAAATGGTTGTTGAGGAGCTTAGGCACTAAAACAAATGGATTACGTTTGGTAATAGCTGTGGTTGTGTTTAACTTCTTAAGCCTAATTTATGGAACTGCGCTGACCTACATGCAGATCCTCCACTGACGTTAGCCGTTAATGCTGTTCAAACACTAGTCGGCGCTGTGTCTTTTTTGTCAATCGGGTTTTGTTTCCACTTCCTGCTTCACTTTCAACAATGGCGGCTGAGACTTTTGCGGAACAGTCGACAGAATTACGGGGAAATTTGGTGAGTCACACAAATATCTGTATCTCCAAACCTCCTCAGTTAACCTTTCCGATTCTTTGTTGATCCAAAACAATTGGAAAAGTGCAGAAATGGAGAAGCAGCCGGAAATACTAAAGCGGAAACACGCTACTAACAAGTGGACCAATCGTTGTGTCGCCATAACGCGTAGTTACATTTCTAGGGAGGTTCACGTCGGCTATGAAGCCGGGCTCTGCGTAGGTGTCTACGTTAAGGCCGGATCCACGTCACCTGTGTCTGCACTAGGGTTGCAAAAATTCCGTGAATTTTCAAAGTTGGAAACTTTCCATGGGAATTAACTGGAATAAACTCTGAATTTTCAAAGTTGAAGGTTAGGAACGTAAATATAGTTGGTAGAAAAACGCGTTGTAGCATCATCTTGGCTAAAACACTCAGTTTTGACGTGAGTAGAGTTGAGTATGATATGTTATTCCTCCATCACAGCAGGGACATAGCACACTACTTCCTGCGGAGCCATCGAGGCCAGAGGTTCTGCTGTATACGTAATCAAGCAGTTTCCCAGCCAGTAGTCAGCCAACCACCAGGGGGCGAACGCATGGTTAAAGCTTCATTAAGCTGCCCCACTCAGTGGACTGACGAGAGCATGTCAATATGTCCTGAGAAGAAGCTACAATGATGAGAAGAACCACGGTGAAAGAAAATGTCATTAGGTTGTTGCCTGTAGACCTGATCCTAATGTTATTGCCTTTCCTGTATAAGCTATAATTGTCTCCATTGAGTTTCACTTAGTTTATTACTCTGTAATAGCATGTTTATTCTGTTAGGCCTTGGTAAATTTTAAATTATTGGGTACTTGAGTTGGTAAGTAGCAATAAAATATAGAATAATCATGATTAATAATTGTGATTACAATATTTATCAAAAATAATCTTGATTACCATAATCCTGCAGCCTTTGAACACTTGAACACACCACAAAGACCACAGGCAACAGCCACCTGGTACTTATATTATTATATGGGCTACTATTAGCTGAGAGACTAAAAAGAGCTAGTCACTCACCAGTTTGGTTTGTCACAAGTGCAATAAATGGTGCAAATCAGAGAATCAATAACAACAATTTATAAGAATTAATCAGTAAACTCTGATGATAACCAAACTGAGTGCAACAGACAAATAATAATAGCATTTAAAAGTGCCACAAACCAGTAAAAAAAAAAAATAAATAAATTGTGCTTATTTATGTATAAACAGATGATACCAGCTGGTAAGTAATGGGTTTCCATCTCGGCTTATTTTGCAGCTTGGTCCTCTGGAAGGTAGAAGCGCTTGTTGAGACTTGAGGAGCTTGTAAATTAGGTCATTCACTGCATGTATGCGTTTAAGATTGTGTGTCTCTAACAACCAGAAGTACAAAATACCAAGCTCAAGTGAGATCGATTCACATTAGTTACTTAGTAAAAGTCACCACAGTGCTCCTCTTTGTGCAGCTCTGCAGCTTCATGGCCGTCCTCTTCTCTCTGAGTAAATAAATGTTTCCTCGTTATGGTCCTCCAGTTTAAGTCTCTCAGCTTTTTTTTTTTTTCTCAAACAGAACATTTACTTTATTTAAAATCTTTTAATCTGTCTTTTAATCTTTAATCGTCGGAGCTGGACTGACCAGATCTTCCATTTTTTCCATTTTTATCCATCCTTCCATTTTTTATGTGTTGACTGTAAAACAAATTTTCCCGTGTCTTCTGAAAAGAATCTAATCTAATCTAAAGGGCATGTATGAAAAAGTCTCAGGTGTCTCTGTAGTTTTGGATGAATGAACGTATCATTTCAGTCTTCAGAGGAAAAGATGCAGCCAATCAGTGAGGTTCAGAAGGGCTGAGTGATTCCTGAAAGCTTGTCTGGTTTCATATGGATCATTTGTTTGAAGAGGTGAATTGCAGCTTGTGCAGATGTTAACTCCACATTCATCTGGCAGAGTTACTTGGAAAAAGTGCATTGAGTATTTATGGGAACCAAAAGTAAAATAGCTAAATCTAATAAAAATAAAATGTGAGTGAGTTTGAGATAACGGGACAAAAACTTTTACTGAGACCAAGACTTTATAGATAAATAACATCATTTTAAAAATAAGCCTTTTGGACATGAACTATATGAAGCTAAGATTAAGTTGTGGTGGGGCATCATTTTTTTTCCGTCTACATTTATTTCCAGCAAATGTTAGAAATATAATAACTTCCAGTGTTTTTTCATGACTACAACAAATACAACATATATATATATGTATGTGTTACAGGTTTATCTTCCAGGAAATTAGCATCCTCATCAATTTACGTGAAAAGAATAAAAATAAATAAATAGTTTGACTCATTCCCTGTAGAAAAGGACAAGTGCACTGGTTTGATTTCCACTGGATAAACGGGGGTTAATAACCTAAAGGCAGAGCAGATGATTTATAAGTAAACCACAAACCCACAGTCTTGGCTTCACAGCACTAAAGCTTTTTTTTATATATATATATATATATATATAAATGGAGGACCTGAGGTCGAGTGTTAAGTGTAAACTGTCACCTCGCAGCCAACTTTCTCTCCCGTCTGCTATAAAAGCACAAGCGACAGTTGTGAGTCTGGTTACGTAAGTCAAATGTGTTCTTTAATGCAGAGCCAGCCACATTTATGAGATTTTGTTCTCTTGCAAACATATTGTCCGAAAGTCAAAATTTACTGGACATGTGAGGATTTCTACAGAGATATTGTCCCTAAGTCTGTTGTAAAAGATTCGTTTTTAAAGAATCCAAAGATTGGCAGCGCTTATTTTTCTTTCAAACTCGCATAATCTCACCCAAGACACTGCATGTAGAAACTAAATAAACATTAGTGCCAGGGGCTGCAGATCAGATCTCAAACGTGCCTTGAAATGAGTGAGTCTGATGCCATGTGGCTCGGTGATGTTAAGTTCATTTCATATGGTAACGAATGCACACAAAGAAATGTATAAATGCATTGCAGAGGTTATGATATCCAGGATAATACCCAGATTGTATTTGTAGGTACTAAAAACTCTTTGGCGTACACATTATTGCTCAACTCCTTTCAGCATTTAATATTTTAAAAGTCAAGATGGTAAATCTGAATCCACTAGTCATTGAAGCTGCACTATAATGCTAATAGTATCAAACATAGACAGTATAAAGCAAGTAGAGCTCCCCCTTGTGGCTGGCTGCAGTATAGGTCATAAGCTCCACCCCCTTTATGTTATGGGCCAAACTAAAACCCTAAAATATACGTAATTTTTTTTTTATTTATTTATTTTTTCAAGCTTGGTTTCAGTCATTTTAGGTACCTTATGTAATACTGATGCATATTCCAGTGTTTAAGTTATTTGACGCTATAGAGGCAGCACGTGACACAATGCCGACCACCAGTTGCCATGCCAACCGCTCCACAAAGAACTGTAAAAACATTTTTTAAACATAAGTGCAGCAAAATAATCAAACATTTCCTTGTAGCTGGTGGAGCAGAGGGAAGTATTGGTTAAATAAAAACATGAGTGAGTCTGAAGGAAGTGTGGTCGGGTCATCGATATCGTGGCTCCACTCGGAAAATAGCATCAGTTTTGCCAGTGCAAGATAGTGGGGACGCGCCGTCCATATTTATTCAGTTTATGGCGTAAAATGTTTACAAAAATGTGCAGGAAAGGTTTCCCTTCTACACTCTGATGAACTTATGTCCAATATTCACTCTCTTTTTAGTTCTGCTTCTAGTCTCCACCAGCACCACCACCAAATATCTGGCTCCAAATAAATAAAATCTATGCAAAATTTGCTGGCGCTTTATATTTTTCAGCTTTACTGCAGCTTTTCTACAATAAATTGTCAAATCAGGAAAGTGTTTGCATATATGTTGATCATGATCCATCACAATGCATATTTATTGGCAAAGATGTCACGATACGATATGTACCGCGATACTAGAGTCACGATACGATACATTATTGTGATATATTGCAATATTCAACATAGTTCACTGAGAAATTCTAAGTGCAGCTTAAAATACAAGTTGCGTATATGTATGACAGTGATATTTCATTGGACAAATTGAGTCAAAAATCAATATTAATCCAAAGGATCCATTTCCAGTTTATTGCACCTGTATACTACACACTACACAAGAAAAGGAGCTGCAGGATCGACATTGTTGATTGAGATATTCCTGTACAGACCAGCGTACAGCTCCGCTACGTTAAACAGCTGGTTTGCTAATGCATCATGTCTGTGCGCGGTCTAGAGCTCGGTAGGTTGTGTGGCGTTGGTTTATCAGAGGGTTTCCTCACTGAGGCCGCCGCCTGCTGCGTCTGCACAAATGATTGATGAGCATTTACATGACTTCAATGCAAACATCTGTCCCGCATGATCCCAATGTGTCGAGCTTACACACCATTCCTCTTGTTCTCAATTAATTTTTTCCTTGTCAAACATAAACATTTCAAGTTTTTAAATGGATTATGTTGATTCAGTGTTTTATTTCTATGCCACGTCAGTTTGTTGTTTAGTTAGTTACTTATACTTTATGCTATCTTGTCGTTGAATCTTGTTGTTGAATTTTAATACTTACAATTAACTCCACTAATTAATCTCAGTATACAGATGTCCATTATATCTCTGCAAGTTGTTCAAGTTAACTCTATGTTCTCGTGCGTGCAAATACAATATAATAAATGTAAAAGCTCTGCAGCTCTGCATCCACTTTAGTCAGCAAGTAGTTAATGCATTAACATCTTTAGTGGTAGGAGTGTCTGGCTTCCTTTTTACTGTGAAGAGGTGAAACATTTTATCATAACAAATGATTACATGCCGAGTTTGCTTGCGTCTGATGAGCTCTTTGTCTCATTGACAGCATTTTCTTTTCACTAAACAAAACTAAATCCATATAGATGTACTGTACGATGACAAATTCAAAATGCTGCCGTTATTGATCCAAGTCAGACGCCCCTGTTGAGAATTATTTTGGAAGAATAGGATTAAAAAGCTCATTTTAACTCTCATATTCGCGTTTCTCGTTCCAATATTTTTCCCACGTTCCAACGGAGCCAAAAAAAGTTTGTAATTCAAGAACCCAAGTGCTTATTGTTGAGACAAGTACACATTTGCTTGTCCTGAAACGCCACAGCTGTGTTTAGCTAACCTCAGCAAGTGAGTCTTTAAAGACACCACATGAGATGAGGCTGCTATTTTATGGAGTTTGCTGGCTCAGTCGAGGCTTTTGTGGGACACTTTTCTTAGTTGTACTGTCTGACTCTTCTTTCTGGATTGGGACCAAAGTGGTTTGTGAACAGACACTGCTATATTTACCGCTGGATTCCTGCTATAATTGTGCCAGAGTGGAAACTGGTACGGATCCAGGCTTGATGCCGAAATGATCGGTTAGATTACGCTCGCAGATTGTTTGTCGTTGTTTTAAATCTGATGTTTTCCTGGTCCTCAGGACTCTAATTTTGGTTTTAGCTCTTAAAGCAAACAGGTAATAGCTTCCAATGATCATGTTTCAAACACACAAAAACCGCTTCTGCTACACAAGAATCATTAATCCCGCTCAGCTTGTTAACACAGACACGTCGTGGCCTCTCTAATTAAGATCAAACCGCGGTTCCCATGACTGGTCTGCTACATGACTCTGGTGGGGGGAACTCCAGCGATTTACTGGAAGAATCATAAAACTGTAAACCAGACTATACCAGGAAACTATGGGCATGAACCTACACTTAGTGACTCCTTCGTCAGCTAATATAACTACACAAGTGAACTTACTCATCCTCTTAGCTCTGGCTGTTCCTGCCTCGTAAAAAAAAAAAAAAAAAAACAGCAACAAAAAAAAAAAAACATAAGCATTAAATCGCTATTGAACCTTTCCAATGACTAATTACATGTGGCCGGGAGCCTGCTGTAAATTAGATCATCAATATGTAGGCGTGTGAGGACCATTACAAGCATCCGGACCGGGTTTCCGGGTGACTGGCCCGGGTGTTTGCTGCAAGGGTGGCCTCAAGGCCTGCAGCCATGAATCGGCTCTGACACAGCAGCTCTCACATGAAACCAAATATAAACTCTGACATATCTGACTGAAGCCCGATGACAAGCGGCTCGGATTGTCGGGGTCTTAAATCCGCCCAGAAACCTGCCCCGCTGGTCCTTCGCGGTTGGTTCATTTATTGTTAACGATCGAACAAAGAACCAGGGAGTAACAGTCAAGAGAGCGACACATTTCGGGAATGGGTTTCGGGGCACGTGGTCGCAGCGGCTGAGTCACGGCTTCCCAACGCGACAGTAAATCCAGACTCATGTGCTAAAAGCTGTCGTTGAAGGACAAATCCATCAATTCTACGCGTCAGGATCTGTTTGGTATAAGAGCCTTCATGGCTCCGGGGGGAGTTGTGTGAAAATCCTTTGCTTGACTCAGAGTCTGCAGGGTCTGACGGCTGTTGAAAGGGAAAAAAAAAAAACGTGGAGAAAACTGCTGTGACACATCGAGTGAGCATCTGTGACACAAGGTCTTCCTGGTGTGTCACGATTGGCTGGTCATCGCAGAAAACCAGCGCACGAGAGGAAGGAGTCACACAGAACCCTCGTCACGTTTTACATCTTGATCCAATTGGAACGTTCAGCTACACCAACAACATAATCACCTATAGATCAGAGGTCTTCAATGTTTTTCAGGCCAAAGACAACAAATCAATGGAGATTAAGTAGGGACCTCCCTACTTACTATATGTGTTCTATATAAACTCAGCCTAGTGCTATTTATAAATATATATTATTATCATTTTGCATTCAGTATTAAGCTATCCCTTATCCTTTTACTAAAATATGTTAGATTCATGTTAATGTGTATTTAAAGAAATTTAAATAAAATTTAAAAAATATATAAAAAATGTCTAATCAACCAAAGACTTTGCGACCCCCATGCAGCGCCTCCCCAGACCCCCTAGGGGTCGTGAACCCCCTGTTGAAGACCTATGACCTAAAATAAATAAATAAATAGACTGCAGACCAACTAATCAGCATGATTCAGGGGAGGTTAACTCTCAACGATAGTGATGTGTAGATCGATGTTGAAATATCGATACTTCAGTCTTTAGAGGTAATGTAGAAACACAGTGGAAAGTAACTAAACTACTGAGTTGTGGCAACACAACTTGTGAAACACCTCAGGTTAAACCACAACAAAGAATATGAGACAGTTATGATGAGGAGGAGAGAACAGAGTCACAATTAATAATTTTCATGGTTATTATAGTAGTTATTAATAGTTAAATAATCATTTATTTGAATGGTCTTATAATTTTAAGTATATTTACATGTTTGAAACAGCATTTTCACATATTTTGTGTGATTGTGTCCCTGTTTGTTTTTTCCTGTTGTTGAATTAGCTCAGATATATAGTAAATGAGGCCACTACCTCAATGTACTTCAGAGTTATGTAGTATCTGATCGGTCTTGCCGATACTAGCCTGAATTTTACTCGGTATCGGGTCGGAAAGGGAATCTGTGGTATCAAACATCACTACTCAACGTCTGTTTGTAGCTCATGCTAACTTCTTAGCCTCCTTCCAGCTGGAAGTAGCTTTTCCTGTTACCTGTTTTGAATGATGAATACAGACTACTGCCACCTGGTGGTACGACGAGTTATTATCCTGAATGTACCAGCTGGTCCCTAAGTCCCACCGTTACATCTATTAACAACTATACACTATCTGCCATCTTTGTCCCATCAGTCAGTACAAATTATGACATTTATCACATAAAAAATGACTTAAACTCACTAAACTCATGTTCCTGGAAATAAACCTATTTTAACTTTTGTCTGAAAATATTTGCTGGTTTCTGACTTATTTCCTTTTTATGCTCCACCACAGTTTGCATCTTTTTGAATCTTCAGCCAACTTATTGTACTTTTTATAACATTTATTTGCCAGAGTTGTCAAAAATTATTCTGACATGTCAAAACTTTAGGTACACCATTGAAAATAAATGTAACAGTCCTGCACTAAATCCTCCTTCATGAAGGTTATGATGTTCAGTTTATGTTGAAACAGCTTTCAGAAAGGCGGTAATTTAACTATTTTGACTGAAAAAGTGTTTTTTTCCCAAAAACCTGTGCACATGGAGTAAAAGTTCTCAAACTTTTACATTGTGTGGCTTTTTAAATAAAATCTAAAAATTGCATATGTGAACATTATTTCTCTTGTCTGTAAGTTATTAGAAATTTTACAGCAGAACTTTGCTTTTTTTTTCCTTCTCTGTTGCCCCCTCAGATTTATCTTACGAGCCTCTGGGGACCCGAGTCTAGAATAATAAACAGTAAAGCTTCAGTAGTCTGGTTATTTTATAGTAAAATGCTGCTTTTGCACCAGAATAAACAAACAGTGGCACGTTTTTCTTCATAACCAGTAACTTTACTTTTGACACTTGGAGCAAAACTTCCTTATAAACTGTTACTGGAGCTGAGTTTTGAATGCAAGACTATATCATAAGCGACAGGTCGAAGTCCCTTGTTTTGCTCATAAAATGCTGTTTGTAGAGTGTTTTGTATTTGTGTTATTTATTTATTTATTTTTTTAGATGACTCATCTTAGGTTTGGTTTCTGTCTCCCGCAGCGCTCGAGTGATGACTGAGCACGGAGCAGTTTGGAACAAATGACCAAAGATTACGCATGCAGAAGATGCCAGCAGTTGCACATCGCTCTGATTCAATTACCTTTGAGTACTACAAGATGCTGTGGACAGTTTTATCTCCAACGGCTTCTTAAAGTTGCTCCATCAACGATTTCACTTGAGGGATCCCTTGGTAGCGGTCGGTGAACGGGGGCCAGCATGTGGCCCCCCGACCTGGGGCCTCCAGATGTGCAGCTGACTCTTCCCGGTTTCGGGAGCGTCTTCGAGGATGTGGAGGATCTCCTGGAGGCGCCGCTGTCCTCCGGCGGCTTCTGCCAGCCGTCCATCCACTCGGGCGGCCTGTGCTGCCTCCCGAGGACCTCGCTGTCCGTGTCCTCGCTGGGGCGCGACCTCAGCTCGCTGCTCAGCTGTAAGACGGCCGGGTCGCACGTGGAGAAGACCGTGGAGGACTTTGCCACCACCGCTCACACAGACCCCAAAAACAGCAGCCAGAGGTTCAGCTGCTACCCACAACCCTCCCTCCCCATTTCCTACATGCTCACTAGCTGTGCCACATCCCCGTCTTTTGGCTCTCCGCCGTCATCCCTTTCCTCTTCCTCCTCATCTTTGCTCTTTACCCCTTGCTTGCCCCTCTCCGACGACAAAACGTCTCAGCAACAACAACAACAACAACAACAAAAGCTACAAGAAGAGTATCGCTCCATAAAACAAGAGCCTGCAGATGATTTCTTGCCGTGTAAGAGGGAACCGTTTCAAATTAGCAGCCAGCAGGGGGAGCTGTTCCATTTAGGCGGCCATCCTCCTCCTCCTCCTCCTCAAGGCTACGATGCAAAAGACAGCACCCACTCCCCTCTCCACTCGCCCCGGCTCAACGGACCCGTCGGAGCGGAGCCGGTGCTGGACCAGCAGGAGCAGCCGTGCCACTGGATCGACTGCAGTGCCACGTACGGCAGCCAGGAGGAGCTGGTGAGGCACATCGAGAAGGTGCACATCGACCAGAGGAAAGGGGAAGAGTTCGCGTGTTTCTGGGCCGGCTGCGTGCGGCGCCACAAGCCGTTCAACGCTCGCTACAAGCTGCTCATCCACATGAGGGTGCACTCTGGAGAAAAACCCAATAAGTGCATGGTGAGTCACTTTTCTTTTTCTTTCGAAAACAGAGACAACCTGCACACTTTCAAGAGTTTCACCTTATCTATCAAGATCAGCAGTATTTACAGAGAGTACAGAGCTTTCTATAAATCATATTTATCACTTTTGAACAGCTAACAACAACTAAGGTAAGGATAATCATGTGATCTTTCTGGGGGGCGGGGCTTAGCTGGAGGCAAAACATCTCAAACACTGTAGCTTGTAAGCGTCGGTTAGCACATTTCAATGGGCTGCTTTGGCAAGAATGGACGGGGAAAACACATATTTTAGAGGATATACTAATACACTCAATCCAAAAGACCTTGAGTGTTTTTTAAAATGTTGTCTTTGACAGATGGGACATTCACAAACCCCTACACTGTCACTCACTGGATGCACACAGAGGAGGCGAAGTCTGTTCTGGAGGAAAAACCTCCTCTTCTTCTTCGTCTTCTTCTTCTTCTTCTTCTTCTTCTTCTTCTATTTCCAGGAGATTAAATGCTCTACGGTTACTAGAAGCACTTTGTCAAGATGTTTTGTTGTGACTGGGATATTGCGTAGGAATCATCCTGTTCATAGTGTATCCAAAAAACAAGCTGAAACTATTCTAACTGGACTAGTAGAGTTTCTTAAACACGTTCCCTTAGACCCTTCACAGTTGGTAAACACTGTGACGTTTTTTTGAGGGGCGGGGTTTAACTGGAGTCAAAAGATGTGAAAAACCGCAGTCTGTAAATGCTGGTTAGCATGTTTCAATGAACTGTTCTGGCATGAATGGACGAGGAAAAGGCATATTTTAGAGAATATACTAATACACTCAAACTGATGGGACTGCATTCACCAACCCCTACACTCTCACTCACTGGATGGATGAATTTAACAAAGGAGGACACAGAGGGGATGGAGTCCGGTCTGTCTTCATCAAGTGAAGCCTCTCCAACAAAGATATTACAAGAAGTAAGTGGAACCACTGTGGAGGGTAACGTAGCAAATGCAACTTCTGGTTGGACACCCCTGAAACACGCTCGCGGCTAGACTTAGCATTAACATGTAACAAGAATCCCCTAAATGAGGATTAATATAATGTACTTTTAGGCTGAAACTGATGATGCATTACGTATTAATCTGATCTGATTTGAAGAGTGTGTGTTGTTGATTGTTTCACTCCAATCCTTTCTTTTAATCTCCAAAGCCAAACCAAAGTCGTCTATGACTGTCAGTGGCTGGTATGTGATAAAACTTCAAGTTAGTGTTTTTGATTTTTCGATTTTGGCTCCAAAAATACAACAAGACGACATTTTCAGATTGACAGTGACAGTGTTCGCCTCAACATTTGTCTGTTTTGTCTCAAGCTAACGACGTGACTTCAGCATCTTTACCAGAAGTTTTAAATGATTCAAGTGAATCACTTTTATATTTTCTGGAGTTGGAGACCAGAGATGTGACAAAACGCTGCCAAAAAAATCACCCCCCCCCCTGAAAATTAGCTGTTGTAAAGTCAGCGCTGCAACACGGTTTGGCTTCTCCCGTCTCAAGTTTTAGTATTTCAGCAACACATTTGAAACTCTGAACCTGTGCTTGAGTGACACTGGAAAAAGAGAGTGTGAGCTGTGAAGAAAGACGAAAACTAAAACACAAAATAATCTTGGCAAAGATAAATCAACTCTTAAAGAACATTGTGCAAACTTTCAGGACGTGGTTTCAAGCTCACACATTTTTCAGGAGATTACATGCTGTCAAAACTCTGTTGCTGCCTTCAAATAGATCTTTTGCGAGCTTGGAGAGGGGAAGTTGTGTACACGCAATGTTTTGCATTCAGATGGTAGCCACCGAGGCTTAACAGCTAGCAAGTTAATGACCAGATGATTTAATGTAGAAAATATAAAGGCATAACAAGTACGTGAGGTTGTTGGGAACATCATACATACTTTAAATTATTTAGAAATCTAATTATCGAAAAGGTATTACTCACTTTTGTCATTTTTTTGAAAACATCCACAGACACGTTGCATTTCCTGAACTTGAACCTAGACCAGAAGTTTTCCACTCACGATGTTCTGAAAACCAAACCTAATTTAAAGGCAGCCTGCGTTTCAACCTCTCAGGTCTTATTTATTTCACGGGGAAGAGTCAGTCCAAACACATCTCACCCTTTCCAGCCCCACCTGGCCTCAGATGAGCCGTTCAGACGTTTAACTGGGTTTGAAAGGCGCTCGGCTGCTTACCGTCCGTCTCGACTTTACTCAGACTGATCAACAGTCTGTTGGACAGAGAGATGATCAAACGGTTTCCTGTCCTCAGGACAGGTTTCCCTTACTCATGTGAGCCAGAGGAAGAGACGTGGCTCTGAATGAATGAAGGATGTGTCTTCAGCGCCCCGAGGAGCGTCCAGAGGAGCGTCCAGAGAGACGCCGATCGTCCTTTACTTATTCTGACAGACACGATTCATTCAGAGTTAATAAGTAGCAGATATTTACGTTTAATGATTCTCTGATCAACTTCCTGATGTGGTTAAGGTGGTAACAGCTAATTTTATTTAAATACTACAAGTCCCAGAATTCTTGCTGCTCCACAGCTTCAGAAACACAACACCTGGTAAAACACACTTTTCCTAAACCTGACATAAACAGCAAGTTCAGCTGCTGGTCAAAAATGCATAATTTAGTGTCCAGCTTGTAAAACTCAAGCATTTGTTGCCTTTTTTTTGTCATATTTGATGGTAAATTAAAAAAAAATCTCTAACTTTTGGACCGTAAATAGGACGAAACAAGCAAACAGACCTTATTAATGGCTTTAAAATCAGCTTTGCAGATGTCCTGTAAAAGCATTTTAGATAAACCACCACAGCTGGAGCTTAAGATTCAAGATTAGAAGGTCACTTTATTACATCCCCGCAGGGAAATGATTTGGTCCAAGTAGTCATGAGATAAGAAAAACATATATGAACAAGACACAGATGTAAGAATAAAGTAAAATAAGAATAAGGGAAAACTAAAATTTATAAAAAAAAAAATAAAAATGTACACACCATATACAGTGAATAAAACATTTCTAAGCATACAGTTAGCTAAAGAGTGTTGAGTTCAGTTAACCACATCTGTTGGTGACTGCTTCACAATAAAAGACAGCCAGTCAACAAAGAGGCTGATGTCAAAGAGAATAAATTACAAAATAAAATAAATTACATTCCACACGTTCAACTTATTGTTTGTAAATTTTATTAAATGTTTCTTCGTCTTTGGCCATGAATAGCTGCATTTCCATTACACTTCTGGAATAGATATAATATAAGGATAAGATATAAGCGTTTCCATTACCAGTGTTTATTGTGATATGTGGGTTTTGCACTGTTCTAGGGGGAAATGGAAACGCAGTAAATGGGGTTGTGTCCACATCTGGGTTCAGTTCAAAATTTCAACCCTACAGTGTTGTTGTAGGATATAAGAAGACTTTTTTAATTTTGTGAGCAAATTTTTTATTTTCAGTTTCAATGCAGAGATGGAGCCTTTGAACGCCACATTTGACGCCTTTTACCTTCTCTGACCGGCTTCTAAACCTCACAGGCTGAATTCTTGGGGACAGTCTCCATTTTGGATGACCTGTCCCCCCAGCTATAGATCTCCTCAAATTTTTTGTTTGCTTTTTATGAATAAGAAAAAAAAATGTTGCGCACAGACTACAATTATTACGGTAGCCGGTCGAGCTGCTATTGACATCACAGACATAGCAGTTTAAGTATGAATAAATATGTCAAAATAAATGAAACTGAAATGAAATAAATGAAACTATAAAATAAGTGAAACTATATTTTTTAATTTCATCTGGAGAACATTTAATTCTTTTTTTTTCTCTCTCAGCTGTAAATATCAACAAATATCAGCAAATCTGTTTTACAACTGGTGTGGGATTATTCTACAACATTTACTCATCATCACAGTAAAACAGTGTACATGATGCATGAAAAAATAAATACTGTGATACACATTTTTGGTCATACCGCCCAGACCTAGTGCCCAAGTTACCAAATATGGTTCCTTGCCCCATAAAGGGTTAACAAAGACGATTTCAGAGTCAATATCAGACTCCAGTATTCTGCCTGAACGGCTTCCTCTCTCTCGCAGCTGACCCCCAAACACCTCTGCTTTCACCATCACTGTAAACGGGTTCAGTTCCACCAGTTTTATGAGCTGAGCGCGTAAATCAACCATCAGATTTGTCTATAAAGGGTGATAGACTGAGCTGTACACTCAAACCTGCAACAAAAGACTTTTTTTTTTTAGGCAGAGATGAAGAGAAAACCAGATCACATCGTTACAACGTAAGGCCTTCGCCCTCCATCACCTCCCTCATGAGTCACTCTCTGAATCCTAACGACTGAACACGTATGTCCCATGATGACCCTCTGCCAAACCCCCGACTCTCCGTTAGTCCCTCGCTGTCATCAACCCTGGACGCCAATTAATAATTCATTCAGAAGTTTGCACTCAGGGACACGCTTCCTTCTCAAGTGAATTAGTTCATCACAGTGACCTAATCCTCTGCCATCTTATAAATACGTTAACGGGGAGAGTCGCCTGCAAACAGATTAATAAGATTAAATCAACGAAATTAGCCATTAGTCACAGTCGAGCAGCGTGAATCACGTCATTTCATTTTCATAAAGCGCCCCCGCGCCAAAACATGTAAATTAAGTCACTCCCGGTGCCGCAATGGAAAAACGAATATCTCACATGAATGTAGTCAGTGTTTGTTAATGAATTCAGCCTTATTTACCGGCTCGTAACGTCCAGCCCCAGATTCGGCAGGTGTTACCGGGGGCCGTAAACACGAGCACCCGAGGGAGTCATCGCAGATAATTTATGGCGCGTTAATGACAGTATGAGACCGTATGGAGATCTGCAGAAAAGACCCAATAACTAGTTTTTGTGCGTGTGTTATTCAAATTGAGCCGCGCTGACATGTGTGGCCACTTTAACTTGAGTCCATGAGATGAGAGGATTTAAAGCGAGAAAACCCACTCATGGCTACGGAAAGTATGAAACAAAGGGGCCAGTTGAAGTTTTTATTATGTGTTCAAGCGGCAAGAAGCCTTTAGTTATAGCTTGTACCGTGACCTGGACAACTGAGGGTCTGCACAGACATATGAATCTGCAAAGGCCCTAAAGTAGAGGGGCCGATTGAGGGGTCAAGAAAACACTTTCAACATAAGATGAAGCTTTCACTGTATGTTTTGTTATTACAACCATGAGGTCTAGTCTTCTCTAACCCTAAATATAAGACATTATTTGGTATATTTTGATATTCTCTAACTACTTGTCCACAGCTGCACTTTAAAAGGTGACGCACCCAACGTGGGGCTTGAACCCACGGCCCTGAGATTAGGAGGCTTGTGCTCTACTGATTGAATAAGATGAAAATTATATATTAATAATAATTAAAATAATAAATATTTCAATCTGTCAACAACCCAAGTTTAAATGTACATTTTGTACAATGACATAAACTTCTAATAAGACGGTGAATAACTTAAAAAATAAATGTGTTGAATCAGATGCGCGTCTCACATAAAATGTTGCCTCTCCTGGTTTATAATCATCTTATTTAAGTGAGTGTTTAAATATTTTGGTCCCTAGTCTGTACTTTTATATAGAGTCTGGGATTCATTAGAATTAATCCCCATTGCTTTTATGTACAGACTCATTAAACTAAATGGGGTGACTGACATTTACAGACTCATTAGCAGCCAGAAGTAATAAAGTCCTGGAATTAAAAGTAGGTAGAAAATTAAATTGAAAAGGATGAGACAGAGTTTGGTCAAGCTATTAGAATCAGAAATTGAAGAAATAATAAATACTTTCTAAAAGCAAATCTACTTGATGTTTTAATACGTGTAAAATCCACGGAGGAACTTTTTTTAAAATTAATTTTGTGAATAGGAAAGAATCATTTGTGGATGAATCAGTAATAAGATTAAGTTTATTACATTTATGTTTTCATTCAAGATTGAATCTGTTTAATTTAATACACGCTAGTGAAGTCAGACAGTTTTATTTGTGCAAATATCTCCTGTGTTTGTCTAAAACGGCCTCTTACTCCAGTCAAACATTTACGTTTAAGCTTTGACCTGAAGGTCAGATATGACAACGCGGCTAATTTACAAATTGTGAGATGCGAGATTGAACGTGACAGAGTTTCTTCAGCTATAAAGTGTTGGTTTATGACCTGCTGTGTGTTAAACCTGCTGACGTTGATATTTGCTTCTTCTCGTCTGGATGCAGTCCAACAGAAACACTTTAACCAGAAGTTACCACAGTCGACTGTGAGTGTGTGTGTGTGTGTGTGATTTAAATGGTGATATATTGCCTCCTCATTACTTCTGTCTTCGACATCGTCATGAAAATATGATTTTATTACGTTACAGCTGCAGGCCAACAACGTTTTAAGGCACAGAAGGGGATTATATGTGATCCGTATATGAGGATAAACGTTCGGATGTCTGCCAGTGGGAAGATAAAACCTCGGAAGTATTATACTCAATATATTTATGTATAAGCGTGTGTGTGTGTGGACATTCAGGTTATGTGGTAATGTCTTGTCCCCAGTTGAATTCTCCCTCTGTCTCTTATTACTGGCAGAGTTGTGCCAGTCGTTATTCATTTATTAGTAGCTTCACATTGTCTCAAGTCTGTGCCTACATGTACATTTAAGGTTTTAATGACTGGCTTAATGTGATTATTGTACACTCACAGGCCATTTTATTTAAAGGTTGGACCCCCTTTTCCCTTCAGAACTGCCTTAATTCTTGGTGTCATACTTTCAACAAGGTGTTGGAAACATTCCTCAGAGATTTTGGTCCATATTGACATGATAACATCACACAGTTGCTGCAGATTTGTCGGCTGAACATTTATGATGAGAATCTCCCGTTCCACCACATCCCAAAAGTGAAATATTGGATTGAGATCTGGTGACTGTGGAGGCCATTGGAGTACAGTGAACTCATTGTCATGTTCAAGGAACCAGTTTGAGATGATATGAGCTTTGTGACATGGTGCATTATAGGGATAGACATGGTCAGTAACAATACTCAGGTAGACTGTGACATTTAAACCATGCTCAGTTTGTACTAAGGGGCCCAGAGTGTGCCAAGAAAATATCTCCCACACCATCAAACCACCACCACCAGCCTGAACCGTTGATACAAGGCAGGATGGATCCATGCTTTCATGTTGTTTACACCAAATTCTGACCCTGACATCTGAATGTCGCAGCTGAAATCAAGACTCGTCAGACCTGGCAACGTTTTTCCAATCTTCTATTGTCCAGTTTTGTTGAGTCTGTGTGAACTGTAGTCTCAGTTCCTGTTCTTAGTGACAGGAGTGGCCCCGGTGTGGTCTTCTGCTGCTGTAGCCCATCTTCTTCAAGGCTGGACGTGTTTGTGCATTCAGAGATGGTATCCTACATTCCTTGGTTGTAACCAGTGGTTATTTGAGTTACTGTTGCCTTTCTATCATCTCCAACCAGTCTGCTCATTCTCCTCTGACCTCTCACATCAACAACTGCTGCTCACTGGATATTTTCTCTTTTTCAGACCGTTCTCTGTAAACCCTAGAGATGGTTTTGAGTTAAAATCCCAGTAGATCAGCAGTTTCTGAAATACTCAGACCAGCCCGTCTGGCACCAACAACCATACCATGTTCAAAGTCACTTAAATCCTCTTTCTTCCCCATCCTGATGCTCAGTTTAAACTTCAACAAGTTGTCTTGATCACCTCTACATGACTAAATGCATTGAATTGAGCCATGTGATTGGCTGATTAGCTATTTGTGTTAACAATTTCCTGCCATTTTCTTCTTCCAGCTGAACGTCATGAAGAAAGCATAAATTGAGACTTCTAAATTTGCAGCTTCTATAGTTCAAGTGGTTCTATATTAACTGTCTCTGTTAAATGGATTAGATGTACAGAAAATAAAATTTATTATGGAGGTGCTTCGATAGCTCTCCGTGAACTGACAACTTTACTGCTTGTCATCGCCTCCTCTCTTACCACATAGCTTCCTGCCTTTCTCCACCAATACCTATCCAATAATGGCAGAACGAGAAATAATAAAAAAGGACAGTTTTATCCCGCTGAAATATAACCTACACACAATAAACTCAGCCAACATCCTGTTTTATTTGGAAATCATTCTTTAAGTCAGTTCTCAAGTAAAAAGCCGATACCTTTTCTTTGTCAGTTTGAGGGCTGCTCCAAGGCGTTCTCCCGTCTGGAGAACCTGAAGATCCACCTGAGGAGCCACACCGGAGAGAAACCCTACATCTGCCAGCACCCCGGCTGCCTCAAGGCCTTCAGCAACTCCAGCGACCGGGCCAAACACCAGCGCACACACCTGGACACGGTCAGTGAAACGTCAGCCATCACCTGACAGGTCGCACTTACGCGTCAGGAAACAGTTTAATGTAGCACAGGGTTGTATTTAATATGAAACCACTGGATTTATGCTTCTATAACGATACACACTTATAGCACTCAGCAGGGAGAATAGATCTGTTTATTATAAGAGAATAATAAAACCATTCACATGTGAAGATATCAGCAAATTGAATTAGTTTCCTTTTACACCTTCCTCTGCATAGATGAATGGATGAATATCAGACTCAAAGACCTTTACTTTCAACACATGAGCAAATAAAAGTAAATGATCCTCGAACTTGCGTCAGCTTTTTCCTCCATCTACAGTAACAACTTTAAATGATGAAACTGATGGCGAAATTCATCGGAGGATCCAGGGAAGTGCGGCCAGAGTGTCCCTCACAATCTCAGCGGTAATAAATTGAGATTACAACTGCAAACATAAGATATAAAAATAAACCTCTGATGTGGCCCGGGAGAGAACAGAACCCCGATTTCTTCCTCAAAATCCAAACTTTTTTAATCATTATGACTCCCTATGAGGGTACCACGTGCCAAATATCCGGCCGGTGTTACTACTTATTATTCTGTGAAAGTAGTTTATTATCCAGTGGAAGAATGATGATTCATTTATTTAAGAGTTGTACTAAAGTATAATTTTTATGTGCCTTCATCTGTATTTGCTTCGGATTTACGCGGAAATAACTTTTGTGAACCATTACTGTTTTTCTTTATCTGCATTTCCGTCAAGGTTATTGAGTTTCCTTGTTTTTCCGTAGGTTCAATGAAAGGTGGATGCTTAAAATGTCCAATTATTTCATATTAAACCGTGACCAAATCTGTAACATGGCTTGTTAACAGCCTCCTATCGCAGACTGCCTGCTCAACTTATTGTTGGTTACTTTTTGTAACCCCAGATTCTATGAGTAATGGTAAGCATCAGCACTGTATATTAGAGAGAGTCTGGCCAACTCCAATCATGGGCACCATGTTAGATACATCGGGCCTATGAATGTTATTGCCAACGTCTGTCAATATATAAAAGGCCCTCACTTAAATATCTCAGCGTCTACATACTTTAAATATCTTAAATGAGCCTGTAAAATGTTTTGTAGCCCAATCACCTTGTCAGTCATGGAGCTGTGTTTACCTTCTCCTCAGTCTCTGTGTTCATCCATCGCTGTTAAAAGTTTGAAATTACCCTTAAAAATTGTAATTAATACTCAGAAATAGTGAAAATTAAACTAGTCTTACTGGTATTTAGTATTAGCATTATAACATGAGCACGTTAGTGGTAATTATCTCAAAGTGAAGTACACGCTTAACTATGTTTGCTACTTAGTCTTCATGTTGTGGCATTATTGCCTCATATTTCGGAAAACAAGAAAAGACACAATTTTTTAGCAGCACATTGGTATTTTTATTGATATTGTAGTCAAAAAAATGACTTAAATGCTATTACACTAATGATATAATGGGACATTTATGTAGAATACACACTGTTGGCTGCATAGTATGAAATATATTCTGTAAATGCACAAGTTTCTTAAACAATTATTTAATATTGCTGATAATGAATGTGTGCAGGGCTCTTAACCCACATGAAATCTGTTTTAGGGTTGCTGCTCCTTTTCCTGCATAGCCGCCTGACATACAGACTAAATTCCTTCAGATTGTGAAACTGCATACCTACAGTGGATTTATCCTACAACCCACAGTTATTTTTACTCCTGCTGACAAGCTACGAGGATTTAGCAGTAATCCAGCCGATCAGATCTCTTATTACACGGATCGAGATGGAGCTACACGTTGCACTCCGCTGTTATTACAGCAAGAGCCGAAAGTAATTTTCTCCCTTTTGTGGTTTCACGCTGGCTAATGGCGGCTTCGCAGTTGCGTCACAGATCAAGAGTCAGACACATCTGGCGCCATCACGGAGGCCCAGTGGAAGACTGTCTGAATGTAAACAACAGTAACAGTATAGGAACCAAGAGAAGATTTAGATTAAACAGCCGGCATCATGTTACTGGTCTTACACGTTGAAGTAAAAAGGAAGTCAGCCTCACTCAGACGTATATTTCATTAATTAAATGTGGCCTGCATGTTGTCGTTGTACTATCAAACGTAACCGTAGCATGAATTCTGTTGTTGTGTACTACCGGCTGATTAGTCTGTCCATTCATCCATGCAGCCATCTACAACCATTTATCTGATAGAGGGTCATTGGGTTGCTGGCGACTCAGCCAGCTGGCATTGGGCAATAAAAGCGACTGCCTGGACAGCCTACCACCAGTCTATCTCAGTCTGTGGTTTTCACCCAGCCAATTGGCAAAGATCAAGGCAACATTCTCAAGTCAAATCGGGGTCAAATGTGGTCTACAAGGTCCACCTCTGCATGAACGCCGAGCATAACTGGTTTATTACGTACCAGGAAGAAGTGATCTAATGTGGTCCAGTGTGATAATGTGTATGTTGACATGTTCTAGTGCAGGTTTTTCAGGCCAAGGACCCAAAACTGATGGAGGGATTAAGTAGGGACCCCCTACCTACTACTATAAATATACATTATTATTATCATTATTGCATTCTGTATTTGACTATTCAAATAATACACAAGTTCAAATGAAAATAATTGTCAGATTCAAGTTATAACTTTAAAGTGTAGTATGGATAATGAATCACCAAGCCGTTTTAGCCTCAGTAGTGGGCTGATGGAAGCAAGCTAGCTATACTCTTAGCGTCTCTTCTGCTAATGGATGGATTTCAACTTGGGACTGAATAGACTCTCGGCCAATTGCAGGGAACCTGAGTCAATGTGTAATTGTAATATGTGTAATTAATCTGCCTCAATTGATCCCTTTACTAAAATATGTTGTATTTAAAGAAATTTAAATTTATGGGGGAAAAATAACACAAATACAGTACATTATCAACTCATGCTAAAGCTAGTATTACATGGTGCAGCTTACAGCTATATGAATTTTAAACAAACCGAAACATAAATCAATGAATTTAATTTATAATATAAATGTACTTCCACTTTACAAAGAGCAAATTCACACATTCTTTTCTGGACTATATGAACTTTAAACCAAATAAGTGCATCATATACTTCAGTGACTAACAGTTTGTATTTAACGCAACAAATAAACTTACAAGTGATGCTTCCACAAGCTCAAAGGAGAGGATGATATCATATGAAACACTGATCCGATCCCTTTGTCCGATAGTAGGAATGTGCTGCTCTCAATTAAGTCACATGACAGCCACATCCTGTACAGACGGGCTACTTCCTGTCTACACCAAATCACCACTAGGAGGTGCTAAACACTGTTTACAAAATCAAAAGTCTGGGTCAGAACAACCTTGATATTCTACATGAAAATTAAAATTAAATTAAAAAGATTTTCTTATGATTTACAATTGCACTCATTGACATTTAGACATTCCCAAGTGTTTCAATGAGTCACCTATCAAGGGTTCAAGTCATAAACTGTAAATAAAGATGTCATCTATTGGCAGAGAAAAATGGTGAGGCTAGAATTACGGGGATACAGGCGCCGCCATCTTGCATTTCATTAATACTGCAGTCTTCTCTAACTTCACCAATCACAAAGAAATGTTGAATTATACACCATATTTATTTATTTTTTTAATGAAACAAACACAATTTTGGATTTAGACTTTGTAAATGCTACCTACCGATTACAAATTTTCCCCCACAGAGCTTAGCTAGCTAGTTGTTTTGACGCTACTACTCTCAATAAAAATCCCTGGAAGGAGTGCAGAAGGTGCATTTTAGAAAGTTTCAATCATGGCTTTCTATCGTGATGTCATGTAGCGTCAAATAACTAAAATTAAACTCATCAGACCACCCATCAGCGTTATATTAACTAGCTAAAATGACAGATACAACCTTTGACGTGTACTTTAGTGTTTTAATTCAGCCCAAGTTCCATCCGCTAACATGGAGGGGGTGGAGCTTATATGACTTATACTGCGCCCTGACACCAGGGGGAGCTCTACTTCCTGTTATGTCTGTCCAGAAATACAAGGATATGAGTGGAGCCATGTTCATCCCAGTAGTGTCTGGTAGTATAGCGCCACCTATACTCCTGCAAAATCACTTTTGATTTATAGCCTGGTTGCAACGGATGTTAATGTGCTGATAGTTGCACTGTTCAAGCTATCTTCTTAGGAGGAGCTCAACATGCTTTGGTTTAAATTCTGAGGAGCTGTGACATTGTCCATCTTTATATACAGAATATAATTAAATTATTTGGATTTCCAGTCTATTAGTGAGGCTCAGAGGTTTGTTCCTGCGGTCCATGGATGTATGTATGTGTAATATCTTGGCACACATGCTACGATTGCACACCGATACGCCTGTTCATGAATTAACCGTATCTCTCAATCTGCTCAGTCACTTTAAATCCCATTACTCTTCATTTATTCTAAGTTTAGAAAGACAGTATTTCATTTTAAGTTGATTTGTTTAGACTCAGGGAGCGCTGAGTTGGTCTCCAAGGGAATCGTTTTCTGGAATAGTTTCGAAAGACCAAGAAATTGCCCAACTTTTTGACAGCTATTGTAGATCAGTTCTGGCTCCGGTGCCAGATCTATGTTGGAATTACATGTCTGAAAAATGTAATTTATTGTGTAGTTAGTGTGTAACACAAAAAGTGAGGACCGTAGAAAAGAAGTAATAATCACACTTTCTTGATTCTTATTGAAGTGACACCTGTCTTTAGACTCTTTCATTTTAAAATAACTTTTTAACACTATCATGAATTACATGATTTGTGTTGTCCTGAAAGCTACAATTTCTCCAAATTGTAGCAGCTGTAATTTAATAAACCGTGGTTATTAGTTATTATTCTGAAATATATTCGCTACGTTTGCTTTTTGTGTGTGTTGTGTGTGTGGGTCATTATTTTTACCGAGTTAGGAACCCATGAACCTATAAACCAGTACATGTGTTTTCATGAAATCCTAATTGACTCCACCTGTTGAGCGCTCGGCATTGAAAACGGGAGAAAAATAAATCTGTCAGCGATTTGAATCAAGGAAATTCACTGGTCTAATCGCACAGCTTTTGATCAAATTGTGAAATGCAGGCCACTCAACATAACTTATGGGCTTCTTGTTTACTTTGGAACGACTCCATGTAGCGTAGCCTCGTTTAACCTCACAAAACGTTTATTTACACCAAAGAAACAGTGTGCAGAAATAAGTGTCGTTGTATTTATTCACATATTTTAGATTTACCTTATGAATAAAATGAATTACAGCTTAATCCTTCTTTCTCTTTACCTCTTCACGCTCACAGATGAAGGGTAAGTACACTCCAGTCTCATCTCTGGGCGCATGAGCTCATTGTGTAAAACGTTGACTTAACTTCGTGACCTCCCTTGTCTCTGTTAGACCAGTTGTCACAATCAGAAACCACATTTACAACATTTATACCCAATTTTTATGTAAACAGTGTGGATTTGACTCAACCCAAGTTGTACTGTTGCCTGTAGACATAATTTACGTTTGACGCCATATCCAGTGTGACTGATGGTTTGGTCAGTGAAGTCCTAACTTATCCTCATACATTTTGGAATAGAAAAGACAGGTTTCAGTCTTTATTTCTTTATTTCCGATCACCTCAGCAGCGACTATTCTTCCTGGGGTCACATTAAATGCACTTGTAAAACAACAATTATAAGTACAGATGGAGTTAACAAATTCATATTAAATGACAAATACCATCTTCATTCAAAAATAACACCAACAATTATCCTAAATGAGAAAAAAAATGTAATAACTGACTTAATTCTTCTTAACAAAGTCAAGCAAAGATAAAAACAAAGCAAACCTTAATTATGCCTTTCCTCAATTTATTAGTTGTACCGTTTTATAAATCATAAATCCAATAGGTTTAATATTTTTATTTTACTTTTTGCATTTCCATTAACAATATTTGTCAGATTTTGGTGTTAGACCCTCAGTAGTGAAGGATAAATCACTTCTATTTCTTTAAATAGCAATATTTACTTTGAGTGTGTAAGAGAACGTATGAATATACTTTCAATAATGGTGTTTGATTCTTTTGGTATGACAGGGGGAAAAGGTAAGATTTTAAATACCTGACGTGTTTCGACTGTCACCTGAAGTCTTCTTCATCTGGTAGAAGTGACGTGTCATTTAAAAACTTTACAGGAGGAACACCTGTTTAAAGTCTTACCTATTCCCCTTGTCTTACCAAAAGAGTCAAACACCATCGTCGACAGTTAAAAGAAGACAAATTGAACGTTTCTGAGGTTTAAACATACTTAATTTATGTTGTTGTGGTTTGTTCACAGAAGCCGTACGCCTGTCAG
The DNA here is from genome assembly GCF_022458985.1 of Mugil cephalus. NCBI lineage: Eukaryota > Metazoa > Chordata > Actinopteri > Mugiliformes > Mugilidae > Mugil > Mugil cephalus. Next base: position 8,500,410 of record NC_061776.1, read on the forward strand.
ATCCCAGGATGCACCAAACGCTACACCGACCCCAGCTCCTTACGGAAACACGTCAAAGCTCATTCAGCCAAAGGCCTTCAGGAGAGAGAAGTCAAGGTACCGGCAGCAAATACGTTCTCATGGTGCGTTACATTTACCTCCGAGTTCAGAAGTCGGCACTGGGAATGACGTCACACCTGAGTTATCGGTGTTGCAGTTACAGAAGTCAGAAAACTAGATGGGGGCATCCATTAAAGCTCTTGCCTTGTCCGAATATAACTTGTGTGTTCAATATTTATATTGTTTGAGTGAAGAGTGAAATTAAATTAAAAATAAATAAATAAATCTTGGTATTACCTAAGTTCATTGCTATAATGTTAAACTAAATTTAGGCTCTTTAAGTTACACAAATTGTACATCAAACAGATAATTTGAACCAACTACAAGACCACACAAGGCAAAAAATGTATAAAAATATCCAATGGTTTTAACTGTGTAATTTAACCAGTTTGCCACGATGGTGTTTCGCACTGTTTTGGTTTTACCAGGTTTGGTTGTTTTTAGCCGATGTTAGCGCAACATGGGCTTGTGGTTCCCATATAACACATGAAAAACTTAAATTACACTATAATAGCATTTCAACACATGGAAAAATACTGTCTGCACGACTGTTTTAATGCGACAAAAGCTAATCAGAAGTACTAATAAACAGAATATTACAGGAGCTTCTAATTACTGTTTACATAGGGGGTGGCCATCTTGGAAACCCAACTCAGGTTCTGTGACTTTCTGAGTAGAGAATCCGACTTTGGGGGACGTCCAGTTAAAAATTCCAGCCCGCAACTCGGAAATTCCGACTTCTGAGTAGGAATGGAACGCACCATCACTACGTGGACTTTAACGTGACAACAAAACACCTCACACATCTTTCAGAAAACTTCTAAAAAACCTTGAGCAGCAGCAAGTAGAAAAGGATTTAGGAAAAACTATTCTAAAAGGCATTATGGGTTAATTTTAAGATTTTTTTTGGCTATTTTTTACTTTAATGCTACGGTGTATTGACACTGCTGATTAAGTTAGAGAAGAAAATGTCTTTATTTTGTAGCGTATCAAAGTTTTAAATGTGTTTTCTATGGCAACAGTCCTCCTCTGGCAGGTCACGATGTACTTTAGATCAACCAGTCACGATTATTTGCCAGAACAGAAGAAGAGAGCAACACTGGTGACTAGGGCTCGATTTTATGATTCAGATTTTGATTTGAAAGATTTGATATCGTTTCATTTTTTTTTTTTCAAAAATAAAAAAATAAAAAAATGGAACAGCATATGCAAGATGTGCCAAGTAGTGGTTAAATATTGTGAAAATGCCACTGAGACAGAGTGAAACTAGAGCAGGAGTAGGAGGATGGAGGAGGTTGTGGTGGAAAAAATGTGAGTTACAAATGTGATCTCTAATTTCTCTGGAAGGAAAAAAGTAGAACTTCGAGAGAATCCAAGAGAGGTTTCTGGAGCTTCAGATGAAAATAAGACTTCAAAGGAAAGATTAGTGTCTGACAAAGAACAGATCGATAGCAAGGACAAACATGAATTAGCAGTGGTGTGACTTTGCCCTGATGAAGAGCACTGAAAGCAGAAATTTAACCAAGAAGCTGGTGTTTATGTAATGACAGTCACCACCAGAAGGGGGAGACAAAAGCGCCACACTGCAGCTTTAATGAGTCATTTCAGTAGAGATAGGAACGCTGAGAAAGACATGCAGCGAAGTGTGGTTTTAAACTTTTATGGGCCGAAGACAAATGGTAAACAGATGGACTTGTCAATGTGTCAAAGCCCTGAGACACCAGAGCAGCTCCACACTATAAAACATGATGCACGAATTAAGTGGCACCAACTAATTATTTCAGCTTAACATCGAGAACCTACATCTTTTATCAATTCAGCTTCAAATGTGTGGTTTATATTTTCGGACCACTTCAGAACTTAAAACACAAGTTGTTCTCTGTGATCGATTTTGAGTGAAACATCATCATGGCATTAGCAGACTTCCCAGCGCAACACACAATGAAAACTCCCCAGAGACGTTTCAGTACTTTGAAGAAAGTGTTCATGATGGAAACTGGGTTTGTGTTTTCAGTACATGTTAAATTAAAGCCTGATTGTTTCTTTTTATTATAATGAAAACAGTACAAACCTCGATAAATGCTCGCACCAAACTTGGTACATTATCTGAAGTTATTGGCAGCAGCTTTGCATGATGTTTTTGTTTTGAGTTTGGTGCAAAGATTTGATTGTTCAAATTGACTCAAGGAGAATCTGTCTGAAATGATTGTCAGGCTGAACACTCTTAAATCTACTCAACTGGTTTTCTCAAGTTGAGTCAAACATTGTAAAATTACCAACAAAAACTGTCACTGCAAGTGTTTCCATCCGTCCCATCCTCTTCCCAGATTTATAATACACGTTTGCCCATAAAGTAAGAAATGAAATTGTTGTGACAATGTGATTTAAATAAACAGGAATAAAAAGAGGAATGTGTGAGGAAAACCAAAATTATTTATGGGCAACAGCGTAGCTTCACCTGATTTCCTTCTTTGCGGATGGACAAGACTCGTGTCTGTGAAGGTTCCCAGTAAAAACAAAACTGAGACTACTGGACGTGTTTGACTTTTCTTGAAGATGATTCATCCTCATCATCAAGTTGCTTCTTTGTTTCTAAATGACCGGAGGGAGTTTTTTTATCTGAAACATCTGTGGGTTTCAACATTACACCAGCAATTAGAGGATGCTGTTCAGATTAACCTGGTGGTTTTCTTATTTTCCACAGTTAGCGCTACTCTAATGAGCCTCCTACTGCAGAAGCCACTTACGATGAGTGGTGAACGTCTTCAAGAAAACTCAGCAAGTCCAGTTGATTTTGGATTTTGGTCAGAAAAGGGAAATATTTAGTTTAGTTACTCAAGGCGACTGCAGTGAAACAGCAAATATTAGTGTATCAGCTTCGTGAACCCTGAAACTTCAGGTACAAACCAGACGGCAATCTCCAGGTCTGAGCAGTGAATCACGTGTATAAGTGCAAAAAGCTGCAGTTCATCAAGTGGCCACTTGAGGCTCCAAAAGGTAGCAAATTCCCATAGACCCCCATTAAAAAGTCCAACTTTACAGCAGTATTAACCTCCTGAGACCCGAGCTTTTGTTTGCAATACATTTTCTCCAAGGTATTTGGTATCAGTAAGACCTTAAAAATGAAGCATCATTTTTGAACAGGAAGTCGTTTTTCGAAAATAAACAAAGTCCTCATATGTGGACGCGGGGATTATTTTGCTGTATTTTATATTAAAGTCACCAATGTGTAACAAAATCTAAAACTGTTTATTATAGCACAAGAACAAGGCTGTGCAAAGACAGAATTGCAAACAATGAAATTCCAACATCCTCAAACAAGTACTTAGCTAGTTAACGACATTGTAGCTTGCTACTATTGACAGAATTCAGACAGAAGTCATGTTGAACTAGGAAAGTTAATGAGCATGAGTAAACAAATTTCAACAGTAGAAATTGATGAGGGTTTGTCTCATGATCTGCCGCAAGACGAAAAACTTAATGTCCCCAAATGAGGACATACAGCCTTAGGAGGTTAAACACGTTTACAGCCTGGTACAAATAACAATTTATTTCACTATTCATGACAACTGTACGGCGGCTGATTTTTCGTCTATTTTTTATTAATAAAAATAAAAATAATAATTCTGCATAATTAAGGGCATTCCCGCTTTGAGTGACAGGTGGAGAGTTGGGTGGGTGGGTCTCAACGTTCAGGCTGCACCCCAACAGGACCTCCATGTCCATATTTGGAGTAACATGGCGACCGCAGGCTCCGCCCATTGCAGGCTTTATTTTCAAGGTTCAGAATCCAATGGTTGACATCACGATGGGTTTGGTCACAACATATACAGTCAATGGTACAAACTCGCAAGATGGCGCCACCCATATCTCCGGGGAAATAGTTTGGCCAATGCAAGAAATTGGGGACGTGCTGTGAAACAATGAACAATCCCAATCTGTTGCTTCTTTTGCAGTTGATTGAAGTCAACATCCAGTTTAATGATGAATGAGATGTTTTGAGGCGCTTTTTAAACTCAAAGTCCAACAACACACATGTCCTTTTTTTTTTTTTTTGTATGAACAGTAAAATGGGTCTTTGTGAAAGAAGTTTCAATGAGAAAATGGACTCCTCCTAGGTCAGTGTTTAAAGGTCCTGTTTCTGAGGAGATGGAAAGCGTGAGCATGTTTATAATTCAGTAGGATGAAATACAACAAAACAAAGTATTACACACACTCCCTGGAAGTCAGAATAGGGAGCCTATTGTTCTGCTTTATCTGGGCCTTATTTGTTTTCTATGGACCGTGAGTGACACTGGAGCTTTGTGTGTATTCCCATGCCTTGTTTGGTTTAAACAGAACCACGTGTGCTTGTAAGTTGTGACAAGGCCGACACGCCCTGAGCTGCAGCAGACCCTGTGGGGCTCTGAAAAACATGCACTTCATAAACTCCTCACGGTTATGCATTTGTTGGAGACCATGTGTCACGGCCGCTGATGTTTGCATCTTCATAAACACTGGTTTTGGGCGGACATTTCTCGCTGATTGTTCATGCCTCTTTTGTGGTTCCTGGGTGTCCTTCGCGAGCTTCTTCTGAGACCTGAAGTCTTGGATGGAGTTGTTTGAGAATGTCCTGCGGGACGCTCTGTTAATGTTGGATAATAAAGTAAATTATCTTGCCTTAACTTTGTTAGAACGTTTTGGAATAAGATTGCCCGGCATGATTTCTGGATTTCAAAGCTCGGGGAAGATATATTGCAAGATAAAACAAGAACCAGGCATCTGGTACAGGCATTACTCCTTTGAAAAATGACTAGTAGAAAAACGCCTGCGGACAACTCACAGCTCATGTTTTCAATTGATCTAATGTATGTGATCACAAAAGTCAATGCTTTCAACATATCTAGCTCCACGGGAGTTGAATTGCCCAACACCATAGTTAAAAGGCAATTTAGCTGCAGGTTTAGCATCACTTGTCTCATCCCTACACTCAGGCGTTCATCCAAACATCCTCATCAGCTGTATCTGCTTGAGCATCTGTGTGTTATTGTGTGTTATTGGCAGGTTCAGGTCCATACGGCGCTGGAGTCGGACATTTTGAGTGATTGCCTGGCGAGGCAGCACCTCCACAGCTCTGCGTCCTCCCACCAAGAAAACAGCTCACCTTTACCGGCCTTGGATGACTTCACAGGTACACGAAACGATAGCAAAGCGTCTCCGTTTTGCCGTTCTGCAAATGGGTAAAAACAAAGACATGGGTAATTTCCCAAACACCTGGCCCGTTAAGCTGTCTCCTTCATTTTCTCCCATAGCCTCATTTGCTCCTTTTCCTTTCCCTCCTCTCTCATTCCTCCGTTGATAGCTCATCATGCCAGTGTTTACCTTGTCCAATTACCGGGCACTGACTGTGGGCAAGTTGGCCCTCACCCCGCCCGTCCTTCAGCTTCTCCAAACCAGTTTTCCAGCCAAGCTCTTTTTCTTTCCCTTTCAATGGCTGAACCAGGATCAAGAAGCTGTCAGGTACACTGAGGCTCAGTTGGCAAAAGGGAGGAGAGAGCGTCCAGGAGAGCTGTCCATGTCTATTACTTCAGACTACTTGCAGTTTTAACCAGGAGACTTTGAGGGAAAAGCCTTAAACGGCTCACTCCGAGCTATGTTTATTCAAGGCGAAACAAGCATGTCAGTGTTTAATTTTGAAAATGTCCCAAGAGGACTTTGTCTTTATCGAAAATGTATGTGCGCTGGATTTCAGGTGACACATGCTATCCTCGTCAGCTGTGTTTAGACTCAAGGTGTTGAAAGCAGTGCTGATGACATGCAGGTACATGTGTTGCAGCTTTAAAACAACAGCGAAAAACAAAGCTAGTATTAAACACTATAGTCCCAGTAGCCCTAAAAAAAAAAACTATGAAAATTTTTAAGCTTTCTCCTCTGCGGACAACAACAGCTGTGGCTTTATTTTGAGTTTCATCAGAATAAAAACAACAAAAAAACTGCCATTAAAAACTCTGTGTACCTCTATTGGAACATTTTCTCTTTATCATCTGATCATCTGCACGCTCACTGTTTCAGATACTCGTGTTTCCACAATAATATGCCAAAATATTGTAACTAAGTAATTGCTAGCACCATTAGCCAGGTAGCTGCTAGCGTTGTTAAAAGAACTTGTGTCATTTAATTATTTTTATTTCATATATTTTATTAATAAAAGCTTCCAATGTTATCAAAATAGGGATTTGATATGTGATGAAAAGAATATTAGACTCAGCTCTGGCCTGATGAAGTGGATTTCAGGCAAAAGTAGTTAAGCTAACTGTGCTAGCAACAATGTGTAGCTATATACTTATTCGTATTGTACTAAGGATATGGTCAGTCAATTTGGAAGCGGAATTTCTTGCAGGAGACGTTTTTTCTTTGGACAATCTGAAACATTTTTTTTTAAGCTGAGTTGCTGTTGCCTTTATTATACCTGTTGCTAATCTATGCTAACTGCGCTAGCAACAACATGTGGCTACATAAGGCTATTTGACCATATTTTGTGATTTTTGTCCATTGTTAATTTTCAACTAGCAATGCATATGGTCAGTCAACACAGTGGTAAAAATATATTTTATATATATATATATATATATATATATATATATATATATATATATATATATATATATATTATATTTTTTTATTTTTATTTTTTTAGACTGGGACACTGTCACTCCTTTTGCCTGTTGCTAATCTAAGCTAATTGTATTTTACCAATTTGCAAATAGTCAGTACAGAGATAAAATATGTTGCAGTGGTAGTTTTTATGGACAATTTGTTGCTGTTGCTCCGTTGCTGATCTAAGTTAATTGTGTTAGCAACAATGTGTAGCTACATCTTCAAACGCCTTGGATTGATTTTTGTTTGTGTTTTGAACAAATGGAGAAGAAACTGCACAAACTTCCTAAAGTTCTGTTCTGGACCAAACTTTCATTGAAGTTAAACTCACCTGTTGTTCTCTTTCAGGTGTGTACTCAAACAGCAGCACCGCCCACAACAGAGGGAATTCAGAGTTTCTGCCTCCGTCAGTCGATAGCTGCTCCAGCTATCCGGGCCTGGAGGGAAACTTTGACGCCAATAGGCCAATATCTTCAATGACGAGCCCGAGCAGCATGAGAGAGGGGTGAGTGTAAGATCAGAAGAGTTGAAGTCGGATTATGTTGCATCCCAAAAGTCATTTACTCACTAATGCAGAGAATATCGATTGGAAACAATCACCCCTGGAAAACAGACCAGTTTCTATAACAAGCCTTTAGCTCTTCTGGAGTAACAACAGTAGTTAAACTAGAGGCAATTTTCCACGCTTGTCTTTCTCATCTCACATTTCTCCCCCGTGGATTTACCATGTTGCACCATTAAGACTATTTTCTTTTCGTAATAATGATAAACAATAAATGTCAAAAGATATTTTTTATTTCCTCATGTTCCCTCTCATGTCCTCTAACATGAGGTTTCTCTTATTCCATTGGATGCAGAATAGTTTAATGATATTTAATGATCTACCCAGAGGCAATCTTGGTCAGTTGATCCAAATCACAAAAAAAATAAAATAAAAGAAAGAATTAAAAGAAAGAAACCAAAAAAAAAAAGAATATTTTCCCGCTTACCCCTAGTGGTGTCTGGCAAGGTCTTGAATTATCTACTTCTGGGATTTTTCCTGTCAACACAACACAAAGGAGCTGAATGGGAATACGTTTGGCAATTTTCATTGTGGGCTATTTTCTACTTAAGATAAAAATAGCTGAAAGTGACCATTGTTTTGTACTTCTCTTTGGATCTGTTCTTACAGAAACACATTTTTGAGGGTTTAACCCCCCCGAAAACTGTTCCCTTTAAATGTTTTATTTATTAGACAGATGTGCAGTGTACATTAAATCGGTTTTGAGCAGTCCCTCCCCGTGCCAAACTTCAAAATAATGTCAACCTCAAATACGTGGACTCTATCAAATCCTGGTTTTGTGACCCTAAAGATTTTACAATTACTTTGCTTTCTCTCATGTCTGGACAGCACATGCCCAGAAACACGGCCGACCGATGTGAGCGTATGCATTCTTGAATAAACCAGAGACATTATCACCAGAGATGGAGTTATGGCTTTGCGGTCGGGCTGATTGGGTAGTTGGAGGCCGCAGAACTTATGTGTACTGTAAACTGAGACAAATTTTGTCTAGCTTAGTATAAAAGCAGAAGTGAGACGTAAAAGATACAGCTGAATGCCTCCAGGGCTTCTGGACAATATGGCCCCAAATCGTTGGACATTTGCCCGTTTGCCCGTAAACTGACTTTAATTGGCGCTACGGTAACAACAAAGAGGTTTAGTGGTCTAATAAATGATATAAAATCTTCACATAATACACGTTGTTTCACGTCATACTGTCCAGTTGTTTTCAATTGGACTGTAGCCCTTGGCTGAGACGTTAAGATTGATTGTTTTCTCTAAACACAAATTCAGACCTAGAAGCTTGAAGGTTAATGGTTCACCTTGGGGAGGAAATGTTGACAAAACCATTCCAAGCAAAGTATTTAGTCCATGGACTGGTTATAAATATGGAGCGACAAAGTGACAGTTCCGTAGACGTAGAGCCAAAATATCTTGGAAATGGGGGCCGCCATCTTGTGCTTGTGATGTTATTTGCGACCACAGTTGGGTTGGAAAACGTGGTATTGAGGTCCCGCTTCCTGCACGGGCCATTGACTGTATATAAAGATGGACATGACGGTAACCGTAAGATTCCTGGAGAACAGTTCTGAAGCTTAATGTGTTGGCTCTGGCTGTCATCGTCTTACCAGTGCCTGGCTCTGTCTAACTCAAGGCTAATTCACAAATAGTGGGACATGAGCGGATCCGAGAAAAGTGAATGACACAGAGGCAAACAGGCTGACGTGCCACGCAAAGCAAACAAGTAATGTGTATAGAAATTCAACCCCAGTACGACTGTTTGTTTTTGAACGCAGAAATTGGCTACAGAGGGCAAAGCCATTTTTTTTATATATATATCAGGTTGTAAATATGTTTATTTTTGCTGTGAAGTTGAATGTTTTACAGGTCTTTGGGGCTTTTGTAGCCTCAAGTGGACATAAGAGGAAGTGCAGCTTTTGAGCACCTCAAATAGTTGGACAACTAGCCCTTAATTAAGCATCCGTAAAAGTCCAGCACAAAAAAGAGACGTGAAGTTCGCCAAACAATGGAGTTGCCATCCAGGACAGTTGGGTTGGCTGTCATTGAGTGAGAGCAGAGGTGCGCCTTGAACAGGTCAACGCAAAAAAAGGCAAAGTGAGAACTCACACACAGAAAGGTCTCAGCTGGCCATCGGGATGGAAGTGCAGACTGTATAGAGCCCTTGTAAACAATGTTTTTTTAAGGGGCGGGGCTTAGTTGGAGGCAAAACATCTCAAACACAATAGAGTGTAAACGCATGTTTTAGTGAATATACTAATACACTCACTCTCCGAGACCGTGAGTATTAATTTAAAAAGTTGACTCTGACTGATGGAATTACATTCACTCTCACTACACTCTCACTCACTGGAGGGACGATTTGACCAAAGGAGGACACAGAGGAGACGAAGTCTGGTCTGTCTTTATCAAATGAAGCCTTTCCAACAAAGATATTACAAGAAATAAGTTAAACCTCTGTGGAGGGTAATGTAGTAAATGCAACTTCTGCTTGGATACACACAGGCTAACATGTGTCTTTAGCTTGCTGTTAGCATTAGCACGTAACAAGAATCTCCTAAATAATGATTAACTTAACGTTATTTCAGCCACGATTTAGTCTAACCATAGCGCTATCCAGACTGAAACTGATGACACGTAATAATCTTGATCTTATCTGATATGAAGCGTGGACATTGATGATCATCTCACTCCAATCCTCTCTTTTAATCGTGTTCAACCAAAGATAAAACTTCAATTTAGTGTTTTTGATATTTCGGTTTGGACCCCGAAAATACAACAAGACGACATTTTAATGGTTGACAGTGACAGTGTTTCCCTCCGTTTTGCCTCCCTAACGTTGTGACATCACAGTGATGTAGGCCATGAAGGGCACCATGACAGTTCCTCAGAAGTGAAGCCAAAAACATGTGGCGCTCCCCCTGGTGGCTGGCTGCAGCATAGGTCGTAAGCTAACTAAAACACTTAATGTACACATCAAATAGTTTAGTTATTTTGTCGCCCGTATCCTTGGAAATATAGCGTCAGTTTGACCAATGAAAGGAAGTTGAGACGCGCCGTCCATATTTTATTCAGTCTACGGTTTGAACCCAGACTTATTGCCAAAGCCATCTTTCAATAAATCAAATGTGTCTGTTTTCCACAGCAAGCAGCATCTCAGCTTCTTTTGCCTCAAAGTGTGCAACCACATCTTCCATGAAGCTATGCACAATCTCCTCACTGACATCCCTTTATGGAGAGATGGCTGAGGATGTCATTGAATCCCACTAGTGGCCGCAGCGCGCGACGCCCTGCCAAAGGCAACAGCAGACAAGCACTTGCTCCCCCCCCCCCCCAAATGACTTAGTGAGACGTTTAATACGCGAAAGTAAATTCTCTTCGCTTCACGGCACAGCCGGCATCACGCTCTGACCTCATAGCCCGGTGGAGTGTTTACTCTGGCGGAGAGGGGACGCTTCGACTTATTTTAATACTTGGGGGATTCAGAAGGCCGCGCCGAGCCTTGTCCATCAGCGGGTATTTGTGATGTGCAGTGTTTGTATATTTTGCGGTCGAACGGGGGGGAGGCGGGTGTGGAGGTGGATTGGCTCTCCGGAGCAGTGTGTCATTCAGATACAGCCACACTAACCAGGATGGCTCTCAGACAGAAACACTATTATGCAGTTTGAAGGAAAGAGAGGTAATGAAGTTTACTTTGCAGAAGCTCCCAGTGACATTGGACCTAAAGAGTCGGTTTAACTGAAATGTTTGACATGTCGGCACATTATTCTATTTACTTTAGCTCTAACATGAAATGAGCATGCTGCAGTTTCTCTAAGTGCTTCATAACGCTCACATTAAATCCACATTAAACACATCTAATATAATCCCTTTTGATCCTATGTTGCGTAAATACAACTTTTCCTCGGCTAAAACTGAAAACAGACAAGCGGTGCCTCCGCTGTGTCGGTAACAACGCGAACATGGAGCAGAATATCTTAAAAGTCATGCTCGCTGGATTCTTCCCATTCCAGATAAACAGCAACAATGGCATCTGACTCCAGTTAAAAAGAAAAAAAAAGGCGAGTTGCCGGTAAAATATGATCAACAGTTTCCCGAGGTCGTGCTGACAGCTGCTCCCCCGGGCGTGGGCGCTCCACTGGGCACTCTGGCCACAAAAAAAAGACAGATCCACCCAGCACGGCTCAGACATCCCAGCTATGTTGTTGCAGTGTTACAAGAATGTAAGCTGTGGAGCGGCCCGCCGTTGTTTATAGTTAAGGTCAGCCCTGATGTTCGAGGGGGGGCCACCGATGGGGAATCCACGGACCTGCTGAATTTTTTGGGGGGCTCGCAGTCGTTGCAGCGCATTCGCGGTCGCACTATATCAAAGCCCACTTTGTTTACATAATCCTATACGGGGCCTGGTCCCTATTACCTCTGGAAGCCACAGCCATCTGTAACTTATATCAGTTTATGTTTCAGAAACTTCTTTTGATTAATCTTGGCTTTTACTGTGCTTCTCCACTGAAAGCAGAGACTGTTAAATTAAATGTAATAGCATTTGACATGGGAAATGGGTAATAAAGAGACCTGGGGATGATAAATGAGAGATATGTAAAGAAATCTCCAAACATTTTGCCCTTTTTTTAAAATTTTTAATAGCCGGTCAGAAGCGAGTATAGACAGTGTTTGGGCCGGCGGCCATCGATATCTGTGACAAGGCCTGGCTTGTTTATGAAGCCCTAAAAAACCTTCCAGCAGAAACCAAGGCTGTTTGACTCTCTGGGGACCGATACACTACAGTTCATCATCCAGGAGAGCTCTCAGGCCGCATGAAATGCTGAGAACGAGCTCTTTGAAGGAGGAAAAGAGGGGGGGGGGGGGGGGGGGGGGGACTCACATACCATAGTGGGGGTTTTCAGCTGCACATCTCCTTGGAGAGAGATTCAGCTCTTTCTTCTTGTCGACTTGGCTCCAGTGACTCATTCGTTTCCATGTTGAGTCAGGGTGTTTGTGCACAGTCAGCACATTCTTGCAGCGTAACGACGGATACAGCTCCGCACAAAGCCCGTCTACAGCCCCCCGCCCCCCCAAACACTTCCTTATATAAACTGGACTGTTTGTAGATGAGGAGTATTTACATGTTTGCTGTGTAGAACAGCTGCTGCCTCGCTAACGGCTAATGGTTGTCTGAACTTTTCACTCGGTTGTTGAAGATTGATTTAACACCACCAATGTACAACTGTATGCTACAGATAAGGGTTCAGCAGGAGTTTGAGCCGAGAAAGAGGTGCATTTTTTTATTCATTTACCTTCATCAACCTTTAAAAAAATGGTTCCTTTCAAAGTTAAACTTCCACATTTATCAGGTTTAACTGGTTAATAAATGGAAGCAGATGATGAATACATGAATCTTTTTAGTAAATATGAAGCTACAGACAACAGCTACTTAGCTTAGCTTAGCATAGCATAAACACTAGCTTCTGTCCAAGTAGACTCTGCCAATCAGCACCTCTCTGTTCACCTCTTAGTTTAGTTTGCTGACATTAACATTGGCAACATGTCGTCCACCAGATCCATCATTATGGATCCATAATAAATCCAAAACATCAGTCACAGTATTAAAACAACAAGCTGAAACAAAGGTAACTTGGCTTGGGACTCATCCAAGAGGCTTCTTTGTTGAGTTGAGTTGAGGTTTAAAAAGACCCGTTCGTGGCCTACATTGCTGTGACATCACAGTGTTAGCTGGAGGCAAAACAGAGGGAAGTTTGAGACGAACACTGTCTCTTTCAACCGTGAAAATGTCGTCTTGTTGTATTTTTTCATGTCAAACCCGAAAAATCTAAAACACTAATTTGAACTTTAAGCACATACCAGCCACTGCCACTCGTAGACAGCTTTGGTTTCGCTTTGGCAGAAAACCAGTGGTTCCATTCATTTCTTGTAATATCTTTGTTGGAGAGGCTTCACTTGATAAAGACAGACCCATCAGTGTGAGTGTATTCATGCCAGAACAGTTCATTGAAACATGCTAACCAGCATTTACAGGCGATGGTTTTTCACATCTTTTGCCTCCAGTTAAGCCCCGCCCCTCAAAAAAACGTCACAGTGTTTACCAACTGTGAAGGGGACTAAGGGAACGTCTTTAAGAAACTCTACTAGTCCAGTTAGAATTCTTTCAGCTTGTTTTTTGGATACACTATGACCAGGATGATTCCTACACATTATCCCAGTCACAACAGAACATCTTGACAAAGTGCTTCTAGTAACCGTAGAGCATTTAATCTGCTGGAAATAGAAGAAGACGAAGAAGAAGAAGAAGAGGAGGTTTTTCCTCCAACTTTATTGACAACAGTGAATTCCTTCGAAAGAAGATCACCAAAATGGAGACAACATTTTTTCTTTTCACTCGTGGTTTTTTAAGAATGTTTCTTTTATGTGCTAAGCTACTGTGACCAAGTAATTTCCCTCGTGGATCGTTAAAGTCTGTCTAAATCCAAGTCTAAGTTTTTATAATGTTGTTGAACAACTGGTTGTTTTTCTACTGTCCCTCCTGGAAACTCATCGTCTGATGTTTATCCCATGTGGTGCATACATGCTCAGAAAGAATTGATTTATTCCACCCACAGAGGAATGATCAGATCAGAAGCGGTTCCTGGCTTTTCAGGAGCTGATATTTTCCTGTTGAACCCCTCTGAATCTGACTGAAAGCTCCTTTAGATCAGTCTGTTCGGACCGAAGTGGTTTCATGAGGCATTATAATATTATCAAAAATTAAAATTGCTCCAGTTCTAAACCATTTTTACCTTTTAATGTTTTCAGTGTAGGAATATTTTTATGGTAATGCAGTACTTTATTTTGTGGACTGCGTAAATATTTATGTTCAGGTTCTAAATACGTAATCTATCACCAGGAACAGATCAGCGTCCTTGTTCGTATCCTCTGACGTCAGCCCAGTGAGCTCCTCCTCAGACCGAGTGGACGTGCGACAGCAGAGCTACCAGAAAACCTACAACCACCAGCAGCAAGTGTTCTCACAGCAGCAAGGTAGGGCCAGAGCTGCCCATGACTCCTCCCCATGTCAGAGCCACATGTGCTGCCTGATTTAATGCCGTCATCGTTTCCTCTTCCAAGGCTGTTTGTACGGAGAAGGAAAGGTGGTTCCACCGGTCAGTGACGGAGGTTTTGATCCTGCCAGTTACTTCACGAATCCATCCACCACTCACTCTACAGGTAAAAAAAAAACAAACAAACAAACATAAATCAGGAGAAATGTGTCAGTATGCTCCAAGCAAAGAGCTTAACCCCCTGAGATCCATTGTCCTCATATGGGGCTGTTAAGTTTTAGGTTTGTGGCAGCTTATTCTGCTTCATTTTGACCTGCTGTCCTCATAAGTGGACGTTTTTGTCTGCCATCTAGTGGCAGCGAAGGGTCAATACAGTAGTCAGTGTGTAAAAATGGGAATTAGTTGAAATTTCAGCTTCATCAGATTTTGTTCTTGATAAACTTGTTTAATTGTGCTTATTAACTGTTCTAGTTGCAAATTTAACAAATTTTGTCAATATTAACAAGCTACAAAAATTAGCAAGTACTTGTTTGGGGATGTTGGGGCTTCGTGGTTTGCAGTCCTGTCTTTGCTCAGCCATGTTCAGGTATTAAAATAAAGAGTTTCATAATGTGTCACTTTATTTTAATGCACAGTGAAATAATCCCTGTGTCCACATACTACCTCCAGTTCAAAGGGTAGTTTTTATACCTTTATGGGTCCCAGTAAAGTTACAAACAAAGTCTTGGGTCTCAGGAAGTTAATGATAAAATCAGTGATGCTCCTTCTCATTTCAGCTTTGGGAAAATTTAGGGTACAACAGATACAACAATCTGTAATTGTCAACTAATCAATGAACTTTATTCTCATTATATGTAGTTATACAGTAGTAATTCATTTTGAGTATGTGACCTCCAAAATAGCCTAAATATGATACTACTGATCAGTATATAAATCATATTTTGATTTAATTATTGGTTTCTCTGAATATCCTTGGTATTTTTTGAGGGAAATAATATCCTGCAATAACACAACCCGACACCAAATTATCAAATTAATCATTTTGTTAACAGCACCATCATCGTCACCGTCACTCACTTGCAGTTGTGTGTCTGGATGCAGCTCTCGCTTTTTTCCTCGGGCTTTGGGCTCCACCGACTCCTGTGGGGAAACGTGTTACAGCTTCGCCAGGTTGCAGCTGAAACTGTGTCCCATCTACTGGGAGTGAGGGAGAGTGGATAGAACGTTTTTAGGGTTTTTTCACCGAACAGCTGCTGAAAATGATGCAATGAGAGAACCACAGCAGCAGATTTATAGACTGGACAGTTAAGCAGTGAACTGGGCCGAGCTCTAGCCGAGCAGAGCAGAGCTGCGGATTGAACTGATGATATTTTGTAATTAATCACAGCGGGAGCCCCCATTCACATGGCCACAGTCTTTTCATATGGTTCTAGCTGCTTGAAGGGTTCATCCAGATTTATGCTTCTGCCTTGGATCTATGCAGAAACTGCAGAAAGTGGCTGACGCCATTGTAGGCGTTTATACAATGGTTGCTGGTTTTGTCGCCATTTATATTAACAATATAACAGTATAACCCTAAAACACTAGACGCTGACCAGACCTGCATGTTGGAGATGGAGCTAATAAATGTCGAACAATAGAAAAACGTCTAAGTGGATGACGTGTCGGAGGAAGACGGAAAGTTTCTGTACTTGTTTGGTTGCTGAGAGACGTGGATGAGGAAATGCTGTACCTGCAGCATATTAGTACCTTCACTGTGGATCAGCAGCAGAAGCATAAATGTAGCCTTAGAAGGGAAAAAAATGCTTTTGCAAAATGCAAGATAGCTGACTGACCTCCAACTCTTCACAGCATATAATGATTAAAATAACTCTGGTCTCATAAAAAAAGAGCTCTGCTCATGATGAAACTATTTCTTCCAGGGTTTGACTTGCTGCAGGACCTGCAGGGCCAGGCAGGAGGGGGCTACTCCATGTCTCCGTGCCCAGACGACAGCTTCCTCTTCCAGGCGGGAGGCGTCGATCGCTGCCTCAACCAGATCTACTCCATCTACCTGGACTCATGATGGCGTCCCGGATCAACTTCCACGAAAAAACTGGACACGAAACAGAGCCCGAATGATGACAGCATTGTCGAAGGGAATTTTAAGCTGGCAGAGGCTTAAAAAATAAAAAAAAAATGGTAGAAAATGCAGAGGAAATCTAGTGCAAATGTAAATAGCAAAGATATTTTTATTCAGAGATGACCGCAGCATTTGTGATCTGGATAGAATGAGCTGTGAGCTTTATTCTTTTTAAACTCCACCGATGAGGATATTTTGTGGCTTCCTGAAAGTATTAAAACAACGATATATAATGTAGCACTTCCCAGCTCGGGGTTGATAATTACACGCGCCACAAAACAACACAGCCACAATTAAGTCATTTCATTTTAACTTAACTAAAGCAATGCCGCCCCCTAGTGTCCTAATGACTGTACAGAATTATAAATAAAAGCGGTGGATCAGTGTGGATGAGACTGATAAAAAAAAAAAAAAAACCTGCACTAAAAAAAATATATATATAGTAATTCTCAACAATCAAACAGCAGCATAATCCTTTCTTTTTGTGATATTGTGTCTTGTTGCTTCTCTGCTTTATTACGTATGCTGTACAGTTGTTATCAGTGTTATATTCAGTGCGAAGGAGGTGTGCATCGTTTACAATAACTTCTCTGCACTCTTTTCAGTCTCGTCACTGAGACTTTAAGAAAGTGACCAACCAGAAAATGTTTACACTGATTATGTAGCAATTCAGAGATTTCTTATTATTGTAATTGAACAGTGTATAGACTGTATAAAAAAAAAGCATCTGTCTTTTATATCTAAATAAAAACAAACTGTTTGTATGTTGTTTGTTTGTTTGTTTTGTATATTTAGTTACAATCTACCTGCTTGTTCTCGGTTCACTTTTGCAGAATTTAAAAACGTTACAGCCTCGAGTTTGTGTTTTTTTATAAAGATCATCATCATAAAATATTAGTAAAAACTCACATTTCAACAGTGAATAAGTGTATTGTAGAAACAACCATTATGATGATTATCCAAATAAATTCACTCACTTTAGTTTCAACCTTTGCTGATGACTTATAAATCCATATTTATGATGTGAGTTATAAAAGTTATATTTTACATTGTTTTCTAAAGTCCAAAAATCTGAGACTATTTGTTGATATACTATCAACAAATGAATCTATTTGTGATGGAGTTAGATTGTGGCTGCTGTCATCCACATCACTGACATAAGGCACTGAGGTAAATACTGAAGGATTTAATTCCTTATATCTAGTTACAGCATCATCGGATAAGTGTGAACCATAACGAAATGTCTTTCTGATTTTAGTGTGATCTCTTACAGTAAATTCAAATCTTACAAGAGAATGATCAGTTATGAAAATATATAGTTAGACTTTCAGTTTCTATGCCATAAGTTAGTACAAGATCTAAGGTGTGATTGAAACAGTGAGTTGATTCATTTATATTCTGAGAAAAGTCAATTGAGTCTAATAATGACATAAAAGAGCTAAGACTGTCACTGCCAACATCAACATGGACGTTAAAGTCACCGACTATAATGACTTTATCTGTTCTAAGCACTAAATCACATAAAAGCTCAGAGAATTCTGCTAAAAATCCAGAGTAAGGAGGATACACCACAACAAAGAGAATTGGTTTTTGTGTTTTCCAGTCTGGATGAGCAGGACTAAGAGTAAGTCTTTCAAATGAATAAAAGCTTTGCTTAGGTCTAGGATTAATACATAAATCAGAGTGGAAGATTGCTGCGGCCTCCGCTTCGAGGAATGTGATAGTTGCTATGACTGGGTGGCGTGGACTCATTTAAACTCACATATTCATCATCCTGAAGCCACGTTTCACATCTGTGGGTGAGTGGTGATATAGGTCATGGGAGGGGGATGAATTTGACATGAGCTATGGGCCGATAGTCATTGTAGCTGGATGGGTGAGGGGTTTTTGGGACTGGAATTATGGTAGTGGCTTTGAAACACATGGAGACAACGGCTTGACTCAGGGACATGTTAAAGACATGTGAGGACGTCCTTCAGCTCCTCGACACAGTCCCTTATAACACGGGATGTTGATCCACATTGCCTACTCACCCAGCTAAGAGGAAGGACTTCTGTGCCATTGTGCTGCCTCTGCCCCTACTACATTTAGCTACGTTTAAAGTCAAAACTTGAATCTGTCAGGTGGATATGTTCATGCCAGGCATCTTTAGGTTCACGGCACTTGCACAGCCTCCCTACTGTTGCGCATATTTGAAATAAAGAAAAACAACAATATTTGAACCTGTGTATTATTTGAATAGCTTAATATTGAATGCAAAATCATAACAACGATGTATATTTATAAATGGCACTTGGCGGGTCCTTGGCCTGAAAAACGTTGAAGACTCAATAAAGCAATCAATTGAAAAACACAAGAAGGAACATCATACAGGAAACCAAGGAACTTAACAAAATAAAACAGGAAACTCAAAACATGTTCACAAATAAAAGACGAAGACACATAACCATGACAGCAGGAGCCTGTGAACGTCTCCTTTCAACCATAACTTAATTCTGGTTAATACAAACAGTGGTGGTTTTACTGAGTGACGTCATATACGCATTCTATAGTGTTTTTACAGGCCGCACTAGTAGTTTAGTTTAGTTTAGTTTAGTTTAGCCTTTATTAGTTAATTATCTGGTGGGTATTTTACTCATTTATTTTTATTTATTTTTTTATTTGATTATTTTTAAAATACATATCACCATCATTTGTCCATCACGTGTAAATTGTGTTGAAAGTGCCATATTGAGCAATACGTTGATGAAACGCGCGTTCAGCCACCAGGCGGCGCTCTTCCACCTGTTGAACTTTGAACGGGAGCTCAGAGAGGATTAAATCTCTCGTTATGAATCAGATAAAAACACCAACCCAGCTGGTCAGTATGCGTGTGTGCGTGTGTGTGTGGATAAACTTTATTAACACCTTCGGACAGACACACAAGCATGGGGCTCTGCCTCCACGCTCCGCTCGGAGAAAGTCACTCCCTCAGATCCGGAGGAGGAGAGCTTCAGCCGGGGCCACTTGATGGGATGCAGAGAGGAGAGAGGCGCTTCTGCCCCCGCTGCTGTGCGTGATGTTTGAATCCTCCTTCGGAGTTTCAAAGCGACAGGGCTGCACAGACATGGTGCCCGCAGGTAAGAGAAGACATTTGAGCTCTTTGTTTACACTTGAATGACCTGTTTCATACCTGAAAACACGTTTTAAGACGTTTTCCACTGCTTTTTTTTAATTGTCAACAGCCTGTTTTGATCTTTTTGCACATTTTACAGTAATTGTTTTTGTGTTTTATGCAGAATAATTGCCATATTTGAAAAAATATTGAGCTCATTGGTACAAGAATTTCAAATGCAGCCACACCCTGCTATGAAAACTTGACCAAACGCCACAAAATAGCAACAACTCATCTCATCAATTAGATTTGTTATGCAGTTCATCAACTTGGTTAACCATCCCCACTCATTTTGTTACTTTAAATTGGTATATTTCAACAGTTTTAAGTCATTAAAATGCATTTTTTTTCTACTTTAAGTCCCCAAACTTCCCAGAAAAAGTACCAAAGTCTTGCCCTGTGTGTCCTCGGCCGCAGCAATGATTTTACTTTATGAGACAAGCTGCATGAAAGGAGAATGGACGGCGTTATTTCAGAGGAAGCTCTGCTGCCAGAAAGGATGTAGCAGCTCACATTGTTAGCGAGTGAGATCACCCTTGTTCTCCAGATTTAAATCCTCTGTTTGGATGAAGGGCCTTCACTCTCACAACCCTTTGAATCTGAGAAGGTCGGACGGCGTCTTGTGTTGTTTGTGTTTAGTGTCAATATCCAAAGATAATCCGTCAGGGTTTGGAGGTAAACGCTTGACACAAATCGACAGAAAATTCAGCCGTCAGTCAATTCTGACCTTTACACGGCCGCTGTTATCTGAGACCAGAGCGTAAGATTCTTCCTAAGTTCCCTTGGAACAGAAGGTAATTCATCTCACGTCTGCGTGTGGATATTTAAATCAAAGCATCCAAATCCAGGCAAATTATTACCTGCATGAAACCATTCAGACCCGCTGCTATTTCTGTGCCATATTCAGGATGATGGAGCTTTGAATGTATCAGTCTGTTGATAGCGATCTGTGAGGACAAAAGGTTATCACAGAGCCGTGCAGCATGCAAATAATCACCGAGTTAAAGGGTATGGAATGCAGAGTAAAACAAGAGCGCTATAAGGTCCACTGCACATGATACAAACCTCTGAGTTAGAGATTAAGAAAGAGGAAATTGTAACTAATAAAGCTTAAATTTAATTTTAGTCAATGTCTTTTATCTACTCCTAAATTCTGAATAAATAACTGCTCCACAAAACAAGTAACATCACATTGACTATGCACAGGAAGTCTGGATGTTAGGATTTAACCATTTATTTAGGGTTTAAATAGGTGCCTTATTTAATACCGAGTTATTTGAGAGACTTGTATTAAATTTTGTTGACATCCACCGGCATCTACACCGTCAAGTTTGCAGACGATGCAACAGTGTTGGGGTTATTCTCTTAAAACAAGAGTACAGGTAGGACAACGGGAGCCGACAACCTCTGCATCAATGAGAAGAAAACTAAATGATTGTGGACGCCAGGAAAGTCGCTCCTGCCCTTTTCATTGGAGGAGCTGCTTTTGAGGTCGTCTCCGGCTTTAAATACCCAAGAATCAACGACGACTGCACCTGGTGCAACAACTCTGTCGTAGAAGACCCATCGAGGAAGATTGAGATCCTTACATCCTTTGACAGGTGTGTGATGGAGAGCACGCTCACATCTTATGTCTCAGGCGCAAACAGAAAGTTTCTGCAGGAGGTTAAGTCGACACAGAAGATGAGCGGCAGCAGCTTATCCTAAAGTCGAGAATCAGGAAAGACTCTTCTCACCGGGCTCAAGGACTGAAGAACGAGACTCAGATACAAACTAGATTCTCCTTCACATGCAACATTGTTTATACCTAAATATTGATACACATATTTAATTAATTAGTTCAGATTGCTCTGTTGGTTTGATTCCTGCTTGTTTTTTTTATTGTCAGTTGTTTATAATCCTCCTGAGACCCTACATGCTCATATGGGGACATTCATTTTTTTAAGCCTATTCTGCTTCATTTGGACCTGTTGTCCCCATAAGTGGACACTTTAGTCTGCCATCTAGTAGCAGCAAAGGGACAACGCACTAGTTGGGGTAAGAACATGATAGCGAATGGATTCATTCTGCAGCCGATCACGGGACAAAAGCGGTCCAAGGTACAAAACCTCGTCAAAAACTGCTTTTCCAGCAATTTTCTGATCAATCAATCAATCTATAAAGAATCAGTGACGTTAACTAAGGAGGTTGAGAGATACAAACATTTGTAGGTTTCGAGCGAGACAGACTGACGAGTGCACAAGTATAAATGGATTGTACCTGTGAAGGCTACATGTGTGTAGTTACAGCATTTATGTCCCTGCCGGCCTGTTTAGTATAAACCTGAATGTTTCTAACAGCAGATTATTTTCCATTTTTTTTTTATTCACTCTCCTTTAACACATACAGCCTCTTTCGTACCAACCGTATCTCATCCTCCCTCATACGCATACTGGATTTATTAGATCATCTCTGCTAGCAGCAGATATCAGCTCCA
This sequence comes from Mugil cephalus, assembly GCF_022458985.1. Lineage (NCBI taxonomy): Eukaryota > Metazoa > Chordata > Actinopteri > Mugiliformes > Mugilidae > Mugil > Mugil cephalus. Next base: position 8,522,508 of record NC_061776.1, read on the forward strand.
GGCTGAGTGTTTCTCTCCACTGACGCTCACTTCCTGCGTTTGTTGAAGAGCCTCGCTGCTCTGCTGGTATTTTAAGCCAAGAGGGAAAATCCATCTCTGCTTTTCTTGTTAGCGTTCAGTTTCTTAAAGGACTCCCATCACTGTAACAGAGGAACGATGAGGATGTTGTTAGTGTTAGAACAGGATGGTTTGGTTTGGAATTTAGATGTAGTTGCTCCTCAGTGGCTTTTAATCCCATTTCATTCACTATTTTCTACCCTGGAAAGGAGATTTGTCTATAGTGTTTACATAAAGATCTTCAGGAGACAAATATCAGCCTTTTCTTTGAATTCTAGGTGTATTTTTAACATATATGAGCAAAACATGAACGTAAAAGACACCAAAAGTCCCACTTTCTGCCAGAATGGCTGCCTTCATATCTGAGCCACACTTACCGTGGACTATAAGGTTCGTGCAGCCAAGCCTCCTTATGTAATTATATTAAGTCTGTCATACTAGTTTCTCCGTTAATATGATAATTGATTTGTATAAAACCTCAAAATGATGAAAATCCATAACCCTGTCTGAGACCTGAAGCCAAAAGTAAATGGTTTATCTGTCAAAAACAAATATGGAAGTCACCATATATTGTTGTTTAAGTATATTCAGTCACAATATCACAATAACTCTTCATTAATTGTATATTTCTCACTGTTCAAGTTTAATGTATATATCTGCTTCTGCTCTTAATTTCTTTCTCTAATTTCTTTTATTCTGAAAGTCTAGTTTATGTTGTAAAGTTTTTCTATTTATGCTTTATTTTTTTTTATGCTTATTTAGGTGCTTTGTGTTGAAACCATTTGGCAAAGAGTCAAATTCCTTTTATGTGCACACATGCTTGACAAATAAAGATGATTCTGATTGTTGTTTTAGGACCTGGAATCAGTAGATTTTCATCACATTTTGCCCTGCGCATTACTTTCCTTCCACTTTTTGATAATTTAATCGAGAGTTGTTTCCTTTTAAAACATCATTTGTGGCGAGATTTGTTGGGAAAAGTCTCCGCCTGACGTCAGTCCACCACCAGCCCTGCTCCAGTGTTTTGTCAGGAGGTGAAGGGAGGCTTCTTAGCGGTCGATGGAGGGTCTAAATAACCACACAAGGCGCCAGCTGACAACCCAAAGCCTCCACTGATAAAAGAGTTAGCACATTCCTCAGAGCAGCTTTCAGTCCTATTGTGGTGGGTGAAACAAACACGCTCTCCTTCTTGGTTTCTCTCCTCCCGCCTGCTTCACATGTAAGTCATTTGGAAAGGACAGGCCTCGTTTGCGTCAACCACATGTGCTTTCAAGTTCAGGCACAGATTTAGGAAATGACCAACAATTAGTTTATTTGTGTCTCTAGAACAGGGTTTCCCAAATGTTGTCATGTCACAGTCTCTGGGCCAGACACACGGCAGCAACGAAACCAGAGATTAAAATGGTCCAGGAGTGAAATTACAGTGACATTAAGCACGTTATGTGAAGGACCGTCCTCATAATCATTTGAGTGTTTTCTCCTGCATGTACTTTGATGTACCTGCTAATTTTTGACATGCCAGCTAAGTTTAGCCTTGTGGGTAACTGTGGCACGTTTACATGTTTCTGATAAATAAAGGTAATTTTAAGGTCCGTGTCATTGTGGCTAACATGCTAAAAGCCATAAACATCTTTGTGACCGTATTTTACAAAGGCTCCGTTTACATCAAAGTACAAGGAACAAGGAAACACAGCCTCAGATTTCAAGATAGCCTAATTAGCCTGTAGCTAATCTGGGTTAGCTTGTTTTCCAATATCTTTACACAACATGATAGTATAACTTTGGTATAATTTTTCTAACTACTGAATTTAGTTGTATTTGAATTATTTGGATTTAGAAATATGTTGATATTTTTTCTGATGCTATTAGCTTGTCAGGAAACATAAAACGTAGTTGGCATTTTTGACATGCCAGCTAAGTTTGGCTTTGTGGCTAACAGTGGCATGTTGACATGTTTCTGATAAATAAGTAAGTAAAATAAATAATAAATAAATAAGTAATTTGCAGTTCTGTGTTATTGTGGCATATGCTAAAAGCTATACACATTTCTGTGACTGTATTTTACAACAACTGTTGCCGTTTAAATCAAAATAGAGACTGAACAAGGAAACACAGCCTCAGATTTCAAGCTAGTCTGATTAGCCTCTAGCTAATCTTGGTTAGCTTGTTTTCCAATGTTTTTACACAGTATGCTAGTATAACTATGGTATTATTTTCCTAATTCTCTAGTTTAGTTTTATTTAAGAATTTAGAGATGTGTTGGTATTTTTACTGGTGCTGTTAGCTTGTTAGTCTGATGGCTAATCATAACGCTATATTGTAATACAACAATGGTTTTATGCTAATCCAACTCTGTTTGTTTTATATTATATGATTGTCTACAATGTTATAACTGTTTTTTTTTTTTTTTTTCAGCATTTCACACTTTTGTGTGAAGTTGTAATTTCGATCTTAATGTTTTCATACTGCAAACAATAAAACTTTTTAGCCAATGCATTTGTGATTAATGGGATTAATGATCCACTAAATTTCCTTTGGTGACTCAACAATTAGATTAAAGATCACATTACCGAGTGAATAGAACATATGTGCAGTCAGGAACACACACTACAATGACAAAGAGAGAATATTAAAACAAAATCAGGTAAAAAAAATAAAATAAATAAACTTCAGTCTGACTCATAAACCCTTAACTGCTAGACCCTGTTCCAAGGTGTAGGCTTATTGTTTTATTTGGATAAATGCAATTACTGACATGCTTAATTTTTACATCAGTCCAGATTTGAAGGTGTCTGAGTATTTTTTAATAACCTTCTTGTTGAACCAGGCTCCAGCTCTAACTTCCACTAATGTTTGTCTAGCTGCCATCTGCCAATTAACAGCGCAACCTTCACGTGAGAGTCATCGCAGCATCTGTTTCCTTTCTTACAGCCAAACACTGGACTCCTGATCCCCAGTGATCCGTGTCACCATGCCAACTCCTACGGTCCTCACAGCAACCAGGAGTCCTCAGAGAAGTCGCTAGGTTTACAAGCATATTTGCATCACTGCTAGCCTCCATAAAGTGGATCCTCCACCCCCCGACAGAAGGATCTGGAGGCAGGTAGGGTGGAGGAAGACGCAGAGGAGACCACTGCAGAGATATGGAGTGGTAAAATCACATTTGCTCTGTCCTTCCTGCTCCAGAGATGGCTTTTTGGTGGACTCTCCTGCTGTTTTTCACATTGCTGCTGGTGCAGACGGGACTTGTTGTTGGATGTGTTTGTCCAGCAGCCACCATTTTGACCCAGTTTCCCTCTGAGGTTCCTGCTGATGTCTGCTGCTTGAACTATTCTGGCTCTGCTTTCAGCCATGTGAGCTGGTCTGTGTTTACCAATAAGACAAACATAGAGACACTGGATCTCTCCAACTGTAATATCAGCTCTGTTGACACTAATGGCAAAGAGAGCTCTGCGCTACGGAAGGTCTACTTAGGTCATAATAGACTAACAGCGTTGCCAAGAGGGTTTCTGTCAAACCAGGCCAGCCTGATGGAAGTGGATCTGAGCGCTAACCTTCTTCAGGAGCTTCCTCTGGGCTTCCTCCAGGACTCTGATAACCTCCAGAAGCTGCATCTGCAAGGGAACCAGCTACGCTCCCTCCCTAACGCTATACTTCAGAAGCCCAGTCTTCAAAAGTTGGAGCTGGATGGGAACTACTGGGACTGCTCCTGTTTGTTACTGGAAGGCCTGGAGGCCGTCATGCAAACTAACAGGACCACCAGAGCATTGGATGTGGTGGGGAACATGACCTGCTTCTCTCCCCCGCACGTGGCGGGATCGACGGTGTTGTCGCTGAAGCTAAAGGACGTGTGTCGCCCCGCTGGTCTCACAGCACTCTTCATCGTGCTACCTCTCATCATCCTCATCACCTTGCTCCTCTGCTGGTGCTGCGGGAGGAAGAGGAAGAAGAAGGAAGCCCCCGTGTTCAGCAGCTCCAAAAAGAGGGCCTCCAGCTCCAGCTGCAACGGCCAGAAATACCGCGCCAAGCAGCAGCCGTCGGCCGCTGAGCTCCAGGGCAACGCAGCAGCCGGCGACAAAGAAGTCATCCTGAAGAACCAGCTGCTGCTGCGCCCGGCGTCCTCCCTCCTGGGCAGCTCCAGGGACATCTATGAAGAGGTGGAGATCAAGCTGGGCTCGGTGGAGTCGCTTCCTCGAGACGCCTCGCGCTCTCCCAGCTTCACGGGCGGGAGGCAAGGATCCCAGGAGCCCGACGGGGCCAGCAAGACGGAGCTGGACGTCGTCAGTGTGACTGAGGTGATGAAAGACTCCGCTGACAGGGAGAAGGCTTACCTGGCTCAGTCCACCGAGTACTACAGCCTGGTGCCGGGCATCGAGCTGGAAGACTCGGACCACGGCGAGTACGAGAACGTTGACCTCTCGTGACACGTCTTAAAGGAAAAGTTAAAGATTTTGGAAAATAGGCTTTTGTTTTCTTGGTGGGATTTGAATCCATTAAAACTAAAACTAAATGTTTTGCTGAAATCAGAAGCACCCACTGATCAGCTCTTTAATTTAGTTTTCATTATGTTTTATTTTACTGTTACGGTGATTGTTGCTTAATATTTAGATGCTGTTTACTGTTAGATAGCAATTCATTGCACCAGTTTCTGGTCAGGCAAGTTTCTAATGGGTTATACCCACAACTGAAGAAGCTACTCCAGTCCAGTTCACTCTTTTTGGATATACTGTTAAAAGGAGCCAGTGTGGTGTTAGCCTAGCTTAGCATAACATCTAGCAGTAGTGGAAACAGTCAACTCGGCTCAGCCTTAAATTTTATAAAAGCTCACTGAATGGCTATTTTGTGTTTAACCCACACAAAACAAAAAGGTTTTAAAACATTTATTTATGCATCCTCATTAAACAAAACCTTGATTGAATGAGCTAACTGCTAATGCTAAAGCGCTAGCACTGGTCTCAAATGATCAAAATGCTGGTTTACAGTGATAAATGACAGAAACGGTGATGTGTGTTAAGAATAAAGGGGGGTTAAAGTTTGCCTAAACGTCCCCAAAACAGAAATATTTCTTCTGATTCACCTTCGACCATTTGGACCGAGGAACACGTTTCCTGGCATAGATACATCACAGCTCAATGTGATTCAGTGGTAGCTTATCTATCTTGTGTAAATTATGTATTAATCTGTGATGACTGTCTATGTGTGTATCTAAACTACACGATTTAGCCCTGCCTTTCGAGGTAGGTAGGTAGGTTTATAACCTTGGAGCGAGCCAGCTGTTTCCCCTCCTTCCTGCCTTTATGCTAAACTAAGCCAATCTCCTCTTGGCTCCAGCTCCATGACTAACGCACAGATAAGATTTAAGCTTTTGTGCCCATTTATTTCCCAACTAGAAAACAAATAAGTGTATTTTCCAAAGCTTGTCGTTCCCAATGGTCTAAAGAGAGACTGTGTGATGCAGAGAGAGTGATCTATGGTCCTTGTGGTCTGACCTCAGCTGTATCACAATGTAAGAGGAAGTGATTTTCCTGTGGGACCTGAGAAATGCAGTGACGGTTTGAAAAGGGAGGCTCAGTTTTTACTCCCAGGAAAAAAAAAAAAGAAAAAGGCTGTTTTGCAGTCACAAAGACATTTAAGTCATTAAATGATCAACTCTTTGCAAAATGTACAAGACCACAAACAACAGGGTATATATTTAATCACTCTGCTCACTTACTGGAAGTAAAGCAGGCTTTTGTGTATACCTTTATTTACCTCACCCATCTGCGATCATTATACGCATTCCAGTTTGACTCGCTACTAATTTTGCATAAGAGATGTATCCTGAAATTCTTTCACCATAAGCTGTACAACCAGAAATACTATATAGTGTAGGTGCTAAATAATAACTAATCCCGTCTCCGGGCTCACAGTTAATTCCAGATGAGCTGTGGAATGTAAAGCGCATGTGAGATGTCGAAATGTACATGTCATTCGGATGTTTGGGAGGGATGAAAGGGAGGTTGGTTCCTCTTGTTTTGAGTCGCTCACACTGAAATGTGCAGCCAGGTTGTAAAATTGCCAAGGCGGACGAGTCTAAATGCTGGTTTAAGATTAACATCTCTGTAGTGCGGGTTCAATAAACTTCGAGAGGACACGTGAACGTAGGCGTCATTGTGTAGGTGCGTAAGGACATAAGATGTTATCTAAGATGTGGAAAGTAGACAGATGTCTCACCCTCACACTTTCCGGCTCTGAAAGGTGATTGGTTTGTGTGCAGCCATGGGGAGAGAGAGCGAGCGAGGGTGTGGAGCTTCCATGAATTGAATTAACTGAGGTGTATTTTCCAGACGCAGCTCATTTCATTGACATGGTCAGGACTACTGCTGTCCAACAGTGTCTTCGGTCAAGAGACAGACAAAGCAGGGAGGAGGGAGTCGCATTTTGTAATTTTGTACAACTTTCGCACAGATACATGTATTGTTAACAAGTCTGCATATCCTGTGTGTTTGTATTTACGTTTGTTTTTGTTGGTTTTAGCAGCTGTTTTGTTACTTATCTTATTTCCTGCTGAAGTGTATATGTTTAGGTAATTACTTTTGGCAAAAATGACAACTCGCTGGCAGATTTTAGTGGCTAATAGGAGAATAATGCCAACATTGTTCCTGAAATAAATGAAAACATCGTCGACATGTGACTTTTTAATGTGTCCCTCCCTTGTAACCATAATCTTTAACCTCCAAACAAATGCTTAGTTACGAGCTGAATAGCCAGAAATGCTAAAGATTAATGCTGTTTGTGTAGAGAGGCTACAACCAAACTGTACTATACTGAGGAAAGTCTTTATAATATTGTCATGTAAGTCCACGTTCCATTATTTTAAATAACTTTTATTATAGCAGACGGTTAAAACGTTAAACATTGTGGAAAATTTAGACTATAAAATCACCTTTTTATTTTTAGAGTCAATATATTTAAATTATAACAACAGGTTTACTATGTCTCCTCAGTTCATTCCTGGTTTCAAAGAAAAGTTTTGAAAATTAAAATATTTCCTAAAATGTAGAGATCTGAAGGGAAACTGGGCCTTGATTTGAATACATACCAAAAATAATGAATAATGCTTCATAAAACAACACGGGGACATTGATGTCATCTGTAATAAAAGCACTGATTTTCTTTTCTTATTGTTATTATGTTTAAACTGTAAAATGCACTACTTTGATTGTATGCGATTTTAACACTGTTTAGAGAAAATAAATGCATTTTTTAAGAAGAAAAAAAAAATTCTTGCTTACATTGATCATTAACAACATAACAAACAAACTGTGTCCTGAAACTGTGTCACTGTTTTTTTTTTTTACATCTTTGAGGCCCCATGCTCCAGATCTTTTCATTGGAGCTCCCGGCGGCTCTTTCTGCCCCGACAATGACCCAGGTCGGCCCCAGCTCACCTGGAATCCCACTTTTCTTTTGAGCTCTGATTTCACTCACCGTGGGAAGTTGTAATTACAGCATTGGGTTACTCTCTCTGTGCCGTTCTCAGAGCACAGTACGTCCAGTAGTTGTGGCCAGGAAATGACGGCTCAGAAATAGTTGTAGGAGTGTTCATGGATGCTAATCTGGGAGCATGTTTCATCTGATTCACAGACCAGTCATTGTCTGTAGATCTACAAGCACCAAACACAAAATGGAGAAAACTTTTACCATAAAAAAACGAGTGTTATTATATAAAATTAAGGTAAAACATGACTTAAAGAGGAAAAATCAAAGCATGTGTGAGCATAATGATACCTGTGTGTTTTGGTCATTGAATTTTCTGTTCAGAAAAGTATATTAAAATGCAAAAAATGTGTGGTTTGATTTTGAATTTAAAATTTAAAAATTAAAATTCAAGGCATTTTTCTTTATCTGGACACAGCATTTATAAACAGAACTTTTCTAAGTTTCTAAAATCAAAACATAAAATCGTTAGAAGACAGACAGACGTTTTTTTTAATATGTTGTCCGACCGGAAGTTGTCGTTTTCAAAGTAAGAGCACGTATGAGGAATGTGCTGTATAACAGAAGTTGACAGACATAGATCACTTTTCGAAAACAATTTACGAAACAGTACAAATGTTTCAGGAAAGATGACATGGTTGCAGAAAGACTTGGCTTAATATTTCAGATAAAAACCAAAAATACCTACATATAATAGAGAATAGTTAGCTACTAGCTAACATATGTGTGCAGATTTTTGCAAAAGACAAGAATGTGTTTTGCCACGTCAACGATAACGTCAGAGTAAGGTTACGAAGACATTTTAGTCTACGCCACTGACAGATGTCATATATTTGGGCAAAGACATAGAACCGTCCTCATACATGCTCTTACTTTGAAATCGGCAACTTCCGGTTGCAAAATATGATAAAGACGGACACTTTTTTCCTACAGATTTTATTTTTCGCTTTTAGAAACAGAAAATGAAAGTAGACCGTGTTTAAAAGTTTTGTTTATCCCTTCTCGACTATGATAAATAAAAACGTCTAGAATGTCAATTTTAATTTTTGAATTTTAAAATGAAAATCAAATTATTATTATTATTTTTTTTAATATCGTTTCTTAACGGAAAATCCAATGACCAAAACACACACGGACCCATTACAAACACCGTATTTAATCTGTCTGATGTTCTTTTGATTTGTTTCCTGTCAATAAAAAAGCCTCTGGCTGTTCTTGTCTATGAGACACAGAGACCTCAGGGCTGAGGCCGGGAGCTATGCTGCACATTGCAAGAGCGCCATCTAGTGACAGGAATTAAACTGTCTGCACGTATTGAAAATAATTTACTGAGGATCAATACATAAATCTCTGCAGGTAGTAAATTCTCTTCATCAGATCTCCTGCTGGTTCAGACAGAGAACAGGGAAGTGATCGCTGGTCCGGGTCCTGGTGGAGGATACATGGCCTCATAAATATCACGTCAGTGGAGAACAAACAGCCGATAAAGCAGCAAAATAAAGGCTCTGATTTACAGTGGACGGCTGTAACGATGTGAAAAACAAACAAGTGAGCCGAGCACAAGAGATGCAGAGACAAGAGGGATGGACCCACCTCATAACTCTGATGTTATCACAGTCACCAATAAATAGAAAAGGCATGTGAGGTTATTTGATTTTCTGTGCAGATGACAGGTCCAGAGTACTTGTTATATTCTACCCTCTAAATGTATAGAAAACGTGATGAAAAAACAAACAAAAACAACTGAAAACCAAAGAAAACCTTTCGATTACTATTGATTAGACACTATAAACAGAGAAATCATGATTTACAAAGCACGTAAGGTTTATTTAAATAAATATATACAATCACTACACAGAGTTGTAAAAGATTAATTACTAATGGTTAATTCCAAGAATAGTGTACTAAAAGATCTACGTCAAAATAATAAAAGTCTTGGACGTGAGGTTTCGTTTGTAAAATCAGCTGTGATCAAACAATGTACAGCGTGGGAAAGTTTATTTAATTCCTCAGACTGATAATTAATTTACAACTCTTCTTTATTTCTTTATAAAATATTTTATGATTTCTTTCAATTTGCTGCTGGAAGCAACGTCCACTGTAAAGTCTTTTTTTTTATAACCTGAACGTGTGTTTGCAGGTTGGTTTATGCCCAAATTACGATGCATCATCTTTACCTCTTGTTTTGAAGCGTGTCACATAAATAAATGGTTTTATTCATTTACAAATGTAGAGATGAAAGGTGAAGATTTTACCCTTTTTCTTGTCTTGTGTGACAACAAAATGAACATTTTAATTAATTTTCTGCTGGCATTTGATAAAATAAAAGAATAAATAAAAGATGAGAAGATCATTTATTACTTTTTCATCCGTTTAAATTATAATAATTATTGTGTTTGCTCTGAGCCTTATGGGAGTAATGATTACTGATCACTATGCACAGGGGAATAAAATACTTCCATCCACTCTTCTATCTGAGGTGTGTTTCTCTCAGGCCGCAGGTTCCCAGGTAATAAATCTAAGATGTCAATTTGTGACAGCTCCATAGAAAGGTTTAAATTGAGGCCCAGTGGAAGAACTTCTCTTCTCAGGACGCCTCTTTCCTACACAGGACCAGCCCTCGCAGGTGAGGTGTAGTTTTCTATGTGCACACGAATATTGATGATTTACATATTTTAACATATATTTTTGCTTGTTTTGATGTTTCAGGATTTTTCTGCCTCATCATGACAGTTTCCTACAGTCTTGAAGTGGCCAACGTGAGGTTTGGAGGCTTCTCCAGGCTCCTGTTCAGGTGGAAGGGAAGCATCTACCGGCTGATATACAAGGAGTTCCTGGTGTTTTGTGGAGCTTATGTCCTCTTCAGTGTGTTTTACAGGTGCATTCGCACACATGTCTCGTTTTTCATTTGGCTCTTTCGCTGCAGTATTGCTGACCGTTGTTTAATTTTAATCCACAGGCTTCTCCTCTCGCCCAGGCAGCAGGATCTGTTTGAGCGCGTGGCCCTTTACTGCGACCAGTTCACCAACACTAACTTCATCCCTGTTTTGTTTGTGCTCGGTAAGTAACTGAATGAATGGGCTTTGTCCCACACAGGCCTGATCTGAAGATAAATCCCTGTAATTTACAGTCTTCTGGGAAAAAAAAAAAAACACAACTTCTAAATTTACAGCACTCGTACAAACAGAAAAAGATATTGCATTTTCCATCTGTCATGCGTTCATCTCCAATAGACTCGACTACTGTAACGGACTGGACTCCCCCAAAAAAGTGTCAAACAGCTGCAGCTTATTCAAAATGCTGCAGCTCAAGTTTTAACCAGAAAAAATAGATCAGATCAGATCTTTACATTGGCTCCCAGTCAGATACAGAATAGATTTTAAAGTTCTGCTACTGGTTTGAATGATTTAGGTCCAGAATACATGAATGACATGTTAACAGAGTATAAACCCAGTAGAGCTCTGAGATCTACTGACTCAGGTCAGATAGTGGAGCACAGAGTCCAAACCCAACTGTGAGCACCTTTAAATCCAGGTTAAAAACATTTCTCTTTTCATGTGCTTGTTTTAAGTCATTTTAAATCGTAATATTGGATCTTCAATGTAAGCCCTCTTAATTGTTTTAATGTATGTCTTGTACTCCTTTCTTTTTTATGCTGCTCTTTTTAAAAGCTTTTGTCTTTATATAAAGCACACTGAGTTGCCTCCTGGTATGAAGTGCGCTATACAAATAAAAATGCATTGCCCTGTGGTGTAAGACTGTGAAACAGTTTGAATGTTGAGTTAAAGCAATGACCAAACATCCACTAGTTCAAGATACAGTATAAAAATCTGGCATTCAAACAGCGCAGGGAGGAAGATGGCGGTTGATATAGGGTATGCACGTGACGTCACAGCCAGCGAAGTCACCATGGTTACGGCCACAAAAAGTGACAGTTGGACAGTTGGACTTTAACAGCGTCTAAATAGTTAAAATTTAATTTTTGAAGGCGAAGAGCTGTTGTGAGATTGACCAACACATGTGAAAAGCAGTCAGAGTTATATTTTTACAGATATCTCCCACTGCCATTTTTGATGAGGTCATAACTTATATATCCATGTTACGTTACTTCGTAAGTTACGTTCCGGAGGGTTTTTCAGATGTGTAGAAGTTGTTGTTGTTTTGGCGTAGTCACGACTAGCAGCAACCATTTCAGTTCCAACAATTAATAACAACAAAACAATAATAATATTTGTGATCACTCCTCGTCATCCTTTCAACGTCCGGTCCGACGCTACAGTATCATATAGCTAACGTTACTTCTTAGTAAAGCTCTTAGCGTTAGCATCTTTTATTTAGCTACATTTATCATAACTTAAATTAACTAAAATTAACTGAGACTAACTAAAACAGAGGCTAAACCACTTTTCCAAATCCATACTAGTTCGCACGGACCATTGTCCTTAATTTGATTTGATAATCCACATTTTTCCCGATCTCGCGATATTTAATGATACATTTCACAGTTTTTACCACTCAAAGGGGCGTGGCCCCGGGCGGAAGTAACTTACTTATTCAAGACAGGAAGCAAATTATAACTATCATTAATTACTAATTTAAGGAAGAGTGGTGGGTTTTAATTTTTTTTTTTTTACTTCCACCTCCACTCATTTTCGAGTATGTGAATTAAATTATAAACTGTTAGAATATTTTTTTTGCATTTTGCTTATTATTTGCTTGTACAACAGTCTTATTTAAATTTTGATATACTTGCATTTTCTATTTTATTTATCGATGAACGTTTAATTCCCTTATTTACATATTCAAAAGTAAACTTTTCATTCATTCATTCACTCTGTTAACAGGTTTCTACGTGACCCTGGCCTTTAACCGGTGGTGGGGTCAGTACACCAGCTTCCCACTGCCTGACAACCTGATGATGGCGGTGTCCGGGAACGTCCACGGTCGGGATGAGAGGGGTCGTCTGCTGCGACGGACCCTCATGAGATACGCCAACTTATCTTCTGTGCTTATTCTCCGCTCCATTAGCACTAGAGTTCTCAAGCGGTTCCCAACTTTGGAGCACGTCGTGGAGGCTGGTAAGAACCACGGTTGAGAGGAATTTAATGTCTTTGTCTCTGATCACAGAATAAAATTTAACAAGCCCTACATTTTATATTTGATGCACCACACACCAACTTCTCAGGACTCAGGACAATGCTCCTTGATGTTACCAGACATTCCCAGCAGGATGCAGGCTCACACACAAAAACAGTTTAGGAACAACAAAATAAATAAATAAATAAACATGAAGAACAGCACAGGGTATTGACCTGGACTCTAAATTCCGTGTGCAGGATTCATGACCACCCATGAGCTGAAAAAGTTTGAGTCATTGCACTCTGATTTCAACAAGTACTGGATGCCTCTGACGTGGTTTTCAAACCTGGCGTCAAACGCCAGAGAGGAGGGACGAGTGAGGGACGACATCGCCCTGAGGCTGCTGATGGATGTGAGCAGTTTGTTGTTTTGCACAAAATACTTAAATCATTTTATATACTGTATGTATGTGATGCTAACATGTGTAGGAACTTCTAACTGCAGGAGCTTAATAACTACAGAGCCAAGTGCAGCCTGTTGTTCCACTACGACTGGATCAGTATCCCTCTGGTCTACACTCAGGTACGACCAACCATGAAACTTTTTTTTTTTTTATTTGGCACATGAGTAAAATACTGAACAGATCAATAAAATAACTAAAAGGCACACAGTACATCAAGAAGAGAAAAGAAATCTGAAGTTTGAGGTAGGAATGTGCAGGAGGAACCAAGAAAAACCCATAGGGGCTTGTCAGGTGGCAAAGATTCAACATAAACACGAAACTAACACAAACAAATTCAAAGAACAACTGGGGAAGAAAAAGTAGTCATAGTTATAAAACACGAATGAAGGTATTTATAGGAGCAGAGAAGATAAAAGATGCATTGTTTGCTTCTTGAATGAATTAACAGTTCCAATAATGAGGAGCCCTGTTTCTAACTGGAAATTGAGAATAAGAATAAAGAGAATAAAGAAAATGTATCTCAGAATTTTACTGAAACTATGACCAACAACATTTATTAGTATTTAATAGGTAACATCTATTAACTGAGAATTTATTGGTACTGTTTAGTATGTGCTGTCGTATACATTTGAGGTACTTTATTTGTACATTATGTTTAAATCTGCTGCATTTCACAGGGAAATATTTTGTTTCAAAACAAAAGCACAGAAAGAGCTTAAAAAATGTGACGCTCTGGAATAGATTAAATCTACAATCTCTTAAAGTTTTGAGCTGGAACTAGTAGGTAATTAATTGATTTGTTTTTTGGCAACTACTGTAAATTAACAATAGTTTTTGTTGTTTTCATGCAAAAATGAACAAAGTCCTATGAGTCCTGCTCTTTAAATATCAATATTTTAACCTTTTTAATTAAACTGTTTAACATGAAGGTTAAACATGAAGTGATATTTGTCATTATGTTCAGAGTTTTTACAAACCAAATGACCAGCAGATGATCCACAATGAATATAAGAGAGTAAATTCAATTATTAGCAGACTGTAAAACAGTTTCACTTCAGAAAGCTGAAAGCTATATAGATAGATAGATAGATAGATAGATAGATAGATAGATAGATAGATAGATAGATAGATAGATAGATAGATAGATAGATAGATAGATAGATAGATAGATAGATAGATGACATAAACTTGCTCGCTGTCTCATTGCAGGTGGTAACTATTGCAGTTTACTCGTTTTTTGCCTTCTGCGTGATCGGCCGACAGTTCCTGAACCCTGAGAAAGGCTACAAGGACCACAAGCTGGACATGTACGTCCCTGTCTTCACCCTGCTGCAATTCTTCTTCTACACCGGTTGGCTCAAGGTATCGTCACACATCTGAGTCACACTATACTCCTTCCTCTCCATATTTCATAGGAGAGCTTCTTTTATTTACTTATTTGAAGCGTGTATCATGTACCCTGATGTGTACACTGATTATAAAATAGCACCTAAAGCAGCCACATCAGTCAAATGCTGCACTGATGCATTAGAATTCATTCAATCTTAGTAAGGATTTAGCGTTACAGAATGAGCTTGTCTACTCTGAAAGGTTCATATTACTGGTATTGATACCTTTCACGTCTGTATGTTGGTCCAGAGTGAATGTACAGTCTGGTTCTGCTCTGTAGGTGGGAGAACTGATCATCAACCCATTTGGTGAAGACGACGATGATTTTGAAACCAACCAGCTGATTGACCGAAACATTCAGGTTTTCTTCCTCTCGCGGGTTTTCTCAGACATAAACACCTACAGGCTGGATTAGTAAACTGTGCTCCTGCCTCCCTGAAGGTGTCCATGCTGGCTGTGGACGACATGTACCAGAACCTGGCTCCGATTGTGAAGGACAAACACTGGACGCAGAGACACTTCTCCATCCCCTACACTGTGTCCACGGCAGCTGAGAGTCTCAGACCAGCGTTCAAAGGATCCACATACGACATGAGGTGAACTGGCAGAAAGAAACTAAATACATTTACTACTATACTAAGGAATAAATCTAAGTTTCTGAAGGATATTCATCTTATTTAAGTTATGTGCTGCATGGATATTTACAGTAAATCGGCTTAGTTGGCTTAATATGATAGTAAAAGATTAAATCAGAAGTGTTTCCTTAAAAATCTTCATACATTTATTATAGGAAACTAAACTACAAGATATGTTCAAAGTCATTTATTGGGCAGTTTGAACACAATTAGAAGCAAATTTCTTATAAAATTTGAAGAATAAATGTTTAAAACAAAATTATAAACATACCATAGACACATCAATAAAACACAGTTTTCATCCTTACCTGAAATTATGTTAAATTGAGAACGAATCACATTTTCTTTTGTATTGTCCTCAATAATGATGATTGGAAAAAAAACACCTGGTTCATTTGTTAATATTATTTGAAATCTGTGTTGCTTCTCTGGGCCTGCTTTCTAGAAAATAACATAAATAACAAAATTATCTAAATCTTCACATGGCGGAATAACTTTTTCACCTTCAGAACACATGACAAGATTATAACATGTGGTGGTTTATTATAAATTTGTGTGTTAAACTTGACCTGTAACTGTTCTAATAATCATGTGTCATTTTTAAGCAGCTTTTTAGCTTTACGGTGTGAGAATTATTTCTTTTTAGCATTTCAACCGTTACACTTTTCCCCATTGGTTTGATTTTGAGTATCTACAAGAGCCAAATCATTATCAACATCAGCTTGTTCTGACAAGACACACTTCAAAAATCAACATATGTAGGAGACACTGCTTTCTATGAGGTTAATAACTATTCATTTTGAGGTTTTGGCACAATTTACTTTATTTCATTATCAGCCAACCAGACAAACAAATCTTTTTCTAAATAGAACAGTAAAATGCTGTTTACAGAGCGTTATTTTGATATTTTAAGTATGTTTTCCTGATCCATTATGTTAAACTAAAAATTTCTCCCATATTTACAGGATGAGTGTTGAAGATCTTGAGATTCACCATCCTGCAGACACACCTGTAGGCAAACAGTATTTACCCACTCAGAGTTTTCTGGGAGACGGGCTCAACGGTCTCCTGCAGAGGGGTAAAGGCATGTTGCTTGGCAGGAGCCTCCCTTCTCTGGTGGACGTCTCGTCACACCCAGACCAGGAAGACAAAGCTGTTGAGGTTGGCATCAATGCAGCATGTCACAAAGAACAAGAAGAGGCACTGATTAATGTTACAGTGGAGCATTACAAGTGAAAGTTATTATAAAGAAAATGTTAAATAATCTGTGAAATAAAATGTTTCTCTCCAAAATATCAAATTAAAAGTTTTCATATAAATGAACAAATAAAGTTTCAGACACAGGAAATAAAAATTTTTTTTTTTTTTTTTGCTTTTTCTGGTTTACATTTCAGAAAATTAAGTATGCAGGATTAAATATCATCAGCGTCTTCTTGCTGACATACTAAATTGAATACTTAAAACCTGATTAAATCTGTTATCAATTAAACTTGTGTATTTGTATGTATTGATAATGAGGATTTTGTCTGTTTATTTCACATATTTTACACATCATAGATCATATTTGTTATTCTGTTGCCTTGGAGCTTATTTATTCCTGTATAAATTTGGTTCTCCAGTTATTAATCCTGCCTTACAGCTCGTCAGTGACTTTAGGAGGCAGCCTGCACAGACTGCAGCAGCGAATGAGATGGGATTTCTTGTTTACATGAATCCATGTAGTTTATCTGAATACTCCAAA
Organism: Mugil cephalus; assembly: GCF_022458985.1. Taxonomy (NCBI): domain Eukaryota; kingdom Metazoa; phylum Chordata; class Actinopteri; order Mugiliformes; family Mugilidae; genus Mugil; species Mugil cephalus. Next base: position 8,539,351 of record NC_061776.1, read on the forward strand.
GAGCACGAAACAAAAGTTGGAACTAAATCTACACAATCACATCACTAAGATCTTTGTCCACACAATTGTGCACACACACCACTTTTTAAATGTAAAATAAATAAATAAATAAAAATACTTTTACTCCCAACATCAAACTGATACACTTTGGACTTTCAGTGTAAGGTATTATTAATTACGTTTTGTCTGGCACCAAAACAAAACACATTAATAATTTGGTAACTGTTATGAGCTCACATTAGCCTGACAAACCTCACTGAAGGCTAGCCTGAGGCTAATCCATTAGCTGACCATTTAGATAATTAACATCAGTTACCAGGCTAACTAGGTTGGAAATGGACCAAAACCTCAAACTCATCCGAAAGGCTGGAAGTTTGGATGAGGACCAGCAGAGGGACAAAGGCTAGAGCTAGTAGCTAGCAGCAAGTAGCAAGTCATTAGCAGCTAATAGATAGTACCTAGTAGTAAGCTATTAGCTGCTAGCAGCTAGTATTTGGTATACAGTAGTCAGCAGCTAGTAGTTAGTACTTACTATATATCTATGGTCACTGGCTATCTACTGCTATCTACTAGCTAGTATTTAGCAGTTAGTAACTAGCAGCTAATAGTTAGCAGCTGGTAGTTAGGAGTTAGCAACTGTCACACAAAGCGGGGACGCCCTTAATTATGCACATTTAAACATTAATAAAAAAAATACTGGGTGAATGACTTACAACAGAATTCACCACCCATACAGTTATCATGGATAATGAAATAAACAATTGAGACCAAAAAAAAACGTTTTTTTGTAACAGGCTGTAAACATGTTTAATAATGCAGTAAAGTTGGGCTTTTTAACATGGGGTCTACGGGATTTGCTCCCTTTTGGGGCCTCAAGTGGCCACTCGATGAACTGCATTTTTTTTTCAGTTGAGAAACACTTATTTTGAAAAATAGAAAACGACGGAAGTTGGAAAGGATCAAAATTGTCTCCCGCACTTCCGCGTTGTGAGAAATCCACAGAAACCAACAGCACCGACTTAGCAGAGTCACAAATCCTAGCACTTGTCATCAGGTACGTTTGACGTGACGGTGTCTTGTAGTTCATTAAGTGTTTATCTCAAATACTGTCGTGACAGATATTAAGAAGAAGAAGAAGAACACACCGGTTCAGTTGATAAAGATTGTCTCACTTCAGTATGATGTACTTTACCGAACACGGCTAGCATGCTAATGTTAGCCCAGTCACTTTATCTTGTGCAAAGAGCAGATACTTTTGTCAGGGAACTTTGGTCGCTGACAGGCACATTTCAGTCTCTTTATGCTGTGTACACAAACCCACTTATGAACACTAGAAAGCAATAATTAACGTGATTTGACTGCAGTGAGTTTGACGCCCTATGTCTCTCAAGAATATTCTGTTTTGTTTAGGTTTGACAGGATCATCCCTCCGCTGCCAGGCAGGAAAACAAAAGGCAGGACAGTGGGGTAATGTCAGCTGAGCCCCTCCCCTGCTGCTGAGCTGCTGACTGTCGCCACCAACATCACCATGGCCCTGTCCGGCAATCCTCACCTGCTGCTCGGCAGGATCCGTTTCCTCAACAGCTGCATCGAGAGTTTCAGGAAAAGTGAGCCGGTGCCAGGGTGTCTGTGCTACGTCCCCAGAGAGGTGTGCTACAAAATCTGCAAGGACTCCTCCACCGCCTCCTCCGCCACCCCCGGTGCCAATGCGGGGGGCTCCACTGTTGGAAAAACAATCGTGTCCGTCTTTGAGACTCCACATCAGATCCCGCACAGCAAGAAATTATGCAAGTACAGCATCGAACCAAAGAAAGGGACGTGTATCCGAACCACAGGGGAGGAATACTGCAACAGCCAAGGACTTTGGGTCAAAATCAATAAGGTAATTTACTCTCTGGGTCATCCTGCAGCTCTTCTAATGCCGCTGAATCAGCTGCAGTGTCACAGACCTGTAATCCTTCTGTTGACATTTGTACAAACATATGTATGTCACATGTAAATTACTTCACTTTACAGCAAGAGCACCTCACACCTGCAAGTGATTGATCCAAAGATGTGCTCACCTGTGACCATTAAAGTTATCCTGGGATAGATGGATGGATGGATAGATACCAAAACCACAAAAAACAATACTAAAAGTTGCTAAATGTGATGTGAATTCAAAATCTGAGCTAAAGAGTTCTTCACTAGAGGATGAAGAAAGGGAAAAAACACACAAGCAATAAATAAGAACAAAGTCTTTGAGAATAAACACAGAAGAGTTTTTTGTCCTGACCCCCAGTGGGAGACTGTGGCATATTTTAGCAGCCACAAGTCGCCATTGTTCTTATCACCTCGCTGACAGGCCTGTTGGTCTGGAGGGGGCTCAGGAGCTTAATGATGTGTGGTGGAGGCACATTACGAGTAATTAGAAGGATTTCAAAGCCAATCCTAAATTTTATGAGCATCCTTTGGAGTGATACGAGTGCACAGTGGAGCATTTGTTGCTAAACTTGCAGCATCTTGGCTTGAGCAGATATAAGTATTATGATGAGATGCTGTGTATTCTGGTAAACAAGAACTACATTTGTGTATCAGTGTTTTTCTCAGTTTTTAAACACACGTTGATCAAAAGATCTCCGTCTGTTTCCCAGGAGCAGCTGGAGGAGCACCGTCCAGGCCAGGAGCTGGAGGAAGGCTGGATACTGGTGTGTAAACACACAGAGGGAGGCGACAGGCTGGTGCCCGTGGAGTCACCAGAGACCGTGAGCCGGCAGCAGAAACTCTTCGGCTACGATCACAAGCCCTGTAACCGCTGGGAGCAGGTGGTGGATGTGGAGAACGCGCTTTACATCGGCTCCAAACCCAAAATCGCAGAGTGCGATGACGTCGCTGTCCAGAGGCTAAGGTGTGTAGTCACACTGGGTTATTAAAAGTGTTTTTGTAGCCGCAGACGAATTTTAAACTAACTTTAAATCTTCTAGGCACGTGCCTCCCACCTGGACGTATGAGTGCGACGAGGACCTGGTGCACTACTTTTACGACCACATAGGGAAAGAGGATGAGAACCTGGGGAGTGTAAAGCAGTGTGTGACTAGCATCGATGTGTCTTCATGTTCGGTGAGCGTCATTCAGCACTTTGTACAAAATTTAGATTTTTACAAGATTTCACTCAATCAATTATGTTTTTTGCCTACGGTGCGGCAGCTAAACACAAAATGGAAACAACATGTGCAAACGATGCCACGGGACAGGAAACCTGCATTGCTTTTTGGTCTGGTTACTACTGTTTTATGCCCCAATGTCACTATGTAGTAGTAGTTTTATTGAGCCACATTGCAAAATATACAGATAAATATAAACATGTAAAGTACAGTGACTTAACAGGCTCGGGCAGAAGCAAAGGATGCGTATAAATGCCTGACTTACAACAGTATGGTATCGGTACCCGTCCCTAGTTGTCTTGCCATCAAATCAGATCTGTCTTCTTGCCCAGTTTCCTGCTTCTCACATCAACTTTGAGGAGAAAATGTCTCACCCACTGACGGGTTCTGTGATTACCAGATGAACCGTGTGGCTCACTTCAAGTTATGGCTGATCGATGCACATGTAATTACTCAGGAAATGTTTGTATTCAGCAAATAAATGTGGATTCATTTTACTCATCAAACTACCGTGATGTTTCCTGACAGGAGGATCCCAACGGAGGAGCGAGCTGCCTGACGGACGGCGACACAGAAACGTACTGGGAGAGCGACGGCATGCAGGGACAGCACTGGATCCGCCTGCACATGAAGAGAGGCACTGTGGTCAAGTAAGCAGCCGCATGAAGTTTAAAGAAGAAGAAAAAGAAATGAATGATTTAACTTTAAGACTTTTGATGTGTTTGTTCTTGTCAGTTATTTATTTCAGACGTGACCCTCATGTAGTGATGGTGGATGCACCTAATGTTTGCTTTATTTGTGTCTTACTCTACATTATGTGCTCGTCTTTGTGCGCTAGTAAGCTGATACTGACCGTGGACTCGACGGACGACAACTACATGCCCAAGAGAGTCACGGTGTACGGAGGAGAAGGAGACAACCTGAAGAAGCTGAGTGACGTCACCATAGACGAGTGAGCTCAGTTAAATGTTTAAACATAAAAATAAAAGTGCGTCAGATTACAGTGCGTGAGACAGATGACTCTAACTACCATTTATATTGTTAGAACTGCATTAAAACGGTTAAAAATGAGCGTTTCCCATGTTAAACGTTGGCTCTCTGACATTTCTTCACATGCAGAAGTATGATAATAATATTTTCTCTGCTTCTAGCAACCTGATTGGAGAAGTGTGTGTCCTGGAGGATATGACTTCCCACCTGCCGGTCATCGAAGTTCGGATTGAGGAATGCAGAGGTAATAAATGAATTATTAAATGAATTCTGTATTAAATTCAACCTACATCAGTTGGCTGTTAAACCTGTTAAATGTTTCCTCTCCACCTCCTTTTGCCTGTTTCAGATGAGGGGATAGACGTGCGGATCCGAGGCCTGAAGATCAAGTCGTCCTGTGAGAGGGACCTGGGTCTCAACGCTGACGTTTTCCAGTCCTCTAACCTGGTGCGATACCCCCGTCTGCAGGGCACGCTGTCTGACATCCTGTACCGCCGTGCGCTGGTCATACAGAGGTAACGACAATGCATAAATATTTGTCTTTAATTGTGATATTTTAATTCAAAGTCCAGGAAAATGTTGTAGCCTAGAGATGAGTTTATCCTGGACTGAGCCGATGAGGTCACAGACAGGCTTGGAAAAATGTGTCACGGTGCTATTTCAGATTAAAGAGAGTAATCTACAGTGTTCATGTTGCCTTTAAGCTGCAGCAGGTGTTTCAGATTGTTGCTTGTCTCTGCGTCTACAGGTTCATCTGTCTCCTGGACAGTGTGCTTCCACACCTGGTACCAGCCTGGGATTATAGCCTGGGCACATTCAACCAGATCAAAGTGAGTCACGCTAAAGGTTTTATTAGCTACAATGAGGCTGCGTGCACATTTTTTTTAATTGTGATTTTAGTTGACGACAATAGAAGGAACTACGGAAGAGGATAAGGGCCACTGGAAAGAAATACTTGTAGTAAGAGCTAATTAATGAATTTATTTATTTATTTATTTTTTTATTGTTTTGAGTTCTGACTTTTTTCACAGAATTATGATTTTTTTTCACAGAATTATGATTTTTTTTCCCACCGAATTCTGAGATTAAAATCATAATTCTGACTTTAATCTTTTGAGAATAAATCAGAATTTTTACTTTAATCTCACATTTCTGAGATTAAAGACTCTAATCTCAGAATTCTGTGATTAAAGTCTGAATTTTGAGTAAAAAGTCAGAACAAAGAAAAGGTTAAATTGCTCTAACTATATTTCTTTTTTTCAGTGGCCCTAATCCTCTTCTGTACCAAACCTGGATGTTTTTTGTTTTACATGTAGAATTTACGTCATGGACAGATTACAGCTGAAATAAGTTGCAGTGATTCACTCACATCGTTGTTTGCTGAGCTTTGAGTCAAAACGTATTCATGGCCGAATAACACTAAAACAGCTGACGCGCGCGCTTTTATTTCCTCGCGTGTCCTTCGGCGCCCTCTAGAGCATAAAGCAGTTCCTGCTGCTGTCCAAGCGCCGCTCAGCCCTCATCCACCAGTGCCTGAAGGACTCAGAAACCAGTAAACCCAACTTCATGCCCCGACTCTACATCAACAGACGTCTGGCCATGGAGCACAGAGACAACCCTTCCCTGGACCCCAGCTGCAAGAACGCAGTGTTCAGTCAGGTAGCGATTACTAGAGGGAAGCCTGGTATTAAAATATATTATTATATATATTAAACGCCTGCGCGAGTAAACGCCCTGTACTTCACATGTTGTGTTCCTTTTGCAGGTGTATGAGGGTCTCAAGCCATCAGATAAATTTGAGAAGACTCTTGATTATAGGTGCGCATTTTCTCATCTTAGTGTGTTTCTTCTTAAAATGGCATCAAAATTCCAAACTCCATCTCGATGTGTGTTTGTGTGACTTGTCTCGTCAGGTGGCCCGCTCGCTACGACCAGTGGTGGGAATGTAAGTTCATTGCCGAGGGAATCATCGACCAAGGAGGTGGGTTTCGGGACAGCCTGGCGGACATGTCGGAGGAGCTTTGCCCCAGCTCAGCCGAGTGCCCCATGCCGCTGCCGTTTTTCACGCGGACGTCCAACCAGGTAGTCAGTCGGCATCACTAACCCGCACGTGCACCTGCCGCGTTCAAACCGGACGTCAAAGCTCTATGTTTTTCTTCTTTTCTCGTTCGTCAGGGCGCGCTGGAGGCCAGAGATTACTACGTCCCCAACCCGTCCTGTAAAGAGTTCCAGAAGTACGAGTGGATCGGTCAGCTGATGGGAGCGGCTCTCAGGGGGAAAGACTTCCTGGTGAGTCGCCACTTTAGAATAAGAAAGGGAGTCGATGTGCACGTGGGACTTTTCGGACACGAACTCAAAGTGCTTCACATTTACAGGGAACCAGTGCAAGTATGGAATTTGATTTTATACATTTCCAGGTCTGGAAAAGTGTTGAAATGAAAACTAGTGAATGGAAGAAAATTCATGTTTCCAAGACATTTACCGCTGTTCACTTTTGTAAAACATAAAATTATGAATTATTCAGAATAATGAAAACAAACAACTAATTCCTTAATTACGTTATGATATGCAACTTTACTCAAATAATAAATTAGATTATTTTTTTGAGAAGTCTGTAAAATGTATGGGATGTGTAGGAACCCTGCAAAACCATAATCTTGAGGAAATTAAAAAGGTTTTGAATTCTTTTTTTTTTTTCTTTTCTTTGAAGTAACTCAAATCCCATTCTCTGCATTTTAATAAAATTCTGGGTGATTTAAAAAGCTTCACCAGAGAATCAAATTGATCTAGTTGAGTGGTTTTAAGCTGCACATGAAGCTAGAGGAGATTTTCTGGTGTATGTAAGCGCTCTGCCTGTTCTGTTAATCCAGTTTGCTTGTGATAAAAGCTTGTAGCTTGTGGGTTATACATTTAGATATATTCTTTAAAAGTTAAAAAGCTGTCTTCATGTCATATAATTATTTTTTTGTCATCTTGAAGAGGAGCAGAAACAAATATATTGTTTGTAGCAGGACTCAGTTATTACAGGACTCACTTTTTTTCATCATATCTGAAGATATTTCTCCGCCAAAAAGTCATAAGTGTTGGTCAAACTAAAATATCACACGTAGATATTTGTTAGTAGGTGCAGATATTTGATATTCTGACGTCCCTGCGTCCTCTCCTGCAGGTCTTGGCTCTGCCAGGGCTGGTATGGAAGCAGCTGATGGGGGAAAGCGTGAGCTGGAATAAAGACTTCCACGCAGTTGACTCTGTGCTGGTGAGAACATTCACATCCTTTACGTCCTTTTGATTGTCATGAAATCTCTAAAGGTTTCATCGTGTGTCTTTCCTTCTTTTATGACTGAAAATGGATCTGATTTCCAGTTCATCGCGTCATTGTAACTGTGTGCGCGTGTTCAGGTCAACCTGCTGGAGGCCATGGAGAACATGGACCAGGAGACGTTTGAGTTCAGGTTCGGGGAGGAGCTGGTCTACACCACCCTGCTGACCGACGGCCAGATGGTGGAGCTCATCCCCGGGGGCAGCAACGTGGCCGTTCGCTACGAGGACCGCAGCGAGTTCATCCGCCTGGTGCAGAAGGCTCGGCTGGAGGAGGGCAAACAGCAGGTGGGACTTTGCCTACTCTCTTAATAACTGTCGGTCATTTGTGGCGTCTGTGGCTGAAGCCTGTGCGTGATCATCGGTTTGTGTGCTACAGATTGCAGCCATGCAGGCGGGGCTGCTGAAGGTGGTTCCTCAGGCGGTGCTGGACCTGCTCACCTGGCAGGAGGTGGAGAAGAAAGTGTGCGGAGACCCAGAGATCTCTGTGGAAGCTCTGAAGCGACTCAGTGAGTGTCCAGCTCAAATATGCACATTATCTACAGCAATGATAGATAGATAGATAGATAGATAGATAGATAGATAGATAGATAGATAGATAGATAGATAGATAGATAGATAGATAGATGGCACTGAAACCAATACACCTAATGTGGTTAAGTTCTACAAGGATCAAGTACATGATTCATAAAATAAATACCAGTTTACAGTAACATCCCAAGATGACGTACCATGTTTTTTGCAGTTATCGTCTATAAAGAAGATTAATATTTATTAATTGCATTAAGTTTAAACATCTTGTTGAATTTAGAGATAGACATACTTGATTTTAACTCATCACAGAGACTGTTCCACTAGTTTACTTCTTTAACTTTAACGCACCTGCTTCGAAAACGAGTCCTTACTTTTATAAATTCAAACATGTCAGTTCCACTAAGTTCATATCAGCTAAGTCTGTTTTTATAGAAGAATAAATTTAGATAAAATTATAGTTTAGTTTCTTTTTTTCAGTTCAGCTCTTTTTTCAACAATAAAAAAAACAAATAGCAAAACATAATATAAGTGAACAGACATGTTGACATAGGCCATAAGTTAGTTCACATTGGTTCAGTCACACAGACAGTGAGTTATGAATCTCACCTTTCCCAGTATTTTGTATGTGTTAAGCCCATAATCTTGGGAGACGGTCAGTTTTTCCATTTCCATGCATTGTGTTTCGTTAACAGTGACCTTCTTGGTCACAACCACTAGCACTTTATAAAGATAGTCGTCCTGATACAAAAGTCCAGTGAGAGCTCAGGCGGGGGACATATTTCAATTTAGGAATCACAAAAAATCTTCTTATATTCTTCCAGTAGCCGTCTTGCCGTGCGAGGGAGTTGGTGGTCTTAGCTTCACTCACCCAAATAGAGTTTTGTAGTCTTTCATTAATGTGTTCAGCCTTATATAGAGATCAGATTATATAGTTTACTTTCCCCTCTTTTAGTTGCTTTACCCTCAGTTTTTTTATTTAAAGCGTATATTCTAGTGTTTCTGACCTTTTGATCCCTCCTCCAGCGCGCTATGAAGACCTGGAGCAAAGTGACGTTAGTGTGCAGTACTTATGGGAGGCGTTGACAAACTTCACCAATGGTCAGTTCACCGTTTGTTTTGCCTCCATTTTTTACAAAGCAGTGAATATCTTGTTGCAACATAAATGGTGACGATCTTGATTTTGCGTTTCCAGAGGATCGCAGCAGGTTCCTGAGGTTTGTAACTGGTAGAAGTCGTCTTCCCGCACCAATCTACGTGTTTCCTGACAAACAAGGGTGAGCAGCCCTATAGACAGTTCATATTATAAAATACTGTTTTAGAAAGCACAGTGTTTTAAGATGTTTCTGTTCCCTGGTTCAGCTATGAAACAACTGATGCTCTCCCACGGTCCTCCACATGCTCCAGCACTCTTTATCTACCCAGCTATCCAAGGTACGGTGATGACATGACGTTCCTTTACATTTGTATTTAGTTTGTGTTTTTACAGAAAGTTCATTGTTGTGTGCTTTCTCCCCCCCTCCCTGCAGTGCAAAGGTTTGTGAGGAGAAGCTGCGTTACGCTGCGTACAACTGTGTGGCCATAGATACGGACATGAGCCCCTGGGAAGAGTGACGCCCTCCTGCTGCTTGACTGAACGCTGCACACTCTGCAAAAACTGTTGATCGGAAAAATCCGACCAATTTCATCACGACGTATTTGCAACTGCCAAATAATCAATAGCTGTACATAATAAAAGACTATATGGAAGCATGGAAATAGACCACTTGTCTTTCTTTGATTTAACATGACATGAATGAGTGGGGAAGAGATGTACCATGAGAACATATTTAGATCTTATTGGAAATAAAAACATTTTACAGTAACAAGTTGTGAACAGGCAGACAAACTTAACAACTAAACTACACTAAACATTACCAAAAAACAAAACTACCCAAGTAATTTTGTTAACCCAAGGTATGTTCCAGTGTCTTAATGTACGAAATAAAAACTTTAGCTCTAAACTCTCTTCTCTTTGCTTTTTTTGCTCTTGCTTTTATTTTCTACCTCAGTATTTTATTCTATTGTATTTTATTGTATTCAAATACCGGACTGCTCTGACGACCTAATTTCCCTTCAGGGATCAATAATCTTATATATCTATTTATATCTATCTATCTTTACTCACCAGTAAATAAATATATGTTCAATTTCACTTTAGCGTACGACTCCTTGACTTCATTTGATTTTATATATCTATAAATGAATAGAACATTACTGTAAAGACTATTTATTTCTTTAGTTAGGCATGCTGTAATATACATTTGTGAATGTATAGTTATTATATTAATAATTTTACAGTGTGATTGTAACATAAGACCACATCACAACTCATTGTGACAACTACCTGCCTTTGTATATACGGTTCATATGATATATAAATTCATGTTTATGTGAAAAAGAAAAGGAAATACTTCTACCTAATGGAAAATAAATAAAATACACATTGTATATAACTATTTAAATTTAAAATTAAATTGTTGCAAATAATAACATGAGTGTATAAGAAAGATAACTTAAACAATACACGCCATTGTTGTATTATTTTTAAAACACATGTCTATTTTTATAATTTTATGATTCAAGAGTCATTCAAGAATCATTTATTGTCATTATGTGAAGACATAACGGAATTTTGGGCCGTAGCTCTTGGCTTAAATAGTAAAAATATAAAAACATTAGAAGAAGTACTATAAATAAATAAATAAATAAATAAATAGATAAATAAATATAAATGAAAATAGAGCCGAAATTGATATACATGTGTAAGTCAGGATTATGTCTGAACTTTTAAATATATAGTATGTAGAGAAAATATATATCATATTTAATTATTACATGTGTGATTTTCAGCATTTTAATCGAAATATTAAATATTTCACCGTAAAAACATTCACTGGCGAATCTTTTAAACGGAGATTAAACAAATCTCGTTCGACGCTCTGTTAATTCTCGCGAGAACACGTGGCTTCAAACCTCCCCATGATCCTTTGCGATTCCTCTTTCTAGCCGGCGCCTGAGAATGGGTACGTGTTTTCAAGCTCGGGTCGGAGGCAGAATCCTTGTCCATCTGCTGTTTTATCCAAGGAATAATCCTATAATGGTTTGCCTTATTGAAGCTTAATGTTATTTAAATAGATGTAGCTTTATCTTTGTTGCCTGTAGTCAGATTTATTTGTTTTAATGAAATAATTTCCAGTGGATGTTTGAAGTGCTCCAAGATGGCTGCTCTCATTGGCTACTGACGTTAAAGTGTGGTTTATTTAGCAACAGTTTGAGGATATAGATCATTTTTACAGGAATTACTTAATGTGTCGACTACATTACAGTAGTATTGAGTTCAATTTGGTGTTTCTGTGTTAAAATTGTGCACCCTGGGACCAATAGTAAGCTGGAGTTAGCATTAGCTAGCATGCTTGTCGACATCATGTCATGCCGCAGCATTGAAATACTTGACGAGTTGAGATTATTGTATTCACGGTAGTCTGGTGCATTTGGTAGTATTTTCTTTTCTTTTCTTAAATCGTAAATTACTTTCCTAATATAGATTGTTGGCTGTGGCTGCATGCTCGTAGTTAAATCCCATCTTTTGGTGTCAAGATTGAATCTTAACGATTAGTGGTAGGAAGCAGTGTTCACTCTTTGTGTATTAAGTATTTGTAAAAATGGTTTATCATACTAGAAAGAATAGCTTATGGCAGGTTAACTTTGATCTATACAGCTAAGTAAACTATCTTCATCACAACTGCTTGAGTGACATGATGAAACTCTTTTTTGCGGAATCCGAGTAAATAATGCGGACAACCTTTACCTTGGAGAACTGATCACTCAAGCATGCAAAGTCGTACTCTTTGTGTGTGATGGGAGTTTTTTGTCGTTCAGTGATCTAATTCCTGGTTTCCTCTCCTTTTTTTTTTCCATTGATGCAGGTATCTCAAGGGACAACTGGCATAAACGCCGCAAGACCGGCGGTAAACGCAAGCCCTACCACAAGAAAAGGAAGTATGAGCTCGGACGTCCTCCAGCAAACACAAAGGTGAGCATGAATCTGATGGATCTGTGGTTTAGGTTAAGGCGAAGTAGCGTGGGTGATGAAAACTCGACCTTAGGTAGGTCTTTTTTTTGAATCGTTTTGGTTCAAATCTTGGGGCTTACCAATGTTAGGATCGTCATAGTTACACTGACACGCTTCAAGGCACATAAATGGTGCTGTTTGATATTCTGTGGGTTATTGCAGTATTTCGTTTCATACAATTTGAAGAGACGAGTAATCGTCATTGAACATGTGTCTATTTTTTACGTTTTTTAGATTGGACCTCGCCGTATCCACACAGTGAGAGTCCGTGGTGGGAACAAGAAGTACCGTGCTCTGAGGTTGGATGTTGGAAACTTCTCATGGGGCTCTGAGTGTAAGTTTCATCCAGTGATGACCAACTTTGATCTCTCATTGGTATTGCATGCATATCTTTCCATGACGATAACTTTGTCCAGTTCTGCTACTGAATGCAAGTGCTGATAGTAACGACTCTGAGAAAAGACTCATCCTGTAGTTAGTAGATTGAATGGAAAAGTCTGCCTTGGCTGACGATGCATATTTTTTTTTTGTGTGTGTTCTCAGGCTGCACACGCAAGACCAGGATCATCGACGTGGTCTACAATGCCTCCAACAACGAGCTGGTCAGAACCAAGACCCTGGTGAAGAACTGCATCGTCCTCGTCGACAGCCTTCCCTACAGGCAGTGGTATGAGGCCCACTACGCCACTCCTCTGGGACGCAAGAAGGGAGCCAAGCTGGTACGTGGTGAAATGTTTAGTTTGTCGGGGATAGATTTAGAAATGGCACCCTAGCTACTGTTACGAGACATCACAAAGGTGGTGTCTTGTACATGTCTTTCCATGAAGATAACTTTGTCCAGTTCTGCTACTGAATGAAAGTGATGATAATTAAGACTCTGAGAAAGACCTGTTACCTGTACTCAACATCTGCAGCAGGTTATTTTACCCAAACAACATCTGTTAAAGTGTTTGATATCATCTAATCGACCTTGTGTCCTCTTGTGCTACAGACTCCTGAGGAGGAGGAGGTCCTGAACAAGAAGAGGTCAAAGAAGACCCAGAAGAAGTACGACGAGCGCAAAAAGACAGCCAAGATCAGCACTCTCCTGGAGGAGCAGTTCCAGCAGGGAAAACTGCTCGGTAAGTCAGTCTGTGGTGGTCTATGTCTTGAATAACTCTAAATATGATTATATATAGTGCATCTCATTTGAAATTAATAGCCTGATAATTGTCTGTTTCTTGACAGATTTGTTGTTCAGAGAATCAAACGCATTTAAATACAAATAAAAAGTGAAATTTTGTCATCTCTGACATGTAATTTAAGTTTAAGAATTAATCTCAGAATAATCTATTGCTATAGAAACTGGTTGGTCACTTTCTGCAGGCTAAATGAGGTCATCATATTCTGATCAAATTCTGCAAAAGAACAAGAAAACCTAGAGTTGTGTCATCAGTTTTATGCTATTTGTGTAACATGAGCACTACACATCCCAGGAAACTTCTTTGACCATGATTCTTTCTTCTTCCTGCAGCTTGCATCGCCTCCAAACCCGGCCAGTGCGGCAGGGCAGACGGCTACATCCTGGAGGGCAAAGAGCTCGAGTTCTACCTGAGGAAGATCAAGGCCAAGAAAGGCAAATAGATGTACAGCTATTTGATACGTCAATAAAATCCCAACGTCCCACACCTACCTGCTTCTGTTTTTGTTTTATTTATTTAATAATTTATTAGGTATATTGTTGAAAGCTTGTTCATTCTAATCAAAATCCTGCACTAAATCTAATCTTTCAAATCAACATTTGCTTATAATAAAAAGCTCTTGACTTTATGGTTTTTAGTTGAGGCTGTGAGTTGTCGTGCATAAGAATGGATTTTCCATAGTGTACCTAATGTTGTGGCAACTGAATATTTGCATTCAAGTCAGAAAAGTAAATTACAAGAAAAGAGAAACATATATTTCTAATAGCTTGTTTTTTTTTTTTTTGGTGGTTCCATAAAGACACAAGTCGGCAGTATAAGATTTTGTGCCAAACTTTAATTGTTTTCCCAATGCCCTGGATGAAGTAATATAATTTCCAGAGGAAGTCATCCCAAAGGGATCAATAAAGTTGAGTAAGTGCAGAGATAAGAACTCTAGATAAGAGAAACCCTTTGCTATCAATGGTATTGAAAAGTAAATGAATGTAACCTACTGCTATCAGCTTATATTCAGAGGGACATGGTGGTATTAAGTGATCCATTACCTGTTAAGTGTATAAAAATATTTAGTTCTTGTCCTTCTCTGAACCTCTGGATTTTAATAAAAATCAGATTGTTGGCGCCACCTGCTGGCAGAGATGCAGCTGTACATTAAACGAGTTTGCGCCCTCTTGAATTTCTTGCTTAAAGTCCTTAGATTTTATACATCCTTAAGGGAAATTGCTTAGTTGCACATAAATCGCTCTTGAGAAAAGGAAAAAACAGGTGAAGGAAGTTAATATAAGAGGAATAAAATAGTAAAAGCGACAGGTTACATCTACAAAATGCACCTATAAAGAAATGTACAAGAAACAGAGAAAGAAGTAAATTTATATTATAAACAAGGACTAATCAGATGCAATAATGTGCAAAAAAGTTACAGAAACATCAGTGGTTATACAGCTGGATAGAGTTTGGTTTAAAAGAAGTTGCGTCGCTTTCACTGTGGGAGTGGAGCTGAATCAGCTCCCGGAGCTCTGTGGCTGTTGGTGAGACACATTTTCGTCGCAAAAATATGAAACTTTTTTTTTTTTTTTTTTTTTTTTTTTCATGAACATCACACATAGTTGTTTACAAAATCGTCACATCGTAGTAATGTGTAAATTATAATGGGATAACAAGGGGAGTCGCGTTAGTCTTGACACGTGACGTCATTAACAGCGATTACACGTGTAGTGTCTGAAAGCTGTTAGGACTGAGCTCAGTATATCAGTGAAACCCTACATAGGGAGAAGGGGTTAGGGAGGGAGTGAACAAATTACGGACACAGGGCAGGTGTTTAGATTTTGGAGTTTTATTTGAAACCAGCCAGTCTTCTCTGAATTAGACACAGCAATGAGGTCATGACCACAGACTGTTTGAGGTAACGGGACAAAGAAATTGCAGGAAAACTCTCAACGACTTCAGACCTGTTGCTCTTAAGTTGATTTAAATGAAAAATTTAAATTTCAACGAGCATGCACTTGATCCCATACACAAAAAGGGGGCGTGGCTACCAGCAACATTTACTGTTGTTCCTGATGATGTCATCGTGACATCATCAGATTACCAGCAGGAGCTTTTAAATAGAGGTGGTTCTCGTGCTCTCTAATAATTTTGGAGGCTGGGCTGGAAGGTCCAACCTCCTCCACCTCCTCCGCTGACTCTGGTCTGTCCAGCCAGATGATCAGCTCCCTGTGGTGCAGGTGGAGGTCTCAGCCTCCTCCAGACACCGAGCTCCTGCTAAGGGTGTAACCCCCAGCCAATCCAGTGGAAGGCCATTAGTGGCCCTTATAGTATTTTTAATTTCTATAGTTTAGTATTTTTTATATATTTTACTATACTATAACTGTGCCTGTCATGTCGGTTATGACCTCCATAATGTCATGCGCTCCCTAGGGCCTCTTCAGACCTTGCATTAAGATCTGATCTGGACTGGATCACATGTGACCATCTTTAGGTGTGGTCAGACCTGGTATTAACATGCATCTCCAAGTGCTTCCTCTGATCCCATCTCAGTTTTGCGCCCTGACATCATCTGGGGTCCAGTAGATTCTTTTAACATCTGTTGTCTCTAATGGATCTCTACCGCTGCTCCAGAACCAAAAACACCTGTGTTTTATTACTGATCTCCTCCCTGACATTAGTGAATGAATGAGGCAAAGCGCTGCTTACTGTAGGACCCCCCCCCCCCCCCCCCCCCCCCCCCCCCCCCCTGAGTGGTTCTGGTCTTTAATGCAAATCAGGACTCGTACTTCAGTACGTTTACCTGCATTTATCCAGGTTCAGAGTTAAATGTGTTGAACTGACACTTACAGAGTTAATTCACCAACACTCCAGCTGTTTGTCCTCAGAGAGTTATATATAACACATTTAACTCTACAAAGAGTATAATTAACTCACTCTACTCTACTCTTGCTAGTTTGCCAACGCAAGAATTTTAGCTCTACAGAATTTGTTGTGTGGTATTTGTTTTCGGCACAAGCTCTGACAACATCTCAGCAACATTACAAATAAATACAGACAAAAAAACAGTGACAGTGCAAAGTTACAGATAGACAACAACCTTACTACGGACAAATAGACATACATACATAGAATCCCATACATGTAGCTGTAGTGTTAGTCCTCGTTTTAACATACAGAGTTCAAAGTTCTAATATCTGTGGGGAGTCTGAGTCGTCTACCTGAGGGGAGGTAGCAGAAGAGATGGTCAGCCGGGCGGGAGGCGTTTAATGACACACTGGTGATAAATGGACTGATGGGAGGGAAGAGCTGGTGATTTTGGAAGCTTTATTTAAAATCTGTTGTAGTCTTTTCTGTGAATTATTGTTGGTATTTCCATATCACACTGTGATAAATGAGATGATGATGCGTTTGATGATGACTGTGTAAAACCAGGAGGCATCTGTCCTGTCTGTCTTTACTTTCTTTAATTGAAGGAGGAAATGGACGCCTAGGAACCTGATGGAGTCCAATGAGGTTATTGGCTGGGACGTGACGTAGACTGGGAGTTTTGTATGTTTTTCCTGTTTATCTGAGCTGACAGTCTGTGGATTTTGCCAACTTTGCTGTCATTTTGAATTCATTTTTTCTCGTCTCTTGTGATCCTTTTGGGGCCGTTTTCACGTTGTGCCTCTCTGCATCATTTCTCTTTGCTCATATTTTAGTTTTCTTTTTGTCATTCTTAGCATCTTCTCTATGATGTTGTGTCTCTTTGTGGTCACTTTGAGTCTCTCTGTGGTTGTTTCGTGGTTCCTATATGTCTTTGTTTTACTTGGCCGAGCTCTGTAACTTAACAGCTAGAACTATTCGCAGTCACGTCAACATTTTGAGCGAGTCTGCATTCCTTCAACATTAAGCATATATATAGCAATCCTGAAGTCAACCCTAGCACCACAAACTACACCCCACAAAATGATCACACAGTTGAATTACCACCTTTCTGATAAAATAAGACAATTCATTAATTTATCCCACAGCAGATACAGAAAGCTTTATTCATCCCTGAAGGGCAATTCAGTTTCTACAGTCTGTCATCTAGACTTACAACCATTCATACAACAATAATACATGGCAGGAGTAGTGTGATATGAGGCAGAAAGCAAAATAAATAGTCATAAGGGAGAATACATTAAACTTAATAATTAAAAAATAAATGAAGAACGTGCCAAGTGAATAACTGGATACAAGGATAATGTTCTGGTAAGTGAGTGTATTTGTATATGCAAGGCAATTAGTTTGCACAAACTTGCACAAATCCATGTTGCTATGTTGCTATTTTTATTTATATTTCCACTTTTATTTATCTTTTATTGTCCATCTATACTGTTTTCTTTTAGTACGTATATAACACAGTTACTTATGGGAAATAATCCCATAATTTCGTACCATCTCGTGGTTCTGTATGGTTGGGAATGACAAATAAAAATCCTTAAATCCTTCAGTTTAAAACATTTAATAGACACTGCTGATGCTGCATTAATACACTAATGTTATAGTCCTGATTTGACCTATAGATTAGTGTCCATGATGCATTAGCCAGGAATAGTTTTAGCCGTGAACTCCATTGAGTGTGTAGGTAAACACTAGAGGTGAATCTAGTTAAATAACAAACTGGAGGAAAGGTTACGGTGACGTGACACGTGACCTGAATCCTGCCCTGCGATTGGCTGAAAACGCTCCTATTTAGATCCGGGGACAAGTTTATTCCACCGTGTCATGACAATGCTGCTCAACAAGGTAAATATCTCGACGTTAGCCTTCTTTTACTACTTTAAATATATAGTTTTAGCGAATTAAAATTCATAGTTTTTTCAATTAGCGTCTTGTCTTTTATTTTTCTGTCAACAAAGCGTTGGTAGCGACGTAACGGGCTAACGTTAGCTAGCTTAAACCTGCAACGATTATGACACATTTCTGTTGTTGTTGTTGTTTTTTATTCATTTGTTTTTATTTTAATAACGCGTAAGCGTCTTTCATGTGTTTACGTCCGACTTACAGTGCTTAACACCCAAATATGTTCCCTGTTAATATTTAATATAGCTAGCTGCCCTGAATATCTTTGACTAACCCCAAGGTCTCTGTGTAGTTCCGGTCAAAATACACTCATTTTCCACTTTTCTGTCATTCGTAAATCCAGAAACTGTGTTTTTTTTAAAAGGATTTCTCCCTTTACTTAAGTCCACATTTAATAGCCCTTTTATGGTTTAATGGTTGTTAGATCAGACCATATCTAGTGCTGTGCAAATACCTGCAAGGCGATAAAGGTTTCCTAGATATCAACATATTTTAAAAACCGCCTTTAATTGTTCTTTGTGTATTTAGTGCAAATTTCAAGTCTAATTATAATGACTTTTAATCTAGACTTGGTAAAAACGTGAAAATGTACCCAGTTAAAGGCTAATTTTGCTTAATTTGTACACAGATTTATCATAAGTTGTGTTACACATGCAGATTTTTAAGTTTCACAGTCTTGATGAAAATGTTTTCTAAATATGCTGCAAATTTTAGAGTTCACGTTCAGAGAAACAGACGCATAGCTCTCGACTTTACCAGTGATACATCAGAGGAACTAGTTGAAGCAAACTAGTGATTCGTTTACATGTTATTTCCTGTATAACGTGTGCAGGTGACTTGACGCTCTGGTTCTGGTTTCCCCCTCCGCTCACAGGTGCTCAGAACCGGCGTGCGCTCCGGGATCCGTCTGCAGAGCTCCCACGCGGCTGCAGCCAGCGCCACCGCATCTTCCAGCGGCCATGCATCCGCCCAAGGCTTCTCATTCGGTGAGTAAGGACGCAAAATGTGGTATGAAATGGCTTGTTTTTTGTTTTTTTTGTTTTACTTTGTTCATTGCGTCTTCCTGCTGCTTTTGGCACACAGAGCTGACGGACCAGCAGAAGGAGTTCCAGCAGCTGGCCAGGAAGTTTGCACGTGAAGAAATCGTCCCTGCTGCTCCTGCTTATGACAGGAGTGGGGAGGTGAGTAGAGCCGAGACGACCCTGTGACGGTTTGTCGGATTAAGTGCGGCTTGAAATGACCGACATCCAAGCTGCAGACGTCACTGCGTATCTTCTGCCTGTGACTCTTGGGTCTTCCTGTTTTACTGACGGGCGCTTTAGCTGCGCAGTGATGTTGAACAGAAAGAACCAAATATATAATTGAATCTGGTCTGCTAATCGGAGGATAGTGGACATTGCTCTCAAGTTTGCAGCTTAATCTATGTCAGTAAAGTTAATTAATTGCTTTGTATTCTTATTTGTCCTCAGCGGTGATAAGTAGAAGATTAGCGTTTAATTCAGCATGGGTCATGCCTTTTATCAATGTCAAATAATTTCTCTCAGTAATGAGTTGTGCTACATGACCTCTTTTCTATTTCAAATATTTGCACAACCGCACACACCTCTTTTTCTGTGCTGTTCTAACGTAATTTTTTTCTTTATTTATCTGTTTTTAATAATTCTAAGTATATTCTGCCTATATTTTCCCTTTTACAGTATCCGTTCCCCCTCATTAAGAAAGCATGGGAGCTTGGTCTAGTGAACGGTCACATCCCGCAGGAGTATGGTACGTTATTGTTGTACTGATTGTTCACTCCAAGCAATAACACCAGCCTTTGTTTCTTTAGGATAGAGTTTCTAACTTAAACAGATCAGTGGCGGCTGCTTTTTAATTCATTCAAATGAGCTTCCTGAGGACGTCCTGTTGTGTGTTAACACACACAAATATTAGGATTATATCCACTAATTTATCATTATTGAGCTACTTTATGGATCCTGTAACGCAGTATGTCAGGTTTACTCTGTGAAATAACAAATGTATACATTGACACTATATTTATCATGAAAGGAAGTACGGCTGTAGGTAAAATGTGTTTAATTCTTTTGTCAGTGGATGTGTGTTTAGGTCGGAATAGTTAGTAGGTTTATGTTTAACAAGCAAAAACAGTTTCTACCTTGAAGCCACCAGACTCCTGAATAGTTCATATAACACTTCCTCACTTTCTCATCACTCCCACTGACTGTTATATGTAGCACAAGGCACAGAACACTTTCTAAAACTCAGGTTGTAAACCTTTAATTTAACAGATTCCTCCTACTACATCTTTGTTTTTGATTTTTGTATTTTGAAGTTTAGGTTTATTTTTACATCCTTTTATTCATTTGTTAGAGACACTTGCCAAGTATTTATTTCCTTGAATGGTTTTTACTGTGTGTGACAATAAACCTCTTGTCTGTTTGTTCGTCGTTTAGGTGGAATGGGTTTGTCGATCTTTGACAGCTGCCTCATCACTGAGGAGTTGGCTTACGGCTGCACTGGAGTGCAGACTGCCATGGAGGCCAACTCGTTGGGAGTAAGTTTTGTGTTTCTCTTATTCTGGGGCTTTATTTCAATCTTAAATAATTAAATCTAAATAAATGCAGTGTTTTGCTAAGTAGGAATTAACCCATATGAATGTTATAGCTGCTCTGTTTGATTGCTGGAGGATTGTGGATCTTGTTCAACATGTACATCTCAAACTTAGTCTGTTGATGTTGTGAAATAAATACAACAGTCCTCAAATTTGCCTTAAAGGGCATTAAAATCTATAGAACATACAGCAGCATCCGTAGCGTTGGCGTGGGAGCACCCTGCCAAACAAATAGGGTAAAAAAATAAATCAGAGAAGCCAAATTCTAACCTACGTAGAATATTTAGACGTATCAACACAGGTCCCGAGTGTTCAGATCACAAGTGGCCATTATAAAGCACACGTATGAGCAGTATACCAGTGTGTATGTAACTCGATTTCATCTGTTTCTCCCACACAGCAAATGCCCGTTATTCTGGCTGGTAATGATGCACAGAAGAGGAAATACTTGGGGAGGATGACTGAGGAGCCTCTTATGTGTGTAAGTATTTGGGTTCAGAAGATCATTAGTTATTAGAAGTGTTTTTTGTTTTGTTTTTCTTCCCCCATCCAGAGATGTTAAATAGCAATGGCACATTCTCTTAAAAGCTCTACTTAAGTACAGACATGCACATCACTCACTAATATTTCCATCACAACATATTAAATTAACTTTAAAATAATTTAAAGTCACTGTGTTTATTAAATGGGCATGTTTTTTTTTTTTTTTTTTTACTTTAATTTGGTTTTGGATTTAAAAAGTATATTGTCAGTTAATTAATTCAGACTATTAAGAGATAAAATACCCCCACTCTTGTGTAATTAGAGCCATTTGTGTTAGAGTTGTGCAGCAGCTCTGATTAGAAATAGAAAAGTTTTAGAAAACTCTTTGATTTAATGAACGTAAAGGAGACATTATGTGTAGGAGAACATTTAAAAAGTTATTTTTCCTCCACTATTGCTGCACTAAACTAAAAGCTGAAGTCACTTTAAAATCTGAAAAGAAGGGAAAAGCGAGTCAGTGTCCTGGCTTTGTTGGTATTTGGTCTATTTTTGTGTCATCACCCACTGATCAGGGTGAAGGTCAGATCAGTATCGATTTCCCTTTCACTAAATGGGTCGTAGCTCGGAGCTTTCATCCTGCTTCAGATCAGACCGAGTTAAACCCCCTGGTTTTGTTTGTTGTTGTTTTTTCCAGGCGTACTGCGTCACGGAGCCCGGCGCAGGCTCTGATGTGGCCGCCATCAAGACCCGAGCTGTGAAGAAGGGGGACGAGTATGTTGTTAACGGGCAGAAGATGTGGATCACAAACGGAGGGAAAGCCAACTGGTGTGTGCTGGAACTTTTAAACAGTTTACCTTTCGTGAAAGAAGTGACGCTGTCTCCTTTTTAAACATCTTAGTTATTTAAACACGTCTTTAATGTTTGTAGGTACTTCCTCCTCACCCGCACAAACCCAGATCCTCAGTGTTCAGCTTCTAAAGCTTTTACTGGCTTCATTGTGGATGCCGACACTCCAGGAATTCAGGTTGGAAGAAAGGTAAGATGGGCCTGATACTGAATTTTTAATTGCCGGCCCCTTTTCACCTGCATGGATGGAAGTGAACCTTCAAAATGCCAATGGTCAAAAGTTTGTCTGTAATACTTCACCTAAAATGATGCAGACTGAACAACCTGCAACAAGAGCTCGAAAGAGATGTAGTGCAAGAGAAGTGACACCTGGAGTTTGATTAAAAAAATGATGAGACGGCATTTTATTTTATTTTTTTAAAAGGCAAGAAATATAGTGTCATTGATGGCCTGCAAGACCCCACGCCACTGTTTTCATTATGATCATTATTTTATATTGATTCATTTATTTCTTAGCTGTGTTTGTTATTTAAATTAATATTCTCTTCAACTTACATGTCACAAAAGGCCTTAAAAACAAAAAGGCACCGTTTTTGGACAAAGTTTTCCATTCTATAAGCACCAGAATCACCTTAACCTTAGCGATGCCATCCTTAGTTACAGCAGAGAAACATTTAGTGACGTTAAACTGTGAACTGACCTGTAGAGGAGCGTCTCCATATGGGGCTTCTCAACTAGATTTGTATTAACGCTGTTAAAACACAGACGTGGATTTGTGAAAGAAGGTAAACAGAAGGAGGGAAAAACTGCCTTGGGGCCAGCACAGCTACAAAACTGCTGCTCTGGATTTATATTTGTATGAAAGGTTGTTAAATATTTTCAGGAATATTGTTTAAAGCAGCAAGTCAGGACGTGTTTGCAGAGTAAACCCGGAAGAAATGACTTGATACGTAACTAGAGAATCAAAAAGTTCTGTGTTCACTTTGCAAAAATGTCCAGGTGGATAAACCTGCCGAGCACAAATCTCTGGTTGTTTTAAAACTTGTATTACCTGAGAACAATGAGTTAGACTTGAAGGGATTGTTTTTAAAACGTTAACAGGTTCCTTTAAGTTGCATAAAACACGATTTAGCCTTAAGATGCACATAGAGCTCTACAGCGTCTGGGGGCGAATGTTTTAGTTGCGTGATCATCACCTCATCTGAACATTCAAGAAAGTCATGAACATGGAGAGTGAATAAACTGTAGACAAAACGATGGGCGTGGTTCCTGACTTCATGCAGGTTTTTTAAGATTTATTTAGTTTTTTCTCATGCAGGTCAAAGCTCAGTCTGTCTTCTGTCCAACCAGGAGGTAAAACGTCCTTTTGTCCCTGCAGGAGATGAACATGGGTCAGAGGTGCTCTGACACCAGAGGCATCACCTTCGAGGACGTCAGGATCCCGAAGGAGAACGTCCTGATCGGAGAGGGAGCGGGATTCAAGATCGCCATGGGGGCCTTCGACAACACCAGGCCACCAGTGAGTCTTAGACCAGCTCAGACCGGACGAGTTTAGATTTTATATGGAGTTTTTATGTGAATCTGTAAAATCCACCATCCATCTTCAAAAGATGCTTCGTTGTTTAAAATAAATCTTGGTGTAACAGGGACAGAAATTAGAATTTCAAAAAACATCTGGGTCATATGACTTAAAAAAATTATGTAAAACAAACAACAACACTATTCATTAGAACAGGAGCAGGAACTGTGGAAACGTTGTCATGGGGGAGGAAACACCAGAGGCTGGATTTAAAAACACTGCCCTAAAAACCCTAAAGGTATATGTATAGACATAAAAATAAAATAATTACTACTTTTTAGTTTTACCGTATTTAGCATTTTTATAGTTTTTTATTTATTTAAGATTTAATATAAAAAGGTAAGTCTTGAGTTTACCTTTAACCCCCTGAGACCTGAGCCTTAGTTTGGTATATATTTTTAATTTCTCCATTTATCTTCATTTGGGATTATTAGGAAGTAGTTTTTGGAAGAAATTATGTCCTCGTGTGTGGACATGGGGATTATTTCTCTATATTATAATAAAGTCACCAAAATATAAGACTATTCACTTTTATATTTGAACCTTGCTGTGTAAAGACAGAATTGCAAATAATGCAATTCAACTAGTATCTAGTTAAGAGGATAAAAACGTAAATGAGGCAGAGTAATCTGACACACACCTAAAACTTAATGTCCCCATATGTGGACGCAGGGTCTCGAAATGCAGTGTTTTTTTTTTGTTTTTTTTTTTTATTGGAATATTTAGGTTTTGTGCATTTCTAACAGTAAATGCAAACACAGCAATTGTGTCTTTTTATAATATATATTCATAATGTGATGCAGGTGGCAGCAGGAGCCACAGGTCTGGCGCAGAGAGCCCTCGATGAAGCCACCAACTACGCCCTGGAGAGGAAGACGTTCGGCCGACTCATCGCTGAGGTTTGTTTCACACCTCGTGTTCTGTCCCATCACACAAAAAGGTGTGACCGACCAACGACCGACTTCACCCTTTTTCTCGTTCCGCAGCATCAGGCCGTGTCCTTCCTCCTGGCTGAGATGGCGATGAAGGTGGAGCTGGCCAGGATGGCGTACCAGCGGTCCGCCTGGGAAGTGGACCAGGGCCGCAGGAACACTTACTACGCCTCCATCGCCAAGGCCTACGCCGGGGACATCGCCAATCAGGTGGCGAGCGACGCCGTTCAGATATTCGGCGGCAACGGCTTCAACAGCGACTACCCGGTGGAGAAGCTGATGAGAGACGCGAAGATCTACCAGGTGAGTGATTATGTTCTGCTTCCGATCCACCACCATCGCTACCTCTGTGCTTTTCTTTTAATTTAATTTGACTTCTTTTGCAGATCTACGAGGGAACGGCTCAGATCCAAAGAATCATCATCGGCCGGGAACATCTGGGAAGATTCAAGAAGTGAAACCCCCCACGTCCTGATTTGTCCATATTTAGATGCATCTGTCGTAGCTTTTCAATACATCACACACGTTCTTATAAAACAGATCTGGCCACTTAAACTCAGGATAAAGTTTTAACTTTTTTTTTTTTGCCTTTAATGTTTCATCCAGCCGTTCTTTTTTTTTTTTTGGGGACTCTGAGAAAATCAAGATCTGTGAGCTCAGAGGACGCACCCCCTCCCTGATGCCATAAATCCTTCTGAATGTACTTGGCAACTCATTAAGTCACAAAAAATGTTCTGTTTGCTTTACATCAAGTATTAAATGTTGAGGCTCAAACACTGTATCTACAGGAGGGGGAAAAAAATAGCATTAAACTGGAGCCAGATACATTTGGACACGTGTGACTTAATAAGTTGACATTAAAAGATTTAATTTATGTGTATGAGGCTGGACTGTCGAGTTCTGGGGAGCACGAGCAGCTTCAGCCTTTCACTTATCATCGTAATGGTTTTGGTCACAGTTCTGATTTGCTGTAAAAATCAAAGATGGTGATTTCATCTCTTCATGCCTTAATCTGCCTTCGATATCAATACTCCGCCTCACCTTCTAACGCCTGTTCAAAAACATCAAATAAATTGTTAAATAAAATGTACAAATCCTTTTCTCAGCAGAATGTGTGGATATATATATATTAATATAAGACTGCATGGTGCCTGAAAGCAGATTTGTATCGGTTGCTGTTGGCTCTACATTTAAAAGACGTCCATCTTTACAGTGAAGTTGTGTAGATATAGGAGGTGCTGTATCTGTATGGGTGTAATGTGTAGGCTGCTGTCACACTCTTGACAACCTGGAACTGTATGCCATCAATTCATTCAGTGTAAACTTTTCTTTTTGTGTGCATTAATGACTGAAATAAAATACAATTCTCTTGTCTTCCTCACATTAAATGAGTTGAGAAAACCTAAACTAACAAAGAATAGATTGTGTTTTTTGTTTTTTTTTAAGATTAGGTGTATGTCCCGTATATTGACGTAAACTGTGGGGTCAGTTTTAAACAAACTCGTAGCACCCATGAAGGCAAAGTGCAGCCGTCACAACAAAAAGGTGCAAAGGATGTAAAATGACTTCATAACTTCAGAAATGAAAACTTTTCATTTATTTTCTATTGAGAAATTCTGCCTTTGGATCTTGTCCCAGATGTTGGACTAATGCTCTTCGGTGATAAATTAATTCCTTCCAATTAGTTTTAAGGTTGATTAATTGAGGTTACTAAAAAAAATAAAGGAGTGCCATTTGTTGTTATGACAGATGATTTAAAAGCAGTTAAAATTTGAACCAGAAAAGCTGTTCTAGTATTCAAAGTTGACCATAAAAGTTTGTGATTGCTGTATAAATATATTATTAGATTCTTATTAATGTACACACCGTTTTGCAGTTGTTTGAGGTCTAGTTTATGTCATTTATAATCTTTTCTATTATTTTAATTATAGATTAAACGTCTCATTTTACTAGTTTGCAAAAGTCCAGGAAATAGTAATAAACTTGAGTCAAAAGTGATCTTCACATTGAAGTCCAATTAATTGTCTCTAAATTATTAAGAAAATCAATTATTTAAAAAATAATTCATAATTCTATTGAAACTATTGAAATTTATAAATATTTTTCTTTAAATATTCAGCATTTACGTTTTAATTTAGTCTAATCTGTAACATATAGTAGTTTAGCTCCTTTTTTGTAAAACAAATAAAATAAAATAAAAATAAATAAAACAATTTTAGTACTTTACAATGCACTCCCTCCAGTAGTCTGCAGTTTTACTCTGATGCTGAAGGTGGCGCCATACAACTGAAAACCGACCTCCGGAAAATAGAGAGTAGAAGAAGAGGAGGCGGAAGCCTGAACATGCAAAATAGCCAGAATGGTAACCAAGACTCTGTTTAAATGCGATATTCAATGCAGTTTAACGTAACATTTTTACCGAAGCGGGTTTAAATATCCACTCGTTTCTATTTTTCTCACATACAGCCTCACCCTGAGCGTTAGCAGGTGGTAAAGAGGCTAAAACGTAGCTAGCATCGGCGTTAGCATGTAGCTCGTTGGAGGCTCAACCTGTCAACAAGCTGCTGACCCTTTGTATATTCATCATTTAGCTACGTAACACCAGTTAACTCTGTGACATGTTTAAAGGTGAATGGTTGGAGATTGTGGCATTTGAGGTTCTGGCCTGTTTGACCTGATGTGATGTGTGTTTAATGTAAGGGCACCCAAATGAAAGATGTCATGATCAAGCCTGACGCTCCCAGCACACTGTTACTGGACAAACATGCGGACTACATCGCTGCCTACGGCTCCAAGAAGGACGACTATGTGAGTAGACACTGTCTCATGGGGGAAGGGAGGGGAGGTTTATATGTAGAGATGGGAGGATGAAGCCTTGCGAAGCTTCATCCTGATTGTATTCGCTGTTGAATCCTCAAATACAGATCAAATACAGATCCTACCAGTGACACCTAGTGGCCCATGATCTTCCTAATGAGTCACTCTTAAGCAGCTGTGTCAATATTTTGAAATGTCAATCGGCTTATTACTTGAAACTTGATTTAGATATCAGATATTCCTGGTTTGGTTTCCCTGCTTGGGATTATACAAGCAGCACTGCGTCCATCATTAAAGACGCATATCATCCCTTCCATCACATCTTCTCCCTGCAGCCGTCAGAGAGAAGGGACACAAGCTGTAAGACATCCAAGGACCTGAACAGCTAATAATAATGATAATAATAATAATAATAATGATAATAATAATAATAATGATGATCAGGTAGTTCAACATCAGTGGTTTGGAGATATGTCTGGAGGTTTCATTGGAAACCACTTTTAATGGTAATGATCATCATCCCTGGATCTGGATGATAAACCTTTTCCCTATTGTCATTAGAGAACACGTTTTTAATTTCAACACATACTGTGTGAAGATTCACATTAAAGAATTAATTGTAGAGATACTTTTTTGAGAATGATTTTGAAGGACGTCCTTGCGGCACAGTAAGGAAAATAAAGTGAATATGTGCATGAGAGGATTGTGCTTGTGGGATGTTGTGGGAAGTTTTTAATTACAAAGAAACTCTGCTCAGTGGTGCTTGGTTTCTACCGACTTCTTCTCTTAGAAAAAATCCTGTCACAGGAGACTGGGGATCATTTTCTTCTGGTCCGGTGTATTAAGTAGGGAGGGAGCACCGAGCATTTCAAGTCTTTTTTTAATGAATGAAGATGCACCAAAGATTCAAAGTAGTCACCTCACTTCCAGTGTTTCACTGTAACGTATGAAGAACTTCATCAGTTTTGTGATCACAGAGATTTGATACAGTGTTTTGAACCATTCTGCTTCAATAGAGAGAAACATGCTTCGGAGCTTCAGCGTCGAATCTCTTGTAATGTTTATTATGGACAAATCTGATCGATACTGTACTTTTTCTTGTTTATTTGTTTTACATCTGACAAGAAATCAATTTTTTCTGCCCTCTCGAATTTCTGTTGCAGAGAGCTGTAATAAAAGCACTCTCTTTTCTCTAATGCTCTGGTGTGTGTTGTTCCAGGAGTACACTCTGTCCGAGTACCTGAGGATGAGCGGCATCTACTGGGGGCTGACAGTGATGGACCTGATGGGTCATCTGCCCAGGATGAACCAGCAGGAGATCATAGACTTCATTAAATCCTGTCAGCACGAGTGCGGCGGCATCAGCGCCAGCATCGGCCACGACCCCCATCTCCTCTACACCCTCAGCGCTGTGCAGGTGACGCCAGTCAGACTATTCTCAGTGTCAAAATGTCTAAGATTAGTCTGCCTGGGTTTTATCTCACTGTGTGTTTCTGAACGTTTCTTCCGCAGATCTTGAGCTTGTATGACAACGTGGACGCGATCGACGTGGACAAAGTGGTGGAATACATCAAAGGGCTGCAGCAGGAAGACGGCTCGTTTGCGGGAGACAAATGGGGTGAGCAAGCCCTGCTGCGATTCACGTCGTCTCATAAAACATTTGCTTCCTAAATGCGGAAAGAATATAAATGTAGTAAATGTAAAATGTAAAAACCTTTGGGTCATATTGTATGGAGGTCAGAGTTAATCCTTTAAACTATTTAAATATATTATGTGAAAACACCAGGACAGTTTGTGGTGTAATTTTAATTATTGTTCTTTGTTTTTTTCAGGAGAAATAGATACACGGTTTTCTTTCTGTGCCGTCGCCACACTTTCATTACTGGTATGTGTATCTTCTTTTCCTTTTTGCAGTTATACAAATGTATTTATTTATATTTTTCAGCTGTGCAGTAAATCCTTCTTGAAGGTTATAATGTTCAGTTTTAGAGAGCTCTTCATTAAACTATGTTTATATCAATAAAAGGTGCATAACCGACACAAGACTTAGACTTTGACAGACTTTAATGATCCACGAGGGAAATTACTTTGTCACCGTAGCTTTGTTGCCAATAAAAGTAAACACTCAAAACCACAAGAGAGATAAATAAACTGAGATTAAATTAAAGTAAAATAAACATGAGCAGTGTAATCAGAAAAATGTACAAAATTAGCATTATGAAAATATACAAAACTAGTTGGCAAAATAGTGTCCAAGGTTGTGTGGATGTTTGGCCAGTTGCATAGAATCAGTGGTGTGGATGGTGTCGTCATGGTGTTTCCATTGACTGTGTATATTCTGGTGTTTCTTGTTAATGGTGTTTCCTTATTGGTTGAGGGAAAAGCCGGGCACATATATACTGTGGTCCTATGAACCAGTTCTCCAAAGCTCTTCTTTAGACACACTCTGACTGGGTCCTATCAAGCGCACACAGTCCATCGATCCTGCTGCCGAAGACCTCGCGTTCCCCGTGAGGACAGACAGCTCCACCGACCCAAACCTCCTCCTTCTCCGCTCCTCCACCTCCATCCGGCCTGGCATCCACAGCACTTCTTCTGAAGTTTAGCTCGCTCCAGACAAATTAAAAACAGCACAAAAAGATAAAAACGACCGAAAACCATTTGATTTGTTCAAGTCACAGAAAAAAACAAGAACAAGTCAGACTAAAAAAAAACTACCATTAACACGCTTCATGGAGCTACTGGCGACATGCAGCCACTCTCTCAGACACACTTTTCAAAAAAACTGCAAACTCTCTCTTGGCACTTGTCTAAAACTGTTTCAAAGTTTCTAAACTGAAACGTTAACTGTGTCTCTTTTCTCTTCTAGGGCAAGATGGATACAATAAATGTTGACAAGGCCGTAGAGTTCGTCTTGTCCTGCATGAACTTCGACGGAGGTTTCGGCTGCAGACCTGGTTCAGAGTCTCACGCTGGTCAGGTGAGTGACTCTGTGTACAGAAAAACTTCATGAACGTTGCTCAAAGTTTGAATTAATAACCAAAGCGATATGAAAGAATTCATGTTAAACTGACTCTGCCTCATGATGTGAGTCTGACTCATCTCTGAGACAGTGACAGGAACAGAATGAAATGTTCTCACTCTAGATGGTGACAGATTTTTTTTCCATTTCCACTCCCGTTGATCAGTGTCATGTATTAAAATCCACTGGTGTTTTTCTCCTCCTCTCCATCAGATTTACTGCTGCACCGGCTTCCTGTCGCTCACTGGTCAGCTGCACCAGGTGAACGCTGACCTGCTGGGCTGGTGGCTCTGTGAGAGGCAGCTGCCGTCCGGCGGCCTCAATGGACGACCCGAGAAGGTTTGTGCTTTCCAGATGTTACTGTTGGAAATTTAGGAAATTAGAAGTTAGAAGTAACATAGACCTCACAACAGTTCATAAGTAAAACAGCGTTTATGATGTTTATTCATTCAGCTTCCAGATGTTTGTTACTCGTGGTGGGTTTTGGCCTCGCTGAAGATCATCGGCAGGATCCACTGGATCGACAAAGCCAAGCTGCGCACGTTTATTCTGGCCTGTCAGGACGAGGAGACGGGAGGTTTCGCTGATAGACCTGGAGACATGGTGAGTGGTTGGGCACGGTCCAAATTCTTTTTCACCAATGCAGCTGTTATCAGACGATGATTCTTTTTGTTTTTGTTGATTCTTATTAACGCTAGGGCTGGGCGGTGTACCGGTTCATACCAAATATCGGTATTTTATTTATTTTTTTGTTATGGTATGAATTTTTAATATACTGGCGTACCGGTGTATTTGATTAAACAGAGTTTGGAACGCTACACCATTTTTAGAGTAGCACATCTTAACACGTACGATACAACTAAGTCACTGTGAGATATAATGAAGACGGAAAGGTCCGAAAAATGAAGCGAGAACGAGAAGATTTGTGCCAAAAACAGGTGCTGTGTTTTTATTTTTAGGTTGACCAGACGTCCCAGATTTTCGGGGACAGTTCCCATTTTGGAGGACTTGTCCCCCGGCTGTAGCTGCCCCTGAAAATGCCCCCGAATTTTAGCTTTTTATGAATGAGAAAAAAAATGTTGCGCGCAGACTACAATTATTACGGTAGTTGGTCGCGCTGCTATTGACTTTACAGACATAGTAGTTTAAATATGAATATTCATTTCATCTTGAAAACATTTATTTATTTATTTTATCTCCGAGTTGTGAATGTCCCCAGATTTCCACATCAGCAGGAAGCCATGCTAACACGTTTTACTACTAGCCTGGGATTATTCTACAATATTTCCTCATCATCACAGTAAAACAGTTCATCATTAGCCAATCTGCTGCATTAATTCCTCTCTCAATCACTAGGAAATGTCTAATTAACACTGATCGTCTTTTGCAGGTGGACCCTTTCCACACTCTGTTTGGAGTTGCAGGTCTCTCCCTCCTGGGAGACGAACAGGTCAAAGCGGTGAACCCGGTGCTGTGCATGCCCGAGGACGTCCTGCAGAAGATCGGCGTGCGGCCCGACCTCCTCAGTTAGCCCCTCCCGACCCGGCGCGCACACTCCCAACACACACTTAGGCACACGTACAAACAGCCGTCTCTCTGAACACGCTCCGCTTCACGTCAGCTCCCGCTAATGGATGTTGGAAGCAGAGAAGAGGACCACAACGCATTATCGTGGTGGAGGACAAAATGGACATGATTCCCCTCTGATCCTTCCTGGTTCATAAAAAAAAAATAGAAAGATGACATTCCTTAGCTTAATGAGTTTAGGGGAAAACTTGTAGCTGTTGGCACAAAGTAGACACGTTTCTTACTCTCCTCACCTTTCAGCTTCTCCACTAACCAAGAAAGTCAAAACCAGGTGCGTCTGTCCTGTTGTGCTTTTTATTATTGTGATCATACCAGAGTGATTGGAGAATCCGGCAGATGAGTTAAGACGAGGCACAAAGAAGGTAAAAGTTAGATTCAGTTCATCTCCTCTCACTTGTTACAGTTTAACATGTACTAACTTTTAAGCACTACATCTGTGTTTTCTCATCATGCTGCTGCTATTTCATTTAAAGAAGAAAAAATAAACGTGGAAGAGCAATCGCAAGAGCTTTGGGTTCAGCTGGAGATGCAGCTCAGGACTCTTGTTCTCGTGCGGCTTTGGTGGAAGTGGAACAGTTCTCTTTGTGACGGGAAACAGCCAGAGGTGCGACGGTGTTTTAAATGTCTTATCTCCCAGCTACACTATTTATTTAAACCCAGGTTACTCAGCTCAGACGTGCGCGGCTGCGTTCGACCTGCCTCTGTGGAACAGCTTTTAGAGAACTACCATTTTACCGCACTCTCGTCGTCTTACTGAATGAAAACGTTGTACCTGGTGTCGGTTAACTGTTCAGTGTCTGTTGTTACAAAAAAAAAGTCAATAAATCACGTGTTGACAGAGTTTTAATTACTGCTAACATGCTGTTGATTGTGTCTGATATGCAAAGTTAACACAAAGTTACACGAAGAGAAGACTTAACTGTGATTTTAAGGTTTAAATCACACAATAAAACTACTTGAATATTAAAAAAAAGAAGGAAAAAAAAGATTCTTTTGTTTTTCACTTCAGGTTTTTCACCTGAGGTGTTTTCCTTGTGGTTTAGACGTGATTCAGAAAGTTTAGTTGAGGACAAATGTGTCCTTTTCCATTTTATTTTATTGATAACTGTTTTTTGCTATCAAAATTCAGAGCACAGCAATTTGCAGTGCATAAAAAAAAAGCTGCAGCTGATCAAATGTGTGTGTTTTTTTAGCAAATTTTAATATTTCAAGCTCAAATCCAATAATGCTCTATTTTTACACCGTGTAAACTAAATTGTTACGTTGCTACCATAAAGGGACAGGGTGTTTTTGAAGAGGACACTTTTGTCCCTGAATTGTAACAATGTAACAACTTTACAATCCGGTATGAACGACTCAGGATAAACGACACAGAAATTGAACATGAAATCAAAGTTTTAGGAGTAATAATGGACAATAAATTATGTCTAATTAAAAATCAATTGAAATATTACATAAAGTCAAAGAATTCCTGAATTTCTTTACACCTCGTACTGCTCCTTTATACTCTCATACATAACCTGTTGTCTGGAAGTATGAACACACAGTCAATATTTATCCTTCAAAAAAGAGAATTATAACGAACAGCAATTATAAAGAACCAACAAACACACTTTTCATTTTTTCAAAACACTGAAATTTAAGGATCTGGTTGATTTTAAAACAATTCAATTCATGTACAAAAAATAAAATAAACAATTAGTTAACACACTGCATCCAAAAGTTGTTTCAAATGAGGAAGAATAAATACAACCGGAGGGGAATATATTTATTAAAAACAAACAAACAAAACATGCAGGTCTTTCTTTCTTTTTGTATCCTTCTAATTTTGCTGTTTTTCCTGTCAGTTGTATTCACTAATTGTCTTGTCTCCTTTTGTAATCGTTTTCTCATTTCTTTATTTTTTATTTCCCTTATTTATTGCTATTTCTGTAAATGTATAACTATGAACTGATTTTGAGTTTGAAGATAAGGAATAGGATTACAAAAGTCGATTCATCCTACTCCCTTATTTAAAAATTCGGTGGATAAGGTTGGAAATTAAAATAAATAAATAAATAAATAATGTAACCACTAGTCATCCAGAACTGAAAAAGTCACTTGGATATGTGATGAAAGCACCAACTACGTCATCCTCTGTGTCCTGTGACCACTAGATGTCAGCCTAAGCTTTCATACTGTGAGACTTTCTCACCAAAGGTCCTGGGACAAACTGATTCACTTAGTGATTACAATCTGATTTAAGGCTCTTATATATAAAACCAGCAGAGTGAGGTGGAAATATTAAACTTTCACACTCTGTTATGTTTCTACATTCGCTTCACGCTTCATTAGGTTCAGAGTTTGAGATGAATGAGATTCAGTACAACTCCCTAGATATACTATATATTTTACCGTTTATATAGAGTTTTCTCCATGCTTGGTTTTCATTAATGGTAGTAGTTACTTTACATTAGATGTTCTTAACGGAGAAGACGGTGCGGGACTATATTCTTGTCCTTTTATGACAAATATGATGTAACTCTGGTGCTGTATGTATGGTAATAGATAGTCAGGTTTAATTTGCTATTAGGACTGCATCATGGGAAAAAAATAAAAAATAAATAAATAAATCATCTTTCACAAAAGCATCCTACCGTGTAACTTAAATCAGTGTGATTTCTTTTTTTAGAATTTGTGCTAAGTCCGGCGCATTTACACTGATGACGAACAGATCAATGTTGATTAATGTGCATTCATATTAATCATATTACAGTTACTTATCCAGGTTACTGTGCGTTACTATTTTTCCTATTTTCCAGAGTAAAAATATAAATATTTGTTTCTTTTGTTTTTTGTTTTTGTTTTATTTTTTTCGTCCTGGGGAGTGACGTCATCTATGCGACAAGTCACGTTCTCAGCATGAGGACAACGCCGGTATAATAGTCACTGGTAATAGTATATACAGTCAGTGTTAATACCACGCAGCTACACAAACGTAAACAACAGTGGAGGGAGGAGAGAGATGAGCCTTTCGGAGCTGCTTTGAGGAAACGATATTAAGGTTTGCTGTACACTGTAAAAAACACAACATCAAATTTAAAGATAATTCGTAAAGTATCTCCTAATCTAATGTAGTTACTATATCTATCTTTTCATTATAAATCATTAAAAATATTATTATATTGATGCGGATCCATTTTTTATACATTAATCAGGTAATAAAATCTAACTCATTGTGTCCTCAAACAGAAAAAAATATGATTAAATAATAATTAAATAATAAACTCTCTTCAGAAGAGCAAGTGTTCTACAATTATTTACATACAAGAAGTTACATGTGTGTTTTTCTGCTGCATGTCGACTAAATCCACGTGATCAGCGTGAACGTAACACTTTTGTCTTTTCACGCCGCGGCCCCTAAATGCCACAGCTGACGCCGTGTGGAAGATTGTGTTTCAGACTGTAATAATGGAGCGACATAAAGATGGATGCACTCCGCCTCAGTAATTAGAGGCAGGTAATTCTCTCCTACTTGTTTCCCTCCGTGTAACGACGATAAGAAACTTCTCCTGTAATGTAAGCGAGATAAGGAAATGACACTTTACCTGGAACAGGTTTTAACTCTGGCTTTCATCAAATGTCAGACTAAAGATAAAGAACCTCAGCTCCATATGTGGAACATTATTATCTCCGTGCACTAATTACTGCACCGTGGTGATAGCCCAAATCAGCTTTTAATATTCTGGAGTTGTACCATTTTATATCTAGTTGCGGTCATGGTTGTGGACATATTCAGCTTTTTACTGTCGTTTTACATCTTTTTATAGTTGTGTAATGTCTCTTTAGTTGTTTTCATCCGCTTTTTGATAGTTAATGTCTCTTCATCGTTGTACATGTCTCATATTTTAGTTTTTTTGTGTCTTTATGTGGTTTGTTAGTGTATCTTCATGGTTGTTTTGCACCTTTTTTAGTGTTGATTTGTGTCTTGTCTTTGTTTTGCCTGTTTTCTGTTAGCTCTTTTGTCTATCTGTGGTTAATTTGTGTCCCTTTCGAAGTTGTTTTGTGTGTCTTTTTTTGTTTAATGACTCCCTAGCTGTTCTGCGTGACTTTTTGATTGTTTACTTTCCGTTCGCCTCTGTCTTCCATTTCGTCATTGTTCTCCTTTCATTGTTATTTTGTGTCTCTGTGCTTGTTTTGTTCTCAGTTTGTTGTTGTTTTGTGTCCTATGTTTTGGATTTTTGAAGTTGTTTCGTCAGTTTTGTGTCCCTCTGGTAGATTGGTGTCTTTCTGTGGTTGTGGGTGAAGCAGTTGTCTATGTTTCATCCCTCTTTGTAATTTTCTTTGCATCTTTTTCTATGTCTTTTTCAGCCTCTGTAGTTGCTTCGCATCCTTCTTTAGTAGTTTAGTAGTTGTATCTTTCTGTAGTTTGCTCGTGAGTCTTTGTGCTTGTTTTGCTTCTTTTTGTAGCTGTTTTGTGTCTCTGTAGTTTTCTCACGTCTTCATACTTGTTTTGCTTCTTTTTGTAGTTGTTTTGTGTCTCTGTAGTTTGTTTACCAGTCTTTGTGCTTATTTTGCTTCTTTTTGTAGTTTTGTTTCTCACTGTAGTTTGCACACGTCTTTGTGCTTGTTTTGCTCCTTTTGTAGTTGTTTTGTGTCTCTGTAGTTGGCACATGTGTCTTTTGCTTGTTTTTGTAGTAGTTTTGTGTCTCTCTGTAGTTTGCTCACGTCTTCATACTCGTTTCGCTTCTTTTTATAGTTGTTTTCTGTCTCTTTGTAGTTTGCTCACGTGTCTTTGTGCTTGTTTTTGCTTCTTCTTGTAGTAGTTTTGCGTCTCCATCCAGTCGTCCAGGCTCGGCTTGTTGCTGTTTGCTTGACATTTGAACAAAAAAGAGTTAAAAGTCACTTCGTGCAGAGCTCCTGGTTTGTATTAAGTCGGTCTGATCAGTATTCCAGCCGCGACACCAACGAGCCAGCTACTTGTCACCTTCTGACTCCGGCAGCGGGGCAACAACAGGGCCAATCAGATTGGTGGTGCCCCTGGCCCTGCCTCCACCTCTGCCACCTCTGTTCCTGCGCCATACATTTTTCATAATGTGATTTTTTTCCTCATTGCAGTGTGGACCAGCGGAAAATATACAGGCAACGGCGTGAGCTTGGTATTTATTTAGTCACCGGGGGTGGGGGCAGTAATCTGGTGTCTGGGCAGAGACAAACATGTTGGTTGTTAGGCTACTGAGAAACCCCACCGGCTCTCATTAGTGAGGACGAGACAGATGAAGAGGAAGACAGAAGGTGGGAGAGAGGAGGGGGGAAAAAAAAAAAAAGCGGAATGAGCGAAAGAGACAGAGTGAGAGTTAGAAAGAGAAGCAGGGAGAGAGACAGATGGATGGATCATAGCTTTCACCTCTGAGTCTTGTTTGTTTGCAAGAAAAAGCCGCAGCCCATTTTCCTCCCTCTCCTCATTTCTGTCACCCTCTTGTTATCTTGAAGCACAAAATACTGAGGATTAAGTCCTGGACACGAGGCTGCAGCCAAACACCGGTGAACCTCAGGCCCAGCAGACACTCACTTAATAAATGTTTAATTAACCCACAGCACCTTGGAGAAAAACATATATAAATATATATATATATAATTATACATGAGTTTAATTTTTAACCCAGTTGGTGCACGTTATTATTATTATTCAACTCCTGTTTGTTTCGGCTGAATTTATAATTCACCACATGTCACTGTTGAGTTTTTACCCATCAAGTTACTGACAGAGCAGCTGTTGATGGTCGACAATGAAACGTGTCAAAGATGTAGATTATTTACCATCGTTTGAGGTCCAAACCTTCACAAATAACTCTGAAAGGGGTTAATTATCAGGCTGTGGAGCTACGACAGTGCCTTAGAAACTAAACACTGAGAACTACTGAGGCAGCATGAGCAAGAAAACACATTAAACATCTGCTTATCATTAAATCCTAAATAACCTTTCATCCGTGTAACCTATTATTTAAAAGCTCGACTGAGAAAATTGTGAATTTAATATCAGGTTGATTTCTGTCCAGTTTTACATCTTCTTATTTATTTATTTTTTTTTTCAAGCAGCTTGAAATAACAATGCATAATGAAGCAGCCCGGCTTCTCTCCCTCTCAGACAATGACTTCTTCTACTTTGCTGGACCGTCAGCCACTTAAGTCACTCTCCATGTCCACGGGCCACAGCGGACATATTTTATTCATTTCGTCTAATATTTTATTTTTCTGACAAGGTCAACTAACAAAAACAACAGCCAGACACATAAAAATCTCTTGGTGCCATGTTATTTATTTATTTATTTATTTATTTTGCTGGTCTGGATTTCACCTAAGACATGTGGTTTTTGGAAAAAGTTCATCCTTGGCCTTGAGGCCACAGCAGACTGAATATGATGTTGTCTGAGAACCTGATCGCTGAATTTGTTTTCATGAATACTTCGACAGAAAATACATATTTACTAAGTACAGAGTCATCAGTAACAAAAGTTAAAACTTTTCACACTTTCAATGTGATATTTTCGTGACATTTTAAACTATATATTTATATTCAAGCTACAGAAACAAGATTAGATCAGACTTCTCAGATAGACGTGATTAATGTAATTAGTGAAGATAATTAGTGCCTCTTACATTAAGGATAATTTAATTAAATGTTGTTTAATTTAATGACAGTTGTTGCTAAATGCTGCTGAACTAATAAAAACCTGATAATTATCCTGATCATGTTCTGTCCCATTAGTTTGATGTAATTATGGGGAAATAGATTACACTTTGGTCCATATAAGTTTGGACACTGACAGATTTCTTCTCCTTCATCAAAACATACTTAAGTTATATAATGCCTCGGCTTCAGTTTGAGTGCTTGCACATCCTAATTGGACCATTTTCATGCGCAGTCTCCCCGCTTTCAAGGGCTCGTGATTGACTCCGAAGCTGCTTCATGGACAGATGTGGGTTATTCCTTCATTATTTCTTCACCAATTAAGCAGGTAAACAGCCTGGAGTTGTTTCCAAGTGTGGCATATGAATTTAAAAAGCTGTCGCTGTGAGCCCAAACAAACACGCTTCTTAAAAAGTGGTGTTGGGATGACCACAGGGTCCTTTTTTTTAATTTAATTACATTTTTTTTTATGATAATCCTCCTCTCTGCAGACCTAAACAAGTCGGTGCAGAGAGCTGTGAGGACAGCAGAAGGGTTCATTAACATGTCATTGCCTTCCATCCAGGACATTGCAAAAATAAATAAATAAATAAATAAATACCTCTAGGATGAGGTAGAACATCCAGGGTCTGTAACAGCCTCATGCCACAAAAAGAAAGTTTTGGTCCAAAATATAAACCCTTCACAACATCCAGCCAAATGAATAACACCCTCCAGGAGATAGATTAATCCCTCACAGTCTGCCACTACTATCATTGTACTATGTACACCGATCAGGCATAACATTATGACCACCTTCCTTCCTGTGACTCAACAGTGAATGGACATGGGCCAATATATAATTGTGGGACTTTTTGAGCTTAAAGAAGTTGACAGGTATCAAAGTTGATCACATTTTGGCTGTTTTTAGGCCTAAAATCAACATGGTCGCCTTGAACCAATCACCACATGGCATTTTTACAGAAAGATTCCTCTAAATATTATATATACAGTTGAGTAAATCAAAATTGAAAGTATTGTAGGAACACTGTTGACATAAATTCACACTACTTTATATTAAACAACTAAGAAAGAGGAGGAAGAATATTGATGGTGTAATGTAATGTGTTTGCAACCGTTAACTTAGCTGAAAGTGATTTCTTACCATATACAATTCTATATATTGCCAAAAAGAAATATCTGTCATGATTATCTCAGCTTAACAAAAAGAACACAACCATAAATAAGCTAATTTTATTAGTGTTTAGCCAATTGGAAGGTGGTTGTTATTGAAATTCAGATGGTTATTTAGGGACATTTTAGTGATATCTAGTCATTTTTATTAATAAGTGAATGTTATCATAATGACTAAATATGGATTTTGTAAAGATATGATCATAATGAGCATTAAAAAAATGTATGCAAGCTATATCTCATGGTCTTCAAAAGTCCCTCAATTATAATATTGACTCAGATAGTCGATGTTATTCACTTCAGCTGTCAGTGGTCATAATGTTATGGCTAATTGGTGTGTAATGACAATGCAGAGCTTAATCGAAACTCGAAATTCGACTTTCTGAGTACAGTCCTTGTCCCAGTTTACATGCAGCGGAGAAAACCGAATAACTGTCCTCCTCCTCCTCCACACTAGGTGGCGACACGTGTCTTTTCAGCGGGTTAATACGGCTCCCTTTCCGGTTGATCTATTATGTCACGCAATAAACGAGTCGTTCATGCGCCAGATCGGCATTTCAAAAAACAACCAGACGGATAATACTACATTTTTTGATCTCATACGTAATGTGCGCGCTACTTCTGGTGCAGGTAAGATATGACGGTTCTTCTACCGCGATCAGCTTTCTTGGATGTTTTTGTTCCGGTAACAGCAGTAGTGGAGCATGCGCACACGCATCATCCGATTGAAAAATGCAATTCACTGTTTACATGCCGGAGAAAATCGTATTTCAATCGGATTATCTGGGTCTTAATCGGATAATGAGAACTCCGATTTTAATCGGAGTAACGTGTTTACATGTACTTAAGTTCTCCTGTTATTGTTCGATTAAGGTAATAATTCGTTTTTTTTTTTCACGTGCATGCAAACGCATTCATTCACAAGACCAGTCAAATACCTCACCATTAGAAAGACCAGATAATACATCTATATTTCACCTTAACAGAAAGGAGGGACCCTCTCGTTTGGTGATGTCCGTGGGCTCCAGACCTGCCTGCAAAGGAAACATGACAAAGTAAGTATGATTACTTTCATTTGTCCATTTATATTTGACACAGTTACTCCAAGTGGGATGTGGGTACAACTGAATATGCAGTTCAAGAGTATATTTATCATAGGACTTTAACGTCAGCATATAAACTACTGGAAGTACCTGAGAACCATTAATGTTTGTTGAGATCATACCAATACCAGTTGATTGATATCGTTAGCCTTCATGCTTCAGTTCCCCTTATCGATACTTTTCATGCCGAATCTTTACATCCCAGTCCAGATGGCGGCTGTAATGCACCTAAAAGTTGTTTCCCAACCACCATAAAACAAAAGAAGAAGAATCTTTACATCACGTGATGCTCAGTGCCATCTCCCTTAGCCTTATCCCTAAGTATCAGCAGAGCAGTTCTAGTGAGGATCCAGTGACCGATTTCCTATTTGTTTTCTTACACAAGCTCTCATCTCAATAACTCAATAATAAAATTGCTGTTGTTTAGGCGAAACCATGAATGCCTACTTTTTGTAGACCAGAAATTCACAGGAGGAATTGATAAGAGAATCGATAAAGAATCGGATCGATAAGCCGAATTGATAGTGGCGTCGGTATCAATAAAATCTTATCAGTGCCCACCCCCTACGCCTGACAGTGTCTCTACTATTAACACATAACAAACAGGGGAAACTAGTTATCGTTTTAGGACCGATGTCCCTCGTTTACTCATTAATTAATACAAATAAACCTTGTGTTCTAATATGACTCATTCATACGTGAACAAAACAGCACAACATCCACAAAAAGACTCTGATTAGACTTCACATTATGCTTCTTCTCAGTGGCAGGAGAGACAAGATCTGTCGTAGCGAGTCAAAATGATTCATCCTCGTAAGTCGCCTTGGAAGCGGAGAGGAACACGGCGCAGCAGCTTATCCACCGTTTCTGTAGCTGGAGGCGATCTGATCTTCTCGAATGCTTCGCTTGTGTGAAAATGCTGCTTGAGTTCCGTTTTATTCAGGTCACAGAGCGATGATAACTCCTCCAGAAAGCTAGGAACGATCGGGTTGCTGCTAAATTCTAAACGGTTCATTAGAAGTTAATTGAGAAGTTACTCAAGGGCGAAAATGAAAAAGGTCAGCTGCTTTTACTCTGAGGTCGGGCTCTTAATAAGTATTCATCTGGAAGATGTGTGGCCAGTATCTTTGTCGAAATGTATAAATCGCCAACTTTTTAGGAGAGGGGAGCTCTTGGTTGTGTTCGCTAAGGTCATGTGTGCAACGTGTGACTGTGAGCTGGTCATCAAACGCCGATATTTTTCTCCTTGATGCCCACTCGAGGAAACTTTGGCGTCAAGGGTTTGTTGTTCTTTCAGTGCAGCCTTCACCTCCTGATCTTCTACAGTTACATCAACTGACTTCATTTTCCGCATTAAAGTTGTTGCACGCAGCAGACACGTTTAGTCAGGTTCATCATCTTCCTTTCTTTTCTTCAACTTCCTCCCCTCCTTCTTCTTCTTTTTCTTCAACCTTCTTTCTTTATTTCTCATTTTTATTTCTTCTCTCGTCTTCCAGAATTTGAGGATGAAAAGAAGCTGTGAACAAAGGACAACATCTTCTTCATTTTTTGTGCCGCTTTCTCAGCTTCTTTTCTTCTTTTTCTAATTTATTTCTTCTTATTTTTTTTATTTCTTCTTCTTTCTTCTCGCTTCCTTTTTGCGGTTCCTTCTCATCTTAGCTTCTTCTTCAACTTCTCTTATTTTTGCTTTCTTAATTTCTTCTTCTTCTTCCTTCTTTTGTCTTCTTCCCTTTTTGTGCTTCCTGCTCAACTCCTCTTCTTTCTTTTTGTGCTTCTTCTTCTCTTCCTTCCCTGTTCTTCTTTCTGCTCCTACTCCTCCTCCCCACCTTGACGGTTGTCCAATTCTTCATTATGATTATTCTGATTATTCCGAAGGATTCAGTGCAAGAGCATCGGGAGAGAGACACATAAAGACAGAAAAACATCTTCTTCACTGAATAAAGGGACAGGAGACACCAGTCTGAAGACGCCCAGTCAAAAGAAGACATCTCAGTAGAGTCTCAGAGGATGAGAAGCGTCTATAAACAACTTCTCCGAAGGGAAATAAAGGTCGTAAACCTATCAGTATTAGACCTGCCTCACCTCCTGGTTTGCATCTTTGTGGCAAAGAGTTCATAGTCAGACTCGTCTCCATCAGCTGGGAACCTCCATCTGTGTCTTTGTGTTTGTGTCTGTCAGCAGAGGAGGAGGGTTTCATAGAGAAGCGTCATCACTCGGGCGTCCACTTACTGGTTTCCCTGGACTGAAGCCTGGGAACCAGACCAACGCCGACTTTTCTCATCAAACTAATGGACACGGGTTCTCTGAAAATGAAATCAGAGCTCTGCTGCTTCACAGCGTGGCGTCCGGTATTTTTAGACAAAAGCTCACAGAGGAAAAACAAAGTCTGAGCTGATCTTCTGTGCACATTTTTAGATTCTTAGCCGATGAGAGAAAAATCGTTAAAAGAACCCCAGGGCAACGTTTGCTCCGAGCAGTCTAGTGTGGCTCGTAGGACGTCTGTGTTATCCACTTTCACACATTTTATTATAACAACAGACATTTTAACTTTAAACTAACACACTGCAGTGGTTAATACAAGTATGGTTCAACTTGGTTTTCACACCTTTTAATCGCATAATGAATCGAAAGTTTTTACATGTGCCCACTGTCTTTAAACAGGAACTCCATAAAATTACTTTCAGTTGTGATACTTTTTTGTGAAATTTATTTGAACTAAGAGAAATATTGATTAATATATAGATGAATCGCGTTGACTTTACTAATCTCCTGACTTTTCCTTTTGCCTACCATTAAACTAAGATTTTATTTTATTTTAACTGTGTGGAATGGATTTTTATAGTTAAAATTTGGTAAAGACATGGTCCTGAGAGGTTTAAATACAACTGGTTGATGTCTTCCGCATCGTTGCCATAAAATGAAAATAATGACATTCATGTATTGGACAATATTAATATCTTAGCATGCTACCACTCTCAGATGATGAACACAATGTCAGCTTGTTTGCTTAGTGATGTTTAACTCGGGGCACCACTATGTATGACTACATAACTTTACTTTACTTTAGATAATGGGAAGTAAGCTACACTAGATGCTAGCATCTAGCTCAGGGCACCA
Source organism: Mugil cephalus (assembly GCF_022458985.1). Taxonomy (NCBI): domain Eukaryota; kingdom Metazoa; phylum Chordata; class Actinopteri; order Mugiliformes; family Mugilidae; genus Mugil; species Mugil cephalus. The sequence goes on from NC_061776.1 coordinate 8,583,386, forward strand.
CTCTTCATGGCAGTATAACTGGCAAATATCAGCACGCAAACAATAAAACTAGGATAAAAGACATTAAACCAACTTGTCTGTGTTGCTATTGTGATCATATTTGCTCAGTGATGTTAGCAATTAGCTCAGGGCACCGCTGTTCTTGATTATAAAGCTTTACAGAACTGCTAGTGTACTGTATTTTTCAAGTATGCTCATGCTAACACTAAAACTAAGATGACTGACATTAAACTAGCTTGTTAGCATTGACATTGCGAGCATATCTAAGTCTATTATCTGTTTTATTTCAGGGCAGCACTGAGTTAGTAGCTTATCAGAGTTACTAGTACATTAAACTAGCTTGTTAGCATTGACAGTTGATTCTCTAGTCACAGCTTGAGGTCAGGTGTTTATAAAAGTAATAAATATATTTGAAATGTATATATACATGAATATAACATTGTTAATAAAATATCTGTGTCATCTACAATTTAAATTTACTGCAGAATTTCAGATGGCATTAGAAACACGCCTGCATGTCGTTATTAGCATTTAGCTCAGGGCGCCACTACTGTAGATTTGCAGAGCTGCTAGCATGCTGACTCTTAAGCTGTGTCCCAAATCCACATAAACTAAGTCTACGCAGGATTTTAACATGTGATGCGCTCACAGTGGCTAACTGTCAACGCAATAAACAAAACACTCAGTGAACAACATAAAATTCCCACTGAGTTTTGAGTGTGTTGTGAATGGACGTTTCACGTTAAGCAATCCAAGGGCAAAGCAGTACACCAAGACAATTAGCAGAGGGTGTATATATATAGTACACACGAGGCCTGTGCCAAAACTGGACAATGTCCAAGTGATTGTTGCAGGTAAATCTGTGTATAATTAGATCCACGGAGCAAAGCTGAGAAAGTCATGTCGCCGTCCTCGGCTCCCCCTGGGACTGGACGCTCCTTATCACATCCAGAAAGTATCAGACTCACAAGCCTCTCAGTCATCCAGAGGTCATTTCAGATGCAAACAACCTTGACTTTCAATTCACTTCACGAGTTACTCTCACTGCGCTGAGAATTTAATCCGTTCTGTGGCATTCTGAGTTTTAGGATTACTTTTTTCCCCCCACGCTCTGTTTGATAAGCTTTAAAAGAGAAAAGAGGGAGATTTGGCGATGACCCCAGAAGAGCTATCGATTTGGCAAAGGGAACCTGCTTCACACCTGCTGAAAATAACTGAGAAACTGTATTCAGTGTGGTAACGGCTAATCAAAAGTAGTGAGGTCTGCCGGCAGTGGTTTATATGTTGCGCTTCTTTGTACCTCCGATTCATTTTTGTTTGTGTGTCTGTAATTACAGCTGGTGTATATCAAATATTTTTGTGTAGGAAAAAAAAATTAGATTAGTTTTTTTTTATTATTATTTACAAACAAGACTGACATCTCAGAAAATTTCTATTTACTCAAGGTATCATGTCATCTGGCGGGGAGGCAGCCTGCAGCTGAACTCAATTACAGGCTCCCATACAGGCAGAGGGGACACAAAGGCAGCATCCGAATAACACGATGGAGACGACAGACGGGAAGTTTGCGGGGTTTCTACCGGCGTCTCAGATAGTTTCTGTCAAAACACACAAAAATCATAATCACAAATCAAATCAGTTCTTCCAAATAAGTGTCAAAAAAGGTTAAACTGTAAATTGTTGCATTGCCAGAGTTTCTGTTTGTGTCCTTGGTATGTTTTAAATGGCCCATACAATATATTTAAGCTTTCTTCTTTCAGGAAAGAAACATGTGATAAATGCTGGAAAAACTATTATTTTTTTAATATTGACTATTTTTATTCATCTTTTAGCAAGAAAAACTGAACTGAAATGCTATTTTTGTTGTAGAATTAACACACATTGACATATTTGAGCTATAATAAAGTGCTAAAAAACTAAATCCACAGTGGGACAAAAAGCATTGTTTGATAGTGAAAGCTATTTTTTCGTCTAGATGTGTTGCCTCAGTTTTTTAAAACTCTTTAGTTGGAGTAAAAACTTTTCAACAAAGAGCAGACGTTATCAGACAAGAATCACAGGAAGTTTTCATTTATTTATTTATTTTTTAAACTGCGTGAAACCCTTGGGCAGCGATTATTCGTTATCAGAAAAAAACAACAACTATGCGACGGATTCTTAACAAGTTTGTTATCTTGAATAGCTTTATTTTTCCTTTTCAGTAATGTTTTATTAGATGGTGCACAACCGTAAACAAAATGTTGAGAGAAGGTACAGAAATGAGCGTCTGTTTAAGTTAATGTGACTCATCTGAAGGTTCATCATTAACCTCCTGATCTCCACCTATTAATGCCTTTAAATCCATCTGGAGCCGTGCATACAACAAGCTTAATGAACTTGTTTGTGTTAACACAGCTAGTAGGCAATTCTTAGTATCTAGTTATACAATCAGTTATCCAGAATTGGCCGTTTTTGACTACGCTTGGTTTTGCCTTTATGTTTCATCTTAAAAATGGTTTACATTGGTATCATTCTTTTAATTTTAAAATTTTTTTTTCATTTTGACAAACTGTATTAACACATTGGACCTAAAACCACACTAAAACTAAAATATGAGTAGGAAAAAGTTCATTCATGTTTTATTTTTATTTATTTATTTTAATTTTTTGCTTTCAAGCATTTGAAGCTGGCTGGCGATTTCCTTTTTACTGCTTCTCCCGTGCATTTTTAAAAAAACGTCTGGTTTTACTTGGCCTGTCAGCACAGGTGTATAGTTTGAAGTAGGCGTCTTGGTGGTACGTCGTCTTAAATTGGTCGTGTGATTTGGACGCTCCGTCTCATCCGTCGACTCCAGGGGGTTAACAAGCTAACTGCCAGGTTGCTTATGTAGGAAATGCAAAGGTATAATGAAAGAATGTTGTTGCTGGGAATATCAATACTTTCCTCAGAAATATTAGACAATTATGAAAACAACTCTGTACAACTTAATTACAATATATTAACCATTCACCTCCATCCAGGGCTGTTTCTAGACCGTCTGGGGGTCCAGGCAAAAGGCACCGTGGAGAATAAGGTTATTTACTGACAGCAGGATGTGGGTTTCATCAATGTTAGCAACAATGTTAACAACAAACACATACTGATAGGAGAAATTAACACTGTCGTTGGCAGTACTAACGTATTGCAGGTACAGTGTTTTGAGTACACAACTATTGGCAACTCACAAACATGTCTTCATTTTATAATCCACCTCTCAAACAAATTCAAATCGATGTCTCAAGAGTTTAAAAGCTTCAAGCTGGTCCACTGTCTAACCAGCGTTAGCTGTTGTTGTGCATTGAACACTGAACTTTTCTGATGCTTGGTGAGACTGGGACAAATGTGGAAATATCTACTTTTAATGTAGCACATATTCATACTTACCACTGTCTCATTTTTTCATCATCCTGAAAGGCAGGTTGTCTTTATTTTGACCAGTGTATGTGGGACCACAGCAGAGAGACTCCCAGCGTGTTGTCGTTGCGATTGGTACCACCTACCAATCCTGAAAACGTCAGCAAATGTGAACTCTGAACTTGGATGTCAGCATGTTGGTACGACCGCTCCTTAAAACCTTTAATGCATGAGCAAAAATCACGAACTCAACTCCTGCAAACATCTGTGTTTCTTCAGAAATGAAGGAGGAGGCTGTTTTCCTTAATTGAAAATGAGTCAGGTTCTAAATTGCAGCACAGATCTGCAGTAAAGAGGATGGTAAAGAGCACTAATACGGAAATATTCTCCATGAACAATAAAAATGTGATCATTAAACTCAATGATGTCCTCAGACACCACTCATGTCACATCATTAGCTGTCATCTATATCATTGCTGCATCTGCCTCTGTTTCTTTGGGTGATGTGGTTTCCTCCATCCTCTGGAGTCACGCAGACGTCACTCGAGTCCTCGCGTGACCCTGAACAGTATCAGCTGACCTCAGTTTGCTGGGATTTTCTCAGATGCAATTAGAAAAATCACAAAACCCTAATGTATTTCACTCTTCAACAATTCAACAGAGTTTCTCCACTGCAAACCTGAATACAAATCTTGGAAGTAAATGTTCACTGCAAAACACTTACGCATTCAGCTGAAGTTTGCACTTGGAGAAAATGTATCTGCAGCTCTGAGTTTATTTCCACACCCGAGCAGATTAAATAAAATCTCAGGCAGGATTTCTTTGACTAAAAAAAGAAAAACAACAGATGCAACAAACACCCAAACACACTTTATCAGTCTGACAAAAATTGCAGGAAAACCAGACAACACTAGAATGATGTGTACTGTACTATAACTAGGGCAGTTTAATACCTCATGCTGTTAAATGTCTTCTTCAGAAGTGCTTCATATCGCTGATGTTTACTAAAAACACTGCCGACTTCCCGCAACCTTATGTAAAGAGAGTGACTAAAATGATGCCACATTTTGTCACATTCATTGTTCTTGTTGACTGACTGCATGTATTGTTTTCAATTCCCAAACCACCAAACAGCTAATTATCATCTGCCTCGTGCACAGAGGAGGTAAAGAAGGAGGAGGAGGAACAAAACTTGGCAGCAGTGTGGCCGAATCCCAACACACTTGAACTGTCAGAGTCAGGGAGGAGCTTTTTTACTTTACAGTAATACTTATGACCTAGTAAATTAAAGCCTTTTTTTATTGGTTAGACCCACTGATGAGTGGTTTTCTTAAGGTTTCACAGCTGTTCAGTCCCAGTCCCTTGAGTTCCCTTCACATTATACGTGTGGAACTCCTCTTTCTTTCACTATTATACATGTCCCTGAGTTCTACTGTTGTTTTTTTCTGATGTGATCGCCCATAACAATCAAAAAAAAAAAAAATTCCGACCACATTTCTTCCTCAAAGACGATGGTTCCCCACCATCCTTCCAGTTTTTAATAATGCATTGGACCCAGTTTTAGTAGTTTCTGCTTCAGTCTCCTTGAATGTTTTCTCTCCTTGATGCATGCCATTGATTTGACCCTTCTCAAACAGACTGACATCTTTTTCACCAGCGCAGGATGTGCCTTTCCACATGGTTGTTTAAGAACTGAGAAGCTACTCGTTGCATCAGTCGGGGTTAAATAACTTGTTGCTAGCTGAAAGAAAACCACCCACAGAGTAATTAACCAATAGGAGAGGACTTTTTTTTTTTTTTTTTTGGCCAGAGAGTGTATATTTTCGTAATGACAGTAAAGATGCTTGATTCTTTGTTAAAAGATATTTATTATCACATCTAATGAACTAGTATTAAATGAACTGGTAGCAATTGGTGATATACTGCACACATGAAGTCTTGGAATATATCAGATTATATTTACAACATTATTCTAACACTTAATAACACACGCCGTTTGGTATTTTCGTCTTAAAAAAAAATAACGTGAGTGTAAATACATCCGTGGAGCCGGAGTCAGGAAATCTGCGCCGGTCACATGACGCAGAAATGGGGGGCGGAGCTCTGCGTCTCGGCTGACCAATCACAGCGCAGCGTCGGTTTCAGGTCCCAGCAGCTCCAGTGTGGGAAAAAAAAAAAAAAAAAAAAAAAACTAAACCGAGAGAGGAGACGAATAACGGGACACTCCAGCGTTTATGGAGCCGATTCACGCGTTTTACCGCCACGCACCCGCGTCTCCCCTTGTGATGAAGACGTGAATTGAGGCAGACGGAGGCGGTGAGCGCGTTTTGGGGCTGAAGAGAGCGAGCGGTCCTCCATTGTCTGCGTAGAAATAAGAATGGCCTGGATGTGGAAGGTAAGAGCATTGGGGGCTTTCTGTCTCATATACGTTGCTGACAGGAAGAAAACACACACACTCACACACACACACACACGCGAGGAAAAAGCATTTAAGGGAGACGTGGCCGGCTCTCCTCCCGTGTGTGTTGCAGCAGATGTGTGGAGAAATGTGAGCCTGGCCCGGTGATGCTCCGCGGAGGTAATTAACCCTCCTGTTGTCTGCTGCTGCTGCTGCTGCTGCTGTTGTTGTTGTTGTTGTTTTTGGACTTAATTTGGATTGTGCACATGAGGGGAAACCAGACCCCAGGGTTTGCATTTAGCTTTCAGTTTATTTTGATTGTTTATTACATTTTTTTTATTATTATAAATGAAAAGGCAGACAGGAAGAAAGCCAGCCAGCCCAGCTGTGCACACAACATCCTTTACTGCATGGCCAGGTGAGGGGAAAGTTAACACATCTGTCTCTCCAAGCCAGAATAAAAGTCAGGGTTAAGTCAATATGTTGCACAAAAAAAATAAATAAAATCTTGTCAGAAAATGGTGAAAAACGACCATCACAGTCTCCCAGAGTTGGTGTTTGGCCATCATTTAACGTATTTTGCAAAGGGAAGCAGCATGATGTTACTGTTCAATAAATCGATTCAATCCTCACTGGAATCGATTCATCGTTTTGACTGTAAAATGTCGTAAAATAGTGAAACTTGTCCATTATTCCATTGATATAACTTATTTCCTATCAACTTACCTCACAAAAACTTAAATATTTGCTTTATCATTGTTAAAATTGTTGGCAATCTAACTTTTTTTTTTGTCTAACTTGTGAGAAACTAGTGGCAATGTCTTGTTCTTTTCTAATCTAATTTATTCAGTTTACAAAGGTGTAAATGGAAGAAAAGCAGAAAATCAGCTGTTAGCAGAGAAAATTTAACCAGTTTGCTTCAGAATAACGTAAAACTCAGTTTGTGTTGACACAAAGCAGAGAAACGTACCACTAATGCGTCAGAGAATTCATTTCCTGTGAAAGCGAGTATATAGTTCTTTCAAGTTTGGATAAAACATCACATGACTCCCCACATGTAAAACCTGTGAGCACTCTGGCAGTGATTTTTGTATCACAGTACATACGTCTCATATGCAGTTCTCTCACGTTGTTTAGCTCTTAACTACACAAATGACTTCGGACAAGTTGCATCATGCGATAAAAGAAATCCGGTGTGGCTGAGGTCGCTGTGATCATAGTGACTCGGCCTGTGTGCTGTTGTGTATTTTAACTTTGGTTTTAGACTCTGAGTTTATTTGACTTTCTGCTTAAAAGGCAAAAATGCTAAACAAGTATATTTACCTTTCGCTCTTAAATGTATGAAAAAAGAAAACGGAAACAGAACTAAAGGAATAAACGTGTTATTTGATTCATATAAAAGAAGAACTTTTTGTAAGTGAAGAAGAAGAAGACGATGATCCAGAAGAAGAAGAAGTTGTGCACAGCAGTCAGTGACCATGGATGTGACTTTACAACAAGATACAGATGTAATTTTAGACTTTGTGACGCATGTTATGCATCTTAATTTACCTTTGAGTGGTTGTCTTCTGAATCTGGAGAAGAACCGGGTTTATTTAGTGGTGAACATAATGAGAACAGTGTCATTTCCAAATGGAGGCTACTACCAGTAATTCCCACTACTACTTTTTGACTTGTTTCACTTTTATTTTTTTAAATCACGTTAATTTTAGACCACAGAATAAAATAAAGGTTAATTTTTTTTATCTTTCATATTTGGTTCCTACCAGCAGATAGAAGATATTTTCAGCTTTTATTTTGCTTTTAGTTTTATTTTTTAAATCATGCACGTTGATAGTTTTAGACCACAGAATAAAAGAAAGTCTCCATTTTTTGTATTTTTCATGTTTGGATTTGAAAAAATAAAGATTAAATTACAGTAAGTTTCAACAGCTTTAGTTTCAGGTTTTAGAAGCAACCTTGAAATACCAAAAAATTCACGGAGCCTTAAATTACTCACTGATTATTTACTTAGATTTACTAGATCAGATCCTGCTTATGTATCTGATACATGTTAAATCAAGAAATCGTTGACTGGTTCAAACTGTGTTTGTAGTTAAAAAGGAACGTACTCACATGTCGCAGCGAGTTTCATATGCAGAGAAGTTTAGTTTTCAAGACAACAAAGAGCAGCAAACTTTACAGATGAGACGCATGAACTAGTTTAGCAGCTAATGGATTAACCAGTTTAGCAGTGACTCTATAATTGGGAGAAAAAGTTATCGTGCTTTCGCATTTAACGGACAAAAAACTAAGCTAAACTCCAAAAAACAAACAGAAAAACAAGTTTAAAGTTTGATCCTAAAAACTCTGAATATGTAGAAAATGCAAACTTAAGCTGGAATCAAAAATTTTGTTGTCACATTGATTTTTTTATTCTATCTAAAGCCCTTTTTGTAGCTGTCAGTCATCTAACATCCCTCCTCCTCCGCCTCCTTCACCGTTGTTTGGAAACAAATCTTTCAACAACAAGTCACTCCATTAACGCCCCAAACAACTTTTTGTTACCAAGAGACAGCAGTTAATTTCACACTAGATTTGACGCCGTATAATATTAATATGTTTGAAAAACAGGAGGGGGGAAAAAACACAAAGTATAATTACACGGTACAGATTGCAGAGTGGCTGAGGGAAATGTAAACTGGAAGTGGACAGGGGTAAATGAGCTGTAACTTTAAATTAAATGACACCGGTGCTCTTGTTTCTTGTCAGTAGGAAAAAAAAAAAAAAAAATGACGTTAGAGGCCGTTAGGTACATAAATCCCCGTCTTATTATTTATCGGTCTGCTGGCTGGAGGTGCTGCTGACAAATCCGTTAACCTTCAGCGTCACGCTTTCCTCTAGCTACACCTCAGCTTGTTTCTCGTGACTTCGCTCCCACATGTTTGTAACATGTGCGGGTAGATGCTCTTTGTTCCTCTGCTTTCCTGCTGCCTCCAGCCTTTTGTGAGTCTTTGCTATTAAGGGATTTAGAGGATTTTCTTCTTGTTATTTCGTTTCCTCTTTGATGGATTTAAAGAGGAAAAAAAAAACATTTAAATTGCAAATGATGTGTTTGCGTCCATTAGTTCTGTGGGCATGAAAATAAATAGTTGCTTCTCCAATCAGGCCCCATCAAGAAGTGTTGTGTGCTTAAAAGACCACCAGTCAAAGCACAGTGTTATAATGGAAAACATAATGTTTCTTGTCATTATTCTGGTGTTGTCTTCTGCCACAACCTTCCTCTTTACACTGGCAAAATTCAGTGCACCAACTTCCACCGTCCAGGTGAAGAGTTAGTCTGGAGTCTCTCCATTTGGCTACGACAGGGTAACATATTCCATGAATGTCATCATTAACTTACAGTACACACGCAGAGTTTTCCACCTGAGCAGAAGATAAACCATTTTATTTTGTTTCGTATTTTGAGCACTGATAGAGGCCAAGGAACCATATTTGCTAACTTCTGCACACATTTTAGATTGTGTCCTGGTGTCTCTCCGCAAGGTTTAGAAGCATGTCATTTTCATTCAAGCCAATCAGAGAAGATCGAGGAAACATTCTCAGGTCAAATGTGGTCTACCAGGTCCACCTCTGCACCAACTCTGAGCACAACTGTTTTATTAGGTACCATGAAGAAGTAGCTATGTGTTGCCTCATGTGATAAAGGCGGTTTAGACTTATTGCGTTAGACTGATGCAGAAGCTACGGCAAGAGAGAAGGCCCGTACGTAGATCCCAGCACTGACCTACACATAAATATGCTCGGTTGTTGCGCATTTCCGCTTTAGTCCATCTCAGCTGTTCTCTAATTGATTGATTAAATCTGTTAACTGAGGAGGTTTGGTGGTACAGATATTCGTACGACTCGTGTAAAAAGTTTCAGTCGCCGTTGTTGAAAGTGATGCAGGAAGTAGATTAACCCGACTGACCAAAAAGAGTTTGGGAGGGGTGCTGTTACAGAGCGAACCAGGCTGACAAGTGCACAAATATAAATCCCTCACACTAGCATTGTCTGTGTTCATAGGTTACACCGTCTAGGTCCCGCAGTAGGTCTTTTAAGGACAAGGAACCACATATGGTAACTTGATTGGCCTCGATGTTCTACACAAAAGTGAAAAATTTTTGAAAATGTCCTATATATAAAAAAAAAAAAAAAAAAAAAAATCACAAAAACACTTTCAGTTAGTGCCCTATTAACCACCTAGGAAGGACATTGCTAAGTGTGTCTGGGATGCTTTCCAACTGACCTAATGATTCATCTGTGTACACTGGTTGGTTTACATGTGTGAGGCCGTGGATTGTTGTTTGTTCAGCAACTGCAACGAGCAGTTGTCTGCTTGTGAAGTAGAAACAAAACGACATACCCTGCACATAAAGTAGGTTTATACGTATTCTAACAGAGTTAACATACTGTCTTTTCTCTTTTCTTTTCACCTTATTGACATTGAGCATGTTTATCAAATCTGCAGAGTTGGCGAAGAGTGCAAAACTACCAACACCTTTTGTGTTGCATTCACTGGAAATGATCCAGAACTGTCCTTTAAACACTCACTGGAGTGTTAAAGGAGACCAAGGTAAAACATGACTCATCCAAATTCTATAAACTGGATGATTTGAAAGCACAAAGCGTCACAATCTACACAGCCTGAACATTAAGACGTCAGTACCACAGACCACAATAATACTCCAGTATCTAATAGGAATGCACTCACCTTTTCACCTTTTTCTGTCTGCATAGCAACACACTTGGTAAATCGCGATGTGCTCCACACAGTTTTGTACGTAGGAGTTTAACAAACCAAATACCTCTAAGCTTTTAGCTGCAGAGTTTTAAGAGGACAATTAAAAACGTTAGCGCACTGTTCTTCCAGAGACCCCGTTTGACCCTTTTTAACTGCCTGCATTTGTCTGTAATTTGGGAAACGCATCAGACGTTTTACTTCCAGAGCTTTTTCTGCATAATCCAACATTAATGAAACTTGTTTTTGTATAAACCGCGTGAATCTGTGTGAGTACTCATACATGCGGTCCACGAGTGCACACATATATGTTTCTCTACCCACCAACCTGCCCAAGTATGGTTTCTAACTGAGTTTATTTTTTATTTATTTTGCTCCTAAGAGAAGCCTGCAGCGAGATCTGACACGCAGGGCTCCCCCCCTTTGTTAGCTTGTGTTTTAATTGGAGTGAGTTCATCCGTGAAGAGCTGTGCCTGAGCTGGGAAAGGCTGCCGCTGTTGTCCTCCTTCCTTAACAGTTCTTAACAGGAACAGCTCCGCATCACGTCGCAGCAGAAGACGCCGATGCTGCTGTTCGTCCTAACCACGTATGGCAGAACAAGACCAGAGCAGCGAGTTCTAGTGACGGGGTCATGTGGGTATGCACCTGCAGAAAACAAAACAAAAAACACACACACACACACACACACACACACAGGAAGGAGATTTCAAATTAACTAATGCATGCACACACGAACAGACGCTGAATTGAGCGTCCCAGTTCTTTAGAGTTTCGGGGATGAATGCCCCCCCCTCCTCCTCACTGTCCCATGTGGCTGATAAAAAGTGCCCCGTCACAGTTTTAGAGAAAGAACAGGGCACCAACAGGATGTTGAATGAGGCTGATACGCTGGTTTTTTATTCAAACTCTTATCAAACCCATGCTCAGATTTCTCTTTGTGTCATTCTCTCCTTTTATCTTTTCCCTTTTTTGAATGTGAGGTTTACACATTTGTTGGGTATATTCTTAGTTTTATAATTGTTGGTGACCTGACGACACAGGATTCTTGGAAGAACCTTTTAATCTCACAGTTGATTTTATATTATCAGTACCATTGAGTATCATCTCTTAAAGGTCCAGAGTGTGTGAGTTTCTGCCATCTAGTGGTGAAGTGGCAGATTGCAACAGTCAAATACCCCTTTGTCAGTCCTTTATCTTCAAGTGTGTGGAAGAAACGTGCGATGTCTGACACTAAAAACTTGAAAGGTTGTTTCTAGACCGAGCGTGGGGTTTGTCCAGTCTGGACTTCTGTAGAAACATGGCAGACTTTGTAGAAGAGAACCCACTCCCTGTTTAGATATGATTCAAGATTCAAGATCACTTATTGATCGCTTCAGGGAAATTATTTTGTTCAAGAGCCCCGAGATCTGAAAAAACATGTACGAACCAAACATAAACATAGCAATAAGAATAAAAATTAAAGTAAAATAATCTAAAAATAACAATAAGAATGAGTTAGTAAAAAATTACCCAAAAATGTACAGTCAAATCTACAATCCAGTGAGATATACAAACATTTTTATACAGACATGACATATACAGACATTTTAGCTAACGTGTCGCAGTCTGAGATAAGGAAAACCTCAAATATTCACACCTAATCAATACACAATAGTTAATTTGGATCCTAGATAAATTCTAGACACTGGTCCTTTAAGTTGCAAAGGCCAAGAGCTATTAGCTCATACTAGCAATAGCTACTGCTTGTTTGTGTTTCATACTAACACAGAGCAACATTATCATACATTTAGAGTTGTGTTTCTGGCCACCTGAGGTATGTAACTCCAATATTCAACAATGTTTAGCTCTGTTTTTGGTCTCTACCTACTTTAAAAAGAAAGTATCCTGTCATTTGGTGTTAGTACACAGTCTAACACCAAACAAACAACAATAAGCAAGCAGCGAGAGTTGGCCAGAGTCGTAAAGCTTTATTTAGACTTTTAAAACAATGAACTGAATCTCATTATGAAGCTGTGTAAAGTTGAGTTGATCCGCAGATTCAGCTGATAAATATCTACAGGTTACTCCTTTAATACTGATACAGTGACATTTTTAAAGGTCGCGATCACGAGATCCACAAATAATAACACAGTTATACTATCATAGTTTACATATCTTTGCACACGAATTGAGGAAAGTCCTATTTCAGGTTGAAGTTTAGCTGAATCCTCTTCCATGTCCCAAAAGAAAGCCTTTTCGTCCCATTCTCTGGACCCTTTTAAGGCCAACAGAGTGCCATTTAAACGCGTGGCTGCTTTATTATGGTAATGTAACCTACATCTGTTGTGCAAACACTCACATGCAGGCACACAGTACTGCAAAAGCTGAAGGTTAGCTTCTTCAGGGCGGTAACCAAGGGCGATAACCTCCCTCCAGATCTGGCGTTAATCCAAAGTGTAGCAGTCGTAGTAGTAACTGGGCCAGCGGTTGACCCTTTGCTCAAACAAGGGATCTTATCAGCATCTGGGGAGGCTTTACTTGATCTAACTTCGTGTCGTCGGTCGTGTTCAGGTAGTGTCTAATCCTGAAGCGCTTAATCGTGTGCTGCTCTGCCAGTTCGGGTTCGCTTGAACTCTGTCGACACGAGCCACCGCTGGCCTTTTTTCTTTTTTAGTCTCCTTATTCCACAAAACACAAAGAAAAGACATGTAGATTTTAATGACAGAGGTGATATGACAGCCTACAAATTAAGTTCCACTGTAATTGCACTCACGGTCAAAAGCATTAAATTACATGTCATGCACAAAAGACCTCTGGGCCATAACCCCTATTAATACTGTACATACTTTCACGAAGGAGCTATAATGTCAAGGTTGAAGTTTTATACTTTAATTATGAGAAAAGAGGCAGACAGAATGAGAATTCGTACAGGAGAGAATCAGGTCTTTGTTCTTTTAGGCGTCCAAGGAAGCACATTTTAATTACTACAATAGAGCATTTAGTGGCATTTTCTTTACAATGTGAAGATTAATGTTGCAGTTATTGACTGATTTTGAAAAGGGGAACAGAAGCTCTTCAAAACATAAAACTTACGGAGCTTGGTACTGGGGGGAAAAAACAGTATGTCTGGTCTGACTTCACCTGGTACCAAGGTTGACTTGTTGACGTTATACATTATTTAAAAAGTCTTTTGTCTTGATGTCCCTGATGAAGGCCTTGTTCTGGGGTAAAACTGAGAGAGAAGTTGTCGTTTATTCCTTATTCAACCACAGAATTTGTCTAGCTGTCAATGATTGTCACTGTCATTTTATCCTCTGACTATAATCCAGTCAGCATCAAGCTGTGCTGCAGGTCCACCCCATGGATCAGGCTAGATCCAGTGCATCCCACAGATTCTCGATCAGTTTTAGGGATCTAGTGAATTTAGAGGCCAGGTCAACATCTTGTGCTGTCAAGGAGTGTCATTGTTATGGGTTGGGGGGGTGTCTGGTTTGGTTTAGGTGGGTGCTACATGTCTAAGACCAGGTCCAAAGGTTTCCCAGCAGAACAGTGAATTGTTTCAAGATGGTCAATGTTATTTATTGTCATGCTGTGATTGGTGTAAACTGACAGTGCTCATTGAACGGGTCATCTAGGTCATTAATGAAACAGTGTTACTATTGTTGCCCAGGAGGAGCCACTAAAAATGAATACATGTCTATATTTTGATGGACTGAGCCGTAATGACTGGGTTCCCTGTACAGATCCAGATCCACGTTTCCATAAGTTTGAGGTGTGTTTCCGTTTCCATGCTTTTGGTTTCCTGTGACTTGCCCCTGGTCACTCTAAACACCAAACATCTCCACACATCACCTTCTCCAGTTACATTTTTTGTAAAGCTTTGGCATCAGCTTAGTATTTAGGCAACATGACAACTTGACCTTGGTTCACAGTTTTGCGTTTTAATGAGGAAAAAAAAAACTCAGATGTCTTCATACATCCACCACAGGAACTCCATGTGAAGTAGATGATCTGATTAGATTCTGGTTCACATTAATCACATAGAGCAGTTTTTTATTTTTTTTTTCTGGCACTGTGAACTCGTGTTCTTCAGTGAAGGCAGTCATGGCGAGACACAAATTGATTAATGTTTAGACTCTATATTGTTCCTTCTTTAGTTAGAACAGACATTTTAATCAGTGTTTCACAGTTAATATATTGCTCCAAGCTGCCGCTAAATGAACGTACTGAGCCCTGCGGGCGGCAGACAATTCAAGGCTCCACTTTAAAAACCTTCATTAGGTAGAAGGATTGTTAGAGATTAAGCTTTTGTCTCTAAATGACTCATTGTCCTGAGTGAAAGGCATCAGTGGGGAAAAAAAAAAAAAAAACCTCTCCTGCTTCTAAGTCAGTATTATACGTCCTTGGACGTCCCAACAGAACCAACTTCACATGCCTCAAATAAAAAAGATGTACACTGGAACAGTATGCAGATTCTCCCAGCTGAGAATAGTAATTCATTCATTCATTTTCTATAACCGCTTGTTCTCTGGAGGGTGGGGGGGTTGGAGCCTATCACAGCTGTCATTGGGTGGAGCCTGGGCAGGTCTCCAGTCTAACACGAGTCGGATTTACATGAGACTTTTTTCTCATTCCGGTTTTAGGTTTCAGGTCGACTGTTTCGACGAGAGGTCACTGTTCTGGTCTGATGTTTACATGCACCTCTACTTTGAATCGGGACGGATTGATGAAAATGTCACGTGACTCAAAGATGGAGGTCTCTCGTCTAATCAGCAGGAGTTGCTATTGTTTTTACAGCTTTATTGTAAAAGCAGCGGCTTGATTCAGAAAGTTTGTGCGTTTCTATTGTGTTGTTTAGCGTTCAAGGTTTTCCAGCGGTTCTGAATATTTTCCCAAGCTTCAGTCTATCCCGGCTTTAATTTATGTTCAGTGAATTCAGTTCAATGCCTAGTTCTTCACAGTTGTTATTATTAAAAACAAACTCTCCTTGGACCAGATGAGGAAACGTCACCGCCCATTTACGTCAAGACTGAGCAACGCCCAGACCGAACGGAGCCTGACTTCATTCAGATTCACAGTTTACATGACTTTAGATCGGTTTGGGAAAAGGAATATTCTGCCACTGTGAAACCCAATGCAGTTTCATTTGGTTTGGGCCTGTTTATTCAGACTGAGGTGTTTATATGGAGCATTTTCATGCAGCTCGGGCTTCTAAACCGATTGTAATCAGAATATTTGGCTACAGAGAGACAGAGTTTCCTGTCTGGACAACTAGTAGAGACGTTCGTGGACCCCGGTGACTTTGGTTTTCCATTTACTGGCACCAGTCGACATAAATGTGCATAAATTTAATAATCTATTATGTTTCATAATAGATTATAAAGAAAGTTCTCCAGATCCTGAGACGTTTTATTTACGACCCATCACCATCTTAATTTCTAATTCAGCTCCATTTAGGATTTAACTTAAAACAAAGGTCTGAAAAAAAGACATGAAACGTTCAGTTCGACACAGACTACATCCTGGTAAAATCAGGCTCAGGGTAACTAGTGAAAGTTTGCACATGGGAATTTAAAATATATATGTAGATTTAAAAAAAAGTCATAGAATTAGCATGGAAAAATTTAGTGAGATAAAACTAATCTAGGGGCTTTGGTTCAAGCTGTGAGGCTTCATGTGGAAGATAAATTGCTTCCCTATTATCTGATTAAGTCTGAGGCTTGATGGGATTATTTGTCTTTGATGACAAAAATAAAATCTAATCACTCTAAAGTATGATATTAGGACTTATTACAGATTTTACTTTGGACTCCAAAAGACCCAAATGGTACAAATATAGATACTGGAGGTTTAATTAGAAATTTCTAGTATTCGGCTTTGGGTTAGAAAATATATATTACATTTCAGATTTCATTAGTCACAACAAGCTGCTTCCAAGCAGCACAAAAAAAAAAAAAAAAAAAAAAAATCACCCAAATCCTTCAAGGATACTTGTTCTGGGAGAAATAAAAAAAAAAAAAAAAATCAAAAGACTCCATCTCAGTTACAGTCAGCTCTTATTTCATGAGATTGACTGTCAATAAATCCAAAGTTTTAATCAAATAAAAGGGAGAAACCCTCCTCTTACTTGAAGCTTAAGTAATTATCTGATTGTCAGCACATCAACAGAAGGTCTCAGCTCTATCTTTTCATCCATCAGCGGCGTCTTTGTCAGATTCCACGAACCGAGCCAAGCTGCTCCGGACTGATTCCTAACAGCTTGTGTTTCTGTTTACTCTTGTGCCTTCTCTCCTCTGCTGCTTGTGCTACTATCAGTGTTTCCCTCTGTGTCTTTGAGAAGATAACTGTCAGATTACCGTCCAGCCTCAGCGGTTGTTGCTGTATCAGCTTCACCTGTCTGATCCGTCCGCGGCACAAGCAGCACGTTCTCTCAGGGACACGGTCTTAAAGGTTCCCACGCTGTCCCAGGTTTGAGACCGGCCTTTTTAACGCTTCACTCTCCACTGGGACTCGAACTCCTGTAGATGGAGACAGAGCGAGCGAGGGAGCGGACGCCCCTCGTTTTGGTTTGTGAGTCAGAGACTGAGCTGCCAAGACGCCAGACCGCCGGTGGTCAGATGGCATCATTCGGCACGGATGGTTCCCGGGAAGAACTATGGACTCGTGGGTTAGGGCGCGATCCAGGAAACCGCTCGCCAACTTAACAGCAGCGCGTGGAAATGACAAACACCGGATGGGCACGCTGTGTGTGCATGAAGGATGACGTAGTCCGAACCACCTGCTACTGCTGAGACGTGTGTGTGTTTCTGATGAGTTCTGTGGACGTGTGCATAATCAGAACGCAATCAGTGCAGTGGGTATTATTTCCTTACGGTTTGCCCAAGGTGTCTTTAATTGTCCTTTTCCGTCACATTTAATTGCGCAGATATTTAATTAATAAAGATAAAAAAACTATGAAAAGATGCAAATCTGAAAAACCGACATTAAGGTGGAACCATTAACGTGATATTACAATTAGTTTAATTTAAAATCAAGCTTCTGTGTAATAGGTTTAAAATGTGCACAAGCATTAACAGGTGAGAAGAAAAGGTTTTAACTGCTCTTCCAAACAGTTTTCAGCACAGATTTAGTAGATTTATTAATGCACATTATTTAATCAAGTCCAAAAATCATTCAGAGTCGTTCATTACCATTAAAATGATCAATAAACTCACGCAGCATTACGTGTATTATTAATTTGCAGCCTTTGCGACTTGCTGATTGTATTATTATAGAAGGTCGTTTGGTCCTGTGGGTGGAGGGGAGGGGGCTCTGTGGATCACCCCACAGATACTTGATCATGATCCTGGAGGCCAAGTCAACACCTTGTGCTGCTCTTCGTGTTTTTTTTTTTTTTAATTTTAAGTTGTTCCTAAAGCGTTTTTGTGCGTCTGTGTCAGGCTGCATCCTGCTGTGTCATTGCTGTGGGGTAGTGGGGGTGTCTGGTCTGGTCTGGTCTAGGTGGGTGCTACATGTCTAAGTAACATCCACAGAGTCCAAAAGATTCCCTGCAGAACACTGAATTATCACAACTCAACTCAACTTTATTTATGTAGCACTTCAAACAGCAGCTACAGCCCTGAGAAAATGCTTCACGTGGATAAAATAAGAGCAGGAAACATGACACAATTAAAAGCAATAAAAGCATTAAAACAGTAGGAAAACAATAATAATAGAAAGCACCAACGTGAGTGTTATTTACTTCTCTTGCAGTGGGTCATAATGTTATGGCTGATCGGTGTATATTGTGAGTATTGATGAGGGCTAACCAGTTTGATCACGTTAGATGACAACTGAAATTATGTTATCTGTAAAGTGACCAGAAATAGTGTCGTCACATTTCTTTTTTTTTTGTCCTTTTAACAAATATTAAAAAACTACTAAAACTATAACCAGTTCACAGATTTGAGAAGCTGGAAGCAGCGACTGATGAGTTTAAACAAAAAGTGGATGACGATGATGGACTATTGATAATAGAATAATTATTATTTACATCATAGTAAACTCAGTCTTTTATCTTCATCAGATTAAAAACAGTAGTAGCACACTATCATTGCACACATTCACTGCTTCCTATTGTCGTATGAATGAAATAATAAACCGAGTGTTTGAGGAAATGATGAGTAGATGTTATAAATCTTGCCAAATTCTCTGTGTGTTTTGAAGCGAACTCCAAGAAGAAGGGGTCCATCTTCAGGGTTTATGATGTAAACTCAGTTAACGTGACGAACGGAGCCAAACAGAACGTTTGTGTATTTATAGTTCGCTCCGCTCCTTTGCTGCTCTTTCGTCCCCTGATGCACTTTCAGCACTTTTATTAGTTGTTGGTCACATTTCTCGACTTTCCGGAGCGTTCGCGCCTTCAGCGCTTTCTGTTTGTTTCTGAACGTTGATGTAGTTACAGAAACGACCTCGGGCCAGTTGGACTCATTTGAGCGTGTTTCACTATTGCTGGATTACATTTGGCAAGTCCCCCCTCTGCACATTGTACGCTTGGCAAGGCCTTAGAGCTCGTTGTGCTCTTGGCAGGGCCTGACCGGCCACTGGCACACGGGGGAGATCCAAAGCCCCACAAGAGGCAGATCAGCAGAGGCTATGTTTGATAAGGAGTTACGATCTCCACAGACTTGGATGTGGCTTATAAATGGTGCCCGGATGACAGAAACAGAATCAGCGGGGCAGGAAGAGGCGCCGGACTAAGTGGGAAGATTGTGGTTTTTAGTGGAGGAATGATTCAAGTGAAGTGTCCTTAAGTAAAAACACTGAATGCTATTTAGCTCCAGCGGTGCTCATTTGTTCCTGACCCAGCTGCATGTGGGAAGGTGCAAACACAGTAATTATGCGAGAGTGTAAACTTAGCGTGGTAGCCTTCGGAATAACCTGCTGCTGCTGCTGCTGCTTCTGTAATCCTACACGTTTTTTTTCTCCGCTGCTTTTCAAGACAGCGAGGAGGCGAGATCAGACTTGGCCGCCGTTCCTCGGAAGCAGCTGATTCCGAGCGGCTCGCCCTTCGGCTCTCCGCGCTCCGCCCTTGAACTGAGCCTCTCAGCGAGCAGAAAATCCCTGTAATTGCATTAGTGTAGTCCGACTGCGAGCCGCGCGCCACGCCCGCTCCCTCCAGACCGGCTTTTTAGCTTAATTTATTGTCCTGACATGTTAGGATTTATTTCCATCCCGGTGCAGAATCGCGGGCGACACACGGATACTCATTCATTGGGATATGTTTGAAGGATGCCCTGACTTTGCCTCAGCTCCTCTCCTGTTGAAGCGGTTCTATAAAGGCGGTGATGTGCTCAGTGGCAGACTGGACTGGTCACCTTATAAGCTATTTCCTGAAGGCTCTTGACCGAGCCGAGCTAATAAAAGGCTGCAGCGCCGCTGTTACTATTCCCAGTGGAAGGCCGGCGGTGATCTGAGCACCAGCCCTGGGAGGCAGATAGACGGACACAAATAAACCCTGGCGGTTAAGTGGGGGCTTTAAATAAAGTCCAGTCAATTTTCTTAGTGAAATATTATCCACTGTGTGCTTTTAGGCTGTGCCCTAGAACTTTCTAGTCATTATTAAAAAAAAAAAAGAAGTGGGCATCGCTTCAAAATGTCACCGTGCACTCTGGGTAAAGCTGCATCTGCTCAGCGAGGCTCACTGCTCTCCCGCTTTGTTTTCACCGCCTGGTTTTGTGTTGGCTTTGCGCGTCCGTGTTTGTTCTTTGGCTTCTTACTGATCTTCCTGGCGACCGCAGATGTTTGCCGCCGCTTTGGTCGCCGACTCCCGACACCGCCGCGCCTCCGCGGCCTCGGCCCACACGCGGCGAACGCCAACACTCTCCTGTCCGTCGGATTTGCCAACACAATGCAGCAGCAGCGCTGCAGAGGCTCGGGCGGGATCGACTCTGCAAATTGTATTGTTATTTTTTTTTGCAGAGGGAACCCCCCCCCTCCCCGCCTGCGCCGCAGAGCGGTGGCGTTCGGTGGCCTTCGATTCACCTGGCTGGTTTGTTTATCGTGTGCAGCAGTTGCTCCGCTGAAGTTTCACAATCCTGTGGTTTAAGCTCATGGAGCAGCTTCACAATCTAAGAGGATTGGTGTTGAAAAAAAAAATAACAAAAAAAACACGTGCATGAATGGATGCATTCATTGTTAGGAGGCTATGAGAAATTTCTGCTGCCGAATACAAAGCGGCTGATTTTCTCCTCCAGAATAAAACCGAGGCCGTAAACGCTTCAGAGTGAAGCATGTCCTAAAAGCAACACGTGCTTTATCCGATCCAACACACGCTGTTTGTTCTGCAGCTCAGCGAGATAAGAGCAAATTCCTCCACATCCGTCTTTCCTGGTGGCTCGGGATGTTGAACAGGAAATCAGCATTAGCCATAAGTGAAGCTTCATTTCATTTACATTCATTTTGTTTAAGAAAGACAAACAGGAACACACATCACTGCTGAAGGTCAAACGATGGAGCACTTAAAGATGTAATATGTTACATTTCTGCATTGGTATGATTTCTAAATAGCACAACAACCTCAGTGTGGCATTGTCGGCCATCTTGGCAGTGCACGACTAATTTCCGGTTCATTAAAAAATGGACCAAGAGATGGAGAGTGAGTGGAGACGAAGCAAAAACTAATAAACTCTGATTGTATCCACCTGTTACTTGAAGCAGCCACACCCTTATTCATACGCAGCGTTTTAATTTGTTATTATTTAATAACTCTATTTATTTAATAGCTATGTACAGAAAGTCATAAACAGTGTTCAGCTAAATCAGTACCAGGCTGTAAACATGTTTATTTGTGCTGTAAAGTTGGACGTTTGAGTATTACCGTATTTCCTCTAATAGTGGCCAGGTCCATTTTTGGAGGAAGGCTTTTATT
Source organism: Mugil cephalus (assembly GCF_022458985.1). Taxonomy (NCBI): domain Eukaryota; kingdom Metazoa; phylum Chordata; class Actinopteri; order Mugiliformes; family Mugilidae; genus Mugil; species Mugil cephalus. Next base: position 8,604,803 of record NC_061776.1, read on the forward strand.
ATTTCTTTTTTTTATTTCCATCTCTTTTTTTATTTCTATTTCTAATTCCCTTTGTTTCATGCTGGTACGTACTGTATTTGCTCAAGGTTTTCCTACCATTTACTCTGCTATTTTATTTCTCACTTTAGCAGATACACCGCAGCCGGGCAGGATTAATAAACGCTTAAGCGCGGTCGGTCAGAACGGACGAACGAATAAACAACACCACTGAATCAGTTTCAACTCTGAAAAATAAACAGGGTCCATTTATTGGGGGAAAATTGACGAGGTTTTTAAACGGTACGATACACACATGAAACATTTACTGCATCTTAAATGTCCACAGCGTACCAGAGGGTAACCGTCCCGGTGTCAGAACAACTTATTCTTTGTGGGTCGATATTAAAGCATTTAAAGCAACTTCCTTTGCTCTGTTTTGCTCTAAATATTTTAAAACTTTCTTTGTGAAGTTCACGTCAAATTCTCTTGTTTGCGCCACGCTGCTAAAGCTCTCTGTTGCTTTGACAGTATTTTGGGTTCATGCGGGACTTCAAATGTAGCTACCGCCATCTGTGGTACCTGTGTGTTACTACAACTATAACTAGCTGACTAGCGCACTGCCGGCCTTTATTTGTTTGTGTAAACCACATTATAAGAGACTCGGCTATTAGTTGAATACAGGCCACTATTAGAGTTATTACGGTAACTCACTTTTGCCTCAAGTGGCCATTTGAGAAACTGCAATCTTTGTCACTTAAAACCACTTGTAGGAGAAGAAAATAATCCCTCCCCTCAACCACCAACAACATTCAGGACCCTTAGAAAGACCCATGTTCAGTCTCCGATGAGTCACAATGGAGACCTACACAATATTAGGAAGACAAACTGCTTAGTATGAATATTGCCTTTTTTTTTTTTTAATAAAGGCTCATCACTAAATATTTAGTTGATTTAAACATGAGTCATTCATGGTTGAGTTTAAGTCCTAATTATTTCATCAACTGTTGGATGAATCAGATGCAGCTGTGCTTTGTGTTTATTGCCAGTTAGCAGGTGTTAGCATACAAGCAGATTGTGAGCACAGTAAATATTACCTGTGTGTGATAACAAATGGATGAACATACTTACGTAGTCGGTTCATTCATCGTCTTGTATTTTCAGCTCTGGATGAAGTTGGTTTGCATTAGTTTCCTCAGTCGAGTGTCTCGGCCGTCATCTCTTGCAGGGCTGGACTCCTTTAGCGCTGATCCACTTGAAAAGTCGATGCGTCTCTGTCAGCGACGAGGAGACGTTTCTGTGTCGGACTGAAAGTCTGAGCAGCGGCCGGACGTCTATTAAATCAAGCGGAGGCGGAAATGTGTTTGTTCCTCCGTCCTGCAGTTGATGTACCGCATCTGTCTGATCCTCTCCACGTTCCTCAGACGTCTGCGCAGTTTGTACTTTTGATATATTACTCAGATTTCTCGGCGAGAGCCGTCGTGCCGTGTGTAATCACTATCAATGAGAGGAGTCTCTATTACGCCGTTATGGGATGGATGCTATTGAGTTTCTGGGGGAAAATATCAGTTGCTAAATGTCAGTAATCCTGCACTGGCATTTGGCAAATTGAAATGGATTTTCTCTGGTCGATGTTTTTCTCAACCCACCCCCCCCTCCTGCCTTCGCCACTTCAAACACAAAGAGACAGAGACAATAATTGCTATTCTGCTGTAAAGTGCTGAATTCTAAGCTGCAGCTCATTGTGTTCTTGTTGCATTTAATTGCGTTTGAAAGTTTCTCCTGTAAACTGATTTCAGTCCTGACTTGTGGCCTGGATTGAGGACGTCTGCGGCGGATGGAGATCAGCCGATGCGCTGCTGTAAAGTAATTTTGTCCTTGGCCGGTAGTCTGGCCTCTCCAGCGCCGATATCGCCCAAGGATGAAGCTGCTGTGAAATGGCTCTTGTCGTAAGTGAGCAGCAGACGTCATTTTCCGAGGACTTGGCTTGATGCGCTCTCTAAAAATAACCCTCGACAATGAGGTTATAGATATCGCAGGGCAGCGAAGGTTTGGTCAATATCTCTTCACCCTGAAGAACAAGTGAGTTACTGGAGCAGGTGGAGTTACTGTGCCTCCATAGGTCTTCATCTGCAGTTCATTAGTAGTTGAAGAAGAAGAAGAAGAAGAAGAAGAAGGAGAAGAAGAAGAACTTTAATAAAAGTACCCAAGGCGCTGTATGTTGTAGTTCAAAACATATGTTATTATCATCATATTCACATTATCATATGTTATTATGGTCTGGAGTCCAGACCATAATTGGCAATTTTCGACTACTTTCGGTTTTACCTTCATATTTCATTTTAAAAACTGTTTACATTGCCTTGTTTGATATCGTTCTTTTCAGAACAGCCTCATCCGTCTCATTATTTCATCATTTTGACAAACTGTATTAACACGTTGGACCTAAAATCACACTAAAACCATAAAATCCGAGTAGGAAAAAATTACATTTTTCTCTGTGAAATCCACGAACATGTTTAACGAACAGTTTTTATAACTTGCGAATCTAAAGTGTAAATTTCAAAAGCTTATGTACAAAATTAGCAAACACAGTTATTTATAACTATTTACATCAAAATGCCGGAAATGCGTCACATTTTTTATTACAGCTATTTACAACCATTTACAGAACTATCCTTAGCAACCAGTGACAAGTCATTTCCTGATTGGGTGATGGATGCATTTTCCACCAATAGTAAAGGGGGAGTCATGTATTTGTTTTTGCTTGTTTTTTTTAAGTTTGCTAGTGTTTTGCTTTTCACTGTGCATCAATATGACGGCAATATTCAGGAAGAAGTGTGGCGTAAATTATTTATGATAAGTCTAGTTTTACCAGGCCTAACACAATTTAAAAACTAGAAATAACTAGAAAGTGAGCACTTTCTACAAACATTGTAATTAAGACTCAGTGACGCTGCGTCTTGCTGCTGCGTCGTCTTAAATTGGTCATGTGATTGTGACGCACAGGCTCATCTGTTGATTCGAGAGTTAAGGCTTTAATATTCACTTTTTAAACATTTTTTTCACTCTTTCATCAGGCCTTTACCACATCGACGAATAAAACTTTATTTTTAATGCGTGCTCCGCTTTTACAAAAGTGCCAAACTTATTTGTGCCGCGGTGTTTGTGTCACGAGATTGTCGACGCCGCCTGAAACGTCAGGATTTGTGCTTTGAAACGATGCATAATCCGGCCCTGTGCCATTTAAATCACAGCAGGACGACACAGAAGAGCTTTGAGGGGTTAAGAGACTCAACAGGAGCCAAATGACAGCGATAAATACTTGATGCACTTTCTTCTCTTAATTTATGTTGATGTATGGCTGTCATTTTGAAATCATAAATCAGTTTCTGCTTTTTCTTTTTTACAAATAGGCGTCCTATGCTGCTTGAAAATCTGCATCGATAAAGCTTTTTTACAAATACACCCTGAAATATAGACAAAGGTACAGATTAATGTCAGCTTTCTGCAGAAACTAACCCAGCGTTGGATTCTTATCTTAACCGGACAAAGCAACAAGCACACTCATTAAATATGTAGCACTTGTTATGTGGAATACATTTAGATCTTGTTTCATAAAATATTTACAAATATTTTTAGACTCACGTCATATTCTTGATAATACAATAGAATACTGAAATATACACTTTAAATGAGCCTTTAATTATTATTTGCTGAAGTGTTGGTCTGTAGTTTGACATCTTATCAGCTGGCCTCTTCATGTACATAGATCTGCCACAACATTATGACCACTGACCATCTTGGGACAATTCAATGTTCCGCTGGGAAACTTCCAGACCTGGTATTAATGTGGATGTTACTTAGACATGTTCCACCCAACTAGATGCTTTTGTGCATCCTTCACAGACTAACAGTCTGACCCTCACACTCACATGCACATGCACACCTTAGCCACATGTATTAACTACTAACCTGACATCTTTTGATGTAGTTCAGATTAACAAATCTCAATTTCACCAATTTATTCGTCCACGTCAAACCACAACGTTTCCGTCATCAAAACATGAAAGGAAAGAAAATGGAGATCACGTACGTATCATGTCATCTATATACAGGAACTCGCAGGTGATTGGCTAAAAAAGTCATATGATCAAATTTCATTGTTTAACAAACATTGAATTTGAATTTGAATTTGAGTTTCTTACAATAAAAGTTTCAAATGTTAAAATGTTTTTATCAACGTTAGCGCATGGTTTGGCCGAATAAATTGGTGAAATTTAGATTTGTCCCCAAGATCGGTGTGTGTTACCTCCCTACGAATGGACACTGAATTGATATAGTTAAAATTAACATAATATATAAGTATTGCATTCTGTGTTATTCTGCAATGAGTGCTATCACCTCCTAATGTTATTAGAAAGTGAAACTACTCACACAAAATCCAGGACTTTTACTTCCCGTCGTGTTCACTTAACATTTATTTATTTATTTATTTATTCCACTACCACCACAGTTGTCAGTGATTAGGAGCTGAATTTAGACAAATCACTGCTGGAATGATTAGTTGATTAAATGAATACCTGATTGGGAAAAAAAAAAAAAAAACAGAAACGACTTTCATGAGAGATTAATCACTGAGAGTAAAAATACCAAAGACACAAATTGTTTTAAATGATCAGTAAGGTAGTTAGAAAATCAGTTTAATTAAAGATGAGGATAATTTCAAGTTTTCAGGTCCTTCTGTTTTACTCTGTGTTCATCTAGGAACATTTCTATAAGCTGCCCGGCTTTAAATCCATTCTGAAGATCAGAAAGACGTCTCCATATGTCTCATCTCATCTTCTACTAGTGCTTATCGTCACTATGGTGGCGGTGGTTGTTGGAGCCTATCCCAGCTGTCATCGGGCCAGAGCCGGGGTACACACTGGACAGGTCTCCAGCCTATAATCCATATGTGCTATGTGTTAATCCATATATCCATATACTGTGTACATATACTGTGTATATGGACTAACACATGTCCACAGACTGGATTTACGTGATGGCTTTAGATGTGACAGATGAATTCCACCAAAAACAACACAATTCAGTTTTTTAGCAGAAACACTCAACAAAGTCTGAAAAAACACACACTGAACTATATAATGTGACTTAGAATTAAACACCAGTATATACTGTACAGTGTACACCAATCAGGCGTAACATTATGACCTAATGTTGTGTGATAAGTCTCCCTTGTCTCCGAAAACTGTTACGACTCATCAGGGGATGGACATGAGTCTTCTGAGGGTGGATGGAGACAGAGGATACTTGATCATGAGTTTTTGTGTGTGTGTCTGTGTCAGGCTGCTCCCATCAGGGAGTGTCATTGCTGTGGGGTGGGGGTGTCTGGTCTGGTCTAGGTGGGTGCTACATGTCTAAGTAACATCCACACAAATCACAGGTCCAAAATAGCTGGCACTCTTTTCCAAACTTTTTTTTTAATATTATGGTAAAAAAAAAAAGGGAAGGGTTGTCTAGAATAACATTTTTGGATTTTTAAGACAGAACATAGGATTTTGGAGGCGAGATTGATTTGATTTGTTGACCCTTCTCTGTGCTCATCCTTGATTTGTTGCATGTTTCATGGGTCACAAAGCAACAAGGACTGGGATCAGTTTCCTTCCAGTAAAAAATGAACTGTGCCTTGTTGCTTTTTTATTGGCCTTCATGGCCGACGTCACTGTGACGTCACAACGTTAGCTGGAGGCAAAACAGAGGGAAGCTTGAGGCGAACACTGTCACTGTCAACCGGGAAAATGTTGTATTTCTTGCTGTATTTTTTTTGGTGCCAAAACTGAAAAAGCAAAAACACTAACACTTTGGCCACTGCCAGTCGTAGACAACTTTGGTTGAACACGATCAAAAGCAACTATTGGAGTGAGACAAACATCAACAACTCTCTGATTTGATATCAGATAAGATTAATATGTATTGCATCTTCAGTTTCAGCTTGGATAGCGCTGTGGTTAGACTAAATTGTGACTGAAATAACATTAAGTTAATCATTATTTCAAGGATTCTTGATACATATTTATGCTAATGCTAACTGCTTGCTAACTCAATATTAATTGCGTGTTTCAGGGTTGTCCAAGCAGAAGTTGCCTTTACTACGTTACCCTCCACAGAGGTTCTACTTGTAATATCTTTGTTGGAGACGCTTCACTTGATAAAGACAGAACAGACTTCGTCCTCTCTGTGTCCTCCTTTGATCAAATCGTCCATCCAGTGAGTGAGAGTGCAGGGGCCGGTGAATACAGTCCCATCAGTCAGAGTCAACTATTTAAACAAACACTCACGGTCTCAGGGAGTGAGTGTATTAGTATATTCCCTCTAAAATAATTTTTCAGTCTCTTGAAACATGCTAACCGCCGTTTACAAGCTACACTGCTTGAGATGTTTTGCCTCCAGCTAAGCCCCGCCCCGCCCGTACTGCAATTATATTCTGTTTTACTAATCATCCATTAATATTCTGAAACTAGCGACTAAATTATTTAGCAGTGGCGCTGCCGAGGAGAAGAAAAACACAAGAACAGCATCGACTACATCTACGCGTCTAGACATCCGTTGTGTAAAACAATTCCTTTTCCAATCTTCTCCTTGTAACGTTGCCTCTGCAAAATATCGGAGGGTTTATACTCATGAATTGTTTTCATCATCTTTACAAACGCAGGTTTTTCACGGTGTAATTTTTCCTGACAGCTGGGATAAGCTCCAGTCTCCTCCCCCCCCCGCGACCCTCCAGAGGACAAGCGGTTACAGAAATGAAATGAAAGAATGAATTTGTTCCTGATATGAAATGCTAACAATTCTGTAATTACCTCCCATCAACGCCCTGCCTTGTCATACGCGGTGACACTGAAAGTGAGGCGGCGGTTGTGGTTTTGGAGCTGGAATCTCATTTCATCCCCTTTTCACTGCTGCAGGCTGTTATTTCATTTGTCGTGCTGCTATATTCAGTTTTAATAAGCTTTTTTTTTTTTTTTTACCCCCCAAACTTTGCAGCTTGCTCCACACTGGACACAGCAAAACAGTTTCCAGTTCAGTGACGTAACATGACCACCTCTGTTGGCTGTTATTTCGTAGCCTTCACCAGCTGCAAATCCCTCCAGCTTGTTACCAACTTGGAAAACTCTACGTGGCTACGGCACGCTAGGCGGCATCAGGGTGCTATAAAATGAGCTCGATATATACTTTAAAATAAATGCAGTGCAATAAATACATTTACAAGATTGGAAAAAGTAAAAGTTTTCTGGTTTACGTTGTTCACGTGTGCCGTGACCTTCAGCAGAACATCATGAAATGAAAGGAAGTGGTCGTATTGAGGGAGAAACAAAGTGCTGCGAGGAAGTCTTTATGGCAGCGCGGAGCCTCACAGTCAAACATAAAACCTCGACACGCTTTGTTCCTGACAGGTAGACTCATTCTGCTCACACAGATATTCTGGGATTCGGCTTCTCAGAGATGACACGAAGATTTTTTTTTTTCTTTTCACTTTGACAAATTCTTCACTTTCTCCAGCGGGCGAGCGCCAGCCTACGCAGCGGAGCAGAGAGCGTCACCAGAATGTCTCTGTGAACATATGGCACCAGTTTTTTTTTATTTTTTTTATTTTCCTCCCCCTCTCGACCTGAAAGTTTGCTGCATCCAGACGGGGGAAGTGAATATGGTGGAGTGTTTAATCCCCCCTTTTTCTTTTTTTTTTGTACTTGTGGGGATTATGTTCCATTTGATATCAGATATGCATTAGTAAAATGGGTTTCGACTGACTTCCTGTTGCGGTGACGCACACGAGTGAACTCGCACACACACACATGTACGTCTAATGGTGCAGAATGGGATTTGCAGTGTTAAGGTTTTTATCAATCCTACATGTGTTTCCTCCTTATTAATGCCAGACTCTAACACATAAAAAAACAAACAAACAAACCAAGATTCTTCCTGAACCTCTGCGTCGCAGTAATCCAGTTTCATGCCAGCAGGGAAGATTAGTGTTAATTTGACCTGGATTGAAGGATTTGCTTCATATCATTGAGAAAGAGGAAGCGTCGGGACATTTTGTTATTCTCCTGTACGGAAGCGCTCTGCTCGTATCACCGATGTTTCATTTGCACGGCATGAACACGTGGACTGCAGTTATAAAAGACACATGGCAGCGGGGAACAGCTTCTTACTTCTGCTAATGCACATCTCATATAATCATCCTCTCTGCCGGTTTAGAGAAATCATGGCTGCTGCTGTAATGGCTCCTTCAGAAAAAAATCTATGAGCAGGAATTATAGACTCTCAAAAAGAGAGCTGAGCTAATCATTAGATTTCTAAAAGGTTTAAAACATGTTTGAGCAGTCGAGCTGATGGACTTGAATGAACAGTAGCTGCGGTAAAATTACCCTTTAATTGAGGCAAAACTAATTTAAAACCTAATAAAGTCTCAAGTAGTGTCCGCCCAGTAGCTGCTCTGGATCTTTATTAAAGCCTCTCAGATAACAAGTCTAATTTAGGCTGTTTCAGCAAATTAACGACCTGATAAATAAATAAACTTAATCACTTTGATCATGTCAACATTCAGTAGTAGCATGGGAACATATAGCCTACAAGGATATTTCATGATTGTAGGTGAGAGTAGCAGCGATCATTTTATTATAGACAGTTTTGCTCAATTAAAAATTGAATTGACCATCTGATAATTGACTATTTTTTAATACTGTTTAAAAAAATACTTGCGCTGCTCAGAACCAAACTGAGCATCAGTGAGGAGACTTTTAAAACTGTAGTAAATGTAAAAAAATCTTATGGAGTTGTTATGCTCCAGCTGCTGCTAACAAGTTACAACCAAACATGATTTATTTCGGAGAATGATAAAAAGGATCATGACAGCGCAGTAAAATGTAAATAAATGAGATGCATTGTTTATAATTTGCAGAGTAACGTTGCGCGTTGCTGCTCTGGAGTTCAGTCAGAGGATTGAGCACTTGCTGCCGGATTAAACGTGCTGGAACTAAACTAGCGAGTGTTTGGAGGGTTTCTCCACACCACAGAGGCTCAGTGTGGAGAACACATCCCTTTTTTTTTTAAAGATTCAAGGCTGCAGCCGAGGCTCTTCTGCTCCCGTATGTTTGCCACATGACAGCTGTGTGAGTTGACTGCCCCCTCTGCTGGGCTCTGCCGGGATCAGCAGCCCCCCAGTGAGCGCTGAACTCTCAGTGCTGCATGTGTGCAAGTATACAGCTTGTTCTGTTATTTTAATCCTACATTAATTTATTAATGCATATAAGAAACTTAAAGGGCTGACATTTGCTGAAGCTTTATACAGTGAACAGTATGTGCTGTATATAATTCACTGTTTACTCATTTATATTCATAACCTATTATAGTTTAATATTTACCCTTATGAAGCATAGATGAACTGTCAGATAATAATAATAACCATAATATTAACAACATGTTTCTTTAACACTTTTAAATTTAAAATCTACTTCTTCTTTTTTTTTTTTTTTTGTAGCCTCCTAGCTGCTGTCACAGTTTAAATCTGGCCTGTTAGCACCTGTTTGCTACAGTAAAGAAACAATATTGAATTGTGAACGGACAGACTACAGAGTGCTGGTGTAAATCACAACTGCTCCTCTAAAGTGAAGCCAAAGCAAGTAGAGCTCCCCCTGGTGCCTGGCTCAAGTAATAAGTCATGAGCTCCACCTCCTCCATGTTAGTGGATGGGCCTTGGGCCGAACTAAAATACACATCAAATTTATTTATTTATTTATTTTTGATGCATGTTCAAGTCTCAATTATTTGTTCTCAAAGTTCTGTTTTATTCATTTGGCGCAATAGAAACAGGATGTGACATAATGGCGCCCACCAGTTGCCATGCCAACTGCTTTGTAAAACGCTGTTGTGAAGGTTGTGAAAATATTTTTCTTTTTTTAAAAAGTACAGTGTATAATCCAACATTTCCACGTCATTTGTGGAGGTAAAGCAGAGTGTTCTATTAATTAAATGTGATAATTAAATGTGAGTGAGTCTGGATGAAGTGTGGTCATGGTCGTCGTTTTCGTGGCTCTGCTCTGGAACCGTTATGTGCAGACTCTGACTCAAAGTTGCGAGATGGCACCTGTATCCCCGGGAAATCTCGTCGGTTTGGCCAATGAAACTCTATACATACAGTTTTAACTTTTACTAAGTAATGCTGTCAATGGCTCTAAGTTGCGAAAGTGACATAAATTGCAGTTCCTCGAATGGCCACTTGAGGCTGACTCCAAAAGTGAGCCAGTCCCCATAGACCTCCATCTAAAATGTCCCACTTCACAGCATGGTACAACACAGTTTTAGTTTCTATGGCTGTTATCAGTGTTTCCGTGGATTACTTTCTTAACTCCAGTCTCACTCCACTTCTTTGACTATTTTTGATTTAGCCCGGACTTTAGCCAGGAGTCAGGCGCTGCCATATGTCAGCTCGCTTTATATATCCTATAGTTTATGTCATGAGGGTTTGTCCATCTTTATATATGATCAATGTTTTATGCAGTATTTACTTGCTAATGTTAGCTGCTCCTCCTCTTGAGTTATTTAAATCCTTTACGCAAGAAGTGAAAATACCCCCAGAGTTAGATTTTAAGTTTTACATTTAAAACAAAAGTATATTATCAACAAATGTCAGAAAAAATAATGCTCTTGTACTTGAAATGCGTTTTATGACACCTGATGCAAGGAGTATATAAAAAAAATATGCACATGCAATGATTAAAAAACCAAATGATTCGCATAAATAACTCATGAATGAAATAAATCTTTTCGCCGCGAACCTAATTCATCTGCAATAACGTCTACAAATTGTATTATTGCTCCTCCTCGGTGCCTGGGCCCAGTCACAGCTCCTCTGGGTGAAATTTGAATGGGAAATTGTGCGTGACCGTGTTCCCGGCTGCAAAGATGCTCCCTCTTCATCCTCCGGGAGAAGAATAGTTTGTTATCTAGTACTTGGATGACTTCTGAAGTGAAACCGTTGCTGGAAATATGGCGTGTGGATGGAGTAATGTGTGCGGACCCGGTTTCAGTCTCTGGAGTGGCTCTTTGTTTATGCTGCTGTCTTATTGCTTTGGAGAGCAACATTAAGCCTTAAAAAGAGAGAAGGGGGAAGAGTGAGAGAGTGACTCCGTAAATATTTTCTCAAACGCCTTAATTGAAATTGGATTTTAACTGCTCGCTGGACCGTGGTGGCAAGAATCAGGTACCAGGGAGGTAGCGTTTTTGCATTGCAAATGTAATTTTCATTTTTTTTTTTTTTCCTTTTGCTCAGGAGACACTCGAGAATAGCTACCAGATATGTTTTTTCATGAGCTATTTTCTCCAGGTTGAGCCTCTCATTATGCCAATACTCGTTGTGATTAGCTTTTTGGATTGAACTACAGTGTGGTCCTGTTGTTTACTGAGCTGGAGCATTATTCTTTGTGGGGAATTGTATTCTCTTCATGCCCAGGTAGAGCCTGATGGAGGTGAAATTTTGATTGTGCAGTATGCATGAGGAAATAAACAGCTAATTTGCTTTGAAATTTCATTCTTCACACAAGTGAATTGAGCACTACTCTCTGATTATTCTGAAATGCACATATTTATTACCTATTTGGTACATTAAGGAGGGAAATTATTATGGAGATGGGTTGTAACGTAGTGTTCACATCTTTTACAGTAGAACTCTGAAGAATCCACTGTTATTTAAGTAAAATGTGTTATTAGGAAAATACATTTTATAAGTATACTGTCATCCTGGCTGTGCTATATGTATTTATACTCTCTGATATTAGTCAAAGTTACGACTACAGTCGCAGACATTTTGGTAACGTATAGTGACACAAAACACCACAGGATTCAATATTCAACGATCAAGTCAAACATGGAGTCCACTCAACGTCACAGAAGCAAAAATTCAACAAATAAAATAAAGTAAAGAGATGTGGCTGAATAAGATTTTGGGGTTCTGGGGGAAAAGTTGTATGAAGTGTCATTAAAACTAAACCCAGTCTCTTGTGTGGTCTTTGGGCGACTGTTAGCCCAAGCTAAAGGTAATGGAGCCAGTCATTTTCTAAACTAAATATAGAATTTTTATAGAAATAGACAAATTAGGACTCACATTTGTGCACACAGTTGGTTTATGTGATATTCATTAACCCTTTGACTGGCGTTGTAACGAAGTAATAGACATAAAATACTTAATTTCTCATTTTGTACCCATTTTCTAACCATTGCTAGTGATTCAGTTTGTAAGATACACAAATTTATATGTTATACTGTATATACAAATGACTTAGCTGTGACTTTTATACTTTTTGAGATTTAGTGCTTTTGAACAGACGACCATAGCTCGAAAATACACATCACACAGCTTCAGTATTTTTATGAGTATATTATATGAACCTGTACAATCACATGAACATTTTAACGATGATATGTCAAAATACTCAGTTTGCTGTGCAGTGCACGCTATTAACACAGATTAAAAATGAATGATATTTAATCGTGATTAATCATATTTCTTAGTGTGGAAGTCAATAATAAAAAAAAACACTTTATGTGTCTTTTAGCTTTCAGTGTAGAAACTCAGCCTGTCTGTTCCAATAGGCTGAGTGAAATGCTTGCAGGCTTTATAAACAAGTTTAATGCATGATATTACTGCAATATCATTATCACTGATGGATATTAGGTAAACACCATTAACGCTGTAGTTAGTAGAGATGGAGCCAATACAGTTATTATGCATCTACATTATAAGCAACAGAACTAAAGCTGTCAGATAAATGCGGTGGCGTGAAAGTACAATGTCATGTTGGAGATTACCATCAAATCATTTAAAATGGAAATACTCAACTGGAAGTCCTCTCTATTACACTGGAGTAGATGTATTATTCATTACGCAACTTTCTGTGTCTCAGTTTCTACACAAGTAACCACACTTATGCTAGTTTCTCACATGTAATCTGGTCACGGCCTCTCGCTGCAGGAGAGACTGGGGGGAAAATGATGGCTCTCTCTCGTGTCCCCGGTCCCAACGAACCGACACAGTCTGTCGGCAAACTGAGATCGATGCGGCCTCTGAGTGCGTTTTAGCACCTTTAAAAATACTCCCCTCGAAGCTTTCAGCCCGTGTGTGCGGTAAATGAAAGCTTCAGCCGTAAGTGGCGCTGCAGTTAATGGCCACCATCGTTTGATCCGATGGAAACAAGGTCGTCATATTCTACGAGCGAAATGTTTTAGCATTGACCGGCGCGCTAATGTTTGAAACTCCACAGCCGCTGTGCCGCCTCTCCGCTTTTGTTAATGGTCCCTGCTCCGCGGCTGTACTCCTTCCTCGACGCAGAGCCTTTCAACCTCCGTGTCACACGCCTCAACGGGCCGGGCTAGTGATCGCCCTGATGGATGAGCGAACGCGAGAGAGGAGTCTCGCGCACCAAGCTAGTGGAGGTTCAGCGCCCCGTGACGCCCACGCCGAGTCCTCCAATCGCCTGCAGACTCTGACACATCATTTCCCCCGTGATTTGTGGCCAGATTGAGGTTGAAGCGGACACGGAAATTTTCTCATTTTCTCATTGTCCTCATGAGAGCCGATGGATGTTGCAGCTCTGCAGACGAGGATGGAGTGTTGTTTTTTGTTTTTTTTTTTTCTTCTCTCCTCCTGAAGAACTCTCCTGCTCCGTAATGAACCCCTGATAACTGGCTATTACAGCACATCTTCAGAAAAAAAAAACATGTTTTTGTATGACATAGAACAGACGGACTGTCCTTTCAGGAAACTGGTATCTATTATTTTGTAAAATAGTGTGGAAAAGGAGAAGTTCCCGTCGGACCTCTGTGTGCTCTTCCGCACGAGATCAAAGCCAGGACCCCTCTGTTTGTGATCAAAGATGGGCAGTAATGCTGTGAAATGATGCGTGATGTAACACACATGCAACTGGTAAGATGCGATAGGCTCGTCAGGGCGGCAAATGGTCACCGTCTTTCTCACCCCCACCGCACGCCATATGTTTGATCTCGCCCGTAAGAAGAAAAGCCTCGGGCGTCTCCCTCGGGACGTTTGATGTTGGAGATCAGAGCTCGTGGTGGTGCAGGCACTTTGGCAGCGGGGGCTTCGCCATTACCGCACGCCACACCCAATCTCCTCACCATCAGATTACTTCAAAGAATCTGTGAAACACCACCTTCCCAAAGATTCGGATTGTCCCACCGGACTTGTCTGTTAGATTAGCAGCACGTTATTGAAGTTTCCTGGAAAAAAAAAAAAAAAAAAAGGGGGGAGAAGAAAATAAAACATCTCTGGCTCTGCCGAAATCTATCATCACCTCAGGCTCTGAGATGTTGTAGCTGTAAAGTATTTTTTTTTTTTTTTTATTTCAGCCCCGGTCTGATTCTTTCTCTCGTCTGTGCATTGATCTCCAGCTCTCCCCTGCCAATCACATTTACTCTGCGAGACCTTTCCTCGTCCTCCATCTCATATCCATTATTCATCACTCCCAAACGTTTCTCCCCGGGCCTGATACCTCTTACCTCCAGATGATAATTTTTCCTGTTTTGCAGTGAATGAAACAATGCCGTCCCAGCTGTTGTCTTTTTTTATTTTCTTTTTTTTCCCCCCGTCTGAAATACTGAAACATAATAGATTATTGTATTTATGCACAGTTATGTCCACTGGTGTCGGTAAATGAAATGTCTCTACTGAATGTCACTGCAGTTTATTATTTAGCTGTCAATATATTTTACTCTGACCAGAAACGTTCGCTTGTGAAGTTACTGTCTAAGTCTGGGAACCATGAAAGTCGCATAATTTCATGGGAATTCATCAAATTGGCTTTAAGACGTTTTAGGTTGAACCGGAAACTTTGGGTCATGTCCATACGTACGAAAACGATCCGGTTTTCCTCAGTGTTGTGTTAAGTATTTCTCCGTAAATGTTGATCCATAGTAGTACATGTCCAAGGTCTGTGCGTGGAGCTAATTCTGCTAGAGACCAAAAGGAGAAGAAGAAATGCGGAGCGTGTGCATCAACCTTGCACGCCGTATCATCATTCTTAGCTCATAGTAGAGGCGAAACAACAGCATATATTGGGCCCAGCCACCCAGCAAGGGTCAATATCTGATGCAGCACCATCACAAGTCTGTAATCCACCATTAATGTTGTTATGAGACGTCGGGGGCCAGAGGGTTGGGAGGCGAGGGGTGATGACAGCGTTGTATAAGGCTGTTCACATAAATGAAAAAAAGGATCTGCAGAGACTTCATATTTTTCGGGACTTGGGCCAATTTACAACACTAAAACTGTGCAAGTGTAATTTTTTCAGCTAAGTTTCGTTTCGGTTATTCGATTCTATAGAAACAGACATAAATGGCAACCACCAGTTGCCATGCCAACTGTAAACCATGCTGTGGGACTGTGAGAGTTGGGAAAAAATAAATAAATAAATAAGGGAAGTGTACATCGATATCACAGCTCCATATAGCTCCGTTCTGGCTTCAAACTTCCAGATGGCATCATCCACATCCCTGGGAAAATAGCGTCTGTTTGGCCAATGCGAGGAAGTGGTGACAGGTTGTCCGTGTTTATATACAATCTATGGTCTGGACCAAAACTGTTCGACCGACCAACATCTGTCCACAAAGCTGCACCACTTCAAAATAAATTGATGAAAAAGTGGAGAGCCAAATTGTGCGTGAGCAGAGATGAAGTGTTAATCTCTGCCAATTGACTATCTAAGGAGAAGGAGGACTTCAGAGAGATCGTTTAATACGTACAGTATCTGAAGTGGAAGGAAGAGGTTGCTTTAGGAAAATGCACTTTTATGAATTTTGCAGGGGTTTTCTCAGAGGGACAGTTAAGATATGTCCTCCCCATGACTTTTTAAGTCCTCAAAATGCAACAGATGTATCAAAGATCTAATTAAAACACGCCTGGAAGCAAGCCTAAAGACAAAAACTAAAATATTAGTGGGGTGGAGTTGCTCCTATTGGAACTGATTAGCTCAGGTGAAGATCTGTCTGGTCAATCAAATCATATGAACAGCAGCATCGAAGGAGTATGAAGTAAGATGTTTAGAGTCTGTTGTATCATCTGTTGAAATAACTAATGATCAAGGACAAACAGTTAACAGTGTTTAAAGCATTTGCTGAGAAGCCCATACATCACATAGTTTGTAGCTCAGATTGGTTTTTGGATAGTAGTGTGTCTAGAGCCACAGAATGAAATCCAAATGGCTACGCCACAGTAAAATTAAACTACTGGGTGAATTTTTTATCATATTTGCATGTGATCATTGCAAGTTGAAGCTGGGAATGAGGTCACACTCGAATTATCGGCGTTCCACTCACAGAAGTTATGGGAAAACAAGATGGCCGCATCCATGAAAGCTCTTGCCTTTGGTGGAAACTTGGTGTAATATTTACATAGAATGTTAAACTAAATTAAGGATACTTAAGTTACACAAATTGTAAATGGAACAGGTAATTTACTGTGATGAAATCTACAATTTATAAAAGTATATATTAAATAAATACACTGTTAATCACAGTTTTCCACAATGGTGTTTGACTTTGTTTTGTTTTTTCCGGGGTGTTGTTTTTAGCCGTTGTTAGCGCAACATGGGCTTGTATGTCCCATATAACTCATGAAAAAATACATTATAAAAGCATTTCAACATATGTCTGTGGGAAAATACTGTCTGTACTACCAATTTAATGCAACAAAAACTAATCAGAAGTGCTAATAAATTGAATATTACAGGAGCTTCTAATTACTGTTTACACACAGGGCGGCCATCTTGGAAACTCAACTCAGAGGTAGTGAGGATTCTACGACTTTTTAAGTAGAAAGTCTGACTTTGGGGGGCTTTGGACTTAGACAAACTTTATTGATCCATGAGAAAAATGACTTGGTTACGGTAGCTCAGCTCATTAAAAGATCAGACCAGGTATGGCACATATATTTCAGAGTGAAAATGATGTGTGCAGTTTATGTAATGTGATTTATTCTAATATACTTTACATAGATCTATATCCCAATAATGTTTCTTTATATGTGAAATAAAGGATGAGTGACCTGTTTTATTTTATTTTCATTGTGTCTACCTTTTTCATCATTCAGGTTAAGCTTTTAAACCAGTAATAACACTAAAAGGCCACGTTTAGGCCTTTTCCACCATGTAGTACATTCAGTATATGATTTCTGTGCATTAGTAAGACTTGTAATGAATATGCTCTCTCTCTGTCTCCACAGAGGAAGTCGTTGATCGCCACCAGTCTGATCGTGGCAGTGTCGCTGTTCGTGGTGGTGGTGAACTACTCGGAGAAGCCCTACTTCCTCCTGCAGCCTGTGTTTGGGGAGACGTTCAGCAGCCACTGGATATTCTCCAAGCATCCGTACAAGGCCTTCAAGCCTCACCTGGGTTACGTCAGCATCCCCAAGCAGGAGGTGAGGAACAAACACATCACACCTCCGAGTCGCATTACATTAATATTAATGAAACTCAACGGTAGTGGAAAAAAACTTTGAACATGACTACAAATGTAACAATCTCAAATTTGAGGTGTCAGCCAATTAAAGTGATGGTGTCTGTATCATGTGGCTTGGAGGATCAGGTGAAACCAGATGGAGCAGAGGGTATTTTCTTAGCTTTCTATAGCTCCATCAATACACTAGAAAGAGATTTGCCTAGACAACCAGAGCCTGGATGTCCACTAGACACCATCTCACTGCAAACAAAAACCAATGTCAAAGAGCAAATCATTTTATGTTTGAAAAAGACATTACTCTTGGTAGGAGTATTGTTTTGTTTTCTTGGTGCATCCATCAACTGCTGGATGTGGTAACAACAGAAAGCCCACTGTGCCAAAGACAACAAGGAGTAATATGATATTGTTGTATTTGTAGATTATCGCTTGTTTAAATCATTTAGCTGCACTATAGACCCCTTCACAGTTTGTAAACAATGCAATGTTTTTTTGAGGGGCGGGTCTTAACTGGAGGCAAAACATCTCAAACACAATAGCCTGTAAATGGTGGTTAGCATAACACTGATCGTAATTTGTCAATTCGTCCATCCCTCGCTGAATGACTGGACTGCCCACCGTGCAAAGGACAGACATTTACATGGACCTAATTGAGAATGGACATGAGCAAGATTTTTCAATAGAAGAATGTTAACATTTAGCCTTTCCAACAAAGATATTACAAGAAGTGAGTGGAACCACTGTGGAGCTTGGACCCCCCTGAAAAACATAACTAATGTTGCGTTAGCTAGCGGTTAGCATTAGCATTAGTATAAGAAGTCACAGTTCAGGGGATCAATGCAAAGTGACTAAAAGCTGATTACAAATAATGCTCACGGTTATTCACAATTGTGATTCTGTTGCTCTAATGTGTCCAACATTAGCTTCGTTTTGTGAAGGTTTTCTTTTCAAATTGCTTCCTCTGTGAAGCCCCTTTTTTCCACTGAGGTCTTTGATGAAAGCATTACCCTCTCATGCTTTTTACTTTTGTCGTAGTGCGTACGTCAGTTCTTATTTCTTTTATGGTGCATTCATATTCTGTAACCATCTATTAGCATCAACCTCTCAATGCACAGCTTCACCTCCATAATGAAGGTTGTGCTCTCACAAACGCAACACCTTAAGGATTTTCTTAGTTTATTATACCACGTTCTCTGTGCTGGACCAGAAAATGCCAGTTTGTGGTCTCTTGTGTGCATTATTTCTTTGTAATTCCAAAAAGCCATGTCGGTGATCCTATTCTTCTGCCTTCAAACAGCTCTGTGCTGTTATATTCCCAGCACAATTTATGGAAATTGAAATATCAAAGCCTTTTAATTCCCTGCACATCAAAATGTAAAAAAAAACAAGCAACTGCATGTTTGTTGTTTGGTGAGACAGCCCACTGAAATGTACGGCTGGATATTGGTTAGTCACACAAGAAAATCATCATTCTTGCGTGCAACATTTGCAGCTGACGTGGAACGAGGATTCAAAGTGTGTGCTTTCAGTTTTAGGTCTAGATTTGGACATGCAACCGCTACTGAACCCTTCATGAGAAGTGGATGCCTCATATTCAGCAAGCTGATATTGGTAGATTAATGCGGAGCGTCATCTTCCGCCTCCAGAGAGTTTCATCCACACAACACGGGCCCAGAGGCAATCACGCCATACACCAATCTCTACGTCTGCACCTCCTTCTGCCTCCAGACAAGCCTGCCTAAATCACTGCCCTCTCCCCACGGAGATATATGCAAATTATTGGAAAGGACTGGCAGCTTCTGCAGAATTAGGCCTCTTTTTGGCTCAAATTCCCTCACAAGTGATTTCTCTAAATCAGAAAGAGCAGTGATTGGCTGGAACACGAGTGTCAAAAGCGTTCCTCCTGAAATTTTTCTGACGAAGTGTGGACAGAGTTGTGGAAGTCTGGTCAAGGTGATGCTCCTGTTCCGGTTGTCGTAAGTGATAACGTCCGGAGTGAAAGCCTGCTGTGCAAGCTGTCAGCCTCTGTTACGCCTGCAGCAACACCTTAAAATTCCGTAATATAACGGACTGTGAGGCAATCTTGCATGATCCACAGCCAGGGTGTCATTTGAGGTGTTAGAAACCTCTCGCAAGCATGTTTAATGCATAACCCGGCCGCATGGGAATGGCCTGCCTTATTTTGCTCATTTGATTGAGTCTGTCTCCATGTGTGATAAATGATCCCCACTCTGCTTTTCAGGAGAAATAGAAAACATTTGTCTTGTGGCACTTTACATTCATGCCTCCAGTCTATCACAGTCTTAGAGACAAACTCAATGTTTTCATTTTCACCTTAACATTGTAAATTAAGGTCCTTGGAAAAATACACAATAGCCAACATGGGAGGATGGGTTTCTATTTTTGGATCCCTTTGTGGATAATGTGAATGATCATAACAGTTTAGGATGTCTTGCATCAGTGGATCAAATGTCCATTATTTTTAAATGCCTTTCAATTAGCTCCTTGTTTCTAAACAGTGAACCTTAAATCTTTTTGTCAGTCACTAAAGACTTAAGGCTGTGACGCACCAAGCCGATGGTTGACTGTTGGCTAGTTTTGGCCACTGTTGAGAATCTGCAATCCTGTTTTTTTCAGGCGTTTCCTGTGTCGCTGGTACCAGTGTACGCAAGAGTATTTGGGCCACCCATGAGAAAACAAAAATGAGAGGAAAAAAAGATGAAATTTCAAGAAAAAAAGCAGACCTTTAAACGGTACTCTGTGGAAGAGCATTGGGGAAATTTTGAGAAAAAAAGTTTAAATTTCGAGAAAAAAAGTCAAAATGCAATTTTGAGAAAAAAGTTGAAATTTCGGGAAAAAATATGAAATTTTGCAAAAAAAAGTTGAAATTTCGTGAAAAAAGTTGAAATTTTGAGAAAAAAGTTGAAATACACATTTGAGCAAAAAAGTCAAAATTTTGAGAAAAAAGTCAACCTTCAAACGATACTCTGTAGAAGAGTATTGGGGCTTAATTAATAATTAATATTAAGAATTTAAAGTTGTATTGTGAATAACCCTAACCCTATTTTTCAGCCATATTGCTGATATATTATATTGGACTGTTGCATGTGAATAGTGGCCTGGATATTGTCTCACACTGTTGCCTTGTCCGCTGAGGGTGGGACGTGAACTCCGAGGCTCATGAGCATGTCCCTATTTGGGCACAGACGCACTGTGGTCCCGGAAGTCACATGAAGCCAGGTCTCCGCAAAACACAAACACTGCTCCCTGCGGGTCCCAAGAAGTGCACACAGTTCATCCATCCTGCCAAAGATCTCACGTTCGCCATGAATAAGGATGATACTCATTTCTCAAAAATTAGACTTTATTCTCGAAGTGCATGATGAAAAGAAATCTACCTCTTCTCATTTTCTTTTCTCATGGGTGACACAAATTCTCTTCCGTACCAGGCTGTAGCTTTTCAGACAGTTCAGTTGAATCCTTCACCCTTGAATCATTGAAGGAATTAGTCGACCATTAGTTCAAAGGCTTTTTCATCTCTTCATTGCTAAATGGTCTTTTATTTATATAGTACTTTTTTCTACCTAGTGGTGCTCGAAGACCTTTACAGTCACAATGACACTTCTACCCATTCATTCACACAATCACACACATTGACAGACACATGGAGCAACTCAAAGTTCAGTGTCTTGATTGAGGACATCAAGGACAATGCCAACATCACAAAGAGCTTCACAAAAACACAAAACTGCAATAAAAACAGGTGCATAAGACAAAGGTAATACAACACACACAAATGCTCAAATCAAAACCAGGAAAGACTCTCCAATAAAAGTATGTTTTCGCCCCCACACACACTGGGAGCAACTCAACTCCGCTCAAGGACATTTCAACACGTGGTCCGTGTACTGAGGATCGAACCGCTAACCCTCAGCTTTGTGAACCCCAGCTGAGCTACAGCCACGCAATCACTTTCAAATACACAACTATTTTCACGCTAACATGATCATCTAGAAGGGATAAACTATAAACCAACTAACAGCGTGACTCAGGAGAGGCCAACTCTGTAGCACATTTGCAGTAGTCTTAGCTTCCTAGCCTCCCAGCTAACAGCAGCACTTTAGGTTTCCACTTTTGAATAATGAACACAGATAGCTACCACCTGCTGGTATGGATGCCAGGTAGTCTTCAAGACCAACGTCAACATGTGCGCATGCATTGACAGTGCTATGTGAGTTGAGAAGAAAAGTTGTTATGTAGTGTTAGAGTTGCCTAGCAGCCGCTTTCTCACAACTTCCTACTCATGTTTACTCTTGACTGTCCCGCATTTTGTGTACACGATTTGGGAGGTTGCAATAATTTAGCATTAGCATTTAGCTTGTTAGCACTCTAACATTTGCTTAGTATGACTATGTCACAAATTTGTTAGGTGTTTTTAAAGAAAAAAGAGCTTTTGAAATTAGGTTCAAGTATTTGTAACTTTTTATTCTTGTTGCTGTCATGTTGCACATAAACATTACATTTCTCCACCAACACTAGGTTCAAACACTTTTTCCCATGCACGGCTACAGCTAATCAATTAATTTTTAAGTAGAAGGACTAAGCCCCAGAGAGACATCCTACCTGTAGATAGTTGGCACTTTAATGAAATAATTATTTCTTATTAATTAATCGCATTTACAGCGTTTTAATGAACGTCAAGGTTAGGTTCACACCCCAGTGCCGTGATTTAACGATGGCCAGGTCTCGTTTTAAAACAAATAAATAAATAAATAACCCACTATGTTTTCGAACACACTCATTCATTGAAATCTGGGCCTTTGCAGGGTAGATTTTGTTCTTATCGGAGAGCCAGAATTATTGGGATTATAAAAGTGCACTCTGTTTGCGATTATGGCGAAATGGCTCCGTCGTGAACACGAAACTGTAACATGAATCACAGCTGCTCCGAGGAGGAGGCCGTAACATTTTATTGATTTACAGGACATATGATTCATTGATTTGTTGGGAGCTGGAGTCTAGTGCACGCTGAATAAAAGGGATCCTGTAAGATTTTTATATTAAGTTTAATATGTGTAAATTATATTAGATTTGTTTTTAAATTAACTGCTTTTAATTCAGAAAATACAGTTTTTTATCAATTCCGTGCTTCGTACAGTTTGATTAAAAACCTGTTCTAAATAGCTGCAGCAGCGGTGGATTATGTCCTTTGCTCAGGGGTTCATCTGTTCGACCGCTTTCCAGCCACAAGCCACAGCTACGTCTCACATGCAGTTAGCCAGCCGGCGTTCCCCGCAGAGCCCGGCCAATCTGTGTGTGCTGAAAGGCGTGATGGAGTTATGAGCTGGGCCGAGGGGAGCCGCAGATGATGGACGAGGCGCTGACAGCTCAGGGCTGTGTCGATGTGTGTCTCAACCACCCCGTTAATGCAAAGCTACCAGCCCGGGTCCGCAGATCATTCCTTAACCCCCTAATCGAATCCATACATGAGAGGGGAAGCAATAACAGCACGCTAAGCTCAGAGTAATTTACGTTTGACTTATTGTCTGTAAAAAAACAGAAAATCAACACTTTTATATTGGTTCTTGTTTTTTTTTTAAGCGGTTGATTTTGTGTAAGTTGAAACAATGAGTTGTGAGTGGTGGTTAGCCAAATAGTTTTAATAGAATTAACCATGTCATGGTCCATGTGTTGTTTGTTGACTGACACGCAAGAAAGAGTTTCAGCAAAAAATTCAATCTGCATTCAAACCGGCGACTTTTCAGTTATCCTCCATTAAGCAAATGATGAGCGGGGCTTAGTCAAGACATGCTGCTTTTTTCTTTTCTAACTTCGTCGTGCATTCATTCACTTAAGTAAGTTTAATCTCATCAAAACAAACCAAGCTTCAATTAGGAAAATCTTCCATTTCGGATTCAAAGAGGGGCTTTTTTTTTTTTTTTTCAAAGCTAAGTGCTCTTATTGAAGATTCATTACAAATCCCCCTCCTCCAGTAAAGCATAATAAGATATATAAAAAAAAAAAAATAAGATAAATGACGTAACTTCTTTACTGCTCTACTCTGTATCATTGGCAGTTGTAACCTCTGAGGTCCCGTATTTAATTAACTTAATCTATGTTACTTCTGGGCAGCGTGACATCAATCTTAAGAAGGAAAGAAAATTATAGGAGGCCGTAAAACCTGGCCGACTTTTTTTTTTTTTTTTTTAATAAATAAATAATTACAAAATGCTTTTTATTTAATGTTCTAACCACACAGACCCCTTGCCAAAACATCACTTTGATAATATTATTGAACACATATAAGGTATCACATAAACTGTAACCTGAGACGATGTAGAAGAAAAACACTTCAGCTCAGTATTAATTTTAAATTATACTATTTAAGCAGTGGAAAGTAACAAACTTTTAGCCAGTTGTTTCAGCAGAAAAGGCCTTAATGTGATTTTTATCTTTAATAAAAAGGACATTATACTTTTTAAGATTTCCTTTTGTCTCTCAACACAAATCCTCCAGTACTCGAAAGAGTCGATGGCCATTAGCTCGATCAGTGGCTCAATGATTGATCTAGTCTAAAGTGTATAGTCTTACGATATATTATTTTTTTCCTGCAAACCTTCTTGCAGCTTTACGTCCTCCGTGATGGAGGACGTACGAGGAGGATAAAAGGCCTCATTCTCAGCCTACAGGAGCTGGTGGTAAAGCACTGCAGTATTTTGCACGGTGATATATTTCCTTTCCCTGGTCTCTGTTCTCATTATCTAGATTTCCCATGGCAGTGCTGTATGAACTGTGCCACGGTCCTGCTGAAGCGGCACTGATAGGAATTGATCAAAGTTATAGATTGCTTATTGTTCCTTTAACTAGAACAGTAAACCTGAAACTGGGGACTGGATACAATGTGGAAATGTGCACTTGAGGGCGAACTTACTGGAAAACTAACGACTGAAAGACTTGAGTTGACACTTGAGGTTATTCTGAACAGCCAATGGTTAAATGGTGCATCCAGCCACAACATTAAAACCACTGACAGAAGATTAAGTAACATTCGCCATCTTGTAACAAGTCAGTTTTCTGCTGGGAAACTTTTGGACCTGATGTTCATGTAGATCATTGGTGTTCAACAGAGAGTCCACGACCCCTAAAGGGTCCGCGGAGGTACTGCAAGGGGGTCGTCAAATCTTTAGTTGATGAGACATTCTTTATACATTTTTTTTAATTTTTCCCCACAACTCTACTGTTGCACATGTTGAGTTTAATATGGAACACAAATCGTAGGGAGGGGGTCCCTACTTAATGTCTCCATCAGTTTGGGGGTCCTTGGCCTGAAAAAGGTTGAAGACCCCTGATGATGTAGACATGTAGCACCCACATAGACCAGACCAGGTACCCCCACCCCAGAGCAATGACGCTCCCTCATGGGAGCAGCAGGATGCAGCCTGACTAACTCTGGGATGATCCACAGAGGTCCCTCACCTCAACTCATGGTCCATGTCCATTCTCTGAGGGGAGACATACACAGTATTAGGAAGGTGGTCATAATGTTGTGCCTGATCGTTGTATGTGTTTAAATGTTTGTTTGGGGGCTACAGGAAGCATAACTCACCTCTAATCTCCTAGTAAAGAGCGTAAATGGAGGGAGACTCGTTGTAACTGCGTCGCTGTCCCTCCCACAGCCCCTGAAGCTGAACTGCGAGCTGTGCAGCATCGTGTCCAGCTCCGGCCAGATGCTGGGGCAGGGCGCGGGCCCGCAGATCGACCGCTCCCCCTGCATCTGGCGCATGAACAACGCGCCCACGCGAGGGTTCGAGCACGACGTGGGCCGCCGCACCACCCTGAGGGTCGTCTCCCACACCAGCGTCCCCCTGCTGCTGCAGAAGCCCCAGTACTTCTTCGGCCAGGGCAACGACACCGTCTACGTGGTGTGGGGGCCGCTGAGGAACATGAGGAAGGACGGGAAGGGCATCGTGTACAACATGCTGCGGCAGGCGTCAGAGAACTACCCCCACGCTCGCATCTACGTCACCACCGAGGACAGGATGAACTACTGCGACATGGTCTTCAAGAAGGAGACGGGGAAAGACAGGTGAGTCCAGTCCTTTTTTTGACGCGGCACCGCTGAATTCTGTCAGACCTGCCAGTCACTCCTTAGACACCGACTTTTCTGTTCGCCGCTATAACATCAGTCTTATAGATGTCGATGGTCTGCTCGTTGCTTTCATGAGGCTCCATCAAAGCGAGTCACTTAACTTTGCCTCCAAAGACGTTCTACACGGCACTAGAGGCCTTTTTTCCTTTTTTTTTTAATGAGCTGTTACGAGGAGTCTCAGAAGGATGCGCTGCCTGAGTTGTAGTAGACATCAGCCAAAATACTGGTCTGGGGAAAATCCGGTTAATGCAGTAGCATGAGCCTGGCAGTCTTTCTAAGTACCCCAGATGCCGATGGTCTTACAAGTTCGCTGACAGCATCTTGGCATAATCTGAATTTCCAAAAAGAGCAAGTGGCTCAAGCCGCAGATCAGTGTTGACTTTGTGATTATAGTTCATTTTTGTGGTAAAATGGCCCACCGGCTTATTTCTTCATCTATCAATCCCCCAAAGAAAACTAGTAATGATTGTTTTTGGATGAACCTCGTTTCTTTGACTATACTACACTCCCGCCTCTCTCACGTCATCAAGACCTCTCTTAGCTTCTTTAAGAGGATTAACATGTCCGGTAATAGGCGTAGCATCCATTCCATTTCAGCTCCATTGTCTCGCTCTTATTCGGGATGGTGGAGTTAACACCGAATTTCATGTAGAGTGTCCGCGTTCAGCTTGGCTCAGCGGTTCGGAGGCCGACGAAGCACAGATAGAGGCGGCGGGATTAGGGAGGGATGCTGGGGGGAGAAGAATCTCATTACAGGACATAATGCTCCAGGGTGGGAGGCGGCGCTTCAATCATTACTGATTGGTAACACAGGCCAAAGTCGAGGTGTAACGACGAACCACATCCAATGACTTTGTAATGAGCACTGAGAGGGTTGTCTGTGTATTCCCGTCTCTGCCTGTTCATCTTTTTTATTTTTTTTTTTGACTTAAACAACTTTAAATACTGAGCCGTGATTAGTGTCCATGGAAACAGCTTCTAAATTAGCCTGAAAAGCAGCAGCAACACGTTGTATTTGAATATAATCAGAGGGAGAGGAGGGAATCACTGCTGTCTTTATGTCGAGATAAGACGGTAATACAACTCTGTGGCTAAGCCGTGCACGGCAGAGAACAAGAAAACGCTGTCAATTTATTTTTTCTTTGCGTGTCCTTGCAAACTATATTCATTAATATCTAATGAGACGCTCTCAAAAACACAGCAGCAGCAGCTCAGGTGCCTCCGCGTGGTTATTTGCGTGCGCGTTGCCAGGTTCTGCTGTCGCGCTGCGTGGTGCAGGGATAATCATCAGCTCGGCGGAGATGGAACAGTGATCGAACACAACTCTAATTATCCAGATTGCCGCGAGCAGCCGCAGAGGCGCGCCACCGCAGCTCCCGACTCGCTTACTTGATCAAGGGGAAGAACGTCGTCAGCACCGACTGATCCTCCGGCCGACCGAGCCGGTAATTCAAACGTTGTGTCAGGAAGATCAGTCACTGCTGGACAGAGGTGAGGAAATTAAACCGTGGGAGAATTGGATGTGGAGGGGTTATGATGATCTAAAAGGAGCTACGGTAATGATCACCGCAGTCAAGCTGATTTAAGTCAAGAGGTCAAAAAGAGGTAAGAACGATGTTGTGAAGAGGACCGGAGAGTGCTGTTAAAAGACCATGGACTGTGAAAAGATGGACTGCGAAATGCTCATCAAAAATGGAGCCAAAGCAAGTAGAGCTCCCCCTGGTGTCTGGCTGCAGTATAGGTCATAAGCTCCACCCCCTCGATGTTAGTGGGTGGGACTTGTGCCAAACTAAAACACTAAATGTCAAACTATTTTTTTTTGTTAGTTGATGCATGTTCAAGTGCCAGTTTTTGGGTAGTTTTTTCTTTTTTTTTTCGTTTTTTGACGCTATAGAAACAGGATGTGACATAATGGTCACTACCAGTCACCTCTTTGTCTCCCCATCCTGCATTTTATCTTCAACTTTTCAGTTGATTGTTGTTTGTCTCCTCCCTGGGTTTTCTGACACCTTTAATATGTCTCCACATTATCGCTCCACCGCTTTACTAATGTATCATCAGTCACGAATGGACCACTGACCAAACACCGTACGCACACAGTGCTCATGGGAGTTGTAGTGTCGTACAGTCACTTAGCATTTCATTTATTGTTTCAGGTGCCGTTTGAGAAAACTACAATTAACAAATGTTTATAAAATTCAGCCCGCACAAAGTGGCTAGTGGCAGAGTCAAGTATTAATTGAACGAAAATGCGAGTGAGTCTGGTGGAAGTGTGGGCAGGTCATCGATATCACGGCTCCGCGTGGCTCTGCCCGTATCCCCGGGAAAATAAAGTTGGTTTGGCCAGTGGAAGAAAGTGGAGAGACGTTGTCCATATTTCTACATTCTGCGGTAAAGACTGGAAGCTTTGGCTCAAGTCAATATGACAAAATTGAATTCAGACCCCAATCAAAATGCATTTTCTTTAAAAAATTGCAGAATTACCTTCAGAGAAATAAAAATGTTTTGTCTTACAACATGTTTCTATAATAAAAGAATTTTAATGTCATCGCGTACAAGTTGCAACCAAAAAATGTAAATTTCTTTAAATACACATTAACATGAATCCAACACATTTTATTAAATTTAATTTAGTTTAATAGAGAACACATATAGTAGGTAAGGGGTCCCAACTTAACCTAAACTTAATCAGTTTGGGGTCCTTGACCTGAAAAATGTTGAAGACGTCTCCTACAGAGCACGTGTTTTTCCATTCAGAAAGTCTATGATAATATATTAAAAAAAAAAAAAAAAACTTGGATGTTAGTGTAATCGACGGTCATTTTGAACATATGATTCATGTAACTGTGCACTGCGGCTGAAAGTTGCCCGTGTCGAATCTCTTCCTTTCATCAGCTCTACCTCCTGAGCTGCAGTCGCCAGCTGTCGGAGCGTATCGGCGCAGCCCTGTTAGCGGCGGTAGATAACAGACCCTGCGACGACACAGGACTTTAATCACGCTGTCACTTTATAGCACTGCCACCTGGGCCTGTGTGACCTGGGTCTGTGCCTCCCAGCCAGCTGCTCCTTCACTGCACACACACACACACACATATATATATATATACATACATATAGGTGGATAAGGATGTTCTCGCCTTCACAGGTGTGACACATTCCTTCATTGTGCGATCGTGTGAGTTATTTACAGTAATCCTCTCCAGTGTGAGAATGTAGGTCACGTCTGAACCTTTACAGGATTTCTTTGTTTACATCCACAAACTTGTGCAGCATAGTTTTTTTTTTTAGGTTATTGTAACACAGCCAAGGATTTAATGGTTTATAATGTCTGTGGAAAAAGTACAGTGCAGAGGAAGCAAATTAGTCCACTGAGGATCCCCCAGTATTAGTTGCCATTTCAATTAAAATGAATAAATATAAATATAAAACGACCCGTCCAGGATGGAACCCGCAAACGCTTACAGAAAATTAATGAATGAATCATGTTTATTGATTATGTTAATGTTAAGCTCTATGTAGTAAAGCTCCTGAATGTATTTGTTGATGTTTGCGTCCAAACCTTTAAAATCGACTAACCAGCATCTGATGAATGTGCCACGATCCGCACTCAAGATTTTGCCGTCTATGAGATAATTCACCTCGGGAGAATATTTTAATTAAAAATGAGCAAGACCCAAATCAGAAATCAACTGATTACTCAGTAAATAATGTATGACTTTTGCTTTTTGAGAGGCTGAGGGTTGTTTTAAGCACAATTCCTGCAAAATTCACTTAAAATGTAATTCCTTCTTTTTTTAAATGGTGTTTGTCGTTTTGTACAACTGACAATTTGGTTTTATTTCGCTCTCGTTTCTGCGTGTTTTGTTTTGAAAGGCCTATTCCTAGTCTGTCACGTGAGTGTTGCATCCCTTTAACTACTTTTAACCATATGTTTTGCAAACTACCAAGTAAAGTTTGAACGTTTTTCAGTCTTTTTCGATTTATTTTTAAGACTGTAATGATGCATTTTGACCAGCATAAAACTCTTGTAATGTTTTCTAGTTGTGGCGCTGTTGGCTGAGTGAATCTGTTCCTTTCACTTGATCCACATATCCGGCAAGAAGAAGTTTTGTTATGGCTTTGACAGATGATAAGATGTCACCTTAAAATCCTTGGCATTTCACAACCATGCAAACAGAGCAAGTGTGATTTTGACTTTAAGGCAACTGTGTGCTTCAAAAGAAAAAGAAGAAAAAAAAAAACAGCATCTGAGACTTGCTCTCTCCAAAGCTTTCTGTCATGGGGATTGGAAGAGTCTGCGGGTAACTGACAACTCACAGCACGCCGCTGATTCCTAAAGATTTCTGCCGATTTGCTTGTGCATCTGATTTGATTTGATTCGTCCCACGTGTGCAACAGATGCTTTTAGTTCGTATACGCGGTAATAAGAAATGTTTGTCATGTAAATCTCGAGCTGATCCCACTCGTGCTCACACACATGATTTATCCAGAACTATATTTAAGGACTGGACACAACAAACTGGCATCAAAGAACCGAAGCCCGACTGTGATGCTGCCAGACGTCGCCTGTGTCTAGGCCAAAAGATTTGCATTTGAACTATGCACCACAGAGACCAAGGCCACTATCCAGCTGCTTCATACGTTCTGCAACGACGTGAAAAGAAATAACTCTTCACACCAGCAGGTGGCAGTAGTCTGTATTCATAATTCAAAAGGGGAAACCAGTTATACCTTACGAATAGTTACGATTAGCTTGGAAGCTCACGGTATTTATTTATTTATTTTTTTCATGCATAATCAGGTTGAGAGAGGAATTAATTAGAGATGGCTCGATACCACTTTTTTGCATCTAATACCGATACTGCAGCCTCGAAGCCCCAAAAGAAAGAAAAGAAATATGTGACCACAGCTGAAGTTATGCTGTGACTTCATTAAAACTTAAAGCTCACATAGCTTTTAACAGCATTCGTAAACACTGCACCAGCTGCACCGTTCTAGTGTTTGATATAAAATAAAACTTGGTGCAAATATTTATATTAAATTAAATAATTTCAGTGTATGAACAGAAAAGTCACATTATACCTCAATGACATTGCAAAGCTGCAATAAATAATTTTATGAATTAACATAAAATAATAATAAGCATCTCCACTAGAATAATGTAGGTAGAAGTTACACATGGCTTCTTAAGACACACAATCAAAACAAAAAAACTCTCGGCTATATACACCTGACTTGTTGCACCAAAACAAAAACAGAACAACCCATGAGACACTCGTTTTGCAAACGTTGCATTCAGCTGTTCGACTTTTCTCCTCCGTTAGTGTAAAGTTAGGGCTGGACGATTCAACGAGTTTTCAATGCGAATGCGATTCTGGCTTCTCACGGTCATTAAAACACTGTAATCGAAGAAAAACAATTTTAATTAAACAAAGTTTAATTAGTTTGGGCTGGATCAGATCGGACGGGTCCTGATATAAAAATCCGATATCCGACTTGATACCGATCCGGTGGATCGGATCAGACCATCCCTAGAATTAATGCAGTAGATTGACTAAGGATGGACTATTTTACTGTCATGATGAGTAAATATTGTAGAATAATCCCACATTAGTAGTAAAACCGGTTTGCATAGCATTAGGACTCCCTGCTCATGTGGAAATCTGGGGACATTTACAGCTTTGAGATTGAAAAAAACAATAAATAAATGTGATGAAGATGAAATGAAGAAACAGGGACAAATGCGGTTAATTTATTTTTGACATATTTATTTATATTCAAACGTATTTTAACTGCTATGTCTGTAATGTCAATAGCAACGCGACCAGCTGCCGTAATAATTGTAGTCTGTATGCAACCTTCAAAATTTGGGACACTGTTGGGGACAACTTTTGCCGAGGGACAGGTCATCCAAAACAGGGACAGTCCCCAGAAACTGGGGACGAGTTGGTCACCCTAAAAAAAACCCCCAAACAACCAACACAGCACTTTTTTTTTTTTTTGGCACAAGTCTTCTCGTTCTGCCGCTTCATTTTTTGGACCTTTTCCATCTTCACCTCACAGTGACACAGTCGCTCCAGTGTTTTGAGTGTCTTGAAGCGCTACATTGAAAATGGTCTGAAACAGTATGTTCCAAATGCTGTGTAATCAAATACACTGGTATGTTGGTACATTAAAAATTCATATTAACTAAAAATATATACCGGTATTGTGTATGGATCGTTGTACCGCCCAGCCCTATGTGTGCCCTTTGAACTTCATCTTTAGTTTTGTTACTTTGTTTCACGCTGGTTATCTGAGTAGAACAACCAATAAAGTGTGAGCGCTCTCAACGATGCACAGTCCAACATGCTGAGTCAGCAGAAAAGCTGTGGACAGAGGTCCGTCTAGCAGCAACGGTGCGGGACACGCCAATTAAACTAGGGTCACAGACGCTTATCGACACAGCTGTCCATCAAATGGTTGGACGCGGCCTTCAGGTCAGACGAGGGTATGAGGACATTTATGTAGGAAAACAGCACCTAAAAGTTTAGCTGAGATGGAAATAAAGCAAAAATATAACTCTGCAGTTCATGTCCATAGACTGACCTCCAGTCATAACAGAATACAAGTGTTTCTGAATACAATTTCTTCTGTGTGGCTTAGTTTACATTTCCCCTGTCATTCTGCAACACATCCAGTTTTATATTTAATTAATCAAAAATCTCAAATAAGAAGACACAGATGTTGTTCAGGATCATACCCATTAACCCAGGATTAACCCATGTAAGCTCACAATCATCAGGTATTTAAACAAAAAGAAAATACATTCTGTGTAATTATATAATCGTATGCATAACCCCTGTTGCACCTAGTAGTAGTAGTAGAGTTGTACAGACTGGTCGACTAGTGGGTTTGCTGCTGTGCCATGACGGTTAAAGCATCGTTGATGCTAACGCTGGCTTTTCTTCTTTAAATGTAAGATGATTTATACAATGGATGACTTAGGTTTTGTTCCTGACTATTTATGTTGTTTTCTTCAGAGAACTAAAAGCCATTACACCTTAAGATCTAATGGCATTTTGCACCTAGCTGTTCCTGGAGTTTAGACTGCATTGGGGGGAAAAAAAGCTTTTAGTTTTAGAACAGAAAATGTCTGAACTTCTCTCATTTGAGGCCTTTCACTCTATTCTAAGAGACAGACAATGGGAATCCATTCAGCAGTGCCCGTGTTTTCAAATGGTTACTGAAGTCACCACTCCTGCATTTTGTTTCTACGAAACGGTTTGCATTTCTGCTTTAATATTTATTTCGTGATGGTTGTTGTTTGTGTGTTATCTGTGGAACGTGTGCTGCTGCCTTTCTTGGCCAGACCAGCCTTGTGAAAGAGGTCTTAATCTAAATGGGTCGTTTTATCTGGTTAAAAAGAGGTGAAATAAAAATAAATAAATAAATGTGGGCTAGTCACTGGTCACATTATAACAACAGCATGGACCTCTCAGAGAAGACAGGTGAGGAGCTCAGTGTGTTATTGTTTTTGCAAACTAGCAGTGGTTCATCAAGTGTTTGGAAAAACTGTGACATGCAGAATCTGTAAGTCAGTCCCGAGGTACAACAAATGTACTACTGCAGCGCACACTCATCTGAAAAGGAAGGACATCCACTAACGCAAGCGGAGGAACGGTTTAAATCCTTTCAATGACCGTCAGTTAACAAGTTCACTAAATGTCCCGCGAGGCTGCACATCAACAAGTTGATGGTCAATTTCATTGTCAAGGTTAATACTTAACCTGGATACACTATCCCATCTAAGTTTTTTACATGCACATGAAAAAAAAGACTATTATTATTGCCTTGATCCGTCTTGAAGAATCCAAAGTGGAGAACTTAAGTACATGTTTACACATGTTAACACTTAACCGTTACATGTTAACCGACTAAAATCTCCTTATCTGATTAAGACACGCAGATAACGCAATTGGAAATCGATTTTTTCTGGCATGTGTACGCTTAATAGGACTTTAACTGGACAACGCGTGTGTACAAGCTCCGCAACCATTGCGCTGGAGTATGACCCCGGAACAAAACATCCAAGAAAGAAGAAGAAGGTAAACAGAGCTGGTAGAAGAACCACCTGAGCAGCAACATGGTAGAAGCTCCTAGAAACGTGTATTTTAAGTAGCACGCACATTATGTCGAAGATTACAAAAGCTGTACTACTATCCGTCCCTTGTTCTTTGAAATGTGGCCTGCCGCATGAACGTCTCTGGATTATTATATGATGTAATAGGAAAGGGGGCCGTATTAACATGGTATTAATCCACTGACAAGATATCGCCACCTAGTGTGGAGGAGGAGGACGTGTTTCCGTCAGTTATTCGATTTTCTCCATTGCATGTAAGCTGTGACTGTATATTTATACAGTTTATACGTATCTGCAGCTCACACCATGTATCACATGAGCTGTCCATTCGGAGCATATGTATTGAGGTCAAGAATATAGATTTCATTGTTGCAAAGCATCACTTTCTACTGTGTTTTTATTAGTGACGTCATTGGCA
This sequence comes from Mugil cephalus, assembly GCF_022458985.1. Taxonomy (NCBI): domain Eukaryota; kingdom Metazoa; phylum Chordata; class Actinopteri; order Mugiliformes; family Mugilidae; genus Mugil; species Mugil cephalus. Next base: position 8,638,994 of record NC_061776.1, read on the forward strand.
ACTAGTCGGTGTCGTACCTGCTAATTAAAATGTTAGTCAGAAGCTCATCGTCAAGAACTCCACGCTGACCTTTACGGCTTGAAATTAGAAGACTTGATTTCACCTACGATAGTTTAAAGTATCAACCTCTTTCTCAATGAACTACAGCTGAGATGTCATATTAAAATGAGAAGACATCTCAGGTTGCAGAGGTTGATTTGTGGAGAACTATTTTTTGTTTTGATGCGGTTGTTAAAAGATAACAACCAGAGTGTGTAGCCTGTAATTAAAAGGGGATTTTCTAATTTAAAGAAGCACTGGCAAAAATACAGGGAGTCATAAGTTTGATAGAAGACAAACAAAACGTTGATATTTTATCTGTTGGTTGGTTGATAAAAAAAAAATGTTTCATCTGCAATTCACCATGTAGTGAGTCACTCTTATCTCAGATGAACTTAATAAGACACGCTCCCCTCTTGTGGGCCTCCAGACACGTGGAGAATTTTATATTAATCTGTTTTTATTAGCGTGAATGTCACGGCTGTGTAATCATGCTTCATAATCCCCGGCCGTCCACTTCATATGAGTGTAAGCACCCCTGGCAGTCAGCGCTTACTCATCCTAAAATAGTTTCAAATGAAACACCATTCAGTTTGACAGCTTCTGTGTTATAATCCACAGTCTAAGAGATTCTGCTCAATATTTGTTAATGTGAACAGCTCTTCAACCCGACATGTGAAGCTGCCATGAACAGAATGAACAGGAGAAATCTCTCAAAGGGATTTTCAGGAGTTGAGGGTGTATTTTCTGGTTTAAAAGCCGACGGCGACTCATTGGAATAAAAAGCTCTCGTACGTGTAAACGCTTCAACAACCTGAAATACGATCTTTTTTTTTAATTTCCTGTGAAGGAGCTGGCTACATTGTACACCTAATAAACCTAATGAAGTCTGAGTATTGGCTCTAGTTTGACACTTAATCATACTTAAAGGCTTTAATTGAGCTACGCTGAATAGAAATCAAAATACATTCATGTAATCTCAGCTGGTGCTGCTTTTGACTTTTTCCAGGTTGTGCAGCAGCTTCAGTTGGTTTGAACTGAGCCAGTGTGAAGTAGTAGTCTTCTGAGTTGGACCCTAACCCGTTGGGGGATAAAGTAATTAAATAAAACAAAGTAGAGAGACACGATCTGAATAGATTAGAGTATAATTACACTCGACCGAAATGTGCTCCACTCGAACAGTCCCCAGCTGAGAGGGATGCATGATGTTAGTTTTCAGGTCCGCAGCATCATATTAATAACAAATGTTCAAGGAGCGAATTAAATCTTTTTAAATGCTTTAGGAAAATGAAAAATATAATAATTGAAAACGAGCAGAGCCTGTACATGCCTGGGCCACCTCAGATCCACTTAGTTATCAGGCCAATTGACACACAATCATTATTAAACTAAGACCCATGGGGGAAAACAACTAGACTGCATCAGATCTGGATTCTGCATCTTTGTCTCCAGTTAAGAAATCTAGAAAGCGCTTGTTTTCCATTTTAGAAAAGAAAGCAAACAAAGTCAAAGAGTTAAATTCTACCTAAAAGCGTGATGTGGATTTTTCACGTCGGTTTCTAGATGAAACGAGTTCGTTCCCGAGCTTTTGTTCTGACGCTTGTTATACGCCTGCTTCAAACGAGACATGCTAATTCCTCAAATGTTGGCAAGTAAACAAGTTTTTTTTGTTGTTGTTGTCAAGTGTAATTTTATGCAGATTGTAATTGCAGGAACAAGAAGGTAGCTGAGTGATTGTATTTACTGAATTCATTTGATTGAATAGGTCAACACCTTTTTGTTTTTGTTTTTTGTTTTTTTTTTGTTGTTCCTAAACTGTTTTTGAATGTATGCCTGTATCAGGCTGCATCCTGCTTAACCTCCTGGTGGGGGGGGGGGGGGACGTCAGCTTTAGGTCTGTTGCAGCTTAGTTTGCTCCATTTAGACCTGTTGTCCTCATAAGTGGACGCTTTTGTCTAAAATCTAGCGGTTGCAATGGGACAATACATTCATTCATTCTACAGCTGATCACAGGACAAAAGTGGACAAGGTACAAAACTTGATCGTATTATATTGTTGAAACTTCTTCGTTCATGTGTAAATTTAAGAAATTCTATCCACGACGAGCTTCAACGTCGCTAATGAGCAAGTACCCATTTGAGGACGTTAGGACTTCATTGTTTGCAATCCTGTTTTTACACAGTAATGTTCAGGTATTGAAATAGTTTTACACATTTCATGCACATTGGTGACTTTATTGTATTACACAATGAAATCCCTGTGGCCACATATGAGGACTTCCTGCTCAAAGATGGTGCTCAGTTTTTATACTTCTTAGGTTCTACAAATACAGTATGTTGGAGAAATTAAAAATGTGTTGAAAACAAAACTTTGGGTCTCAGGAGGTTAAGTAAGAATGCCACCGTGTAAGTGGAAAATCACATTGTTGTTAAATGCTGTTTATGAACACGTTTGTTCGATTTTTAGGACTTTCAAGAGTGTTTACCTCATATTCGTCGGTACTCTTTGGATCCATGTAGGCCGGCGTATTGGATTTGTTTACTGGATGCGGCACCATATTGGTCTAAAACGATCACATGTGGATTATCAGATCAAATTAAAGGAAAGTGGACTCAACCAAACCCACACAAAGTGGCATGGATTTGGAGAAGTGGATTAGCCTCAGTTTCAGTTCGTTTAAGTTAGTTTTTAGTCATTTCATTATGATCAATGTGGCTAAATAAAAGATGCTAACACTAAGAGATTTACTGAGAAGTAACGTTAGCCATACAACACTGTAGTGTCTGACCAGATGTTAAAAGGATGACGAAGAGTGATCACAAATATTAATATTGTTTTATTGCTATTTATTATTGGAACTGAAATAGTTACTGTCGGCCGTAACTACGTCAAAACAACAACATTCAGTAACTTATCTGACAGCCCTCCACAACGTGACTTAAGAAGTAACTTAAAGTATGACTTCATCAAAAAATACAGCATGAATTAATATTACCTGACACTAAATGTGAACCACAACACCAGGTTTCTGTGTCTGGATTCCAGTTGTTTCTTCGTAATAATGCAGCGATCCATTCACTTCTCTTTTCTTTGGCAGATATCTGTAAAAAATATCTCTCCGTCTGCTTTTCAAATCTGTTGGTTCAGTCAGTCGCACAACAGCTCTTCACCTTTTTTAAATTAATGGTACAATTTGGGTGCTATTAAAGCCCGTGATTCAAACTAATGCTGCTAATCTTCACATTCAACCATCACTTTTTGCTACTCAGTGGCTGTAACCATGGAGACGTCTGCTCGCTGTGACATCACGTCCATACCCTCTATTAAGCTCAGAACGAACAAAGTACGTACATGACAAAGGTGGGGAGGACATTCATTTTCTTGGTTCACCTCGGTGGGGGTGTCTGGTCTGGTCTGGTCTAGGTGGGTGCTACATGTTTAAGTAACATCCACATGAATGAACGTCAGGTCCAAAAGTTTCCCAGAAGAACAGTGAATTGTCACAAGATGATCAATGTTATTTACTTCCTGTCAGTGGTTTTAATGTTGTGGCTGTTACTTTGAGAATATGTGTTGATGAAATGCTTCCACTTGTTTACAAAAAGCCTTATTTGTTGTATCATTTGATAGAAAATCTAATTTCACCGTACAGAGGTGGTAGTCTCCTCTTTGTCACTTCATTGTGCTTTCATAAAAAAAAAAAAAAAAAATGTAGCTCTAAAATGTGTCAGATAAAGAAGAAATATTCCAACTGAAAATGAAGGAATGTGATGAAATTTGTCGATGAAATCCGTGCGCTGATGTGATTGAGAGCAGTCGCTGGCTTCAATGTCAATAACTGTCGAGCGGTGCGCAGTCTTGTGTTTACAGGTGTACGTGACTGTGTCTGTAATTGCTTTGTGTTCCGGATGTCAAGAGAAGCAGATAGCAGAACTGCTGTGGTGGGTTCACGTAGGAGATTGAAGCACAGCGGTGGTGTCTGCTGCATCGCCACGTAGCTGTAATTTCGCGCTTATCACGACGACCCTTTAAAGAGTAAAGAGAGCAGGAGGATTCGTCGTGTTTTCTCCGCATAAAGCTATGATTTCCACTATGTTCAACCCTAAAAATCAAGCGCTGAGCACGCAGCGCCCTGTCCAAACCAAGGATTTGTAACTGAGCAAGCGTGTAATGACATTACATTTCTGCGTTTAAAGCTTGTAATTGCTGTGAAATTATCTTATTAAATGAAGCCACTGGAAACCCCGAGACACAAATAACTCTGCGTTCTGGGTGGCTGTTCGTCGGGTCAGAGGCGGCCGATTCAAGAGGAACGGGGGAAAGTCATCAGAGTGTCGCCTCCGGACGGAAGAGTGGGGGGGGGGGATCGGCGGCTCGGCACACTCCGTGTTCTCGTGACCCCATCTGAGAGAGAAATGAGGCGTCTGTCGGTGGATGAAAAGCAAAGTGTCAGCTGAAGGCGAAGTGCAGTCTTCCTTGAAGGCCATTTGCATTTTTATCCTAATGATGTAATGACACTTTGATGATGGTAGCAAAACTGTTAGCGGGGGGAAGGGATGCTGGATTTTGGCCGATGGATTTTCATTCAGAATGTCAAAAAGGCAAAAATCCTTGTGTCCTCTGTGATAAGCAGCAGTTTTACTCACAGCTCCTGTGATCTTTGCTCTTTAAAAATCTAAAACCTTTGTCAGAAAGTGAGTTTTAGTGGTTTTATTATTGACTGTTGTCATTTAGCTGTTTCAACCGACCAGATTCATTGTTTTTGCTTCATCGCTGAGCTTCAGCTTCAGCTTCATTTCTGGTATCACCCTGATATGTTAGTTTTCTGCTAAAGATGACGAGCTGTCCCAGCCAAGAAGCACCGTCAAGGATCCCATTTAATATTCAATCAAGAAGCAACCGCGCAAAGAGAGTGTGAGTTAACTCGGGTGTCCTGAATGTTGTTAGCCGGGGTCTTTGGGTCCTGTGGGTTGAGGCGAGGGGCCTTTAAGGATCATCCCATAGATGCTTGATCAGGTTGGGATCTAGTGCATTTTAGTTGTTCCTAAAGCATTTGTGTGTCTGTGTCAGGGACGCATCTTGCTGCTGACATCCAGTGTGAGTGTCACTGCTATGTTTTGGGGGTGTCTGGTCTGGTCTGGTCTGGTCTGGTCTGGTCTGGTCTAGGTGGGTGCTACATTTCTAATTAACATCCACATGAATGAACGCCAGGTCCAAAAGTTTCCCAGTAGGACGTTGTATTATCACAAGACGGTCAGTGGTCATAATGTTATGGCTGTATTTTATTAACCCTTCCAAACTGATTGTCGGCGATCCATTAAATCACACGTTTTTTAAACTACCGTAATTCACAGAACACTGGGAAGTTGTGCTTTTGTCTGGAAAACCTTCGTGACATCTCGAGGGTTTAACTAACTTCATCTTCACCAGCAAATTCCACCAAACAGCTCTCTATTCATTATTTATTTATTTTTATTTTTATTTTTTTATAGAAACCACAACTTCTCAGTCACACTGTGAATTTTGCCCATTGGTGAGTTACGGTAGTTCAAATACAGCAAACTTTTTCTTTCCCTTTTTTTTATCCACCAGCGGATGTTAAGGTCTTAAAGGATTCATCGAAATAGTTTCTGTTCAAGACCAGATCACGTTTTACAGTATAAAGTTGTTCCCTTACTTTTCTCTCTCCGTGTCAAATACACGACATTAATATGCTGCTGCACCAGCCTCTGATCTCCAGGAGGGATTTCCACAAGAGGTTTGTTCCCATTCAGACACATGAGCATTACTGAGACCTGACTCTGAAGCTGGTCTGAGCACACTCGTGCATTAAGTGGTTACGGTGCAGATTTGTAACCTGCACTTATTTCTGCTCGATAGCTGAAGCTGACATGCCCTGTGAATGTGAATGAAAATGTTTCTGTTGCAAACTTTCTCCTCAGCGTGACTTTCTCACGACAAAGAGATGAACGATTACATGATTATTATATTCCAGTTAGGTAACAACGGTGCACGCTGTTGCTCTAAAAATCTAAATTAAAGGATTAAATATTTTCCCTGAGTAGTTTTAAATCTGCTGTTCATCCCTCACATTTAAATATAAACCTAATTAAGATGCGTTGCTTTTTGAGTTTAGCCGAGTGCCCTTCCACAACAAACCATAAAGAAAACCATTTCTTTAAGGAGCTTGTGCTCGGGCATTGTCATGTTAACACAGACCCCTATTTTTAGGGGCTAGATTCAGATTTAATTAGATTTTTCTGTAGCAGAAAAAAGCGGCGTATGACTTTTACTTTCAAGTCAATTCTGTCTCAAACCTGACACACATGTGCCCGTTCCTCCTTTTATAGAAGCTTCCCTGCTTCTTGGGTAAAGTCTCTCTGCATTGGTCGCTAACAGAATCATGTCCAGCTTGCATGAATTAGTGATTCTACCAGTCGGCCGGCAGCCAGCGCGGGTAGACGTGAGGGTTAGCCCCGCAGCCACGAAAACTGAAAACGCATTTTCTGCTCTGCTTCGCGGCGACTGAACGCGCTCCACTGGGCAAAATCTCTAGAACGCACACCTGCACCGCTAGTCACGTAGCAAGGCTGGCCTGATCTAATAAGCCTTATTAGATCAAATGCCTGCGTGGCTTCAGAAAATAACACCCTAAAGGGATAAAATAGCCTCATAACACAGAGCGTCACAGTGTGTCAGTTCGTATTAAGGCTGTGCAGCAGTGTCTCTAGTCTCACAGCTTCTTGTTTACTGTATGCTTTCCATAAGCATTTTCACAAGGGCTCTGGTGTGATAATACAGCGACAATAAAATAAATCAAAATGTGTTTTTTACTTGGGGGTTGTCATCAGAAGTGCTGCCTCCTTTTCTATTTTAAATTAGATCTTTCGAATTATTTTTTTATTAAATACTCTCGTTGTGTGCCGTGCAAAGGAGAATGTGTCGTCCTGGCGAGGCTAATGGTTTGCAAATATTTTCTGTGCTCGCATTAATCAGGTCCACAGACGGCCATACGTGTGCACAGGCGGGGTCGTGATTTTGTCCGAATCACTGCTGCGAATAAAAGCAATTAACGCGACTCTCGGCCCGGTTGGCGGGCGGCGTTTCGTGTTTCGCGCAGGAGCCGGGTGTTTTTGCCGTGAAGGTGAGTGTGTGTGAAATACGGCGCGCTGTGGTCAGGCGTGAGAATATTTCACAGGTGTACCGCTGTAAATTTTTACCACTTGCCCTCCTCCTCCTCCTCCTCCTCCTTCTCCTTTCCCTGGCCGGCGTTTGACATTTTAACTGCGGCAGGTGCAGAATCCTAAGTCTCTCAGCAGACCAGATAACATGCTCTCACATGTCTCATGGATCCTCTAACAGCGTACAACTTAAACAAGCTTTTCTCTGATGTTTTGGCCGGCTGCACACTTTGTTTGTTCGCTCTCGCTGGCTCACTGTGCTGTGCAGCCGCAATCAAGCAATCTGCAAAACAGGCCAAGCCATAAAACGCAAGGCCTGCAGTGCAATTTGAGACAACACTCCCTGCGTGATGTCGAGTAATGCACTTACTGTCGAGGGCCGGACTAAGATGGATCTCCCATCAGTGTCCTAAGCAAGAAGAATGAGTGGGGCCATAATACTCTGCGCAGCATCAGCTGTAATGCATCCTGTCAGTGATGCTCTGCTATGTGTTCAGCCCTAAATTGGATGTGAACTAGTCACTTCAGATTATAGTTGTACAACACACTGTGTGAAAAGGGAAGCAATCACCTCTTGGCAGCAGCATTAGAATCTGCTAGTAAAATTGTCGAGCCCTCATCTCTGCAAACAGAGCAGTGCCCGGCTATTCTGAGAGTTTCTCTGCCAGTGACAAATAATAATTCATCTGTTTTCTTTGCTTGACAAACACCAGCTCTCATTGTGTTGTGTATGTGTTTTTTTTTTGTTTTTTTTTCCCATCAGCCAACATGCCGCTTTCGTATTTTGTTTTTCGCTTTTTAAACGCACAGACACTCAAATCACAGTAATCCCGGCCGAGAGACGTCCAGTGTGGAATTGGGGCGCTTTACTTTCCGGTCAGATGCTCTTTGAGCCTCGGTGATGTCGAGACATGCCTCGCTTTAATGTGCGTCAAATTACGCTGTGCCATTAGTGGTGCAGCATGGTGCAAACATTCATTATTCATTATCTCTTACTGCTTATCCTTTACAGGGCTGTGAGTGTCCTGGACAGGTCACCAGTCTATCACATGCATTCAAACAGCTGCAGGGAAATGTTCCTTTACAAGTTATTAGTCCTATTTGCACGACCTCCTTTATATTTTACCCACTACATCTGAGTTTCATGTGATTCATTCACACGGGATAAGCAAACTCTGTGTTTTACTCAAATTCATGTTCCGTCGTTGTGGCTCTGCTACTTTCCATCTCACCCCACCGCATCAGAGACCGTTTTAATTACTTTGAAAATTATAATGGATGATAAAAATAGATTTTTGATACTATTTATCCCAGGGAAGAAATTATCAACAACTTGTCAGTATTTAAATCAGCTCCACCTTTGACCATGAACACATTAATGATTGATTTAATGGTTTCATTTGTCTAAACGGGTGTATAGCTCAGCGACACCTCGACTTTGTACTCTAACATCTGTCCAAACTTTGGTTTATGTCACACTCTTCATAATTATTAAGTGACAAGAGAGAAAAAAAAGCAGCAAATCAAATACAAGTCTCAAAAAAGTAAAAACTCACCCCGAAATTACAGAGGTGTCGATTCGCACTGGTTAGTATTATCAAAGGACTTCTGTGTTAGGGGAATTATGTGTCAGGTAATTTGCGGTGTAATTTTTACTTTACACATCACGGACATGGACCATTTCCATGGGATTGAGATCATAGACGTCCTCCTTGATTATTACAAATGACCTGAGATCCCCAGGTAAAACTAATCCCGTGGGGAGAAGGTTTAAGACGTGTTTCAAGTGGAAACTGTTGTATTTTAGACTCGAAAGTTCACATACTGAAAGTATTCTCTCCTTTGAACCCAAAGAATAAAATAGTTTTGAAGTAAACACAGAAATTACACCGTTAAATGTCTAATATTACCAAATTATTTCCTAACCAATGAACGTTTCCCTGCAATTTTAAAGTTAGCAAATCTGCTAATCGTGATCTACACGTCACATCGTGTCTCGATTTGTTAGAAAACCCTAAGATATTTGTTTTACCAAAGACGGAAAGAAAGAAAGCTGCACACGGTGACATATTTCTCATGTATTTGCCGCGACTTTATTTGGCATTTATTAAAGTGGGACCTTTGAATGTTGAATCTGCGTCGGAATGAGAGACAGTCAGAGAGAGCTCGGAAGGCTCTTCCTGTTTCATCTCCATCTCATCCGAACACTCAAATACACAAAATATTTTCACAACACGATCGCCTATAATGAATAAACTGGAATTAATGACTCTTCCTAGCTTCCTAGCCTCAGATCTAACTGCAGCTCTTCCTTTTGGTCCAGTCAGATGCGACATGACGCCTTTGTTGGTGGTATTTTTCTGATGATGGTTTGGTGTGTCATACACGTTAGGAGCATTTCAACATCTTTGGGGTATTTTCTTTTTATCTATTCTGGACCAAGCATACTTTAGAAGTTAATCAAAATGCCTGTTTATAAAACTCTGTTTGAAACAAACTCATGGACCTATAGTTTACCACAATGTTACCGTGGATGAAGTGAATTATCAGGGGCTACGTCTTGAGTCCTTTTAGTTTCAGCCTTTGAGCCTCTTTGCATTAAAAGTATGCCGAACTAAGTATTACCAGTCCTTGTTTGTAATGTACCTTTCTATGCACTGACAACTCTCACTGAATTACTGTGACACAGAAGACGAAAAAAGGTCTGGAATCATAAAGAACCTCTTTTTAAGTGGTATTATGACTCAGACGAGTGGAAACTGCAGCCTGTAAAGGTTTTAAAGGTCCTTAATTGCCTCCAAAGATTGACTGTGCTGAGTGGGCCAGACCGTCCTCCATTGTTTTAAGACCACCTGCAATTCTCCCTCTCACCTTATACATTATCTTTTCCTCTGGTCTGTCCTACATCGACGAGTACACAAATGAAGCACTGTGTTCTCGCACATGAATATATACGCGGAATCCGTATTTGATATGGAAATTGTATCTACACACGGCCTGGCCTTGTGTAAATGTGTCAAACAAAGAATAATCACTTCATTATTACATCTGTCACACCTTTCAGATTTCTGATTTGTGTGCGGCATCATTTACCCTCGTCATAATGTGCTGCAGTGAACATGGAAATGTGAAATCACGGCAGCGTGTGCTGTAAGAATCCTGTAAAACCGGGAGCAAACGGAGCGGGTTACACATTAAGGTCGTATCGCATTCCTTTGTGAGCCGCCGTAAATCGTCTTTACTGTAAAAGAGCCCGACCCAGTGGGTCTTAAGCAGCGGCCGGGGAAAGCTTAATAGTACCCCGGTTACTGGCATTACACCCTATCGTGAAGTTCTCTCAGGTGTGACGTCTTCGAGGAGCCTGCTCTAAATTATTCAGCAGTACGGGTGAGATTAATTGATTATTGAGCTTCAAATCAATGATAATCAGCAGTTCTGTGTGTAATTCTGGATCTGAGGTCTTTGTCTTGATCTCTGTCCCTGGAGAAATCTCTTAAGTTGGTCCTCATCTGTTTTGCTAATCCTTGGTTTTTACTCCCCCGATCTTGGACAGGCATCCCATTAACATGTTGAATAGGCTGTGGAGCTATCGGAGTCTGACACTCGTGTCACACTGTGTCTCTGCTCTTTGTTCCAGCCATAAAAAAAAAAATGGCGCACTTTTGACAAACCTATTCAATCTCCCGCTCACCTCCTCTGACCTTCAGACATTTATTATTCTGCTTTTTTTCCTCTAAATAAATCTCCACAGATGTTTTTTTGGCTGTGAATAGAATAGATGCACAGAGGCCGTGATGTAGCCAGCGAGTGAAACACGCTGCTAACTCTGCCAGGCTTTAACTTCTCTTTGAGGGAAAAAGGGCTGTGAGCTGTAAAAGCCTGTTCCCTAATGTCGCCGACTGAAACTGGTTAAGATAAACCTCTCCACTGGCATAAGGTGTTAATTTCCAAGATGCTTCTTATTCACTTTGAATAATACAGAAATCAGACTCTTTTCTTTCTTTTCTTTTTTTTTTTTTACACCAAAACAAACGCTGTGTTCTCCTGTGAAGCTGTGAGTGAAGGTTTTGGCTCAGGTCATGGGTAATGACAGGATTCTTTTGCTCGAGGCGTTTTGTCTGATAAGAGGACGACTAATGGGCTTATCAACCATGAAGTCTGGGTTTCTTCACAACAAGGTATTGTTCTATGAACCGTGTGAGTAACATTTAAAACTCATTTCACCATGAAAAGGACGGTGTTTTTCTTTTTTTTATATTGTTAGAGCTCCAGCTTACACCTATTTTCCCTTTTTTTAATAATTTTGTTAGCCAATTTATTTCATTTAACAAGTTTTTATCTAGTCAGTTTTAGAAACCAGTACAAGTGTGGCCACCGTTTGTGTGTCTCAAAAGATATAAAAGCAGAAAATGTTATTTTTAGTGAAACTGGGAGCATCAAACTCGATCCAGACTGAACATTAGCATACTTTGTGCTAATTAGCAAACATTAGCATATCAGCACGATAAATAAGATTATATTGTAAACACGTTTACTTGCTCAGGAATAAAATGTTAGCGATGTCATTTTGAGATTCTTAGCATGTTAGCATTTGGGTCAAAGGATTACTATGCTTCAGTGTGGTCCCATAAAATCCACTACCACCACTGTTTTAGGTCAATGATCAAGAGTTGAACAGTGGTGTTGCACTCACAGCAAGAAGGTTCTGGGTTTTACTGGGGCCTTTCTTTTTGCATGTTCTCTCTGTGTCTGCCTGGGTTCTGTCTGGGTACTTCTAAATTGGCCAAAGGTGTGAGTATGAATGGTTGTCTGTCTTTATGTATTAGTCAGTTCATTTAATTTTTATTTTTTTCTTCATCTTCTAGAACCACTTATCCACTAGAGCAGTCAAACATAAGGCCCCGGGGCCAAAAGCAGCCCACCAGAGGGTCTAATCTGGCCCACAGCATGAATTTGCAAAGTGAAAAAATTACATAACCGCTCATTTGTCCACCGTTTTAGAAAGATAGATGTAATTTCTCAGGAAGTAGAGCAGTTGTCCAAAAGCTGAAAGGTTGGCGGTTCAATTCAATTCTGTCCTATCCCTCTTGTCCGTCTGTCCACCTTGTGCAAGACACTTAAAACACTAAATAAAATGGAAATAATCTGAAGTTGTTGTTACTTATAGGTTGTTATGCTGTTACTTTACTGGTTCTCAATGTGGCCCCTGAGCTAAAAAAAAAAAAAAAGTTTGACTCCACTGCTCTAGAGTGTTGTAGGGGGGCTGGAGATTATCCCAGCGGGGGGGAACACTATGGACAGGTCTCCAGTTTATCTCAGGACTAACGCAGAGGGACAGAAACCATTCACACTCACACCTATGGCCAATTTAGAATCAGACCAAAGACACAGGGAGGTAGCATTGCATTGTTCAATTAATGCTAATTAGCAAATATTAGCATTGCTGACATTGTAAACATTACTTAGCATTAGTGTTAGCATTATTATTATTATTATTTTTATGTGCAAATTGGCATGTAAACATATGGCTCTAAGCATCATAACCTCAGAAAGCTGCTACACTGCAGAAATTTTTTTTTAGAAAGAAGCAAAACATTATATAAGTATATAAGTTAAATATAGTATTAAAATTAGCACCAAGTTCTTGTCTTTGAACAAAATATAAGATGTATTTCATTAACACAAGGATTTTTTGCTTTCTTGAAATTCCTTTTTATGGATTAATTAATTTTCACTGTTCTAATTGTAGATTCTTCATTTGTTAGTGATACAGAAACACTCAACAAGTCTATTTGACTACCTGATAAATAAACAAGTGTGTTCACTGAGGCTTAGAGAAATAAAAGCATGTCTGCAGACTTGAGTTATGACTCCCAGACATTTTATGAGCCCGAAAAAGGTTTTTCGACACTGCTTTGTCAAAAGAAGTCTCCCTCAGGAGGAACGCCTCGAGAGCACAAACGTTCACTCAGGCCAAATCCACTCAACAGTAACAATATTAGATTCCAGCGGTCAAAGGTGGCACAGATCGTATCTGCCCGTAACTCAAAAAGCAATACGTTAATTACCAGAGATGACATTTCATGTACAGAATGTCAGAGACAACCTTACCGTGGACTTACAGCGTCGAGCAGAAACACTTTTCCAGGTGATTATTAAACTCCATAACTCAGGAACAGAAAGAGAGATTGTTAAGATATTTCATATTTAGTCAGATACTGAATTGGTGACACAAATCTTGGGGACACACTAGAGATTCTCCCTTCGTGTGGAGCTCTGTCTACGGCTACAGACTCAGCTTTAATGGCCAAGCGTGTGCATCTAGACTGGTTGGTCGAGGCGCGCAACCAATTCATCGATTTGGCCTCTTTCTGACTTAAATATTGTGCAGTTCGCGCTCATGCCGCCTTTTTCTAGTTGTTTCCACTTTGCAGACTTGTCCAAAGTTGTTGACCAGAACTCTGGATGGACCGGAGCCGTGATGTTTTCCCTCTATCCGACAGTCCGAAACAAAAACAAACACAGTCATGTCAGAATCCGGTTGAAATTCAGGTTCTGACGCTTCGTTGTGAAAGAGCAAGAATAGAAATACCAGCAGTGCAGGGCCCGCGGCTCTGAAGATGTATGCTGACTTCAGGGAATTGGATGCACGCTGTTCCACGCAATTCAAGCAAGAAAAGCAGCAAAAATCGATGTTATGATTGAGCTCTACGGGCAAATGAAAAGGAAATGAAAATCCTTGCTACGCCAATATTTAACCAGGGTCTCTCACATTCAGGATTTGGTGAAGCATAGCAGACATTTAAAAAAAAAAAAAATTCTTTTGTCATTTCTGTTGCAACTTTTCCATTTTCCCTCTCAGTCAATTAAAATCCAAACCTGCCACCCACAGCGTTTGCGTTGCTCCTCGGCTCCTGGCAGGTGACAGGTGGGTTGTGGGAAGGTTGCTGGTTGACAGGTGGCCTGTTGCCATGACACCGGAGTGCATATGCACCACCAGCCCACGAGTGGCTCGTATCGGAGAGCGCATACATTATGACTGATACATCCAGATGACTCTGACACCTGCTCCCCTCATGACTGCTTACATTCTAGCAGGAGTTTGGATTTATTTGGACTGAAATATCAAAACAGAGGCTGTGCGATATATTTCACATATGAGGTTGTTTTCTATTACGCCGTTGAATGGATTAAATTTAGTTTAATTCATAGTTGTCTGAGGATAAATCCTGATGATGATGATGATGGTCTCTTTCCATCTCTCCATCTTAAGGTTTAGTGCTGCGATGAGGTTAAATTGTTCACTTACCCGAGTAGAAATCTCAGTTACATTCTAGCCACTCAGCATTTTCACAAGTCACAATTTTGTTGTTGGGAAATTATGATCCTCATTGCAGCGTGGGTTTGATTCCTGCCTTCCTTCTGCTGTCCCTATCTAATACAGGTGCAAAAGTCCCAAAAATATCTTTAAAAAAAAAAAAATGTAATGACCCTTGTACACACACATCAATAAATATTTAACACTACAGGTCATTATCAAGTATTCAGCTCTGAAAAAACTAACATCCTAGCTTGTTTTCGCCTCTCTTACCTGTTCTTTTCTTTTCTTTTCTTTTTCTTTACCAGGGACACGTTATTCTTCAGCCATGTAGCCAGTGTTTTCTTCTCAAATAAATTAAATGTTATATTTGGAAACTCCATTTTCGTAGTTATTAAGTGAGTTAAGGTTAGGTGTTGGTTTCGCTGTTGGTTGCTAGTGGAGGTCCATTAAGAAATAATCACGGTTGAAAATTGGCGATTCGCTATCAGAATCGAGTGTTCAAGAGAGCCATGTTCTAATTTTCATTAAACAGGGTTTTCTTTTCCTTTGTCTTTCCATCCTGCGTTCCATCTTCAGCTTTTTATTCACATTATCACTCCACCACTTCACAACCATGTTCTACCCAGAGAACTGACTACAGAGACGTCGGTCACGAATGGACCAATGAGCGAACACTGTGTGCACGCAGTGCTGATGGAAGTTGTAGTGTCGTAGTCTCACTTTGCATTTTGTTTATTATTTCAGAAGCCATTTGAGAAAACTACAGTTAAAAAATGTTTATAAAATGAAGCCTAGTGGAAGTGGCTGTGCTACTCGCCACCGCTGAAATTCACCACCATTTGGCGGGTTTAAGCCCTGGTTACACTGATGTCACAAATCTTCCGCGTTCCCTTGAGGATTAATTCCCATATTTTAGTTTAAACTTAAGACAATTTCAATGGTATTCTGTGCTTAACCAATGAATGGTGCACGTTAGCATCGTCACTGTTGAGCCTGGTGTTGTTACCAGTTCGCTAAGTACTACTTCTTAAACCAGGGGTGTTAAATTCATTGTTGTTCAGGGGCCAGATACGGACCAATTTGATTTCAAGCAGGTCGGATCAGTAACATTATAGCAAAGTAACCTATAAATAAAGCCAGATTTTCACCCCTTTGTTTTAGTTTGACTAAGTTTTTGCAGAGTCAGACTGAGGAGTGCACAAGTATAAATATCTGTAAAGTCCCTGCACAACACTACACAATAGTATAAATTAGCATAATTTTCACACTTTGCAAATTCTTAACGCAGCCATATTGGACCCTCTGGTGGGCCGGCTTTGGCCCGCAGGCCGTATGTTTGACAACCCGTGTTAAACTTTAAATGTGTATTTGTTGCTTAGTAACTTCTTATTCATGCAATACAGAACGATTGTTAATGGATTAAATTGCATTTGCCCTTTTTAAACACATTAGAGAATATAAAAAACAAAAAGAACAAAAAAAGTCATGATTTCTTTGTGGCACTCAGCTGTAATATAAACAAGAGTTTGTGAGACATTTTGACTTATTAAAAAAGCATTTACAAACTTCCCATTTTACATAAATATGCTGATAATCTTCAGAGCCGCGTGTTGCACGTTACAGGCTTTTGTTTAGATTAATGAGCGCCTCGTTCTACATGTAAATTAGCCGTAGACTTCCACACACTGCAGAAAAGGGGTTAAGCATCCATCAGTGGCCTTTCCCCCACATTAGAATTTAACGCACACTCTGATTACTGAGAAAAACAGAGCGCTGGCACACGGAGCGAGCTATTGATAACTAAAAATACTAAAATGAGTTAAACCCAAGGAGGAATGTGCTGTTCTGCTCATTGTGTGACACAGAGGATTAGCACGGCGCCTCTAAACGGCCTAAAATGTAACAGAAAAATAAGCTGAGCGCGCGTGTGTGGCGCTTTGATTCTCTGCGGAGCTATAGTTAACTAATCTGGCTTTGTCTTTCAAAATGAGGAGAAGAGGTTATACAGTCGGTTTGAAATATGCCTTGTTGTTTCCGGAGACATTTATTTATTTATTTATTTATTTTATTTTTTTGGGCGATGGGGGATTTGCTTTGAAGTATTTGCCAGAGTGAGACTGAGAAAAGCGAAATTATCTGTGGGCGGTAATTGTGCGAAACAACTATCAGCGCAGACAGACACGCTTTTGACGCTGACTCACTTTTTGAGGCATCGGAGTGCAGCGAGGTGAACTCAATTAAAGGCATAAATGGAAACAACATTACACCATCATACACACATCACTTTCCTCCTATGGTGAAACTATTATCTTCTTCCCCCCTTGGGGCTATAGAAAGCTAGGAATATTTTTTTTTAATAATGTCAATTACTTTCAAAGAGTTTATGAGACTTTTTTTTTTATCAAAGGTAATGCACCAGACAGCGCACCAGACAGCGTTAATTAAGATTTATTGTCAACGCTGTATGCAGCATGAATTTAATCTCATGGAAGGGATTTATGAATTATATCAAGGGTTTAATGCCATCTATGAGGTAGGTGGGATATAATTATGCATTCATTTTGCCCCGGGACTTATGGGAAGAAAGGTTTCTTGTAAAACAAACAGCCCAGACACATTCACCTCAGACCTAAAAAAGACATGGATTAAGATGTAAGTGTGTTGTCTTCTCCTCAAAGTCTTTGCCTCAGACTTGCTGGGGTGCTGTGAAATTAATGAGAGAAAACTGCTGGGGTGGTGGTAGGCATAAAAGCATCAGATGCCTTCTTCAGCTCTAAGAGAATTATTAAAGTGCTGCTTGCCAGGCGGAGACGAGGAGATCAGTGGAAACCCCCTCACCGCGAGCTCCGTGCATGTCAGAGGAGGGGAAGGAGCGTCGGGAGAACGCAGGACGGAGGCAGAGCGAGGCTGGAAATATGTTTCTTTTTGGCTGTGGCCATTAAGCACCATCTGGTCGGTCATCTGGGCGTTTATGTTTGTTTTTTTCTTTTTTCTTTTTCTCTCCTGTAAACATGACAAGGGATAAATGTTGCAAGTGTAGAGCAAGTTGAGGTGATGTTTGCTCTCCACATCCAGGGTCGGTGAACACGGCAGCATGGATCCCGAGTCTGCAGGGGAGCGCAAATCAAAAGATGCTGCAGCTTCACTTTCTTCTTCTGTTCCATTCACTGTTTTAGAGCAACATGAGAAGATAAATAAACTCAAGAACCAATAAGTAGTCCAACAACTGCGGCTTCTTCCCACTGTCCAAAGACGCGCTTGTTAGGTTCGTTGGTCATTCTGAATTGGCCGTAAGTGTGAGTTTGAACGGTTGTGTCTCTCCGTGTTAGATAAAATGGAGACTAGTCCAGGATGTACCACACCTCTCACCCAGTGACAGCTGGGATAAGCTCCATCAACAAGGACAAGCGGTTACAATTCATTACAGTTAATTCATGCAATGGATAAATGAACGGATGATTATATGACTGATTATGACAAAGTGAAGTCGTCGTCTGAACGCATGCACATCAATGTGTGTACAGTGATCCTCCCCCGATCCTCCAGAGCAATGGTTCCCAACCTTTTTTCCTTGGAGCTCCCCCACCCTACTTGTATGTAAGAAAAGCGGAGCCCCCACAGAGCCTGAACTTTTTTTTCCCAGAGGGAAATTAAAAATAAAAAAATAAAAAAAACTCTAAATTGCAAAATTTACCTACTAACATTTAATATTAGTTATTATTATTTTTATTGTTTTTGAGTCTTTGTTTGTAGTTGGGACACGTTCTCCTAACTTCATAAATTTACTCTCCATCTCTCTGACAACAGGGACTTTTATGAAAAACGCTGCGTAGTTGATGCCTTCATGAAAATTCGTAAATTCCGTATTTCCAACTCAAAACTCAAAAACTAAGTTTGGTGTATTGTCACCGTTTTCTGAACATTAAAGTATGTGCAGCAGCTTTTTATTTTATTTTGGAAGCAGTAATTTCTGAGAAGACCCACCCCCACCCTACTTCTGATTGGCTAGTGATATTAGTTTGGAGAAGCTGCGTTACTCTCATTCCATTGGTAGATGAACTCAATTAATTGCTCAAACCTGATAATCTATCCACATTTTCTCTCTCTGACCCTTTCAACCCTCCTTTCCCCTCTCGCTCCGCTCATCCCACTGCTCCAGAGGACCAGTAGTTAATGCAAATGAATGAATGAATCACACCAATAACAGTTTCATTACAGTTAAACAATGACCACGTCATCTGTCACATGTTACTGATAATGATCTCATAACAGCCTCATTTCTGTCAGAACAGAACTACGAGGGGAAGAAACAAGCCACAAATGAATGTGTTTCTATAGATATCTTTAGAGTAATGAAAACTAACAAGGACACAAAACAGATATAGTGAGACGGCCGTTAGTGGTTATATGTATTTTGTTGAGCAGGAGAATATTATTGGAACCCAACTCCGAGCATAATTTGCGCGTCCATATTTATCTCAATCAGTCAGTTGTTGCCATGGGTGCAGCGCCGGATGATATTAATCAAATCAGAAATGTGTTCAGCTAAGCAGAGGTCTAACAGCTACCTAGTCTTAGCAACTTGTCTTCAGCGCTAGCATTGTGCACACACTGTACATGCACACAATGCTAAAGCTCTGTTGAAATACTTTTGGTTTAATAATTGAATAGCTGAGGACGCATCAAGGACCTTCAGATGAAGACATGCAAGTAATTTCATCACAAAACATCAGACAAACCTAAAAGAAAAAAAAGGTCAGAATCTGTGCCACGATAAATCTGTCATTTTTACTTTTGCACCACCTCATGTGGTTAATGAGGCATATTTTACTGTGGCGCTCCCAAGTTCGACTGAGTTGACAGGTTTTTTTTTTTTTTTCTAACTTTTTCTCCTCCGGAAAATATCAGTCAACTGCAACAACCTTTAAAGCTGACCGAGAAGTTTGTTGTTGGAGCTGATTATTATGACATTAGGCAGACATTGTACTTCACAAGCAAAGTAGGACCTCACATTTAAAAAAGGCTGAGGAATCATGACAGCGTAGCTGAAAAGCAGCAGGCTTTGAAGCTCTGACATTTTTCTGGGGCACTCCAGGGGAAGTTAACAATACATCTCTGCTGGTCTGTGGTGATATTTTCATTGTATCATGGCTTTTTTCCCCGACTGGTCATCAACAATGGAACGGAGCATAATTTGACTCTAGTGGATTTGCTAGTCAGTGCTGCTTCACTTTAGAAAATCCTCTGTGCAAAATGTCAGAGCAATGACACAACTGTTGGCTGTTTGCTGGGACGTCAGCCTCCACACTGGGAGTTCAGCGCCTCTTTGTACGTTTTTATCAGCCCAATGTCCTCTGTCCCCTCGCTGTGCTCACGCTGACATCTGCTTTAGGAGAACTACAAGGCTATTAACTCGTTGGAGAGTTGAAGGCTGGGAACATGAGGGTCAGGGCAGAAAAAAACAGTGGGATGAGCCGAGCGAGGGGGGAAAGGGAGGGTTGAAAGGGTCGGAGAGAGAAAACGTGGATAGAAGAGATAAAAACATGAGCAGAGATTGAGTGTGAACAGGAAATAGTGGAAAGGGGGTCACTGGAAAGAGAGAGAGACAAAATTTCAAAATGGAAAAAGAATATTGAACTAGCTAATATCACCAGCCGCTCTTTTTCACCAAGGTCGTTTCCACTGCAGTGTAAATTGTATGATTGAGGTCTGTATGATTAACGGGGGTCACTTTGTTTATTGCACCACTAAGTATGGCTCTGATGGGATTTCATCTTGGGCACGTTATGTCACATGTTACTTTGCCTATTGCACATAATTGTCTTTGTCCTTGATGATATAGGCATACATATTTGTTATTTTTTTTTGTTGTTGTTGCTGTTGTTGTATATTATGACGTTGGTTGTTATGTGAAGCATAATAACCAGTGTCATTCATTTTCGAAATTATTTTGTGATAGTGTTTGTTTTGCACGGGTATGCTATACATACCGATATTTAAATTAATGTAAATAATGATATGACATGATATATGACTATTATTTATCAGCTAAAGCTTCTTGTCATTAGTAATTTGGGAGCATGGTTTTGTTTGTTTATTTCCTTTCCAGTTTGGCCCAAAATCTGCACTGAAGTTTTGCAGAGTTTCTCTGATTATTTGGATGGATTCCAAGGTGTAGGGATGAGTACAGTAAAGATAATAAAGTGTGTATTTATTGTGTATTATAAAGTGTGTATACATACATAGTTTTCATGGGGTTTCTCTATAATAAGAGAAACATTTTTAGCCATATATTTAGACATAATTGAGGACTCCCAGATGCTCACAAACAATATTATTACGCACTTTCATTCAAAAAAACACAACACATTTTATTATCTTGTAATAATTAAAAATGATCTAATCAGAAATTGACTAGGACAGAAATTGGTGGAAATAGACATAATAAATTTGGCTCAGGTTGTATCTCTAAACGAACTCTGTATGAGTCACAAATGAAATAATAACATTAAAGATGTTTGATGAAAGAACATCTGTGAAACGTAATTAAAGGTTGACTGAACTGGGATATCGACACACACACACACACACACACATATATATATATATATATGTACAACTCTCTCTGGAGTTGCACATGTTGAATTCTCTGTTAGCGCCGTGTTTTTAGCTCATAGGCGCTCGGTCCTTCAGTGAAAGACTGCGTGTATTCGCTGAGTCTTTTGAAAACATCTGTGGTTATAGAAAAGTAGATGGAAAAGTCTGCCCGTCGTTGTGTCCTTGGGCAAGACACTTAACCCACCTTGCTCCCAGTGTGTACTTCACTGGTGTATGACTGTAAGTGAGTGATGTTTGGTGGTCGGTAACTGTGTGAGTGAATGAATAATGCAATTGTATGTGCTTTGAGCATCTATGTGCAATAATGTTTATAACTGTAATCCATGTTTATAAATATACTGACCCTGAGATTGTGCAATAACACATGCATAACTTCCTTATTTTCATACACTTGTATATGTTTCCTTATATATTTCTCACCATGTGTAATAATTTATCTCTGTAGAGCAATAACTCAGAACACAGGTTCACTTCACTTATACTTCTACATATTGTTACATATATATTTCCTTTAATTTTTACATTCTCTTACTTATTCTTATTGTCTCTTACTTATTCTTCTTTGTTCTAAACACTGTTGCACTTTGGGTTGGAGCTGCTGTAACGAAAAGTAATTTCCCCCTGGGATCAATCAAGTAATTCTGATTCTGATTAATGATAAAGCGCTATATAAAATATATAAAACCAATGCATTAGTAGTATTATTATTATTATTTCTTCAGAACTACTGGTGAAGTCAGAAAGTGTTATGTGACTGCTGAAGCATTTCTTTGTTTATATTTAAACTATTTAAACTATTTAAAGTCACAATCTGCCCCCTTGAAGTGGACGTGTTTGGCTCCTGCTTAACGTAATTACACTCCTTGGAAAAATGAAGTGGAACATGGCGAGTTTCAAATTTTAGAATGACCCTGAAAGGAAAAAGGAAAAGTCCAATAAAACCTCAAGAAAAGACATTCAGATAAGACTATTTGTACTTTTGTTCAATTGAGAGACATTTGAATGTCAATTTTCACGATGTTGGCCAAGTGGAACGGCTGTTTTGTTGCCTTGAAACTTTTTTTAAAAAATAAAATAAAAAAAAAAACACTGAATAGATAGATCATGTACTCCACAGATATATGCACTACTTAAATGCAGAGAAGAAAATGGAAAAATAACTTCACATAATTAAACTACGAACTTGATTGAGTGCTGTTTTATATTACACCATAAATCAGTGGACCTTGTCTGGAGCCCACGCTGCATGGCTATTTAATAGTTAGCACGGTGCCTTACTTCACAGAATGCAATTCCACAATGAAACATTATCACATTCTTGAGGAACGGTTATTCAAGCATTCATAACCCAGCAAGAAAATGGAAAATGTCCTGAGCACTAGAGAGCGAGAGGTTCAGATTTTCACCTGCCGTACCTTAGCTGTCTCAGTGTTGACCTGTACAATATATCACAGCAAAATGTCAGTGCGTCAGAGCTCATATTCATTCATTAATTTTCTGTTGTCTTTGGAGGGGCTCTGGGTTTGAATCCAAAGGGCCGACTGGGGCCATTCACACTCACACCCACGGCCAATTTAGAATCACCAGTAATGCTAACGAGCGTTTCTATGGACGATGGGAGGAGGCCAGAGCACCTGGAGAAAACCCACGCAGACACAGGGAGAACAGGCAAACTCCACCCACAAAGGCTGCAGGCGGCCGAGAGATTAAAACCCAGGATGTTCAGTGCTAACAACCACAGAAATTAACAAGTATGTACAGCGGTTCAAGACACGACAAGATCAAGAGCTGTGAAAAACAAAGATATATATGTGCAGATATCTCTGACTGACAAACAGAAGAGAAGTAAACGGATCGCCGCATTAGAAGAAACGGCTGGAATCCAGGCACAGAAACCTGGTGTTGAGGTTCACATTTAGTGTCAGGTTATATTAATTCATGCTGTATTTTTTGATGAAGTCAGACTCAAAGTTACTTCTTAAGTTACGTTCTGAAACTGAGGCTAATCCATCGTATGGATCATTGTCGAGTCCAGGTTTGATCTGATAATCCACATTTTTCTCAGCCTCGCTGTATTTACTGATACATTTCACCATGTTTTTGTCACTCAGGGGGATGTTTGCATGTTTTCCCTACTCCGGTTTCCTCCCACTATCCAAAGACATGCTAGCAAGGCTGATTAGTGACCATAAATTGACGCTAGGTGTGAGTGTGAGCACAAATGGTTGTTTGTGATAGCCTGGTGACTTGGTGGTCTTTTGTACAGTGGGCGGAGGTTGTAGTGCATCATCCCTGCAGTCATATTATGGTTCAGAGTGAATGCTAAACCTGTACAAAATACAGAGGCTTATACATAAGTTATTAAGAAGTAATTAAGACTATGATGATGCAGGTGCTGAATAGCAGGAGAAAGGAACTTTAAAGTGATTTCAGATTCATTCTGAAGGGACATTTTATAGCAGTCCATCCACTAGTTGATATTTCAGCTGCACTGAAGTACGGCTGAAACCAGACAAACAATTTACATCCATTTTCAAGCAGATTAAAACGGAGCCAGAAATGAGTTCAGACTTAGCTGTGAGTCAGAGAGTCACCGCAGATAAAGAAAAAGACAAAAGCAGATTGAAAATGAATTACCGGCTCTGTCTGTCCTGACATCACACAAACAAAAGATGGAGCTTCTTTTCTCCGAGGGCCGAAATTCTCTTCCTGATTATTAATAGTGTTGCACACAAAAGCCGACTATATTAGAATTAAAGGAAGCAAATAGTCTTTTTCATAATGCAGGTTGTTGAGGTCATCCCCGAGGCTTCAACACTGCCTCCCGGCAGAATTAAGAGGCGCCTCAGAAAGCCTGCACAGCCGCATTGTTCATTCCTTTCGTTAAAATAAATTGCCGTGTTCTGTGGTCTGTGTAAAAAGAAAAATGTTACAAAAAAAAAAACCTTGTTTTCACCCCGCGGCTCTGCTCGGGATTTGTCACTGTTTCATCCCAGGGGCTGCTCAGCTGCTCCGGAGACAGAGCGAAAGACGGGGCGTGTTGCTGCTCTACACAGAACTCGCCCATGGGCGAACGCAGCCGCTTGTCTCGCGGCTTATTGCCGTGTGAAGTAATCAATTAATAACAAAACTCTCATTTGCATCGGGCTACATCCTGCTGAGAAAAAGAAGACGTGGATGAGGGAGGACAGGGACTGAGGCGAATACGCCGGTGTCGGCTGCTCATCGGTTTCAAAGCCGCACGTGTAGTGAAGAGGTCCTCCGGTGAAATAGCTTTGTGTTGCCGTGCACCAGTTGGGTGGTACTTGTAGACCCCCCCCCTCCCCACCACGCACACACAATATATGTGTAAAGCTCAGCTCGAGTGGCAATTTCATTGAGCCAGACAGAAAAGAGGGAGGGAAAGAGATTAAGAGAGAGATAGATGTCTGATATAATGCCGGCCCTCTTCTCGGGGAGGAAGGTGACAATCTGATGAAATACTCTCACCAGATTGGTTCTGAAGTAACTTGATAGAGGACGGACAGACGTGGGAAGGTGGGGGTCTCTCCATGAGGAGCACACGCTGACCTGGTTGAGAGGAACAGGAGGTTCTGCACTGATCCTGCATTAATGCTAGTATGGGCTTTATAAAAACAGAACATTTAAAGATGGATAAAATGAGACACTCAGAGTAAAAAATCTCTGCACTGCTCCTCAGAATGATTTTTTCTGATTTGCAAATCAAAAGATGTCTAGATGTCGAGGCTAAAATCAGTTTTTATTATTATTATTATTGTTTAAAAAAACAAGGGTACCTCAGATTTAAGACCTGCTGGATTATTGGGAAGTGAGTTGATTTTAAGATTACAGGCTTTTCTTGTGAAGGAGACAACATGTGATATCTTAATGGGCTTTTGGTTTGAATAAGATTCAATAAATAACGCGGTGTGCACAGAGGAAAGAAGGAAGAGTTATCTGAAGTGTTTACAGACAAGAATGTTGCCGGGTGCTGATTTCTCTGATTGAACTTTTGCCAAACTATTCACACTGACTGGGTTACGTAAAGTCTAGACAACGAAAAAAAAAAGTCATTTTTAACCCACGCCTAGATATGTTTTAGCCAAATGAATGGAAAGAATGAGAAATTACATGCAATAATCACAAAAGGAATATAATAAAAGCTGCGAATGAAGGAGCATGTTAAACTGGTATTAATTTAACATTTTCCTTGACTCGCCACCCAACGATGTTCAACTATTTCTGGCTCTGGACGAGTCTTTAAAGTTGCTGATCCACTCGAACCTTTTCTTGTGTTAGGTGCTCGTAGTGTACGAGAAGCTTTATCAGAGCTGCTGTTGGTTTCCTGTGACAAGTTGTGAGCTATAAGACGTTTTCAAGGGTAGTATGTTCAAGTGTCAATTGTTTGTATAAGTTTAGTTCCAGTTTAGTTATTTGATGCTATAGAAACAGGATGTGACACAATGGCAACTGGTAGTTGCTATGCCAACGTTCCCATGGGTCTGTGAGAGTTGTGAAAAAAAAAATATATATATATATGTATACACACATATAATGAGTACAGTATATAATCAAACATTTCTTTGTCACTGGTGGAGGTAGAGCAGGTAATTAAACAAAAAATGTGAGTGAGTCTGGAGGAAGTGCGGTCGAGGGTACGTACTGACATCACCACTGCCTGAGGCCACGCCCCCTGAGTGGCAAAAACATGGTGAAATGTGGTTGTAAATACAGCTAAGCAGGGAAAAAATGTGGATTATCTGATCAAATTGAGGACAGTGGGACTCGACAATGATCCATACGATGGATCAGCCTCAGTTTCAGTTGGTTTTAGGTAATTTCAGATATGATAAATGTAGCTAAATAAGTAAGTAGCTATAAAATACTGTAGCATCCGACCGGACGTTAAAATAGTTACTGAAATAGTTACTGTCGGCCGTAACTACAACAACAACATCGACAAACTTATCTGACAGCCCTCCAGGACGTAACTTAAGAAGTAACTTAAGGTATGACTTGATTAAAAAATACAACATATATTGACACTAAATGTGAACCAAAAGTTGTTTCTTCTAACGCAGCGATCCATTTACTTCTCTTTTTGGGATTCAGAGAAAAATATATCTCCATCTGTTTTTCAAATCTGTCAAAACAAATCAAAACTTTTTTTAAATTCATTTTACAGTTTAGATGCTATTAAAGCCTGTGATTCAAACTAATGCTGCTAATCTCCATGCTCAGCTGTAACTTTTTACCACTTGGTGGCCGTAACCATGGAGACGTCAGCTAGCTGTGATGTCACGTACGTACCCTCTAATTGGCTGCTGGTGGGTGTAGCTTTACATTTTGTCTGTAGGCACGTTAGTCCTTTAAATCTTCAGTGTTAAGCTGAACTCTGAGCTGTGTCTAATGAACATACAATAAAACCACCACAAGCAGCCATGACACTGTGACTGTATGAATTTGTCTAATGCTGCATCATTTACTTTTTTTTTTTTTTTTTGATTGATTTAAATGATTTCCTCTGTAAATGAAGGATCGACTTCACCCAATAGAGCCGAGCTGTACTTTCACACAGGTGTCACGTCATGTTTGTAGAACTTGCGGTGGCATTATGGAGCGCGGCTCTAGCGAGTCGTCGTCAGTGTGGATTTTCTGTCACGCGTGGACAGCTCCCCCGCTGTGAATGTCAAGCGCGAGTTATTGAACAGTCGTAGGTAGAAGGAGGCTCTCGCTGATCCCACTCCTTACAGCCTCTGATACTTGGCAGGTACAGCACAACAAGCTGCAGCTCAGTCAGATTTAGAGGATTACTTATTTCGACCCTGCTCAAAGCTTCAGACTTAATTTCTCAATCACCCTTCACGTCGGTCCCAGTCGTTCCCGCCTCGACTCGTCTCCGGTTCGCGTTGGAGAGTAGGAAAAAAGTTGAGGATTTCATGTGAATGTTGTCTCTTTACTCGATGTCCTGCTTTGTTTGTGTCCCCGCGCAATTTATTGTTTCATTTTGAAGAAAGCTTTCTCAGCGGGGACTAAAAAGACTCGGGCCCTGTCGAGCCAGACCTCATGACACATTTTGTTTGCCGTCTTTAAGTAAAGGACTCTGTTTTTGTGCTTTAACAAAACAAGCAAATTGCATTCCCCCTGTCCTCGGGCTCTAGATGTTATTTGTCGCCTGCCAGAGCCGCTTCACACCGTACCTTATCTCTCTTTTAAATTGGCCACACAATAACAGCATCCTTTCTGCAGAGTCGCTCCATTGTAATTGTCAAAGGTAAACACGTCGTAGACCTTTAATTCTTTCAGTCCTTCTCTTTGCGTCTCTTCCTCCAGACATCTACTTTGCCACGTTAGTTATCAGGTCGGCGGATCCCACCCTCCTTGTATTTATTCCAGCTGGGGCCTTTTTTTTTGCTCCAGGACATCCAGCCTCTCGACTGGGGATGCGGTGCATGTGTGCTGCATTTGTGTGTCCGCTGCTGCGAGTGGCAAATGGCTAATGAATAATGCAGGGTAATAGTGATGTGTTGACAGCTCTGACGGCTGAGAGCTGCCGAGCTGTGTATCAGTGATAATGTGCCATTTCCCGTCTGTGCTCCTCCACTCCTTTATTACAACAAATTGCATTTTTTGTAATTTCACCTCCCCACAACCCCAGCGTGTGCGTGTGCGTGTGTGACAGAGAGAGGGAGTTTGTTGGAATACCCGAAACCCGAAAAGCGAAACTTCTTTCTGCACATTTTTTTTAATGCGTCTTAGGCTATCTAGTTTAGATGCTGATTGGGTTCTGAATTGATTCCAGCTTGTTTGGGTTCGTCACATAATAGATAGATGGGAGTGCATGTCAGTGTTGGAGGGTCCGCTCCTATTTAATCAACCAATGGAGCAATGAATCAAAATCCAAGTGTTGGTTTTTGTAGCCAGTGAGAGCGCTGGATATTGAGGTTCTGACCCTCGTAATGAATGTTTTATAGTCCTCTGAATTGCATATTACATTTTATTATTGGCTGTCAAATTTTGTGTGTTTTTAAGGGTCTGCCAGAGCTCTTTTCTAATTAGTATTTTTAAGCCAAAAAAAAATACAAAAAAAAACAATACTTTGGAGGACGAGATTAATAAGAGTCCACAGCCAAGAGCTCGCTGACTATCTGAAGCCAAGCTACGAGCTCTGCGTTTAAAAAATGAAGCCAACGTGCCAAAAATCACAGCGCCTCTAATCGCTCCTAAAGCAAAGTCAATCATCATAGAGCTCCACCTTAAAACGTCCAGGAGAAGCAAACATGTTTACAGGCTGGTACAAACAAGAAATAGCTCATTTCTCTATTCATGAAAACAGTAGAGGTGGTGATTTTCTTAATATGTAACTCACGTGTGGAACTATATCAAGGCTTGAAGCCAAGCTATCTGTCTGTCAGTGCTTCATGCATTAGACACACTTTAAGCACCTGATAACGTGCCTAAAAGTGTTTGATCGGCGCTCATGTTCACAGCTGCCTTCAGGCCACGAGGGGACAGTTCCTGTGTCCTTGTGTTTCCTCCAGGTCCTTGTCAGGTCACTGGTGATTCTAAATAGCCCGTAGACGTGGACGTGAATGTAAACGGTTGTTTGTCTTTCAAGGAATCAGGTAGAGGAAGTGAAGAGATTCACCAGAGTCAGGACAGTTCAGCCTCTGGGCACCGTGAACATCTGGAATTTGACAGTGGAATAGTTGATATATGCTGCTTTTTAATGTCTGATTAAAACTAGAAACCATGGATACCATGGACAGTATGGATAAGAGAGTTAAATATCCTTTGAGTTCAATAAATCTTGTTACATTTGTTATCATTATGTCATTTTTATCATGTACATGGAGGGAGAAAAATATCGGCTCAGAAAAACTGACAGGCCAAAGCTGATATAAAAAATAAAAATCCGTATCAGCCCTAGAAATTCCTTATCGGTCGATCTCTACATGACATCCTAGAATTCCCACCTTACCTTGTTTCCTCTTTCACTGTAAAACCTACAGTATGTCAGCGTATCTCCCAGGTGCTGATTTGACCCCTCTTTCATTTAATATTGCATGTGTTTGCTCTGGAATCATTTTAAGTTAGTGTCAGATGTGAATCACCCCCACATTACGGAATCATCTGTCTCTTTTTCAGATCTATAAAAACCGCAACAAAACCACTGGCCCCCGGTAACAGAAGTAAGGCTGACTCTGAACCTGCCTCACACGTGGCATCTTTACAGAGCAGTCACCCGCCGGTGTGAGGTTATTTACTAAAAGGTCAAAATTTTAAACCCAAATGCAGAACTTTGGACGCAGCTTTGAAGCACAAATCCATAGGGTTTCAGGCGGTTTGCCTCTCTCGCAGCAAGCTGAGCAGCATCCTCCGCCTCCACCGTCTTTATTTGGTTGAGTAACATCTACATCTGTAATTGTATATGATTTGAAATATGAAAAACAGACCGTTGGCAACGTGGAGGTGCCATGACAGACATCATGAGCAGCAGGATAGAATTAGTCTTTATTCATATAAAAATACTTCACACTACTAGAATAGCTTGGAAACGTAACCTCTAGTTAGCATTCAAATCTGCATTCATTATATATTTAACAGATTTTTACTCTTAAAGTGAAGATTTAATGCTTTCATGGTGCTGATATGAGGTGGTAAAGGGAGCATCTGTTTGGAGGCGTCTGGATGTGATCAGCTGATAAATGTTCTCATGTGTTCAGCTGTGCGTGTTCAGGGAATCATCTGAGACGCATTGATTCTCCCTCTGAATCCATACTGTACGTTAATCCCACTAAACTCAGCGATACCAGAAACAAGCCGAGTGGAAACTGTGCTGAACTGTATCCTGACTTTGTTACTGAAAAGCTCAAAGCTCCACAACTTTAAAATACCAACATCAATAGTTTGTTGCTTTAAATAAGCGCATGCACAGCGAATCAGTGCTTTTCTACCTTTTCTTTTGTCTTTAGGGGCAAATACCTCATGAATCATGAGCTACTCGCTATTTTCACCCTTCAGCAAACAAAATACTTCCAAGCTTTTAGTCCTTTTTTTAATAAAACCCCGGTGTTAGAGGGTAATTTAGACGCTGACTCAAAAACGTTAGTATATAAACTACTGATGTACAAAGCAGGAAATAGATAAAACTGTTTTATTTGAGTTTGTTTGTTTGGCCTACAAATCCAGTGCCTGCATGTTGTTATTTCCTGTTAGTATAAAAGATTCTTACGCAATTTTATTTCATACACGTTGCAAAACAGACCTATATTATAAGGATTAATGTGTAGTTTCCACTGTATACGCTCACACTCAATAAGTACACAAGTGAGAAATATAACAATCATGCACTAAATATTATCTCCATACATATTATGATATACAGTATTTGTTTTTATAGCCATATTCATAACTTCTTATGAAACTGGGCTCTAAATAATGAATATTATTATGTTCATATTGAACTGAACGTTTCTCGTTGGGTTGTGAGTAACTCTATAGCACTTTTTACTTTTTTCTGATATTTAAATAAATCCAGTTTAACAGCAGCACAAGCTTCAACCTCCAGAATTTTACCACCTTTCTGACGCTGTTTCAACATCAACTTTAAACATCATAACGAGTCATGAAGGGCAGTCGCTGTCCAGGGTGCTGATCCTGGAACAGTCTGGTCTGTTTCACAATCAGCACCCTGGACAGCGACTGACTCCTGACTGGTTTTATTTTAATCTGTCACCTCTTTGCTCTTTTTTTGTGTTTAATTCTGGGAACCACTTCCTTATTTTCACCTTAATTTTATGTGTCATTTAAAATTATTATAAAACTCATTATGAATAAGGACTCTGAATAATGGAGATGAATGAAAGATTTTACAAATGTACTAATTAACAGTAAAACTTAACATTGAAATTCCATTATTTTCCTGCTATTCAGTAAATTTTAAATCCTTTTAGTCATTTTAAAGTATAAATTCCATCTTGTAATTGTAAGATTGTTTGCTCTGCTTTGTACGACATGATATTGAACTGAATGTCTGTCTGTCATTTAAGACAAGTTCTCTATGGACTTTTCACTTCTTTCTTTATAGTTTTATAAACAAACTAAACAATCTGAAAATGAATCAATAGTAAAAAAAAAAAATATATCTCTTTGTCAGATCTCACATTTATTTTTAACGTAAAAGGCTGGTTTTATGACTATACACCTGCGTTCCTTCATACCGATACCACATCACTCTTTATTTATTTATTTCTTCTGCATCATTATCAGTATCACGCTGTGCGCTGTATTTCATTTACTCAAGGTCTAAGGCTCCTGGTGGTGTTGTGCGCTGCTGAGCGGCAGGGCCCTCGGGGAGCGCGGCGCCCCCTGCTGAGCGGAGGCTGGCGGGGGGTGTTGCCTTCACGACCCACTTCAGACGTCTTTGCTAAACCTCGAGTCAAGATGCATCTCAGCACCGCGTCCTGTGTTGGAGAATGATCAAAGGGTTCATTCATTTTCTTTGATAGGTCATAACTCACACACTTCTGGTCCGGTGTTGGTGGAAGGATTATGAGCGCTGATTGGTTCGCCAGGTTCTTGCTTCGCTCACAGGGGGCGAGCGCTCTTGTTGTGGAGAGCTGTTGGACCCAATTAGGTTTTTATATACGTACACCTAAGTATTACTGTTACGACCTATTACTCTTGTGAAACTTGACATATGGTTACGTATCTCAGGACCGTCTCGCTCCTCTGCAGATGCATTTGAATTTACATTTGACCTGAGGATCAGATCAGAGCGATCTACAATATCTGTTAGAATAATTTCAGTTCCCAGATCATCTGCATTACAAGCGCACAAGAGCAAAGAGTGCGGAGGTCAGAGAAGCGGCGTCCTTCAGACTCTGCCGATGTTTCTAATTTCATACTAATGACTTCCGAGAACTTTATGCTAATGAATTTTTACAGTAAAAAGCTCTGACTTTTGTGTGTTTGCAGGATACAGTCCGGCTCGTACCTCAGCACCGGTTGGTTCACCCTCATCCTCGCCATGGACATGTGCAAAGAGATCCACATCTACGGCATGATAAATGACACCTACTGCAAGTAAGACACCGACGATCACGCCCCTCGGAAAAATGAAAAATGAAATATCCAGATGTTCCTGCAAAACTTCGAAAATAACATCCACATTTACTTGAGCGCCGGCCAATCACAGCCTCCTGTAAAGGCGGACAGTGCTGTTACATTTCCAATATCTCCGTTTGGATTTAATGGCTGGATTCCTGTGCTGAAATCCATATTGGGTCCTCTGCGGTGTGAATACCATTATGTTTTCCTGCCTAGAATACCCAGCGGGCTGCAGAGTCTGTGTCACGGTGGGTGGCTGGGCTGCGGCTCCAGCTTCGAGTTTTATTCGTATACAGTATATCGGCCCCGCCGTCTCCTCCGTGACTCCTGGGTGAGTGATTACCGTTTGGCCAAAGGAGGGACGACAAACAAAGATGCAGTTGCTTCAGGCACGGTTGCTCGGTCTCGAGTCATTTCAGCCTTGATGAGCTTCGCGGCTCTACCTGATCTCTCTATCCCCCGAAACTCCAAACACTTTTTACCTAATGCGCGGCCAAAATCCTGCCTTTTATCCTCTGTGTTTCCTGAGCACAGCAGGGGCTCAAATAAAAACAGCCCCAGACACACGGCAGAGAGGAGCGATAATTCAACCAGCACGGAGGATTTTATGATTCGACGAGGCAGTTAAGGGGCAGTTTTCTCTCGCTGCCTGTCTCTCATTGACAGGGGGATATTGTGTTCCGTTGAGCCTCCGAATTGACAATTTAGTGTTGCACAAAGCACTTTCTGAATCTGGATGCTCCCACTCACCAAGAAAAAGTGAAGTTTTGTGTGGCGATATTCAGAGCTGTAGTCAGAATTGACCTCAGCGGTTGTTTGGTAATGGAGCTTCAACAGGTCCCGCAGAGAGGGTGAAATTGAATTTATTTGTTAACGGTGGCGCGCCCCACCGTGTGACACAGAAGAGAGGCGATGATTGGGCTGTGGGCATTACCGGAGGCTGGCAGACGGCCGCGGCCGTTTCCTTGCTGTGGAGCCGCTGGACGCCGCGGTGGCTGTTTCTCTCCTGTCCACGTTCATTCTCTCCGTGCTATTGTTCCACTCGTCATCTCATAAAGATGTCGCTCGCCATTACAGGCCAGCAGCGGAGAGCACGAGGAACCTCTCCGTGCTGCCGCCTGCTTATATTGATTCCTCGTTCCTCTTAATGCAAACACTAAAACCGAGTGACTCATCGTGAAATTCAGGTCAGAGAGGTTTAACTGTACATTGCAAAGCTGGCTGCATGTTTCCAGATGTAGCTTCGCTCACGATGTTGTGTTATTTATCTAATGTCTGCTGCCGAGGGGAAACTTTCAACAGTTCAAACCCTTGAAAGATGTCGTGAATCAAAGCACACAAGTTATCCTAAACTGTCTGGAAGAAATTTGAGAATGCACCTGCTTCAGTGAGATTTAAACATTATATTATTCCATTAAAAATATATTATATATATATTTACAGTAGCCTTAAGTATTAATGAGAGTAGATTAACATAGAAGTAAATAGAAGCGATATTTCTTTAATTGCTCTTTGTACGTGTTTCTATTGAAAGGTGTTTTGTGAATGAGCTGTAACTCTTGCAAATTCTAGTCTCACAGTATCCCTCTTAAATTCTCATCACACAAGAGTTTAAGGAAGATGGACTTCAAATGAACTGGTCACATGACCCCCTGCATCGTCTCCAGTGACGGGGAAATGAGAAAAAAAGTATTTCATTGCACCTTCGCGATAAACTTTTATATTAAAAAGTAAATAAATACGCGATTAAAGATGTTTTAGTGATATTTGAGAGGTTTTTCCAGGAGTAATGGGAAGCAATCAATCACCTTCTTTAACCGATAAAACGCTTGTAAACTGAGAAGCAGACAAACACCAATCCACTGCTTTTACTTTCTGTTCTTTTCCACGACAGACTGCAGTGATTTACTCCCGTTTAGACACAGCATAAAGCGTGACTTGGCTCGCAGCGGCGGCCGACTTTATCCCAGAGGTGCACGCCGTGCATGCAGCTGATCCACAACCAACTGGGAAAGTCTGGTTACTGTAGTGGTCTAGAACCAACAACAGACAAGTGTGCATGGAAGCTGGACAGATACATTTAGTCAGCAGATGTATTGGCCCACATTAAGTTATTGCAGAAAGATCGTTATCTGTTTATGACTCATTAGAAAGAAGAAATGGGTTGAGGTCGATTCAGAACAGTGTCTTCATTTAATAGGTTGTTTACTGAGCTGCAGAGACAAGTTTATTGTCCAACTGCACAAACTGAAGATTATTCTAATATTTAAAAGCAACACGTAACTCTGGTGATGCAGATATTGTTGAGCTCATTTTATTCACACTTTCTGATTTTCAACTTTGTAGCGTTCAGACTTTTGAGTGACTGACCTCGCGTTGCTCCTAGTTCAAAAATGGACCACCAACGAATAAAGCAGCCACGTACTTTAGTCTACGGTGTTTTGTACGTAGCCCCAGATGTTGCTGCTTGGACCAGACTCAACTGCTCAGTTCATCAGATCACGTCTAGGGATACAACTATTTCTTTCCAATTAACTGTCCTTTCCACTTCCCTTTAGGACGGAGGGTCTCAGAAAGGTCCCCTACCACTACTACGAGGCGGGCAGCCGGGACGAGTGTGCCGAGTACCTCCTCCACGAGAGCGCCCCCTACGGCGGACACCGCTTCATCACGGAGAAGTCCGTTTTCTCCAAGTGGGCCAAGTCTCACGCCATCAAGTTCTTCAACCCGCTGTGGCAGCTGTCGTGACCCTGGCTGACGCAGCAAAGGGAATATTATCCTCACTGTCACTGTCACAAACAACCAGAGACCCGACGAACCTCCACGCTGACACTAACGAACACGAGCATCCATTCTGGCACAAATGTCCCTCCATATCTATTACTAAACGTTTGTCAAGTCCTGGTTGGCCTCAGGTGGAGCCTTCAGAATCAGACCACTGAATCAAGCAAATTCCCATTAATGTTTGACCAACCGCGGCCCATCTGCTGCTTCTTGAATATGAAGCCCTCTTCTCCTGGATCTCAGAGCTTAAGAATGTGCACGGCTCGCTGCTCTGCACCGACTAATCGATCCTTTTTGCTGCTCTGTGAGTCCAGCAAAGAGAAGCCGGAGAAGAAACGAGCGTCCGTCGTCTCGCAGTGACCTCAGTGGCTCAGTACATCACAGAGGCTGAATTTACATTTTCTTTCCGGACCGTAGCAGGGGAGAGTCACGTCGGACACCTGACGAGCTCGTCTGCTCCGTTTCCTCTGCCTGTCTGTCGCCTGTCAGGCTGTAATTAATCTCTAACGAGTATCATTCAGGCCTTCATCTCTGACTGAGGGAGTATCATAGGCAGATGCTCTGTCGGTTTCAATTTACTCAGCTCCGTTCAAAGAGGTCATTTGAAAAAGAAAACACAAGCGCGCAAAAAAACAAAAAAAAAACGAGTAAACCAGCAGTCTACGCGCTAATCAGCTTCATTGCTTCGTCGCCGTGTGTTGACTCACACAACCTAAAGATGTCAGCTGTTCCTCTCCATGTATAATGCTGTGAAATTGAGTTTTGAGGGACACGTTGTGGCGTTGGCTTGATGTGCGGATGCTTTGTTAATTCAGTCTGCAGAAATAACTCTTTTGATCAATGTGCCATTGACGATGTGAGCATCATAACACATAGAGCGGTGTGCAATTAAAAACTCCATCTTTGCGGAGGGAGTCAAGTCGTTTGTGACCCTGCGGAGGGACAGATTTATGTGTGCGGTGAAACCATTTGAAGTTAATTGTATTCTATTATCATTCTGTGCCTGCAATACTCTGCAATTTGTTGTATAGACGCGGAGGAAGGTGCTTTCACTTCCTCTATGGTATTCTCATCAAGCTTTGTGCCTCTTTCTGTAAAGTATCACTGTGTGAACGCTTCGTACCATTTGTCTCTGGGTGCGGTGCTCGTGTCTCCTGGCTCGGGCCGTTATGTTTGAATGCATCTGTTCTGTTCTGGTCGGGTCGGTGGGTCGGGGAGGAATAATTAGTGAGGTGTGTAGGTTGGCCGGTTGCTGTTTGAGGGCTGAGATGTTGTATCTGTGACCGCGACTCCCCAAGCCCCACCCCCGAAGCTGTGATTAGTGTCCTGCTCAGAGCCACGGGCCAGGGGGAAGGACTGGAAGGACTCAAAGACGTCTTCTAATTCATGCGACTTGATGCGCGGGGTCTCTGAAGATCTGTAATATACTGCAGTCTGCTGCAGAGCGCTGTCCGCTGGCCGAGGAGCTACGGTTTCTCTGTCAACACTGATACGGTGATTTGTAGGTCAGGAGTTATTGGTTGAAACTGGGCTGAAATAAAAGCATCAAAAATGTCAAAGAAATATCTGGAAACCAGGCTAAACTCAGATCACACAGGTCCTACCTACATTATGCTTAACATTATGACCACTGACAGGTATAGAGAATAACAGAATAACATTGTGTGACAATACAGTGTTCTGCTGGGAAACTCTTAGACCTGGCATTTATGTGGATGTTACCACCCACCTAGACCAGACCAGACACCCCCACCCCATAGCAATGGCCTCCAAATTCACTAAACTGATCAAGTATATATGGGCTGATCCACAGTGGCCCCTCCCCTCAACCCATAGGACCCAAAGACCCCCCCACTAACAACATCCTGTTACCAGGACACCCTCAGAAGACCCATGTCCATTCTCTGATGAGTCACAACTGTTTTGGAGGCACAAAGGGAGATCTAAACAATATTAGGAAGGTGGTCATAATGTTATGCCTGATTGGTATATATTGTCTATTTGTAACTCTTTTCTTCTCAATGAGTCTAAAGTAGAAACTTTCTGACTGAGGTTTGTGCTGAACATCAGTGAAACCTCCACAGGTACTAATCTGAATTCACACATTCGGAAACACTTGTTTTTCAGCCGTGTGCGCGACTTGTCTTAACTTGTCTACGAGTGAGTGATGTGAAGAGTGTTGTGCTCAAAGCAAAAAATAAGAAGAAGAAAGAACTTTTTCTCCTCATCTCTCAGTCACTTATAAACACCAAGAAGATGTGGCTGAGGTATCGTGGAGTTTTCTTGCACGCCAGGTCGTATTCACACTCACGTTGCACTCCGCGGTGCATTGTGTGGTTTAACCACACGGCTTAACAAACCCACGCTTCCTCCCTCGTACGGCACCAGTGAAGACTCCAGAGCGATAGGAGGTGTTATAAACCGAACACAGTCCACTTTTTACTTCAGCCGGATGTTGCTGCTTCGGGGACGTGTGATTGAAAGGTTCGTCCTTTGCGACTACGCTGCAAATTCGCTGTTGCTAAAGCGGTAAAATATGAACACGATCAGTCTCCGCTGTTGTTGTTTATTATATTTTCAGTTTACCTGATTTGTCAGTTCTTCTGTTTACTCCTCGAGCTAAGTTATTTGCGTTTCTAAAACTGTAGTGGGAGCGTCTATTCGTCACACTAGTGTCTTCATAATCAAGACTGAACTTTCCAACACATCAGTCTGTGTTACTGCTTCCTCCGGTGAAGACAGTGTGACTGAAAGCCCCCTTGTGTATTTCATCAATTTAATTTTAGCCCAGTTTTAGCTCAGACGTTGATAAATTTTGACCTGCAAATCAACAACAGACCTTCCCCTCTGTGCTCCTCTGCTTTCGCCTCAGGGGAAGGAAATCAGGATTTGTCCCAGCAATCAAAACTCAATATTCCATTTGTCACCCTGTCAGTCGGTGCGCGCTCAGAGACAAGAGCATCAGAGAAATGTACGAACGCCCTGTTTTAAATTCCACCCGATGTAGCTCCTCGGATAGGTGGCGGCCTCAACACAGGCGGGGTCAGAGGCATGGCCCCCCCACCCCCCCACCAGCATCGTGAGCGGCCGCGGATCAAAGCGCATGATTTATCCTGTAAAGCATTAGGTTACAGGAAGAAGCTGGGAATTCTTTTCTGCTGCCGAGTGAAAACGGAGAGAGATTCATACATTATGCCGTGCGTGTTTCATGATTACCGTGCATCATTCATACGTCTCCTCTCAGCCTGTGATTGTGCAGTCGCCTGGCAGCTTGGTTTTACCTCCACTACACACTGAAAAAGCGCTTCACACAGAGATGAGAATGTTGTTCTGGAATAACAACTGTTTTTTTTGTGTGTGTGTTTTAAAGAATATGATTTGTTTTAAAGTGTTTACTCACAAGTTGAAACAGCGTACTACATCACTTCTGCTCATCATACATCCTCCTCTTTGTGGCGTGTTTTTAATTTAATAACAGTTGCCTTTATTTTTATTTTATTCGCGGTTCGTGTGCAGTATTTGTTTTGGCTGCTTCAGGCCTGAGCAACAAACGTTCCATTGTTCTCAGCTGGAACACACTGGATGAACACTCAAGGATGCACTCCACAGTATATTATGGAGAATGCGCTTTCTTCTAAGCTCCCGTGAATCATCTGGTGGCTCACAGGATGATGCAGCCGTAGTCACGTCATGAGAAATAACGTGGGCAGAGTTGGAGGCAAATGATGGAGACTCTCCACTGGGATGCGATTGTGCTGCTGTGAAGATTTGTCAGGTCAGTCACGTTGTTTGGACGGTTTGGGCAGAGGAGTAACTGCGATGTAGTCATACATGCACGTCATCTGAGCATCTGGAGATCAATTAGTTTACGACAAAATGGCTCTGATTGGTTGGAGGATTATCCAGATTATCAAAGTATTTTCTTCTCTGCATCAGTTAAAAATGCCCCGAATTGAGTCTGGTTACATCCAGGCTACATTTTCTTGTTGGGTGCAACCAGCAGCTAGTTAGCTTAGCTTAGCTTAGCACAAAGACTGGGAAACAGTAACCATGGTTCTAGTAGCGATTGCCTCAATATACGTCTAATGCTAGACGAGGCTAGTAGATTATGCTAACAAGGAGGTGCGTAAAACTGCAGTTCCTCAATTGGCCACTTGGCTCCAGAAGTGAGTCAATCCTCAGACGTCCACGTTAAATTGAATTTACAGCCCTGTGCAGAAAAAAGTTTTGGTCTACTTAGTTAATTTCTCCATTCATGAATGAACATTTTTTAGGTTAAGTTTAATTTATATCAAGGCGGAAAGGTCTCAAATCGTTAACACAATCCACCTCTTAGATCACAGATCTTCAACGTTTTTTAGGCCAAGGACTGATGGAGAGATTAAGAAGTGACCCCCTACCTACTATATGTGTTCTATATTAAACTCAGCCGAGTGCTATATATAAATATACATTATTATTATCATTTTGTATTCAATATTAAGATATCCCTACTATTTACTAAAATATGTTGGATAATGTGTATTTAAAGAAATTTCAATTTGTGGGGGGAAATTTAAATATATATATCTATATATAAAATGTCTAATCAACCAAAGATTGTGTGACCCCCTGCAGTACCTACACGGACCACCTAGGGAGATTGACGCCCACAACCAGGCTGTGTCTTTCTGCTAAGCTAAGCTAACGGCTCATTATCTAGCTTCATATATACTGTACTGATAGGAAAATATCTTCTCATCTTCATTTCCACCAGAACATAAAAAGTGCATTTGCCGAGTTGAAAAAATGCCCTCGTTGAAAGGGTTTTTTTTTTTTTGCCTCCCACTCTCCCACTCTCGCATTCAGTGGGTTTTGTTCTCACAGTAAACGTGTCCTCTAAATGGAATATCTCGACAGCATATTTGCTCTAAATTTTTTAAATTTGCCTCTTTTGTTTTCGTACACAGGTTCTACTCATCGTGGCCAGATGTCGTTATCTGAGCCGCGTAGTTCGCTCGAGGAAAAAAGCTTTTATCCGTCCTGAAAGGTTTTCTCTTTGTAGCTCGCTGTATATATATATGCAAATGGAGGGGGGGAAAAAAAAGAAAAACAAACGTTAAAGTTACAAAGCCAACTGAAGGTGAGCTCCCTTAAAAACTGAGGCCTGATTGAAACGTCCGGGTCTCAAGGTGAGCAGAACAAAGGTGTGAATCTAATTATTGGTTGGCGAGGGATGCTCTCATCACTTTGTTTGTCCCGCTGTGATCAGTCAAGGTAATTACTGTCTAGTTCGGAGCCGAGAGTTCGCATTTTGAAGAAGTTGAGATTTTCCGGCAGCCGGCTGATTCCTCTTCAGTTCTTTATGTGGCAGTTTTATTCATTCCCTCCTCACTGTGGTTGCCATTTTTCTCAAAGTGCTTTTCTTAACACTGAAGGAATTCACCGTTGCATCACCTGTTTTCCCTGTGTGCACGTCTTACGGTTATTTTGTGTTGTGAAGCACTTTCCTTTTCAGTTTCAGGTCAAGTGTCCTTGTGAAACATGTAACTTTGGGTGTGTTTGAGTTGCATTGAATGTAATTTATCACTGAAGTTGTTACAATAAAGGTCATTTACGCTAACATGCTCCTCTTAGCGGTGGTAAAGTAACATCCAATATGCTGCATGGATTAATGCAGGTCACTGAAATGTAGATTTTCTTAAAAACTAATAGTAATTACGTGTATTCTCGTGTCATTCGCCGTCTACATCTTAGCTAATCTTAGACATATTGTGAATGTTCTTATTTTTACTGATGTAAACGTTGTCTTCTGTGTCTTTTTGGAAATTAAAACACAAACGTAAAACTTCTCCATGTGGCTTCTTTCTATACCGAACCGAGTGAGCAGCACGTGAGTATAAGGATCCTGAAGCGTGTTCATGTTATATGAATGGAGCCAGAGAGGAGCTGTCGTCTTAAATCTCGCGTCTCATGAGATTTTTAAAGCATCGGAGGAGAAGCAGAGAGTCCAGACAGCTCCGTCTGACTTCAGGTTTTTATGTAACCTCCGCATAAATGAGCACGGGCTTGAAATAATAATGCGCACATTGGTGGTTTTAATGTCCATGTAATGAATAAAGTATCAAGACGGAAAATTGAAGGGCCGCTGCAGTGACTTTCAGGGGCTCGTACTGTTAACGACAGGCTTTTAAAAACAATACGCTGAGTTGTCATGATGAAATAACCACAAAATCCTGCATTTTTCCATAATGCTACGGGATAAGCATCTTTTTCATACCCCTCTCCTACATTCATACATTCTCATACCTCTTATTTCCTGCAGCAGATACGCTTTGCAATGCAAGATTATGATTTTATACCTGCAAATTAAGAAAATGATCTCACCCACTCGATGGTTCACCAGGCTTTGATAAAACAGAAAAATCCTGAGGTGATATGAGGTGTGTGTGTTTTTTTATTGTAATCTGCTCATTTGCAGTCATGCGACCCAACAGATAACCCTATTTCTGTATTTATTAGTTATTAATTCTTGCCATTCTAATTGATTTGACTGTGTTGAGCAGAAATCCTTCCTGTTGTGTTGGGCAGGAAATGGCTGTTTTAGATAAGTAGGTAGTTTTATAGCAGACGGTTATTTCGCATAAAAGGAATATTTGTCAAAAACGGCTGCTTCATAAATCTATGTGACAGAATTCGGGCTCATTCGCAGATAGTGTGGTGATGAGCCGAAAGACTTTAAAAACAGGGAGTTATTTCTTATTTATATTTGTTGTTTTCATCTGGCACAGAAGGAGAAAGAACAGATACGTACATAAACAAACTGAAACACTGGGATCAGCCAAACCGTTATTTTAAACGTCATTATCAGACCTGAATGTTTTGGCTGTGAGTGAACATGTGGAGAAATTACAGTTCCTTTACAAACATTCAGGACTATGTAAACATTATTTGGAGGAGTGAGGAGGAGCTCGCTCTAAACCTCAGATAACCCTGCGTAATTATAAAAATGTTCTCACGCTTGGTAAAGCTCCTTTAGAGAGACCTCAGACAACAGTAAACACTGTAGTACTGCTATAGTAGGACTATATAAAGACACATGATAAAAGTTTCCACTTCAACATGGCCGTTTGTAGTATTTATCTGAATAATTCACGGCACAGGGAACGTGCGTCGCTCCGTTTTATTTATTCACTCAAAGTTTTAGTTGTTTTCTGTTTTCCTGAGTTGACCGGTATCTCCACCCCCGCAGGACTAATTCAGCCTCATTAGTGCAGGCATGAACGTACACAACCCTGCACAAAAAAAAAACTTAATCCACTACCTGATACCAACAGGGAGTCGCAATTTCATGCTACAGCAGGACGAAAAGTCTCCAGAACGTCTTCAGCCAGAAGAACAAGCGGAACAAGAACAAGTCCCAATGGTCCGACCTTCACGAAACTCTGATTCTCAGCATCGTGGAGATTAAACGAAGAGACAGACAACAAGGAGACGGACGAGCACCCGCGATTTTCTTACAGATCTTCAGCTCCATTGTACTAAGTAAGTTGTACTAACCAAGGTCCATACTCAGGGCTGACCACATCACGTCATCAGGCTCTTCAGTCTCTTTTCCGAAAGCCTCGCTGTACCAACGTGGCTGATATATTGACTAATAAGTAAGTAAGCGAGAGCTCTGAAGTCCGTCCGTTTCTTAGAAGCGCTGGGTGGATCTGAACATGGAGCTCGCTTTCCTGAGCAGCGGGAGTAATGGAGGGGGTGTAATTTGCACAAGCTTACAACAACAGAGAAACTAATGAGTCGTTTGGTAAACCGTAAAAAAAAAAAAAACTTTTTCAAGCTGCATCACCTTGTAAAGAGAGGAACAATCATTTTCACATCGGCTGCACCGATTGCATGAGAACTCAATTAAATTCCAGCCTGACCACTTACGTACTTATGTGTTGTCCCCCCCCCCGCCTTCACCTTTTGTTTTGCTGGCAGCTGGCACATATTAGTGTTTTCTGTTATGCGCGGAGCTTAGCCGTGCAAGGTCAACGAGACAACTGGAAATACTTCCAATTTCGTGTTTGCAAATTTGTTCTTGCAGAGTGTTTGACCTCTGGAACGTATTTGCGGGAGGACGTGCTCTCCAGGGCCAGATGGTGCCGCGGCGTGTACCATTATCGCAGC
Source organism: Mugil cephalus (assembly GCF_022458985.1). Classification (NCBI taxonomy): domain Eukaryota; kingdom Metazoa; phylum Chordata; class Actinopteri; order Mugiliformes; family Mugilidae; genus Mugil; species Mugil cephalus. The sequence continues at coordinate 8,682,203 of NC_061776.1, forward strand.
CCAGGGACAGTTGTGTTGGTAATTATGAAATGCGAAGGATGGGGGAAAGAAAATGAAAGATGAAGGAAAGAGGGTAAGTGGAACTTTTTCCTTTTCTCCGCGCTGCTCCGTTTCTCTTGCATCGCAGCCTAAAACAATTTCATTTCTCATGTTAGAATAAACACATTGGTGGTTTCTCAGTCCAACGCTGCGAGCTAAATTACGTGCCAAAACCTAGCTAACAGCTAGTGCCATAAAAGGAAACTGTTCCATCTATACCAGGGGTGCCCAAATTGTTCCCAGTGGAGGGCATAAATTGAATCGGGGGGAGGGTCGTGGGCCAAAATGTTAACTCTGAAGCTCAATATGTTGTATATATGGGTATATCTAGCATGCATGTGCAAAATAAAGACTATCAATAAAAATTATTCATGTATTGGTGGACCAGTCTATTTTATTTCTGTTTTCTGATTTATTTATTTTTGCACTTACTTACCAATGTCATAGCTGAACTGGCATCAAGAAGGTAGTCATTCAGTCTCTTGGTTGTGCGTTCATGGTATCGGTAGAGTAGCAGAGCAGCTTCTGGAGCATTGGAGGACTATAGAAAAAATATATTAACAGGGATTCTTACACAAAGAGACAATAACGCTGTACCTGTTAGCAGAGAACAGGCTAATCAGTTAGCCTACAGTTCCATGGTAGCACGTGGGGCACGTGGGAACAGAAAACTAAACTAAAATATAAATGACAACACCACTACAGCTACACAACACCAGTCTGTTAACATACACATAGAGACACACGGAAAGAGTCAGTCAGCCAAATAACAGCAGCATGTTTAACATGGCCTCAGCATGCTAACTTAGCAACGCTATTTAGTTCCACTCTCCACCGTGTAGTAGCAACCACGCTAGCCCCACTTTTATTCTGGCAAGCCCCTGTTTGTTTGTGTGTCCATCGGTGCGGAGCTCCGTCCATAGTAAAACAGATAATCCACCAAGTAAAGCCCCAGGCTCCATCTACATACCTCTCACTCGCTGCTGGTCTTCTTCACCGCACAGGGTCTGAGCTGGCAGAAGCTCAACAGCGCCACCCTACCGTCAATGTATCACAACTGTATTCTCTGGTCAGTAGTGGAAGTGCACCGATAAATAATATTTAATGAGAGCAAGGGTTGCGAAAAAGCTCAGATTCCAGCTAAACTGGATCTATATTACCTGCAAAAAGTAAAATTCAAAAATATCAAAGCTTCCTTTCAAGTTTAGTGGTGAATGAAAGGTGTTGCACAAAAACTAAATGGACAAACTAAATGAAGAGACAACAATTTCTTTTACTTTCTAGCTGTATAATGGTCCATTGAACTCCGGGCACGCAAGTTAACCTATATAGCACTCTCTGTGCTACTTACAGTTTCGATATACAATAATCATCTGCAGCCTGTGCGTCGTTCCCTGGTAAATGTTACCGTGGAGAGCCTGTTGAAGTCTGCAAGCACTACAAGCGTCTGTATAAATCTGCATTTGCATGAGATGAAATCTGTAACTGGATCTGAGAGCTGTTTTTAAATAAATAACTGGACCTAATAATCTCTGTTTCTCACACTTAATTCAGTCCGGCCGTATCTTCTCCGTGTTTTACTGATCTGTTGCACTAATGACCGTCTTGTTGTTTGTTGACAGATGCAGCCAATTAGTCAGGTGTATGTGTGTGTGCGTGCGTGCGTGAGACATCAAGTCAAAACACATCATAACATCCTGTTCCCCGGAGCGCTGAGCCCCAGCTGAGTCGGGCTCACGCGGTTTGTGTTTGTTTGTTTGTTTGTTTATTTGTTTGTGCCCTCAAATGTTTGCATCACTGTCACCACTCATTTGCATGTTTCACGAGAACCAAATGAGCGTCACGCTTTTTGGACTCGTCCACTTGGCGCTGCACTTGTTTTTTTTTTGTTTCCCTGTTAATTGGTGTATTTCACTGGTTTCCAGGCCCCGGCCAACAAACTGTGTCCAGTCTGAAGCAGAAATGAGCTGCGGGAGTCGGCGTTGGAGCAGTCGGACCTCTTTTTTTTTTTTTCTTCCCAGCTCGCTAACTTTTCAGGTGATTTATAACAACGCGAATGGTGTGAAAGATGGAGGCGTGTATTGTGTTTTAATTAATTCTGCGCAGGTTTCTTAAAGACTCTTTAACAATATTTCCCTGTAGCTGCTCTGGTGCCTCATTAATGACTTCCATGGAGCAGACATCACTTTGATCACCATGTTTTTTTCATTTTTCTTTTTTTTTTTTACGCCCACCTCCCTAAAGAAATATGAGTGCTACACTAATTACCTCATGTTTATATTGATCGCACCCACCTCCTCCAGTAGTTGCCCATCCTCCTGCTGTCTTCTTCACTTTCTCAGAGCATATCGAGCCTGTCAGGAATCAGGAGCGTCTGACTGATAAAGCGAGCGGGCTGGCACTAAATGTCAACGATTTTCAGATTATCTGAGGCAACAGAAAACATTCAGCTGTGACTAATTGCAGCTGCGGCACTGGCAAAATTAATCTCAGCATTGTCATGCACGGCTACAGTAAATCCCGTATACTAGTTGCACATTTCCATGCAATGATTTAACCACTTTAAAGCTAGAAAGAACTAATTTGCGTCAGAGATTGTGTAATATATGACCAAAGGGCAACACAGTGTTTCAGTTAGTGTCCTTGTTTACAACGATCTCGTCTCATTCTTTCATCAACCTTGATGTAATCAACGTTTATAACATCTTACATTTCCTGTGGGCCTGGAGGTAATTGAATTGTTCTAAAAGGTCTCATCTCTGGAAAGCCTCCCGTCTCTCACCTCAATCAGTCATCCCCTCCTTTGATGCATGTTTATTATCCCTGCAAATGCATTAGCCGCGAGTTTTCTTTATTCATTTTATGTGCATTTACAGTTTTTATGCCAACGAAGTGCTGGTGGATGAGAGTCAGCGCCGTGATTGACTGCGCTGTCAAATGCTCTGCTGGGAGGGGTCGGCTGCTTTCAAGGTGGCTACGGAAATAAATGCTCCTCAGAGCTTCATTTTCATACTCACGGGGTTAGGGTTCCCCCCTCCGCTTCCTACTTTCTCCACAGTCTTCAGTTGAAGCCTCCCGAGCAGCAACAATTTACTAGTTAAATCTGATGTCATGACATTTGATTCTTGACCCTTTGCAAACACGTCACAATTATCACGTGACGATGGACGGCAGAGAGTGATAGACCAGGAACAATTTTAAATTTTAAATTTAAGCAATGGCCACCAATAGTCAGAATAATGTTGTGCAGTTGTGTATGGAAGAGGGTCACCCATGAGAAAAAATTTAGAGGAGGTAGATTTTCTTTTTCATCACGCACTTTGAGAAAAAAGGTGAAATTTCGAGAAAAACGTTGAAATACAATTTCTGGTTTAAAAGTCTACTTTCTATTTTTTTTTCTGGAAATTTTGACTTTTTTCCTCAAAAAATGTCTTTTCTTAAGTGCATGATGAAAAAAACTCTACCTCCTCTATTTTTTTTTCTCATGGGTGGCACTAATACTCTTCCGTAGGAGTGAGTCACCTTGTGGGATGGCACAAAGAGCGATATTTGGAGAAGATCGTGATAGCAGGGTTAACCATACCTCCTTCCAATGGACGTGTTCACGGACCTGACTAATCGCCCAGTCGGCCCGAGTTCAGTCCTCACCATCTGTCCCACTATGTCACAAACAGTGTGTCCCCATTCAGTTGCTGGTCTAAAATCATATAAAAGCCTGGATGCTCGTCAGTTCTTTTTAGCTTTAGTTGAGTTACCGACTGCTAAGGGCAGGGGGATGTACCTCATAATGTAGAGTGACCAGGTCTCCCCATTTTCTTTGGATGACCTGTCCTTTGGGCTAAAGATGTCGCCGAAAATGTCCCTAATATTAACGTTTTATGAGAAAATGAGAAAAAAAAAGTATATAATATAATGTTACCATTATAGCTACGCATTAGCTAGTCGCTGGGTTTCTTGTTTTGGAGCCACAAGACCTACACAATATAACGCAGGCGGTCATAATGTTATGCCTGATCAGTGTATATACACATACTGACACTAATGAGGCGTATGTGAGACTGAGAGAGGAGCAAACCAATCATAAAAACAATCAATAGAGAGAACACACGAGAAGTAAAGCAAGAAACAAACCTACAAAGAAGAAACAGGAAACACAATTACAAAAAAAACATTCTGAAAGTCGTCATGACAGCAACTTCTGATCAAACAGCTTTCTGTTAAATGCTACTTTATCCTCCAGTGCCCACTAGGTGTTTGTAGTTTTTGGTTGTTCATGTAGAGAAAACAGTTCCTGATGAGAGTGAGACTGCACAGCTAATGAGCCAGGTGACAATTAAAACTACAGCTTTATACACTAAACGCAATGCTGAATTATTGCGTGAATCTGAATCTGAATCTGTGTTTGATATAGCAAAACTGAAGGAGAAGAGACGGGACATGAAGTGTGAATGATCAACAAGTGAAGGGAGTAATTCGACACTTATGAATTATACAGGGACACAATATATGGTGCAAAGACCATCCTGTAGTGGGAGCATGTACGTACTGAACTGAATATGTGGGGAAGTGCACCGATCAGGCAGAACATTACGACCACCTTCCTAATGCTACAGATGTTCGATACCACCAGTTTCCTTTTCGATCGCCGATACCAATCCAATACTGATACTTTGGATAAATACACCTGATGTGTATGTTAAATCTAAAAATGTAGTGCATTTCAAATCATAGTTTGATAAAGAATACAAGACATTAGAATTATTTATTTATTTTAAACTCGGAAGTATATTGTGGTATCTTGTGGTATATTGGTTAATTATTAGGAACTATTATGAAACTGAAAACTTGCATCTTAATTCTGACTCTTTTCTCTCCTCTTCTGTCTTCCTCACCACAAATGTCTTGAATTCTGCGTTGTGGTTTAACCTGAGGTGTTTCACAAGGTTTGTTGTGTTGCCACAACTCAATACGTTCTACTGTGTTAATGATATATATTACCTCAAATTACTGAGGTATCAAAAGTATCGATATACTTATCTGAGAATCGATTTTACTGCATGAATATCTGGTATCGGAGCCATCGATATCTCAGTACGGATACGCATATAACTACCTAACACTGAGTGGGTTATTGCGTACAATACACCTTGGACAAGTTAGTAGTCCTGTTAGAGACACACATTTTCACAAACCTTTGCAAACCACTGCAGCTCTGCAAGTAAAGGTCGATGTGAAAAAGAACTGCCTCCAACATCTGAGTGATGCTTTTACAGGCAGTGGGGAGGGTGTTAATTATTAACTCTGGACAGACCTTTGCTTCTAGGCTCCATGCTAACCCTAGCTAATTGCTAGCGCCACACTGTGAGCACAAGAATGATATTGATGCATCTGTCTGGTTCTCTGCAAGAAAGCGTTTTAGCCAACATGACAAACTACGTCATTAAAGCGCAACCACTCACTGAGTCTCGCCTTGGATTGTTGCACGTGAAAAGTCCGTAGTTGTTCTCTGGATCGCGTTCCAGCCCGTAGGAAATGACACCTGGACGAACCTCTGCTCGCATCACTCGATTTTCACACCTTGAGCCTAAAGTTAGACAACAGCGGCTTAGCCGGCCGCGGCTGTCGCGGATGTGAAGCCGCCGAGGAGAGCCACCTCCAATCATCTGACTGTTGGTTTTACAGGCCGCGAGGGGAGACGTTCTCAGCGCATTTGCAGCCACGGCAGGCAGCTGACGACATGAAAGATTTCACCGACTCGCCAACTTGGTGAAAATTTTTTGGAATCCACTGACAGTTTGATGAATCCCTGCTCTGCTGGAAATATGCTGCCAACCACAGCAGCTTTTTAGCCCTGAAGCAAAGTAAGATTGCAGCACAGCCACATGCACCCGTTGTTCTCCTCCTAACCAAATATTATATATGAGCTAAGTTATCACTCCTGCCTCAGAAACCCGCCGTGAATGCTGAGCTCGTCCGTCCAATCCTTCGGAGAGAGAGAGCACTGATCTCGGTTGGGGATTCTCGCACCGCAGAGGCAGAGGAGCTTTGAAAAGCCTCCCGAAAATTACATCTGTCCAAACCAATCACACATCAAGCAAGAATACTTCCAACCCCTGAAAAATAAGAAAAATAAACGTGCAGAGCAATGAAAGGGTTTGCTGCTGTCTATCTGTCTCACAACTCCGTGCAGCTATGTGAACATCCATGACAAGTTGGCACATCTGCACCGTGATCCTGAACAAAATATGATGACATGTTTAAAAAAAAAAGAAAAAAAATGACACCTCCGCTTTTATGACGATTGGCAGGAACTGATTCCCTTTGTTGGAAAAGAGAAGAAGTTAAAGCTTTTTTTTTTTTTTTGCTGCTAGAGCCAAATCACAGCACACAGATGCAATATATAGCGGAGATAATGTTTTGGCAGCAGTTTTATTGGGACTGCTGCTAATATTTTACCATAAAAATAAAAATGGCCAGTTTTATTGTGCTGATGGTGCACATTTTAAACGTTTTATGGTCATTTGGTTGGTCTTTAATTGTATATACGCTACTCATTTTGTTAGTTTATCGTTTACAAACAGTGAGGTGTCATCTGTTTGTTCCAGTTTGATCGTCAATTATGAGTTTCCAAAAAAAAAAATATTTAAAACTGTATTGACTACCATTGTACTCCACTGAAGCCAGAGATCTCAGTTAGATTGAAATCAGGACAAATACAATGAAAAGTACCATCATGACTGCACAGTACTAGATGTACACCAATCAGCCACAACATTAAAACCACTGGCAATAGAAGTAAATAACACTGACCGTCTTGTGATAATTCAATGTTCTGCTGGGAAACCTTTAGACTGGATGAATGGTGGATGTTACTTAGACATGTAGCATCCACCTAGACCAGACCAGACACCCCCACCCCATAGCAATGACACTACTTGATGCCTGATAAGTGTATATGAGAAAGACTGTTCGAACTCTAATAACATTTACTTGGGGGAAATATGGACACGCCATGTAAACACAAACTAATTTCCTCCTGTCTGAGAAATATGGTTCAGTAAAGATAAAGGTATAATAACTGAATATTCTACTATTAAGAGGAAAGCAGGAATATATGGAATAGTATTGGGGTCACCCCTGAGAACCCATTTCATCATGCACTTTGAGAAAAAAAAGTAAAAAAAAAGTTGAAATTTCTAGAAAAAAAAATTGGGCTGTCTGGATATTGTCACACACTGTTGCCTTGTCCGCTGAGGGAGGGACGTAAACTCGGAGGCTCAGGCTCATCCTGCCAAAGACCTCACGTTCTCCATGAGTACAGATGGTACCGCCGGTTTGTATAAACTGTGGGACCACAGTGCGTCTGTGCCCGGCTTCAGGACTCTATGGCCGGATGGGGACACGCTCCTGAGCCTCGGAGTTTATCCTCAACAGACAAGGCAACAGTGTGTGACAATATCCAGGCCACTGCTGACATGCAACAATCACAATACAATCTTAAATTCTTGATATTACTTATTAATTAAACTCAATAATCTAACAAGTCTGAAGGTCTACTCTATGAATTCTCTTGACTTTTTCGTATTTTCTTGAAATTTTAACTTTTTTTCTCGAAGTGCACGATGAAAAAAAATTCTACCTCCTCTAATGTTTTTTTTCTCATGAGTGGCCCTAATACTCATCCATGGGAATGTTTACTCCGGTGAGGTGACACGATTTCTGAGTCAGAGAGAGTTCAGTGAAGTTAAGAAGATTCGACATTTTTTAAATCCTGAGTGACTCATTTCAGTACTAAGTGTTCCTGAAAGAACACCTGCCGTTTGGAGAGCCACCTTGGCTTCTGCGCTCCGTTATACGACGTTATAAATGTCTCCAGACTCTGTGTTTTGAAGTCCTTCACTGCTGCCTGACCTCCAGCGACTCCCACGTCACCTAGGAAGCTTTCCCTGGCATCCGGCCCACTCGTTTCTCCCACAGCGAGAGCGAGCATGTCGGGGCAGACGAGTGTGCCTCCCCGAGGGCCCGGATGATGAGACAGTGCATTTACATTAGCCTAGTGAGGCAGGAGCAGTGGCACGCAGCCAGCACTGAAGCGCAGAGCTTAAAGCCAGAGCATCTGGTGGGTTTGCGCTAACGTCAGTAGCAGACCCCACCCCCCCCCGTCCTCCCTCTGCTTTGACAGAGACTCACCGACGACACACGGGCAGACGAACTGGCACGCGGTCAGATCATAAAGTCAGATAAACAATGATATTCAGGAAGTTAATTAGCCATTACTCACTCTGCCAAACCAATTGTCAGCCAAAGAGGCAGACAAGCTCCTGGCCTGTACTTCAGCCGGTTATTACTGGGGAGTGGAACTAGAGAGGAGAATGGACGGCTTAATTTATTTGAGTCTGTCCTCCAATCTCCTGACTTGGACGGAGACCAGGTTGTTCCGTTCGCAGAGAAACTAGGATGGAGAGAAAGTCTCTGAGTGTTGAAATTACCTTGGACACAACCTAATCTGCCTCCCAACCACCAACCATCAAGTGGAAATTTTCCTTTAGATTCAAATGGAAGGGGCTGAGAGAACGGGCCATTAGTGCAGTGCTTTGAAAAAGGCACTTTAAACCAAATATGAATTTCCATTAGCTGGAACCAGAGGATGGACACGTTAATGGCATCGAGTGAGGTAACTTTTTGTGAAGGGTTGCATTATATCCAGGTGGGGTTTAACAGGGAGGAAGAAAACTGCTGCTCTCCAGCTGAACTGGGTTAAAAACCGTTGTGCACTACAGCTGAAATAAGCAATAAAAGTAGCAGCAATAGGCATCTATTACGCCTCACAATGCTGCCTAAGCAGAAAAAGAGAATCCAGGGTAGAAGAGAAAAGGAGAAAGATCGCCTTGTGACGCCTCATCACAGGTTAGGGTCTTTGTGTGGATGCGATCAACTAGAGAATGAATGTTACTGTGTATAAGAAGTAACATGAATCATGTAGAACAATTACAACAGAAATTAACGTCTGAGCTAGTCTGGAATACCAAATATGGTCAGCTAAACAGGATGCTTCCTGATTAAGGAAGGAAGAATTCAGTTTTCCAAAATGTCGCTATGCACCACAAGATGTTTCACACTGTAGAGTCTTGAATAAATGAGCAAAACATAATGTTTTTAGTTTCTTCTACCAAAGCGATGGTAACAATAACAGTACGGCCTCCTTAATTATACTCAACGGCCACTTTATTAGGTACACCTTGCTGGTAAAAGGTTGGACCCCCTTTTATCTTCAGAACTGTCTTAATTCTTAGTGTCATACTTTCAACAAGGTGTTGGAAACTTGGAGATTTTGGTCCATATTGACATGATAACATCACACAGTTACTGCAGATTTGTCGGCTGCACATCAATGATAAGGATCTCCCGTTCCACCACATCCCAAAGGTGCTCTATCTGTTGGATTGAGATCTGGTGACTGTGGAGGCCATTGGAGTACAGTGAACTCATTGTCATGGTCAAGGAACCAGTTTGAGATGATATGAGCTTTGTGACATGGTGCATTATCCTGCTGGAAGTAGCCGTCAGAAGATGGTCCACTGTGGTCATAAAGGGACGGACATGGTCAGTAACAATACTCAGGTAGGCTGTGGCATTTAAACCATGCTCAGTTTGTAGTAAGGAGCCCAAAGTGTCCCAAGAAAACATCCCCCACACCATTACACCACCATCATCCTGAACCATTGATACAAGGCAGGATGGATCCATGCTTTCATGTTGTTTACGCCAAAATCTGACCCTGACATCTGAATGTTGCAGCTGAAATCGAGACTCATCAGACCAGGCAACGTTTTTCCGATCTTCTATTGCCCAGTGTTGGTGAGTTTGTGTAAACTGTAGTCTCAGTTTCCTGTTCTTAGTTGACAGGAGTGGCCCCCCGGTGTGGTCTTCTGCTGCTGTAGCCCATCTTCTTCAAGGTTGGACGTGTTGTGCGTTCAGAGATGGTATTATACATTCCTTGGTTGTAACCAGTGGTTATTCGTGTTACTGTTGTCTTTCTATCGTCTCCAACCAGTCTGCCCATTCTCCTCTGACCTCTCACATCAACAAGACATTTTCGTCCACACAACTGCCGCTCACTGGATATTTTCTCTTTTTCAGACCATTCTCTGTAAATCCTAGAGATGGTTGTGAATTGAAGTCCCAGTAGATCATCAGTTTCTGAAATACTCAGCCCGTCTGGCACCAACAACCATACCACGTTCGAAGTTTCTTAAATCCCCTCTCTTCCCTATTCTGATGTTCGGTTTGAACTTCAGCAAGGTGTCTTCTCCTCTACATGCCTAAATGCATTGAATTGCAGCCATGTGACAGGATGATTAGCTATTTGTGTTAACAAGCAATTGAACAAGTCTAATCTATCTTATTCCCATTTAAATATGAAAAGCTAACTACCACATACGTATGTACAAAATTGTATCATCTGCATACATATGAAACCAGCACATGTAGAGAAATCTGCTTTCTCATTGTTACAATTTTAGATGCCTTAAGTTTTCAGTATTCCCCAAGAAAAAGAACAACTTGTTCCTGCTTGTAGCCATTTTCCTTTCAGAAACAGGTTTTTCTGTTGTTTTCAGTTGGTTTGTGGACCATGTGGCTGCAAAGCAAAATCCCTACGGGGCTTTTAGAGATCAAGAGGATGAAAAATATACACTATATACCCTCAGTGTGTACCTTGAGTTTTGTAGGATGCCAAAGTGGAGGGGTGGCACTGATGCATCACAAGAGAACTCCTTTCACATCTCGATAAGTCCAACTCAAAGAGTTTGTCTCGCCTCCAGCCGAGATACACAACAAAGTTGGGCCTTCACAAAGCGGCGGGTCTCTCTTTTTACCCATGGACCAGTCACCCCTGAAACTAGATTCCTTCTTCCATCATGCCTGAGGGAGCAATTTAATTAAAGGCCAGCTCAGAGCAAAGGACACCCATCACCCTATTCTGGATGCATCCACTTTCAACAAATATGGAAAACAAATGAATCCCCTCGTGGTCAATGTCCTAGCCCTGTTACACTAACAGTAAATAGATACCAAGTGAACAGATTGCTGTGTAATGACTGTAATTTACTGGCTAAAGGGGCAGGATTAAATATTGTTAGGGCTTCTAGTTATTTTCATGAGAGTAGTCCTGGTGATTGATGTCCTTTAATTGAAACCAGTCCTGGAAATCCTATCTGTTTTCTAATTTACCTGCAGTCCAACATGAATAGGCTTCATTTTTTTTGTCCCATCTGTTAATACAATCCATTCATTTCCCCTCTAATGGCCTGTCAGCTGTTATTATCCTGTTAACAATGTGTTTATCACACAAAGAGCCAACCTCACATTCCTGCTGTGATGGAAGAGGTCAAACTCCAACTGTGCGTTTCATTTTTACCTTCCACAAATCCCATTTAAAGGACCAAGGCCAGGTTTTAGACCCTCAGACGGGGAATGATTTTACCTATGAAGGTCTACGAATGTGGAAAAAGTTGTCACATAACTTTAACGTTCTTTCCTCCACTGAACATTTACTGAGGCTAGCAACATTAGTCGTTATTTACATAATGCCATCTATGTCTTGCCGTCTCAAGTTGCATTGTGGGTAATGCGGGCACCAATGATAGATAGCTCATCAAAGAGATAAGCTTGAGAGTGTGTGCAGCTGAACGTGAGCATTTCAGACTGAGAGATAACATCTTCTGCCTCCATTTATCAATTTGCTTCAATATGTTGGACTCAAGCAAAAATGTATTTAAACACTAATAAATGCACTTTATCTATCTTCTGGTATAGTTGGTCAGGGTTTCATCCTACAGCAAGATAATGACCTTAGTCCAAGCTGTACCAGAACTACCTCAGGATAAAAACAAGGTGGAAAGCTTGAAAACATGGAGTGGATCATAGCCCAGTGTGTAGACTTTAACCCCATGGAGCTGGTTTGTGATGAACTGGACAGAAGAGTGAAAGGAAAGCTACAAGTGACACACATTTCTGGGAACTTCGTCCACAAAACTGGGAAGAAGTCTCTGAAAAATATCTGATTTCCGTTTTAGAAAGAAAGACTGTCACAAGTGTGTTCACATGTTAAATCATCTAAAGATGGTTACTGTGATGAGTTCAAAGTTTAGAATATATTTTGGGTTATATAGTGATTCCATGATTTTTTTATTTTAAATGCACCCACACACAGCATGCCGAACTCTATCCAGGAAACACTGGGTCACACAGTGAATATTAACATCTGGTAGCTTACAGAGAGCCTGCTAAAACTTCTGCTTTTCCTGCATTAACTAGTCACAGAATAATTGCTGGCCAACAACAAAATTTCACGACCCGCAGCAGTAACTCCGAGGACCCAGAGCAAACTCCTTTCTTCTGGAGGAGTATGTAACAGCTTTTGTAAATGAAATGTACTGGTAAGCGATAATAGCAATACGTATGTGTGTGTTTGTTATTTAGAGGCCTCCTGTGGATTGCCGGGGCTTAGTGGCCTGTAGAGGAGTAGGATTGTTGATGATGTTGCCGCTGCTCCTCTGACCTCATGCTGCCATTGTTTATTTTTTGAATCCGTCTTGTGGAGTGTGATGGTGATGGTCGCGTCTTTTGGTTAAATGGCCTCAAACCTCCTGCTTTAAATCAGCCGCAGCTTGCTCCGTCCTAACATGGCACATCTGAGTGCATGTTGTTTATAATAAATGTGCCTGAACATTCAAAGTAACACATATATCCCTTCATTTGTCTTCAGTCTTCAGCTATTCCCTAAGTGGGACGTCAGAAGAATTCCCGCTTAACGTCTTGTGAATGCATCTCTCATCCTCTTGTATGCACTGTTGCTCAGTCACCCTGAACGGGACAGCCAGTGAGCCTGCATTAAAACAGGCCCGCTCATCATTTGTCACTGGGCCCAGGGGTAATGAACGGGGTGAATTGGATGTACTCTCTAATTATGGAAAGGACAAAAAGCCAGTGAGATTCCCTTGTCAAGGTCCCCGTCCTGCAGCACCACGGGGAGCGGCTTTCTCTTGTAAATCACAGGCCGGAGACGGATCTGCAGCGGATTAGGAGCAACATTAAAGGGAGGAATATAAAACAATCAAGCATGTAATGGCCTACAAGTTGGTGGCGGCACGCACCTGCTGATCAGCAGCATCCACCGCTGTCCGCACGCTCCTCTCATATGCAGCCTCGCCATCACCATCATCACCATTATCATCATCATCATCATCATCGAGTTGGCCCTGGCGCTCAGGCTGTTCCATAACCTCAGTGTTACGAGGACCATTACAATCAATCAACCTGCTCCTGCTGCTGTTGGCGTGCTAGATCGCTTCCATGGCGATTGCGCTTTAAATTTGTATGACCGCTCACGGCCCGAACGGTCGCGCTAAGAATATATAGAGCTGAGCCACCCACAGAGCAGCGATCTGTTCTGGCCCCTCACGAATACCCACAGAGAATCTTGTTTTTATTATTATTATTATTGTTCAGTTATTTATTTAAAGTTGTGGGTTTCTGAATTCTGACAAGCAAAATGACAAGAGCTGACTTTATGGGAAAATACGTTAAAACAAGCAGATGTGACTTCTAACAACACTGGAAAACATTCAGGCTGTATTAATCAGAGTAAGATGGAAACATTTAAATTCTTTTTGAAGTGTTAATTACCAGAATAATAATAATGCATCCGTGAGGACGGATCAGACTCATGCTTGTATTGTACTGTGTATTCGGATTATTTTCCGGCTTCCAATTTTGTTTGTGGGCTCCTGTTGAGGGACCGTAGATAAAAAGCTTCTCTGGGGGAATTAGAGTGGAGGTGTTGCCATGTAGAAGTCCTGTTTTCTGCTAAGTGCTTGTTTAGACTTTTGTTGCACTTCTGTCTTGTTTCCCGGGAGGAGATGTGAACGTAAACACAGACTGTGTTCTCTTTTAAGCCTCAGGAAGCTGCTCTGAAATGGTCGGGGAATATTTCCGAGCCGTGTCACCGGTGTTATCTGGACTGTGACCAGAAATTAACAACAGCTGTGTGGGAAAAAAAGCTGCGGAGTAAAATAATGAACCTGTAAAATATTGCCAAATTTCCTGAATGTACAGGACATTTAGAGATCCACAAACCCTACAATGAGTGCACACTTCACAATAGCCCAAAATGTTGTTTCTTATATTCTGTTGTTGATCCTACAATGTGTTGTTGCACATTATTCCCCAGTGACTCTGATGGCAACACATATGTGAGTTATTGCTTCGGGGAAGTCTCTCTTGCGTCTCCCATAGGAACCTGTTTTTTTCTTCTTTTTCTCCTAAGAAGATTATACACAATCACGGGCAAAATGAGGGTGAAACATGCAGCAGCTCCACTCTAGAGTTAATGCTTTGTACTGGATTTGGTGCTTTGTGTCGTGCGGGCTGTGGGCACAAAGCTGCAGTCATGGAGACTGGTCACATCCTTCCGCCACACTAACACGTTAAATGATAATCCACGTACGTAAATGTATCCAAACAAAGATCAAATCCAACAAGTGCCATGTGTGTAGCTAAAGCCAGATATAGACTCTTCCTCTGTGCCGCAGAGCTCCACTGTTGTCCAAAAGATATTAAATAGACATCAGTCAGCCGCACTGCTGCACTAGCTGACATGTTCCCACACCGCAGTGAACGCTGCTGTAGTTTATCTTGAGTCAATCCCATATGCACTTGTCATATTTACAGCGGGGAAGGATCACATAAGTTGTTAGTTCAAGCTGATTATTGGAAAACTGAGACATGATTTATGGACAAAAGATTCGTAGGATCCTTGAAGAGGGCTTTGGCTCGAGCCATTTTACCCGTGAATGAATCCGCCTAAATCTCGACTGATCTAAAAATAGACTGAGGTGAACTTTATGCCTGTTCAGTTGCATGTTAACACAAATTGCTAATCAGTCAATTACATGACTGCAATTCAGTGCATTTATTCATGTAGAGGTGATCAAGACAACTTGATGAAGTTTAAACTGAGCATCAGAATGAGGAAGAAAGGGGATTTAAGTGACTTTGAACGTGGTCTGGTTGTTGTTGCCAGACAGGCTGGTCTGAGTGTTTCAGAAACTGCTGATCTACTGGGATTTACACGCACAACCATCTCTAGGGTTTATAGAGAATGGTCTGAAAAAGAGAAAATATCCAGTGAGCGGCACGTCCAACCTTGAAGAAGAT
Source organism: Mugil cephalus (assembly GCF_022458985.1). Taxonomy (NCBI): domain Eukaryota; kingdom Metazoa; phylum Chordata; class Actinopteri; order Mugiliformes; family Mugilidae; genus Mugil; species Mugil cephalus. Next base: position 8,697,461 of record NC_061776.1, read on the forward strand.
GGGCTACAGCAGCAGAAGACCACACCGGGGGCCACTCCTGTCAGCTAAGAACAGGAAACTGAGACTACAGTTCACACAGGCTCACCAGAATTAGACAATAGAAGATTGGAAAAACGTTGCCCAGTCTGACGAGTCTCAATTTCAGCTGAGACATTCAGATGTCAGGGTCAGAATTTGGCGTAAACAACATGAAAGCATGGATCCATCCTGCCTTGTATCAGTGGTTCAGGATGCTGGTGGTGGTGTGATGGTGTGGGGGATGTTTTCTTGGGACACTTTGGGCTCCTTACTACAAACTGAGCATGGTTTAAATGCCACAGCCTACCTGAGTATTGTTGCTGACCATGTCCATCCCTTTATGACCACAGTGGACCCATCTTCTGACGGCTACTTCCAGCAGGATAATGCACCATGTCACAAAGCTCATATCATCTCAAACTGGTTTCTTGAACATGGTTTCTTCTTTGAGATGTGGTGGAACGGGAGATTCTCATCATAGATGTGCAGGCGACAAATCTGCAGCAACTGTGTGACACTATCATGTCAATATGGACCAAAATCTCTGAGGAATGTTTCCAACACCTTGTTGAAAGTATGACACCAAGAATTAAGGCAGTTCTGAAGGCAAAAGGGGGACCAAACTTTTACTAGCAAGGAAGGTGTACCTAATAAGGAACTTATAAGAACACTCATCCTTGTACTGTTGTAATAAATTGTAAAGTTAACTATAATTGACCAAAAAGTCAATCGTACATATTTGTTTGACATTATAAAGTGGACGTCTATTGTGATTGACTCGATGCATCAAGGGGCCATTTGAACAACTACTTTCTCGTTGGCTTCAGTTTTCTTCCCCACATGTTTCTGCTTGGATTTATTTTGGATTTATTGTGGTGGTGGGCTCCAGGACACTTTAACTATGATGGGGGAAAAAAAACAGGTCAGCTGTTAAAAGTCGTCATTCACTGCAGGAACCGGCGATTGTTTTACACCCAACAAGTCTCTTCTAGACAGCGTCCATAAAATACACTACATGGTGTTGCCTGATTCAGTTCTGCGGCATCACTACAAACCTATGGACTGAAAAGAAGTTTCAATAAAAGCAGCGTGAAGCCACAGAAGGAATCCTACGACATTAAATCTTTGTTAAAGCTGCTTTGTTTCGTCATGTACACACACAAAAAATTACTTTGGTTAAAATGTGATATCTCAAAGTTGTTAAGAAATGTTATGGGATGCTCTCTCATGTTTTAGCGGAAATGCAGCTAAAAGCAGCAGTGGGTGGAGGTTGGGGTGGATGGATGGGTCAAGAAAGCATTAGACAATTTTCAGTCGAATAAAATCCATAACACTGGTTTTGTGTTTATTAATGCGAGAGGTTCATTATCTTTACCTAAACCATTTTCTTTCCCAAGTTTTTTTTTTTTTTGTTTAAACCTGACCAGACTTCCACTACAGTGTTATCCTGTGCCACTGGTGCACTACGGCTATGGATTATATTATATACTATGGATTATAGTCGAGAGTGGGAGAAGACAACAAAATTGAAAAAGTTGTTCAGGATGAGGGATTTGTTTTGAATTTAATCAAACTTTAACTAAAGCTCACTGACTTGTTCTAGGTTCTACATAAACAAATGATGAGGGCAGTTACAAAACACGTTCACAGGATTACTATGCATGGCTATTTGAATAATATTTGTTTAACCCTCATATTATCCTTCACATTCAATGTTTAATATCTCTAAATATATGATAAACTTTTCTTTTTCTTTTTTGCTTCACATTTAATGACTTTTCCTAATTTAACGGGGACACTGTCACAGACGCTGGCCCCAACGTAATGTTATTATTCATGATAATAGCTGTGATAGTAGTTTTTCAAACCAGATGTTACAGATAACAAGAATGTGTACTTAGAAATGATTTCAAGCCACTTGAACATATCCTGTTTAATGTGAATTGGTGAGATTTTATGGTGATCTGTAGTCATGTGGGTATTCTGGATGGATATGTAGGGTGGGGTGATTTTTTAAAATTTTATTATTGTTATTATTTTTATTTATTTTATTTAAAGAGCTATATAGGTAGTCAACAAACAAATACCTCACACATATACATTTTTTTTTAAAACTCCAGTTGGGTTCCAATTGAACCCAATGATAAGAAGTGTTAGAAAATTTAAGGGTAATATGATGGTAAAACATAAATGAATAATACTGGTGTTTTAGCATATCTCAGATATTCATAAGAACCAATGACAGTGTATAAGAAAATTAAATATCTTACGCTTTGTCTTTCATTTGGGACTTTTGTAATTAACTTTTTTTGTAAGCTCACTCTTCTCTTTATGAAACTTTACTTTGAGGTTCTCTTTCCTTTAATCAGTCATCATGTTCATCACTTAAATTATTTCTGTCCGATCTATACAAGAAATAAACTTTAAAATACTTCCTCCTTCTGACCCGTTAACAGTGTTGTAAATCGTGTACTTTTTAAACTTCTGTCTGGATGTGAATCCTGTCTCCTCCATTCAGTTGGTACAAGCTGCAGAAGACTTTTAACTAAACCTCCAGGACTCGACTGCACTGCATCCTGTTTTTTTTTTTTGTTTTGTTTTTTTGCCAACTGCACGCTTTACTTTACAATCATTTTGTACATTTCACTTTACTTTCCAAGACTTGTGCTGCACAGGCACCTAGCAAACATCTCTGAGCTGTTAATCAATGGGCAGGACTGGGTGCTGCTTTCACTTAATCCAGAGCTCAGGCTGTAATTGAGGAGCTCTGACCTCCTGTGAGGGTTCAACAGCAGCAGCATGGATGAATCTGACAGGCTTGTTCCACCGCCATCTTATTACAGGCGGATCCATTGCTAACGTGATGCTACAATTTTGTTTCCACTTCTCTTTTTTTGTGGTATTTTATGTTTCTCTTATCTCACGAATTTGGGATTTATTTTTTGTGTGTGTGTGTGTACTGCATATTTATGTATTAGTATTAGCATACTGAATTCATCTGGGAATATCTGGATGTCTCTTTTAAGGATATACTTTTGTTTTCGGGGTCTGCATCATCGCATTTGAAATTACTATGTAAATTTAGGATTATTTCCTAAGACATGTCCTGAAAATGTCTGTGTAGTTTAGAAGTATCATCCACAAACTGGACACATTTGTTTCAACTTCCAACAAGTCAACATGTAAGAAGAATAACAACAATAGCTGCTTTTCAAAGTAAACACACAGTAACACACAGAGGTGCAAAATAAACAATACATCAGACTATGCTTTAAATTCTATTCCAACATAAAAGTCCTTTTGATTGTAATGCCCGCGTCCTAAAAAAGTCTTTCTGGTGTAGTTGGTTGTTTTCTCTCCTTTAGAAGTTCAGTGAAGCCTTGTGATTTTTTTTCTTTTCTTTTTAAGTTATCTCTGTGTTAAGAGCATTAATATTGATGCTACACGTGTCTTTCTGCTGCTTTAAAACACAACATGCATCACTTCAACGGCTCCGCTCAGAGGTTAAAGCTGCACAGTTCTAAACTTTTAAGAAGCGTTGTGGCTGTAAACCATAAAAATGTCCAGCTATTGAGCTACTGTGACGCTAATGCGTGAGTCTGGAGAAGACTCCACCTGTAACACACACACACACACACACACACACACACACACACACACACACACACACACACGCACACACACACACACACACACGCACGCACACACACACACTATACAATATACAATATAAACCTGTCTGCCACTGAAATAAGTGATGTGGATTCATTTTGGATTAAAGGTGAACTGATAAATGTTTAGTCGACAGAATTTTGTGGGGGGGTTAATGGGTGCAGCTAGCGTCTCTACCAACAACACATTAGAGGTGAGGCATCAGTATAGAACCCAAAAATTAATTGCAGTATTTTGTACTTTTCAATATATAAGACAAAAAAAGTAAAAACATCTGCAGCATCTTAAAAAATAGGATCTAAAAATCTGTACTAAATCAAGAGAATTAAACGCTTCAGCTGGTACTGAATGTGTGCTCTGTTACACAGCACCGATATTTTATTCAAGTAAAATACAATTTCAATAAAATACTGCATTGGGTGTGAATAATTCACTGATAATGTAGAAATACAAAACGAATTGGTTGGAAAATATGCGTAAAAATGCTTGGAGCATTGTACGAACCTCTAACTGCGCCTCACATTTCACTTGCAATATAAAAAAATAACTAGCGAGGTAAGTAGCCTGCATTAACTCCCTACTCTGAACTGTAAAGCTAGTGGAGCGGACGCATGAACTACAATACCTCCATTTTACTGCTGCTCATTAACAGAGACTCTCGGAGTTGGAGCAATAACTTGTTTTCAGAGTCCTGCTCATGTTTTATGCAGCAGGCGTCAAAAACATGACATGGCGTGCGTTCGCCGTGCTCCAGAGTAATCTGGGAGCAGATCCCCATCAAATATCGCTGAGAAGGAAATAACCATTAAACAGAAAGCTCTTATCGCCCTACTGCAGGTAGGCTTTATAATTAACAGCGCTGCGCCTCCACTCTCCAGACCCTGGAAATAGGGAGGCGTTAAGACCCAGCAGAGGTACAATAGTGAACATCTGTCGCCTCGGTCTCCTCTGTATGAATTGAGCCTAGGCTACAGTCTGAAGACACACGGGCAGCGGCAGGCAGGAAGGCTGGGACAGCGCGGACGGACTGGAGTGGATCCAGGATGACAGCAGATTACTCCGGACCATGAGAGAAAGTGGAGCCACTGAGCCGCAGCGATAAGACAGCGCGCCGCAAAATGAAGACACCTATGGTAAAGGTTTCTGCCGCGTAGCCCCGCAGGAAACTGTTGGTGCTGGCTTTTAAATCCGACATTGTTCTGCGAAGTGCGCTCCAGTCGCCGTAGCGCGCTGCTGTGTGTACAGTGTCGGATCAAAAGATTAGTATCCGAACAATAGACACCCAGCTGTGCGCTCTGCTGGCACTAAAGCTCCACGATCAGGGATCAGAGCGCACAGGACGTTTGATTATTTATTTATTTTTCTGTTTAATGCAGAGGCTAGGATTTTTTTTCTTAAGTGCATGTAATCGTATTGTCACATTTAATCCGTAATCATGCAGATGTCTCATATAAATAAAAACATAGATTTACACGTGTTTAAGGTACTGTGCCACAAAAGTGATTAAAAGTGTCACGAGTTTATCATCTTAACATCTTAATCAACCGATACTGCACTTTTTTTTCTTATTATTCTTGTCTTTGGAGCTTTCTGTGTCCTCTGAAAGTGAGGCTGCAAATTGCACTTCACAGAACAGATGTTCTCCTGAACGCACCACTTCATTAATATGCGAACTAAGTAAAGAAGAAAATTAACAACCTGACATCTTGACAATGTCATTAGCATGACCGCGTCCTTTCATTAAGTCGACCGAAGGTGTGTTTCTAAGTTCTTTTCAGGCGTCATGTGTATGTGAGGAAGTTGTGTTCTATTGTGACAAACCGGCTGATGATGGTGACGATGATGATGATGATGATGTTGCTGCCTCGCGTCTACCCCTGCAGCCTGAACTAGTGTCCACTCACTGGCACTCCGCTCATTTGCCAGCGTCTGCTTGTGTCTTTGTGTCAGCGCCATGGGGTAGCCGTGCTTCTCGTGCTTCTCCTGTGCGCCAGCTTGTTCCTCGTGTACAACGGCAGCTTCAGCGGCGCGTCCAGGGACACCAACGAGACGCGCGTCCGGCAGCATGAACAGCTGCGGCGGCCAAGCGCAGCCCCGGTCAGGGTGGCCCAGCCTCAGCCCCCGGTCCTCCAGGGATACAGCGGCATCATCGACCATAAGGTAAACAGATGTGGCGTCTAAAGCGGAGCTAATGCACCGCAAACTGAAGCCGCCAATCTTTGAATTTTTTTTTTTTTTTTTAATTTCTCACTTCCACCACATGAACACGGGTTCCCTGCTACCCGCACAGCTCTTTAGAGAGAGAGAAAGAGAAAGAGAGACTCCCCTCTGTCGTTTATCACAATTTTCTCCTGCACAGTGTTGCGCCACACTCAATACCCACCTGTCGTTACTAATAAGAGCTTAGGCTACGAATGAAATCCTTGGCTGCATTCTTGGCTGTAATTGATAAACCCCGGAGACCTGCAGCTAGGTGAGGCCTGACGTCACGGCAGGGGCTGTATTGACTTCCACGTGTTTCTACCTGGCCGGAGAAGGCGATCGATGTAGTGGTGGTGGGGGGAGCGAAGGGGGCTGCAAGTAAAGCACCCCCCAGTGTGAAGGCTTGTTTAGGCAACATGCAGGACAACCGGCAACACAAGGACAGACAGACTCGTTAAAAAAAAGAAGATCAATTGTTCTGAATTGGTTGCGGGACAGTGGGCACGTGAAGGGCCTCCCAACATTAATGTGTAAAAAGATGGTTTACAACTGTTTGTAGATCCTTTGTGTCCCTTTCCAGTGATTTTCTAGTCATTTCCTGTTGTCTGCGATACATTCGCTCATTGCTTTTTCACCCATTGTATTCCCTCAGTGTTCACTTTGTGTCTATTTGTGTCCTATTTTTACATTCCTTCAATGCAATTTTATATCTTTCTGTAGTCATTTTAAGATAAGACAAAATAAGATATGCCTTTATTCATCCCACAGTGGGGAAATTCTCATTGTTAACAACAGCAGATATTCAACATTTAACATCAAAACCAGTGCACACGGTGCACATATAGGCGGACTAAAAAATAGAATATAAAAATATCAAAAAAATATACATAAAAATCTATATTACAACAAACAAGGCAGTGTTCAAGTAAAGGAGTGGGCATGCTTATAAATATAAATGTACGTATATGTTCACACATCCCCCTTGGCAGGGAGATGCAGACAGTGCAAAAAACGGCAGCTATATAAACAAAATATAGTTATATGTACAATCGATTTTGCATCTTTCATCAATGTTTTACGCTGTTTTAACTACATCTGTTGTCTTGTTCAAATTTTCTCTTTTTTTACAGCCTCCTTAAGTAGTATTTCTTCTACAGTAATAGTGGTCGGTATTCAAGTAGTAGCCAGGTCTCTTACAATTATAGATGTAGTAACACACAGGTACCATAGATGGCAGTAGCTACATTTGACGTGTCACATGAACCCAGATTTTCAACAAAACACTTAGTATGTTCACGTGCATGTGAAAAAAAACTAATTATTGCCATAATCCAACTTTAACTGGTTAGCTTAAGCGCATGTAAATACGTTACTCCGATTAAAATCAGAGTTCTCCTTATCTCGTTAAAACACCCACATAATGTGATTGGAAATCGATTCTACACACATTTCTACACTTAATAGGACTTTAACTGGATAACGTGTGTGAGCATGCTCCACAGCCACTGCGCTGGCTTTTGACCCCGGAACAAAAACATTCAAGAAAGCAGATCGAAGAAGAAGGTAAACAAAGCCAAAACCACCTGAGAGGTAGCGGCATCTTATCTGCACCATAAGTAGCGCACACATTATGTACAAGATTAAAAAAGCTCAACTATTATCCATCTGGTTGTTGTTTGAAATGCCGGTCATGAACGACTCTTGTTTATTATATAATGTAACAGGTCAGCCAGAAATAGGGCCATATTAACCTGCTGAAAACTCATATATCGCCATCTGGTGTGGAGGAGGAGTTCCTGACAGTTATTTGATTTTCTCCGTTGCATGTTAAAGGGGACAAGGACCACATTAAACTGTGCATGAAAATGCACTGACTGTCAAAACAACAGAGAGATTTAGCAGCGTGGTGCAAACAAGAAACCGGGAGAAGAAATGTTTTAATATTGACCCTCGAAGAATAAGTTGTTCTGACTGTTACCCTCTGGTTCGCTATGGCCATTTAAGTTTCTGTAAATATTTAATGTGTGTACGGTACCATTTTAAATCTGCTGAGTGAATAAAGACCTCAGCCACTATTAGAGGAAATACGATAATTATGTGTGTGCTTATTATGGTAATATAGTCATTTTGTTTCTGTCTTAACTATTTTATTTGTGATTTCCATCCTACTCCAGTCATTTTGGTTCTCTCAGTGTATACTTTTTTCACCTGCAATTCTTTCACGTCTTCCATTTTGCATCCACTCTAGTCTCTGATGTATAAGTCGTGTAATTTCACTTTCCACGCGTCTCTTTTTGTATTGTCTTGTATTTGTCTTTAGTCATTTTGTTTCTCTCTAGTGACTTCATTGTCACTCTACACCTCCCTGTAGTCTTTTAATAGACTCCACAGTCACTTCTCTGGTCCCTGAGCTTTCGAGGCCCTTGGGCTTGTCAGCAGTTGGCACAGTCAGTAATCCATCTTGGCAGGACTGAAGACATCATGAGCGACAGGCCCATTCACGCCGCCATGCCTGTCTCAAAGAAAGTTTCTGTCGACCGCTTAAAAAAAAATGTGCATCAAGTCGTCAGAATACGTCACGGGCTCATTTGCATAGGAGTAAGCGGACGGCCTGCAGGCTGCCGATGCGCGGATGAGACAATTAAGCAGCGTGAACGTGTATCAGCTGCGCAGATTTGGGAGTCGACACATTGTTCCTGAACAGAAAAAGAAGCCTGAGTGGTAAATGAACTCCTTCTAAATTAAACACCGGGGGTTCTGATGAGCCATTTAGTCTAGTGACAAAATAATGGAGCTCTGCAGCAGAAGGTGGAACCATTATTCACTAAAAGAAATCGCACTAGTGCTGAAACCAACTAGTGCGGAAACCTCTAATGTTGACTAAGAAAGTTCAGCTGGGAGTGTCTTAAGTTTTCCTTTTAAGTGGCTCAGCTCTACAGCAGATGCACGTTAGTCATTTTTTGCTTGTGCATTCACTTCACATGAGACATACTTGGCTGGTGCATGTGGTCAGGGTGACTTCAAATATGTCTGTGAATGAAAAATGAAAGGAAATGTTGATTGATTTGGTGATGGCACTATCTTTATTTACTGTACTCACTGCTCTGCATCTCTTTATGTACGTATGCCATCTCAAGATGTTATTTATTTTTTAATTGTTTAGGAGCTTTTATTATTTTATAGAGGCAGAGAGAGCTGAAGGGAGAAGGGGAAATAGCAGACGACGTGGAACAGACAACCAGAAACAACCTGAGAATATGAAGCTCCCGACTGGCTAGACAGAAATAGACGCCATCTTGCTGCGTCTTCACACTTAAGACCCCCAGATTTGAGCATTAAGGGTGAAATTAGGTTAAAGTTTTAGGACGTTAAGGGTGTAGCTCTCTGACGTGTGTGTCAGCTCGGTTTAGATGATGACTTTAGCATATTTTTACATATGTTTATTACCGAGTGTGTTGTGTGGTCCACAGAATACAGTGATAACATTAATAACATGAATCCAGATGTTTGGTCGTATCCCAGAGGTTGTCCAGTTTTTTGTTTTTTTTTTGTCCCTGAAACATAATTATCACAGAGTTCAGCCACACAGATCTCTCAAATAAATATGAAATGAGTCACTGCTGTCATATTTTGGGACAGCGCGACGGAGCGTGCGGCATCATCTATTTCTCACTTTCTGAAATGCCAATATTCAGTGACCGTGCATGTTTTGATTTGATGAGGATTCGTCTGTAATGCGTCAGTAAACCTCAGTTATGGATGAGAATGGATTTACCTCGAGTGAACCGGAGCAGCCGAGCATCATAAATAAAGCGCCAATTTATTTTTTCTCTTGGCAATAAACTTATTGGCATTTTGGGGACAAGGGACATCAATTAGGGCCACGGCTCTGCTGAACATCATTTACGCTTCTCCAAGCCTGCAACTGTGTCGCTGTTTACAATGTCTCACCGCAAGCTGCAATCGATAGTTGATGATTTGAATGCACTTTGCTGTTACAACACGAGGTCGTACATTATGCAGGAGTCAGTCATCTATTGTGTCCTCGGTGCGGTGTGACAACATGGATGTCAGACCCTGAGTAAACATATATATTCAGGGTTTTACAAGTTGTTTTTCTCCCGCGTGATCAGCGTTTAAAAGAGTAAGAAACTCTGACACGAATGTTTGTCTTTCTCATCTTTGACTGCTGACCTCTCTGCCATATTAATCTTTCCAAGACATCAGCTAGCTGGCACACTGGGTGCAGTGCCAGTCAGCCTTTGACCGCTTCACTTCATCTTCCACCGTAGTATTAGACTCATCATCACAACCCAGAAAACATTCGGAAGGCTGCGAGTTTTCTGGCCAAGACGCTAAAACATATTTTCCGTGTAGTAACTTGAGAGGGGGAAAGAAAAAAGTATTTATGAAACCGGAATCCATTAAATCCTTGGTAGTCAGTATTTTCAGTGCAACATGTTTGATTTAGGTCAGAATGAAGGGTAATTTATTTTGAGCTATGCAGCAGCGTTGGTTGGCCCTGGACTGTTGCTGTGAAGGAGAGCGACCAGATAAGGCAGCAAAGAAAGAAACTTGGTGTAGGGATGAGAAGGGAAAGAAACTCTTGTGGAGTAAGGGCAAAGAGGAAAAAAAGAAAAAGAAAAAAGAAACGAGGACGAAATTGGGGAGGAGGATGGGGGGAAGGATGGAGAGATTGATAAAAGGGAGTATGGGAGGCTGGAAAGGTTCAGCCTGAGAGAACGAGACAAGAGAGTGAAGGAGGAGGCAGAAACTGACACGAAAAGCGAAAGACAGAGAGTGAAATCCCCAAGGGGTTCCTTTCTTCCGGCGCTATCCTGCTTTTTATTTTGTCAGAGTGGAGAAAATAGGAGGAGGAGGACAGGAACCACTCTCGCCTGTCTCTCACTGAGATGGGAGGACGAGGCAGGGCAGCCGTCTCTGTCTGATTTCCTCCGTGACACCGGAATCATGCAGATTCCTGACTGATATCCCGCGAGTCAGACGGAGTGGAAGTAATGGAGGAGGTTTCGGCGCAGATGAGAACGAGGCGCCCTGTCAAGCATGGGGAGACGGGGGGAGAAGAATGAACAAGGCTGACTTTTCCCTTTTTTTCCGTCTCACAAGCCGTGGGACGTGTTTCATGTGATTAAAAGCCAAACCTGTGAGGGGCTCCACTCCATCGAATTTGTCAGATTTTAATTTTATGCGTTTTTTTTTTTCCGTGTCAAAACTCAGCACCTACATTACACACAATGCACCTCAACCGCTGACAGATACGTTGGAGGTCTCTGTGTGCTACGCTAAAGCTGTTCAAGCAAAGGCGAGGATTTATTTTTTTTGATTTTTTAAACTTGCCTCAGTCACAATTTCGGAGTAATTTGGGGACTCCAACAGCTTTTATTGCAGTGGGAGTCCTCCAGTTGCACCTGCAAACAGGTTTTGATGTGTAAATCCCAGAAAACCTGTAGCGTTCCCCTCTAAAACCTGCGGTGCTTTGAGGTAAAGACGTATGCTAGCGTGCTCACAGTGACAGTGTTTACATGTTAGCTCCGCAGCTACAAACAGATGGGGATGTGAAGTGTTTGGTCATGTGCTGCCTTCGAATTGAACTTGTGAGCTCGAGGTTATGACGTGGAAAGCCGGGCACTCATAAGTGCTTTGCCGTTCAAATGGTTAAATAAGCCGTAAAGTTGTGAAAACACAGCTGCTCGCCAACTGTTTACATGTAAAGGCCGATAGCTTAGCCAGATAATGACTGGGAAGCGTAATGAAATGAAATGAAATAACGAGGCTCCTGGGGATATTAACATTATCCTCTGATAAAATACAATTTATTAAGCTACCATTGACTGCCACCATTTCTGAAACAAAAAATCTAGTTTTGAGGATGTGCATACCACAAGGGGGCGCTGTTCATATGGAGCTATTTTCTCATGAACTTGGTAAACACAACCCCATTTTAACCCTTTAAAACCGAACAGATTGCCGGGGGTCTGTTAAAGCATGCCATATTTGAATTACTGTAACTCACAGTAATTTGTGCTATTGACAATATTCATAGTGTGGCTGAACACTGTGAAAGACCTTTGTGACATCTCCAGGGTGTAACTATCTTTGTTTTTACCAATAAATTCCTCCACACAACTCTCTCTTCCTGGGTTTCCTTGGTATTCCGTCGCCCGGTGTCATCATTACCATAATCGCAGGTTTTTTTCCAGAAAGTGCAACTTCGCAGTGTTCAGCCGCACTTTAAAATTTTCCATGAGTGAGTTACAGTAACTCAAATACCTCAAGCTTTTTTTTTTTTTATGCACAGGTGGATGTTTAGGTCTTAAAGGGTTAATCAGCTGCAATAAACACACAGGTGGTGTGAGATGACAGATGTCAGGTTATCAGGATTAATACCACTGCATCAAACTTCATGACAATTCATCCAGATGCTGTTGAGATATTTCACTAAAAACACTGAAGCTTGTTGTACTCTACAGGAAAAATGATCAACAAAACCGGTTTCATCCTCGAGAAATCTTCGCCGCCTGAACCCAATCCCATGATAATCCATTTAATAGTCAGAATTTCTGTCGTTCTTAAAGCCATTCCTCTGGCCCGCTGTGCGGCGGCGCACAATCCCACTGAGAGAACACAAGAAAATTTACAAAGCAGACTCTTTAGCTCAGACTCTGGGCAGAGTTGGTTTTAAACGTATCTGGAAATTCTCTCTGACGAGCCACACTTCGCTCGGAGGCGCGAGGGCATCTGCGCCAAGGAGACGTGACAAGGCATCGCTCTCCCAACCACAGCTTTAGTGACAGCTGGAGAAGTGAGATGTTTAATATTTCATCTCAGACAGCCACATCTTCTCCGAGCATCCGAGCCATTTTTCACTGTTCATTAGGATTGTGCGAAGCAATCAGCCAGCTGGAGCGCGAGACAAAAAGCTCCCCAATTAGGCCGCTATGGCCAAGGACTCTGTTGTCATCTGCAGCGAGCTAACGGTGTTGGTTTTTCTGCAGGGCTGTGTTCATGAAGAGAAACGTGTGTGTGTGTATGTGAGGTCTGTCTTCGTACAATGTGCAAACTGAGGGAAACATTACTGACAGATAACCACTATTTTTATGCATGGACCTTGTTAGAATATTAAAAATGCTCAGTTTTTCTGGAGAATGGTGCTTTATGCGTTATGCCACAGTGGTCCCAATTGGAGCAAAGTCTTCAAGTTATCTTCAACGAATTCTGCTCCAAACATAACACAGCTCCGGGCTCTTTCCTTCGCAGGCCTGGGAAGCAATTACGGATGAAGGGTGGGAGGGAAGACGCTCCCTCACGATAAGCATTCCCCCGACGGAGTAATCCTACACTCACTGCCTTTTGGCATTCTGTGGTTAGGGAATCACTGGTGAAATTATACATTTTCAACATAAAGGAAGGGAGGGGAGTTTCTCCAGGCTCATGTCACGAGCTGAATTGTGATTTCATGCCTCTCTCCGTGTTTTAACCTTTGGTGCTTCGGTAAGCTGTAGCCCGTGGAGGTTCTCCTTATTTGGCCCCCCGAGAGACCTGTGAAGGATCTGAAAAGGTTAAACTCTGATAAATGGATGATACCTTTTGGCACAACATCAGGAGATAGATGCCTTCCGCCGCCTCCCGCGCGCACGAGAGCAAATGCAAAACGACGGCTGGCAAGAAGCATCGCAATAAAAGCCAATTCCTTTGCTTTTCTGTCCTCTGGCTCGCAGACACACAAGGCCGGCTACATTACTCAGCTCTTTAGGAGTGATTAATGACCGTGCCCTCCGCGGTGGGAGAGAGGAATGATCAAACTGTTATTTGTGTTTTGGCGTAATCTCCCTCTGTATGCTGTGAGCAGTTCCCCTCCAGATTCGAAGCATATTGGATGCCAAGGTTATTAATTATGGAGACCTGGGGTCTGCCAAAACTTGTGTGTGTTTTCGAAAATAGAGCAAGGGGAGCAGAACTGTGTTAAAGTGTTATTATTTTTAATCATAAAAGCAGAAGTGACAAAGCCGAAGTCGTGGAAGGAACCTCAACAAGAGAGCGATGATGAAGCAGCCTCTCGCAGCGTTTCGCTGACGTTGAATCGTCGTCCGCCTTTAGTCGAAACGCTCCCAATTACAGAGGGGACTGTGATGTGTATCCCAGCACGTCCCCGTTGAGGAGACAGTGTCATGGCTGCTCACTGAGGGCTCGTTGGTCTCCTGCGCTCACTGACGAGTCCGCTGATTACACTTCCAGAGGAGCTGAGGAGTAAGCATTTCTCCTGGACGCCACCAAACCACCTCTGCCTCCTTTTTCCCCGTCTCGTCCTCTCGTGGAGGGATTCCGCATTAATTTAAGTTATATCGATTCCAGCGTCTGTCAGGGAAACCCATATCTCTGTACCGCGGTGAGAGCGATCTCGGGCCAATTTCAGGCGACGCTTTCTTCAGTTTTCACTGTGATGCAGAGTCTAAACTGTAAAAAACGGTGGAGGTGAGATGTCAACCAGGACAAACACTTCCACTACAAAGACGGGAAATTTCTTTTGAAAGGACTTTTTAAAACGAGCTTATTCGGCCTTAAACAGGCTCAGATCTGCTTTACGTCTGGTTCTACGTCTGATCCACCTTCACCACGAATGCGCCCCTCACACGATGAGTTAAAAGTGTTGACACCGGAGCTGGAAATAAACATTCATAGTATCCACCGATACTAAGAGATCAGATCTGACACACGAAAAAAGAAAAGACTGAGTTGAGCCTGTACTGTGAACGTATCCTGAGAGATTTAGAGAATCTGCGCTTGTGAAGTGTCTCGGTGGACTGTGACCTTATTAATCAGCTTGTTCGTTCCATGCGCCGATATAGTTGTTCAGAGCGGAGGAAGATGTGATAGCGTGATGTGATCTCATGAATCGGCTACGTGAAAGAGTTTAATAACCTTGTCTAAGAGACAGAAACCCTGGCCTCTCTCTCATCTGTACTAAAGGTGAATTGTGTGTGAACGTCAGGTAAAAAACAACAACACAACAACAAAAAAAAAAACAACATATTAAAGCAAACTGTGTTATCTAAAGTATAGGCAAGAATTATCGATACCAAACCACCGCAGAGCCGTTGAGTGCTGGGATTACTTTTATTAATTGTAGCTGTAAATCATTGGTGTCTTTAAGATTCTAAAAGTGTATAGAGCTCAGCTAAAATAACAAAAAATACAGACCAGACCCCCCAGGGGGGGTCTGGTCTGGTCTGTGTGGGTGCTACATGTCTACGTAAAATGAATGAATGTTAGGTCCAAAAGTTTCCCAGCAGAACACTGAATTGTCACGAGATGCTCGATGATATTCACTCCTCCTGTCGGTGGTCATAATGTTGTGGCTGATGGGCGTACATCTAATGCTGTGCGGCCACGCCGGTACATTTCATTGCATTTGTCCTAATATCGAGCTGACTGAGATCTCCGGCTTCGCTGCAGTACAGCGTCGTTGCTGATCCGCGCGCGTCGCAGTAAAAAGCTGATTTAGATTTGAATAAATTCTCCATTTAACGCACATGCGGCGCTCGGCGCGTAGCGAAAGCCCGTCGTGCCGCTGTGGCTCAGAATCCATCAGCAGAGGTCAAGGCGGCGTGCATTGTGCTCAGAAATCATCTTTTCTGTCACTCCTCTGATGGCTCGCCGTCTGCACCGCTGCCAAAGCAGAGGTGTTACAGCTCTGCAGCGAGGCCGCGGACAGCAGAGGAAATAGCAATTTGGGCAGAGTGCTGGAGAGAATTCGTCCTTGCAGCAGCAGCGGCTCCGGATGCTTTCACACTTCCTGTCAATCACGGGCCAACGGTGGGTGTGACTTGTCGGATTGTTTTCGTTCCAGAAAGTTCAAGCTGAAGCGCTTCACGTGTTTACGACTGTCCCCGAGTGTCGAGTACGAGGTGAACCACGGCACGTTAAAAAATAGCGAGGTCGCCCTTCACCCTCCTCATTCAGATCTGGGGAAAAAAGGGGGGATGTGGGTCACACCGACTTGTGGGTCAGCGCAGGGTGTAGCTGACGTGGCTCCACAGTATCTCATGAAAAACAGAACCAATTTCCTTTAGCCAAGGAAGTGAATTACGTTTTTTTTTCTGCTTTAGCTGAACTTGAATATTTTACAGTCTAGGATATTCTATACAGTAGCTAAACAAACCTTTGAGTCTGCTTTATGAGACAAACCTCAATAGATTCAATTACTGTATCAAATGTTGTATCGTTCCAGAAAGAAGTTGGTTGTGCTGTGGCGACCTTGTTCTGTTCTTTTGTCATGGCACAGTAAAAAAAAATGTTCCTGTGCTTTAACCTGACAGCCACCCTGTCTCAACATATAAATAATATATTTTAATAAAATCAACATCGTGATCCAGCAGTTGGTTTACTTTTACTAGAACCAGATAAATTAAATCCCAGAAAGTAAGAAAAAAATCAATATCTTCTCTATTGTTTTTTTTTTCAGTTGTTTTTTTTAAAGTGACCTTTGAAAACATCTGACTCATCTCAAACTGACTAAGTCCAGATAAAGAAACGCAACACTTCCAGTTCCTTGAATCAAACATCCTGTTGCTGACACACAAGGAAGTTTAAAAACCATCCACGCTGACCCGGCAGGGGCAGTTTTGGGACGGAAGAATAATCCGATCTCCACACTGGGAGCGCTCATAATTGTCGTTTTCACCCAGATGACGAATGAATAAATAAGACAGCTGGCTGCAGCTATTAACATTAACGGATCCAGAGGCTCGTTTGAGCCACGCAAAACAGTATTTGTCTATTTATGAGCTGGAGATGCCTCCATTTCCTCTGCTCCTAATCACTCTGTTGATTCCTCCTTCCATCATCATCTCATTAATAATGCAACAGAAAGCCCTGATGATGGTGGTGGTGATGATGATGGCATCACATGCTCAGCTAATGACAGAGAGTGGCCATTTGTATTAGTGTCAATGCTTCTACGCTCAGGGTTACTAACTCCAGACACAACTGGTGGAATACGTCCTAGTCCTAAATACTTCTACAACATGTATAACCTTCATGTCCTGATAAGGTAAACGTGTCCTTTTCCATTTTAGTTTTTATGATAACTTGCGGTAATTAGGCTTTCTGCCATCATATTTTGATATTTCAAACTCAAATTCAACAATGCTTCATTTCTACACCACGTAACCTAAATTGTTATGTTGTCATCATTAAGGGACAAAAGTGTCCTCTTCACAAATGCCCTAAAATAATTAAAATGTTAATATTTTTTCTACTTTTTTTTTGTTTTACATAAATCTTTTAATCAACTTCAGTACTAATCATAAATATTAAAAGTTTGATTAATTTCTGACTTTTAACCCTTTTTATGCCAGTGTTTGTGATGGCATCACAAATCACCCCCCCCCCCCCCCCCCCCCAAAAAAAAACACAAAAATTCCCTTAATGGTAACAACTTAACAATTTTTGTAAATGGGGCACTACAAATAAAGTTTTTTTTGAAGAATTTGTGATGCCATCACAATACCGTGTTAATACGGCCCGTTTTCTGGTTGACCTATTACGTGATATAATAAACAAGAGTCGTTCATGCGGCGGACCGGCATTTCAAACAATAACCAGACGGACAATAGTACATTTTTTAATCTCGTACATAATGTTCGTGCTACTTCTGGTGCAGAACCACCAGTGGTGGTGGAGCATGCGCACACGCTTTATCCGATGAAAACTCAGATTCCAATCGCATTATCTGGGTGTCTCAATCGGACAATGAGAACCCCGATTTTATCGGAGTAACGTGTTTACATGCACTTTAGTTCTCCTGTCATAGTCCAATTAAGGCAATAATTGTAAATGTACTGACTGAGGTTATGGTGGGAGGACTTTGGAGGTTGGGAGGAAGCCGGAGTACCTGGAAAGAACCCACGCAAACACAGGGAGAACATGCAAACTTCACACAGAAAGGCCGGAGTCGGCCAGTGGATTTGAACTCAGAACCTTCTAGCCGCGAGGCATCAGTGCCAAACCAAAACACAATGCCGTCCCAGACTTGAAAATGCATCAGATATTTCCAGTCAGGACTCAGAGAGGATGCCATAGTAAGCCTACAGTTTGCTTTCAGATCCTGAACACTTGCAGGAACAGCAGGCATTTGCAAGCAGAAGCTACCATACAGCTGGCCAGTCAGAAGAAAGTGGCCTTTGAATTTCTGCGTGATGAATTTAACTAGCGCGGTCCATTTTCCTGCAGAACAACTGCTCCTCTAGTCCCTCCGTCGCTGCAGCTGTGCGCCTCTCACCTCGTCTTCAGCTGCTGATCAGGCCTCATTAAGGCATGAAACGCCGTGGGAGCGTCTTGCAGACAGAGAGCTGTTAGCATGCATGCGCGCATTGTTTGTGTCTTTATGAATTCCTGCTAGGCAGAACACACCCAGGATTAGACTAATGAGCCCCGCGTTTGTGGGGGAGGCTCGTCACCTTGGTGAGAAATCTAGGAAAGAGCAAAACAACAACGAACTCCAAACAACCGTTTACTTGGAGTGAGCTCGTTCCACAGCCGCCGCCGTCACGTTCAACGTGTTTGTGAACGGAACTCGTTCGCATGTTTCTAATCACCGGTTTGGCTGTTATTGCTTCTCAGGTGCGTATCCATTAAGTAAATGAATAGGCATTACCTTGGCAATAAACATTAGCGTCATGATTCATTTTATTAGCGTTTTCCTATTAAAAGTCTGTGTCTCTCGAGAGCGCAGCGGAAAAACAGAAACAGGCTCTCGTCTAAGCTGCACTTGGACGCGGTGGACAGAGAATTATCGCTGTTATTCACTACTGCGCCACGGTCGAAAAGTCAATTACAAGTCCATCATTTAAATTAAGTAGAACAGTCATAATGTTATGCCTGATCGGTGTACTACAAACTAAAATCTGTGAAATTAGTAAAAATTTTGACCCACATGTTTTTTACATACAATATAGAAATAATGTTCACAAAATGCTCAATTTTCCTCCACTGTCGTTACTTAGTTCCAAAGCTGAGGGTCAGGCCCCATCAAAGGGTCACAGGATAAACCTGAGAGGGACGTGAGCCGACTGAGTGATGAATTAATCCTCTAATCTTTGCTATTTTGCGAACGCATTTAAAACACCTCAGAGGTTTGGAGGTGAAATCAGTCTCCGCTGAAAGAGCTCATTATTCAAGCTCCCGTCCAAATTTAGAAATTCATTCCAAATATTTGAGGGAAAAGAACCAAAGAAAATGAGAATGAATGTTTGTTCATCCATCCGCTGCTGTCGATTTGCCTGGTGGGTGCTATCAATGAAACTCAGAGCGCGGAGGTGGAAAATGGGATTAAAAAAATATGACATTTTTGTGTGTTTAACTTATTGGTGAACGCCGTCCTCTCCGTCTACGGCGCAACATCACAGCAACTTTATTATTAAGATTATGGAGCCACGTCAGGGAGAACCAGCACCACCCCACACTCTGAAAAATGATGATTTAACAATGTACATGGCTATTTATAAGTTATTTCAACATAGCTAGTATTAATGTTCATGTAGTTTATTTCAAACCGAACAGACAAGGACATAACATGGACATTATGGCAACAAAACCAAAACGACAAACACGTGCACACACATGAAGTTACTCTCTTACAAAACTCTCCTTTTTCAAGCAAGCAAATTCTCATTTCCCCTTTTTCTCCTCTTCCTTCCTTCCTTCCTTCCTTCTAAACTTCCGTTTGAATTGGTCGAGGTCATAGTTCTTCTACCCGTAGGAGATACTGCAGGAGGGTTGTAAAATCTTTGGTTGATTAGACATTTTCTGTATATATTTTTTTAATTTTTACCCACAATTTTCCCCCACACAGATAAATTTTTTAAATACACATTAACATGTTTTAGCAAAGGGATAAATGGAGGTATAAGACGTTGTCTTTCAGTCAACACTTCACTCATTCAGCGATACAGGAGCTGCCTCAGCAGCTGTTTCTCTCTCTTACTGTTGGCGCCTGTTTTCATGTCAGATAAATATGTTTTCAACTTTTTTTTGCATAAATCTGTTAATCAGCCTCAGTACATCAAAACTACTAAATATTAAAAATATATATATTTTAACCCTTTAAATGTTTAAAAAGAAAGTCACCGACATGACTTATGACTTATTTTCAATATAAAAAATAATTGGAAAAGGGAGATTTTTTGACTCCCATTATAAGTACATTTTGTGACTGCACAGACATGCCACTAAATAATTACAATCTTAAAAACATTTCCTGTTCAGAAGGGCTCAAATTTGACAAATGTAATGTTGATTACAAAATTGCACCATTTACCCATTACAGCTTAGTTTGTGTTTGACATATGGAGTTTCTGAGTGTTTCCACACACACACACACACACACACACACACACACTCCACCCTTTCAGTTATTGGTCTTTCATCAGAGAAATCAGAAAATAACTCCTCATCCTAATTATTTGAACTTATTTCTTTTCCTTTCACTCTACTCAAAAATGTTCGTGCTAATTTTTACCTTATATTTTTTCAGTAAACTATTTATTTAAAGACTCATTTAAAGGCAGAATACATTTTAATTTGCGCTAACTGAATACACCTCTATGTTGAGTGAAGGCAGAAATACCTGCTGAAAATTCATGCATTACTGAGTTAATACTGTTCATTTTTATTTAGACCAACGTGTTAAATGAAGTTGTCTTCTCATTATAATATATAACAAACTTTTTTTTTATGCGGAAAAAGCTTTTGAGTTTGAGCTATACTTACTGATGAACCCCATGATGAAGCAACAATATGCTCTAAAGCTTCTGAAGTTTTTAACTATATACATATAAACTATATATATATGGTAACACAGCACACATTTTAAAGTCTGTGTCAGTGAGGTTTAGAAGCATGTGATCTAAATACAGGTTTACATTTGTTTACCACTTAAAGGCAAGGAACCGTATATAATAACTTCATCGTAAAAAAGAAAAGCATCCTCATGTCCTACAGTAACACTCTTTGAAACTTTTCCAAGTATTTCAGTGAGTGCCCTGTAAAGGCTTGAATTTAAAGCATCCATTTAATGGTTTATCTACAAACTAAGCTAAAACAAAAGGCGTTTGTGAGTTGTTTGACTTTTCTCAAAGATCACTTATCTAAGTGGCTTCTTCACTTGGTTTCTTTCAGGAGTTTAGTGCTAAAAGCTTTTCAAACGCCTCCAGTCTGCGGCGTTAATGTACTTGCAAGCAGGTTTGAAAACTACTAAAAAAAAAAAGAAGAAGAAGAACGTGGTGTGACGTTGTAATGCTGCCGATCAAGGTCCTTAGATTTCTTGTACTCAATAGGATAAATTACCCTGAAAATGTCTTCAGTCTGAGTCCTGATAAACTTCATCCAAGGTTTTTTCTGAGTAAATCTGTTTAGTTTTTTTATGCACTAATACACAAATATACTCAAGGAAGCCCAAACTAGACCAGTATGGAAACCACTTGGAAGCTAGATTTTTATTTTTTTTATCTAAATCCAAATAGACATTGACTATATTTCCCTCTAGTAGCACCTTGAAATAGTAGATGTAACGGACACACGGACAGAGACTGGAGACACACTCGCGTGTCCTGTTTGCCAATATGAAATCTGCCGCGTCCTCAGAGATTCTTCCTGCCTGATGACTGTTGTCACTGGCAGCTGGTGTTTCACACACACACACACACACACACACACACACACACACACACACACACACACACACACACACACACACTCGTCCTTTTCAGTTACTGTCTCTCATTATCCTCTGTTCCGCCACATAATGGACACACTCCAACCGGAATATGTAGCACTGAAAATGTTTTCAGAGGGAAGCGAAGCCTTTTCCTCCGCACTAATAGAGCCAGTGTTTTACTGATGTCTTCTTTTTGTTTTTTTTTTCGTTTTTCTTTAACTCGTTGTCATATTTACGAGAACACAACAGTAATTGCTCCTTTGGGGTTCAGCTGGACGTAGCTCAGGACTGAAGCAGCCAGCCTCCATCCCTGGAAGAAGTTGCTGCTGGTTGGTGTGAAAGCCACCTCGTTGCCCCCGTTGTCGTCTTGAATTTGACGCTCAACAGTTCGCCTGAGAGCCATATTCAGATTTCCTCCCGCCGCCTCGGCCCGCGCATACATCCTTCTCCACGCTGAGATTATGCTGCACCTTTTATCTTTCAGTTTCATTTTCAACGCGCTGTATCTTGTGCAGAAAAGGGGACTTTTTGCAGCCGAGACGCGGACGTGATGTGAAAGTGAAGCGGCGCCTCGCGCTCAGTCATCTTCTCCAAGTCATTACACTCGCCGCACTTCTCTTAACAAGATCATCTTCTTGTTATTGATTCAGTCCATTGTTTACCACGCTGCGCTGGGCAATAACTATGCCTATCACTCCCAACAACCGATCTGAGAGGATTACGGGAACACATCGGCCCGCCACATCAAAAAACCATGAGCTGATGAAGGCGGCCGTGAGCCCACTTGCAAATGTGAAGCCTCCCAGCTCGCGTGCGGGGGCCAACTTCAGGTGTGCGGATGCGCTTTCGGAGAGGGGGAATCCTGCAGATGTGTTAATGATGTTTGCGCGGCTGCGGCTCTCCTCCCGCATAATGACCTTATCAGAGATCATAATTTCGGCGGCGCTGCGAAGCGACCGAGTGCGCGTTTCTAACTTTTCCCCCCATCAAAGGACGCCCCTGAAATCCCTCCGTGTCTCTCTGAAGGCGCTGCCCTACATTTCTCGGTCTCCAAAGTGCTTCTTTCTCTGACAGCCACTCCTTTTTCTTGCTCCTCTTTTTCATCTTTCAGATTGCCTTTCATTTTTCCCCCTCCTCGGCCCGCCTCTCTCTGTCATGGCTCCTCTCTCCGTCTCTTTCCTTCTTTCTCCCATCCCTCTGCCTCCCACTCTCCTCCTAATGTCCCTCTGTCATTTCCTCCTGGCTTTTTCCTCCTCTATCTTCTCGCCTTGCCACCTCCAATTGCAATTTTAGAGCAAAAACGTGTGAGGGTGGGTGGGGATGGAGGGGCGATCCTGTGACCTGGTAAATTGCACCTCATCTTTTGCATTCACGCCAAGGCAATGGTTCCTAGAGGGATGTGTCTGTGTGGTCCTCGCAGCAGCTCTCCACCATCCTATAGGTGGAGGATACAGGGACGAGCGACGGCTGCGTCATTTTAGAGGTCTGCACCAGTGGATTCGCAGGCTGATACGGAGCCAATTAAGGCCAAAGAGTGTGTGCTGTAACAATGTGAAACTCGACTGCCTGTGTCCAGTCTTTGCCAGCAGCTTGTGCCGAAAAAATCAGCAGGAAGAGGTGTTCTCTTTGGCGGGTGAGGTGTGATGGAGGCATAGCAGCAGGGGGAAATGAAGAGGGAGGGGAAAGAGCTGCGCCATTGTTCTTTCCACCTTTTTTTGTCCAGTGACGACAATGAGAGTTAAGGTTTAATGACAGAGTTGTGCCTTCGGGCCAGAGTTGGGCTCAGCGTTTGCTGCAGAGGTTGTTTTGTGTTCGGGATGCAAGGTCGTTTTTTTGATTGGATAGGGAACCCAGGGGACAGCGTGGTTGGACAGAATAACAGCAACAGCAGCTTCAGAGCAGATTTCAGCCTGGTGTAGCGTTGTCATGTTTATTTCCTGCAACCGATTCCAATCCGACTCTTAAATGGGTGGTTTCCGTGCTATAGACGCCTTCATGGCCCACGTCGCTGTGACGTCACAGTGTTAAATGGAGGCAGAACAGAGGGAAGCTTGAGGCGAACGCTGTCACTTTCGAAGATGAAAATGTCGTCTTGTTGTATCTTTTGGTGCCAAAACCGAAAAAGCTGAAAACACTAAGTTGACGTTTTATCACATCCCATCCCTGCCAGCCGTAGACAACTTTGGTTTGACCTTGGCCAATAAAGGAAAGGATTGGAGTGAGACAATCAACAACAACAACAACGCACACTTCACATCAGGTCAGACTAATATAATGCATCATCAGTTTCAGCCTGGATAACGTTATGGGTTAGAATAACCTGTGAAGTTACTTCATTATTTGGAGGATTCGTGTTACATGTTACTGCTAATGCTAACCTCTAGCTAACGCAAGGTTACATGCGTGTTTCAGGAGTATCCAAGCAGAAGTTGTATTTACTACGTTACTCTCCACAGTGGTTCCACTTACTTCTTGTAATATCTTTGTTGGTAATATCACTTGATAAAGACAGAGCAGACTTCGTCCCCTCTGTCTCCTCCTTTGGTCAAATCGTCCATCCAGTCAGTGAGTGTGTAGTCACATCAGTCACAGCCAACTTTTTAAAAAAACACTCATGGCCTCGGGGACTGAGTGTGTTAGTAGATACAAGCTGTGGCACTCGACTAGCGTGATTGAGGCAGCTCCTGTATCGCTGAATGAGTGACGAAGCGACTGATAGTTAACGTCTTCCGCCTCCTTTTATCCCTTTACTAAAATATGTTGGGTTAATGTTATTGTGTATTTTAAGACATTTGTGGGGGGAAATTAAATATATATATAATCAACCAAATACTTTGTGACCCTCCTGCAGTACCTCCACGGACTCCTAGGGGTTGCGGACCCCCTGTTGAAGACCTGTGGTTTAAGGTGCTACATAGACTTCATTTTTCAAGGGGACTGATCTATCCTGCCCTAGATGTAAACAGGCGCCAGCCAACATATGTCATATGTTCTGGTCTCATCTCAGGCTGAACATAGAAAAGCTATAGCTATATTCTCTTCAGCGTTGGACTGGAGATTAATCTTATTTAACTGGATAAAGGCAACACCGCCTTTTATTTGTTACTTTGAACATGAGTTTTCATCAGTTCCAGTCAGCTCTTTTTCTTTTCTTTGCTTTTACCCGAGAGTGTCTGGACCACACAGGTGATGGGTGTGATGTCTGGTGTCTGGTGTTTGTATGATCCGTCTTGTTATTGTCTTGTCTCTCTGTAGACCTGTATTTATGTACGTGTGTGCTTTGAGTCCTACCGCGTCCTTTTTGAATGGAATGTTTGTTGTTTGAATTTGAAAACTCCATAAAAACACTTTTCAATATTATTCCTGCAACAGATTTGAGGTCAGGTTTGAAGCGAGGGTTTAGCTGTTGTCAACCAAATGAGATCACTGCGGAGGCCAAAATAAAATCTCTTCAAATCTGCACTTCAGTGATTAGACAGCTGCACCGGCGGCTCCTTCACTGGCGCGATTAACGGAAGCCAGCGTGCAGCCCGCTCAGCGTCCACTATATTCCTCTGAACTCCTTCACGAAGCTGTTTATTTAAGCTGAAATTAACGCCGCGTGAAAAGCGTAGCCTATAATTCAGTTCCCACAGGACTCTGGTAGAAACTCAGAGAATTACTCAACAACAAACGTTCAACCTGGCTGCAGTTCCACTTTGATTACTTTGCAACAGGAAGTCATTCATTCCTTTTCTTTCTTTTCTTTTCTTTTTTTCTTTTTTTTTGCTTGTGAACATGTTGGAGGAAAAGTTCACAGTGTTGAAAAATCTTTGCTGGTGCCGTCATAAACCACTTCCCCGTGTTTTGGCGTCTGATAATCCTTCACACTAATGGATCTATATTTCAAATGTGCTTCTCCGTCCGAACCGTATTTCATTGTCTCACCAGCACTGGAAGCTACACACCCACACTAATGTACCTTTTTTTTTTAATGCTGTGTTGTTTTATGCTGTGACATAAACTGGACTGGACAGAAGTTATACTGTGTGTTAATTGCCGTATATCCATTATAGTTTAACCACATGATGTAACTGAATAGTTTCTGGTTTGTTGGCTTGTGCCACCCCCTTATGATTCTATGTGCTATGTGAGTAAAGTTGAATTTAAATTGAACTGAATGAGGGTCTGGAGGTCAGGTCAACACCTTGTGCTGTTCTTCACGTCATTTTTGAGTTGTTCCTGAAGCATGTGTGTCAGGCTGCGTCTTGCTGTGTTATTGCTATGGGGTGGGGGGGCGGGGGGGGGGGGGTGTCTGGTCTGGTCTAGGTGGGTGCTACATGTCTACGTAACACCCACACGAACGAATGTCGGGTTCAAAAGTTTCCCAGCAGAACACTGCGCTGTCACAAGACGACCATGATGTTATTTACTTCCCCTGTCAGTGGTCCTAATGTTATGGCTGATCAGTGTGTGTGTACCAACTGGCTGTAGTCTCCGTGGTGTGTTCACGTGCAAAGTCTTGGTCCAGACACGGGAGACATGTGGCGCCGTAACAGCGTGACCCGACAGTACCTTTAAATCTCAGTTGGAGTCATCCACACTTCATGAGACGAGGCCGTTTACTCGTGTTGTTCTCTCCGGGATGAAAGTCATTATTGCTTTGTTACTCGTGTGCATGTGTCTCTCTCTCTCTCTCTAGACACCTTCCCGCCGGCTCAATAGTGTCTACCCCCCTCACGCAGCTTTAAGCATTAATCCGTTTATTTGACCAGTTTATCTGTTGTGTATCTAAGAGCAGCGCCTGTCAGCTGCATCGTATCTTTTCAATTCTTCACCCTAATCAGTGATTTGTCTCCCGTTCAGGCAGCAGCCACGCTCAATTATCTGCTGTTGTTTTTTTTTTTTGTTTTTTTTCAGAAATAACAAAACCAGCGTGATGTTCTGGTTCACACTCGTCTGTCTGATTTTATTCTTCTTGGTCATTAATTTGATTGTGGAACGCAGCTGCTGTTGGAGTGCTCCAGATGTGCGCGCGGCTCGGCTTGACGTCCTCTAAACTGTTGCGTCCCACTCTCCGGCGGCCCGCGCGTGTTTACTTTGATCGCGCACGCGGACGCACATTAAACCTCTCCGCTCGCGCGCGCAGACGCGCTCGCTAAAGAGCTCTCTTTACTCTCGACTGGGCGCTTTGAAGATCAGAGCTCTGCCACCAGTGTCTCCTCTTCTTCAAACGCTCTGGATGATAGCGACTTTTATTTCAACCAGGGCCCCTGTAACAAGATCATCAGCCGTGTCACTTATTAAAAAAAAAATCTAAAAAAAAACACTCCATCAATGATTTTTCATTCACTCTTTATAGGTCAGATGTTGTTTTTTTTTCTGAAGCAGATAATTGCCCTCCATCAAAGGCGTCTTCTTTAAAGATCCTCACTGAAAACTCTGCGCTAATTACAAGCGGAGCATCAACCTGGAGTATGACTGCTGACCGCTGGATCTCCTAATTGCCCCTGTTTCAATATCCCCTCTCTGTTCTCCTACTCGTCCTCTTCCTCGTCCTCCTCCTCCTCTCCTCATCTTCATTAGTCCTGAGTTTACTTCCCACCTCGGTTCCCACTTAATGGCGGTCAAACGTGCACGCCAGGCAAACAGCTCCAAACAAACCCTCTTCCACCTGCAGAGCTCTACCTGCACACGAAATGTGCATATACACCTCTTTGCCTCTTTGTGTGTGTTCGTCGGCACAACACCAGCAGGTCTGATTCTCCTCTAAACGCAACGCCTTCACCACCACGGCTGAATTTTTCCCCGTTCTCTCGCCTGCAGCTATTTGAGATTTAACTCTAATTGGTAACTGCAGTCGCACCACCCCACGCGTCCGCTCCTCTTCGCCGCTGCAGACTCGTAATTGGTGTTTTGTTTCTCTATTTGTTAACGCCCCATTCCTTCGCCGCTTTTCGCTCTCTATGTTCCCGCTGAATGCGTTTCTTCGGGCCGTTCAGCGTTTCTGCCCCCCTCCTCCACGCCCCCCCTCCTCCTTCTCGCCGTCTGATATCACGAAACCGCACATTTCGGCTCTCGCAGCGGGAACCGGCTTTTGAATTAGCTTATTTTGAGGGCGTTTTCGTTATCTCTCAGATTTAAGGGTTTTTTAATGGTCCCTTTTAACAGGCAATTTCACAGAATGATCAAATAAGACATCAGCATTCCAATTTCACTCACAGAGATTTCTTTTTTACCAAGAAAAGGCTAAATTCAGATGACTTTGAGTTGATTATCGAGTGTTTTGTGTTTGTTTAGTAGTGTGGTTTCATCAGATGATCTGAAATGTCTGTTTCTTTAATTTACTAAACTATTTCAGCAACAAAACCCTTACAGCGTTGATGTTTCTCTGACTGTCCCCATAGCACCAATGTCAGTTTTAATGTGTCAGATGTTTAGTTTATGATCAAAAATGTCCAGAACTAATTAAAGTTTCCTCCGTCCAGTAACTGTCAAACATCAGCAAACAAACACACTTTGAATTGTGTTTGTAATTATTTTTCAGCATTGGCATTAGTATTATTAGTGTTAGGCCAAAAACACAGTCAGAGTCTGCACAGTACGCTCCGGTCCTCACTCGTGTTTTGGTGTAATTAATTCTACTATACCTCCATCACTTACAGGGAAATGTTAGCTTATACACTGTACTTATTTTTTATTTTTTAATTTGTTTAATTTAGTGTCATGTGGCTGCTGTACAGAGTGGTTGGCATGGCAGCTGATGTTTGCCACTAACATGATGGAGGTCGAGCTTATGACCTATACTTCAGCCAGCCACCAGGGGGAGCTGTACTTGCTTTGGCTTCACTTTTGAGGAGCTGTTCCGCCGTACAACTTTATACAGTCTACGGCCACCAGAGGACCTGGCGTGGCCTTTTAGTTATTCTTTTAATTAAGTTAAATGTGCAAACGGCATCATTTTGGTTGTGCATGCATAGCAGGTTAGTCTACTAGGCTAGGTCAATGCTCATTGGTCGCGTAAACTTGTTATATTTGATTTGCTCTCTAAACGTAACATTGAGCGGCGTAAACTTTTATTATCGTCTTCGTCTATATACTGTGCATACATAGCCTTGTAAGTGACATGATACGGAAATTAACCACAACAAAAAACTGAAATCCGCTAATAATAATTAATAATGACATTAATAATAATAAAGAAAAATGTGTTTCGTTTTTGATACTGCTGTGTATCTGCTGTGTGATGTCGGCACCTCGTTGCTTTGGCACCAACTCTGTGGCCAAAACACACAAACACACACTCTTCATGCCGCACAGATCGGTTTAATGCGACATTGTATTCTGGAGGGTGTCTCCTGAAAACAGCCAGAAGCTGCAGTTGATGTTGATATAGGATGGAACAACAGGAAACAAGTGAGTTTAGACAGCGACTCTCTGTCTTCTGTGGGCTAATCAAAGGGTTTAAATGAGGTCTTCTGCGTTTCTTTCCTCCAGTGCAGTAAATAGCTGCATTTGTCAGATTATCTTAAACGTGTCTATGTCGCTTTTTCTTGGCATCGTACTAAGATGGACAAATCCTAAGTGACGCCAACTTTAGGATTTCTGAAGAGTGGTTTAAAAGCTCAGTGCGGATCCCACCGACAGTCACATCTTGGCTTTGCTTGCTAATTCAAGAGTAGACAGAGGTGGAGTGGAGATGCCGAGGCAATTTATGATGGCACCCACCCATTTGTACCCAACATTAAAGATGTTTATTTATGTTGTAACGTCAGGCATCTTAAAGTGGAGGTTAAAGGGACTGACTTTTGGTGCCAGCCTCTAGTGGTCATTTGAGGAATGACCAGGTTGCTACTTTAAAACCGATCATCTTCACTGGGGTCATGTGTTGCCAGCATTGTGCTAAAATATAACTTTGTGGTACTTGTACTTGAGTATTTGTGTTTTATACCACTATTCAGAGAGGTTTAACCTCCTGAGACCCCGCGTCCTCATATGGGGACATTAAGTTTTAGGTTTTATTGCAGCTTATTCTGCTTTATTTAAACTCGTGTGGGTAGTAGCAAAGTAGCAAACATGATAGCGGATTCATTCTACAGACGATCACAGGACAAAGGTAGATGAGGTAGAAAACATCACTGAATTTTACAGTTGAAACTTGTTTATTTATTCTTATTAATGTTCTTAGCTAGATATGACCTTCAAATTTAACAAATTTTATCATTAGCAATGAGTTATAATGTTGCTAATTAGCAGGTCCTTGTTTGAGGACGTTGGGACTTCATTGTTCTGTCTTTGCTCAGCCATGTACAGGTATTAAACAGTTTCATATTTTGTCATACATTGGGTGAGTTTATTATAATATAAATAATTAAATGACTTCCTGTTCAAAGATGATGCTTAGTTTTTATACGTCTTAGATACTACTGATCCCAAATACTGTGGAGAAATTCAAAAACAAATAAAAGCTTGGGTCTCAAGAGGATATTGTATTTTTTTTTTAATTTTTTAAAAAAAAATTTTACTATGTTTTTAACCATTCATAAAATTACAACACATTGTTAAAGACTGATAGTAGAACTGCAGGGATTATATGCAATAGTCGTATCGGTTGTTTTATTCGAGAACACTTGTTCCGTTTGTGTATAGCACGTTCTGCATCTCAGCTTCATTTAGATTTCAGCGTGAAAGCAACCGGGTCTAAAAGCGGCTCAGTTCTTTTTGTACTTTATGTGTGTTTTGAATAACACACATCTAAGAAAGTTATTTCCGCCGCACGCCCAAGGAAAGAATGAAACGGCATAGATGCAACGACCAGATGCAATGTGCAGTAATGAAACAGGACCTTTCCGCTGTGGCTCGTATGCTGAAGCAAATGAAAGAATGTAAACACGGTTACTGCTCACAGCTGCTTCTTCTATAGCTGTGATAGTAAAGACGAGATGATTAAAAGATTTTAAGAGCACACTCAGTATTGGTGTTATAACGTGTTTGTGTGTATTGGTGTGAAACTGTTGATTTTGCATTTACTGCCTTAATGTCTCATCTTAAATGTGTCTCATGTGACTCAGTAAACTCAGCATTCAAAGTCAACAACTTACGTTAGAGACAAACTGTAACAAAAGTTGTATGTTGCATCGTCTTTTCCATTTTTTTTCTTTTTTAGAAACTTTCAAGAGTTTTTTTTTTTTTTTTTTTTGCCTCAAGTCATTAATGTGCAACTGTGGTAGTTGCCTTCCCCCCCTGAGGAGGCTACAGAAAACAAAGGCGCCTCTGACGAGCCTAAAGGTCAGCCGGGAGCAGGCGCAAAGCGCTTTGCTCCATCGTGGCATCTCGGGGCGAGACCAGACAGCCAGACAGCGTCCTGCTGAGCCGGATGATTGCCGCCTCTCAGCGCTCACATTTACAGGCCATATCCTCCATTTCGCATCCTTGAAACCCCCCCACCACCACCCCCCTCCCACTGCATTCACCCACATGAAATCAATAACAACACTCGAATCCTATTTTTCTGCTCCGAGGGGGTATGGCATACGTCAAGCGTAATGCTTCGCTGTAGTGTAGTGTAAGTATGCCTTTCCCTCCAGGGACCAGGCCGAGGTGGGGGAGGGAGAGAGGGGGGAGGGGGAGGAATTACAGCTGTGATTTCATGCCCCCTTAAGACCCATGTGAGTTTTAACCGCCAATTATTCCCTGTGTTACCCATGGGCAGCGGAGGCCCGTGAGCACTGACCACGAAGCCAATCAAGACTGCGGCGTTGCACAGGCTCCTTCATCTACAATCACATCGTAATCATATGTGATTATATGAGTCCTGTATGGCTTTTATTCCTCCCTGTAGCTTAATTACACACTCTCATACGCGGCCTCCAAATGCTACGCAGTAAGCCTCTCGACCGACACACATCACAGGCAGGAAACGCTTTTTGAAATGGCCGAGCGTCAGGTTTGTTCTGCCCCCCCTTCCCGTCCCCCAGCCTCTCCTCCCCAGGTGGTTTGGGACCGAGCCGCCCTTCCTTTTCATCGCCTCCGCTGCCTCTCAAGGTTAATCCTCGCGGCTCTGACAGCCATGTTTTTCCCCGGGTCAGGAAGTCAGGCGGGGCGAGCGCCGGGCGGTGCGGTGACGGCTCCTGCAGCCCTGTGAAGGACAGGCTCAGAGGAAGCAGACGAGGGTTCAGATGCAGACAGAATGAGGAAATGAGAAGGGCGGCCTCCGCTGTCTGAGTTGTCTCCCTGGCAGGCGGAGCAGAGATGTGACTGGGCCGCTATCTGACGCTGCTGTTGTTGTTTTTGTACCTTTACTAGGCCACTGTGGATGGATGGATGGGCTCTCTGAAACCAGGACAGGCTCCTGGTGTGAGCCAAAGTGGGACAAGGTTACCCTTCATCCTTCTTATGCTGAGAAGCTCAAAAAAAAAAAAATACATTGTAGCTCTGTGAATGTATTTTACATAGGCAAATGCACTGATGAGGCATAACATTACGGCCACTGACTGGTGAAGTAAATTACTTGTCACAATACAATGTCTTTAGACATGAACCATCCACCTAGACCAGATAATCCCACCCCATAGCAATGACTCTACTTAATGGCAGCAGCCATCCCCAGCAGGATGCAGCCTGGACACAGACTCACACACAAAAACAGTTTAGAAACAGTTTAGGAAAAACTAAAATAAAATATGGAGAACAGCACAAGGTGACCTGGCCTCCAAATTTAGATCCCAAACTCATCAAGTATCTGTGGGATGATCAACAGAGACACCCATGTCCATTCTCTGATGAGTCACGGCTGTTTTGGAGGCACAAGTGGAGACCGGCACAATATTAGGAAGGTGGTCATAATGTTACGCCTGATCGGATCAGTTCCATCTAACACAATCATCCAGAGCTTTAATAATGCTCAAAGCAGTCAGTCACTTTTATTTAAGAAAAATAGAATCACTGGGTGCTTCTCTTGATTTAATGGTTAGTCAAATAAAACAAGACTTCAGTGGAAATTATTCTTTTAAATCAAATGATTTATTGAGGAAATTATTAATAAAAGAACGAATAGTAATAAAGGGAAATTAAGTCAGTGGTTCTGCAACAGTGGCACATTTTCTAGCCCCCCCCCCCCCCCCCCGCCCCCGCCCGCCACCACCCTGCTCTTCTTCAGTCAGTGAAATAATAAATAGATGAATTATCTCCATCGTCCCTAAAGGGGAATCTGTGTCCAAAGCTGGCACGTGTCCACGTCTCATGAGAAAGGCACAAATACATATTGACACATTGACATATGGCCATATATACGGGTAGTCATGCCCCTAATGTGAACCTATAGGCACTGACTTAAGTAGTTTTTTTTTTTTTTTGAATGGTCTAATTGTTTCGCTGAGTTTATGGGATGGGAATATGGGAACGAGCTGAGGTTCAGCTCTCAATTGAAACTCATTCCCTTTTATAATCTATTCTTCAGATATGGTAATCTTAAATATAGAACAGTATATAAAAAAGTCCTACTTCTTCAGACAAATACTACTACTCATGTTCACTCACCGGGCACTTTATTAGGTACACCTTTCTAGTAAAAGGTTGGACCCCCTTTCACCTTCAGAACTGCCTCAATTCTTAGTGTCATACTTTCAACAAGGTGTTGGAAACTTGGAGATTTTGCAGATTTGTCGGCTGCACATTTATGATGAGAATCTCCCGTTCCACCACATCCCAGTGGTGCTCTGTTGGATTGAGATCTGGTGACTGTGGAGGCCATTGGAGTACAGTGAACTCATTGTCATGTTCAAGGAACCAGTTTGAGATGATATGAGCTTTGTGACATGGTGCATTATCCTGCTGGAAGTAGCCGTCAGAAGATGGTGCACTGTGGTCATAAAGGGATGGACATGGTCAGCAACAATACTCAGGTAGGCTGTGGCATTTAAACCATGCTCAGTTTGTACTAAGGGGCCAAAGTGTCCCAAGAAAATATCCCCCACACCATTACACCACCACCAGCCTGAACCATTGATACAAGGCAGGATGGATCCATGCTTTCATGTTGTTTACGCCAAATTCTGACCCTGACATCTGAATGTCGCAGTTGAAATCAAGACTCGTCAGACCTGGCAACGTTTTTCCAGTCTTCTATTGTCCAGTGTTGTTGAGTCTGTGTGAACTGTAGTCTCAGTTTCCTGTTCTTAGCTGACAGGAGTGGCCCCCAGTGTGGTCTTCTGCTGCTGTAGCCCATCTTCTTCAAGGTTGGATGTGTTGTGCGTTCAGAGATGGTATTCTACATTCCTTGGTTGTAACCAGTGGTTATTTGAGTTACTGTTGTCTTTCTATCGTCTCCAACCAGTCTGCCCATTCTCCTCTGACCTCTCACATCAACTGCCGCTCACTGGATATTTTCTCTGTTTCAGACCATTCTCTGTAAACCCTAGAGATGGTTGTGCTTGAAAATCCCAGTAGATCAGCAGTTTCTGAAATACTCAGACCCGTCCGGCACCAACAACCATACCACGTTCAAAGTCTCTTAAATCCCCTTTCTTCTCCATTCTGATGCTTAGTTTGAACTTCATCAAGTTGTCTTGATCACCTCTACATGAATAAATGCATTGAATTGCAGCCATGTGATTGACTGATTAGCTATTAAACAGGTGTACCTAATAAAGTGGCCAGTGAGTGTATACTAATGCAGCCTTAACTACATTTCACAATTTGATGGATTAGTTCAATGTTTTGTTTTTTGCCTTTTGTTGCATCATGCCTCAGTATATGTAGATAGATCTCTATGACTTGTAAAAGTAGCCAAAATGTGTGGACACTCTGAGTGCTCGCAGGACACAAACACACTCTGTTGTTTTGTTTTACTTCTTCGGACCTGAACTAGTTATTCAAATTAAATAGTAATTGCAGAAATTTGACACCTACGGCGATGAGGTCAAATGAAAATATCCGTCCGTGGTTAAATAAATGTTGTGGAGAGGAAAAGAAGAGAAGAATATAAGCTGGTGGTCGAAACTACTTTTAACTCCCTGAAGAATGAAGTTACAGTGTTGTGCGCCGTCTTTCATCTTTCCCACATCCGTTGGACGCCTGTTGCCTGGTTGCGAATTGAACTGAATTGTTTTGCATTCTGTGCAATTATCTCTAAAATAAAACTCGTTTCCTGGAAACGTCAGACGAGCATTTAGGCGGAGCGGCTTTGAGAATGGTCCCTGACTTTCTCCTTTCTAATGTCCACCTGTGAGACAAAGGAGCCAAACAGCTACGAGAATCCATTATTTACTCTGGATATTCGCCGCAGTTATATTATTGATCGCGGCCTTGGCCAGGCGTTGTAACCGCACATGGAAGGAAAACTCAAAGTAACACTCGCAGGGTTTAAACGTAGCGGATCTTTTAATTATGATCAAAGGTGTTTTGTTCAGTAAGGAGGAACAAAGCTGGTGATTTGAAATTCATAAATGTTGAATGCTCCTTGAATTATAAACCATTTACTGTATGAATCATTAAACGGAGCGCTCTTTTCAGAGCCGGTTTTTCGAGGATAAATTCGATTTGAAGGCAAATATTCCGTTCTGAGGAGTCAGCAGGCGCTCACATCCAGTTCTGGGTTAAACCAGGGGCTACATCGACTCCATCCCCTCAACCCAAACTGCCATATTGGAAGGGTCACGTAATTCTGGCTAAAATGGAGAGCCTTGTCCAGACCATCCAGCCTATTTCTCGGTAATAGCCTGACTGAGCTCCCTGAAGAGGCCAATTCTGGCCAGCAAGGCCCACTTAAATTCTCCGTGAGACAGAGGAAGAGAGAATAAGGTCTGTGGAGCCACTTAAAAGCCCCTGGGTAAAAATGGGATTTCTGACCTGTTCCACTGGTGTCGCAGCTCTGCAGCCAGATTGGCTGTCAAAGCGCTGCCAGGTGGTAGAGGGGAGGGAAGGGAAGGGGGAGACGGGAGGAATGGACGGATGCTGCTGCTGCTGCTGCTGCTGGTGATGATGTAGACCACCAGGACCTCATTAGCTCAACATTTCATCAAACACTACAGCACCAGCTCTCACTGCCGCTATATATCTTCCTCTATACGTCCACGTTTTTTTATCGCTTTCATGCTCCTTCTCTGTTCCCCTTTGCTTTCACACTCTCCCTTTTCTTCCTCCACCACCTCAACAAACCCTCCGCTAATCTGCCTCCGAGTCAAAGTCTGCAGATGACGCCGATAATGACACCCCCGCGCCAACATCTCTCCGTAACCATTTGTTCTTGTTAATGCCGTGAAAATGTAAATTTGTTGTGTCTCTTGGAATGTAAATAACCGCCGCGTTCCTGCTGGGGTGATATTTCAGGGCACATTAAAGGCTTCTGCAGGCCTGGTTTGCATATCGTTGATTTACACCACTTGCGGAAGCAAGAAAAATCCCAGGCCTGCCCACTCGCACACACGCTAAGTTGCTGTGCAGCAGCCGCACACACACACCAACGACATGTAAAGAGACTTAACGTACATAAATGGGTCTAGGTTAATGATTTATGGAACGAAAAAAGAGGGCATGCACTTCATGAATGTTGCATGTACGAATGTGAGACGTCAACTGAAAACCAAGGATGTACCTATAACAACAGAAGGGGAGAAATAAAAGTATAAAAGAAACAGCAGAGCAAAGAGCAGGAAGAAGTCACATAGGTTTATATGTATATATATATATAGCCACAATGTAGTTTAAAATTGACAAATTACAAAAAAAAAAAAAATACTGGTGGCTGAGGCCTTTAAACTGCTTTTACAAATATATAATTACAGTAATTATCCTTTTCCTCAGTTAACTGAGTTAATGTGTTGTTTATGTTGTTCATTTAATCTGTAAAACACAAGAAAACAGTGAAGGCGTTCACCTGTTTTCACGCGTATTTGAAAAGAAAACGACACAAATACACTTTGATTTCATTGTCTGTTGATCGTTTACCTGTTTCAGCTCGCTCTTGTTAGTTTCATGTAAGAACGCGATGCCACAGTGTCATCATTTTGATTTTTGTGAGCAAAGATAAAAGCAATAACCTGTCGGAAAAAGTAGAATGAAACAAACATGATACAATAAGCGATGTCATTGAAGACATATAGTGTGGATACGTATTTATGTGGCCAATATACTTTATGCATTGAGCTGTACATACACCGATCAGGCATAACATTATGACCACCTACTTCCAAAACGGTCAGAGAATAGACATGGGCCTTTTGAGGGTGTCCTGTGGTAACACAATGTTAGTGGGGTCCTATGGGTTGAGGGGAGGATCCCGTACTGGGGATATCTCACGGGATACTTGAATTTTACCTGGTCCCCTAGTTCTTCATGTTTTTTGTGAGTTCCTAAACCATTTTTGTGTGTGTGTCAGGCTGCATCCTGCTGCCATCAAGGAGAGTATACGGTTGCTATGGGGTGGGGGGTGCCTGGTCTGGTCTAGGTGGGAGCTACATGTCTATGTAACATCCACTTGAATGAATACCAGGTCCAAAAGTTTCCTAGAAGAACACTGAATTGTCACAAGATGGTCAATGTGATTTACTTCTCCCAATATTACGCAGGTGGTCATAATGTTATGGCTGATCATGTACATGAAATCACGTTCTCATTTGGTTTGATTTGCGTACGTCAGTACCTGTCTGTGCTTGAGGAGCAGGTATTAATTCCACATGCTCTCATCATATGCTCTGTATCGTGGCACCAGTTTTCCATGTCACATATATTCTCTACAGGTTCACATTTAATAAGTATTCCACATGAATTCCATGCATCAAACGTCGGTGTTGGAGGTAAACACACATTCCTCTGTTGTTCGCGCGAGAGAGAAAGATTTAAGGTGAATCCTTTGTAAGACCCCGGGGTTTCTACCGATCGCAAAGCAATATGACAAGGTACATATACCCAGGAGGCTCTGTCGCTACCCATTTGTCAACAAAGCATTTTCTGCCTCAAACACACAGAGAAGCTTTTTACCAAAGTTCCCCTAGGTGAGCGCTTCTGTCTCCTTTGCATATTTCTGTATAAACTAAGGCTAAACAGAACTTCACAGCATTTTCGAGAGTTTGCAGGCTTACAAACAAACACGGGGAAAAGACTAACAGGAAGATTCTGCCGCCGTGCTGCGGCTGCATCCACACAGAGACGAGGAGACGGCAAATATTTGCGAGGGAAAGTTTATTTATTTTTTTCTCATTTTGTCGCTTCTTGTTTCCCTTGTTTCCGCTGATCAGCCGCTCAGGATGCACTGCCAGACCTGCGCCCTGGTCACCAGCTCGGGTCACCTCACCGGGGGCGGCCGGGGAGAAGAGATCGACCGGGCCGAGTGCGTCATCCGCATGAACGACGCCCCCACCGCCAGGGGCTACGCCCGGGACGTGGGCCGCCGCACCTCCCTGCGCGTCATCGCCCACTCCAGCATGCAGCGCGTCCTGCGGAGCCGCCACGAGCTGCTCAACGCCAGCCAGGACACGGTGTTCATCTTCTGGGGCCCCAGCAATTACATGAGGCGGGACGGGAAGGGGCTGGTCTACAACAACCTGAGGCTGATGAATCAGGTGCTGCCCAAGCTCAAGGTCTACATCATCTCCTGGCAGAAGATGCTGCAGTTTGACGAGCTCTTCAAGAAGGAGACGGGCAAGGACAGGTGAGGGTGTCGGGATGAATGTGTAGTCAGTCAACAGAAGACAGATCCAGTTCCAGATATTGTTGGCTCTGCAAATGTGGTGATTTGCAGTTTTTGTTTCATAAGCCGAGCATCTCTGGTCCTTTTGATCAGACAAAATTTGCAATCTGACATGAGTGGCATAGTGGGAAGTTGAAAACTGTCACCGTTTTAATACGATTTATTAACGTAAAACTAATGCAGTGAATAAAAAACTAAATTGTCGTGGTTCAGGGTAATCTGTGTATGTTTTGGTCTTGTTTTTATTTTCCATTTATAAAAGGATATATATATATATATATAGATAAAAGAGCTGTTGTTTGATTTTCATGTTAAAAGTCAAAAATTAAAATTGAAATTCAAGGCATTTTTTCTTTATCAGGGTCGAGAATAGATAAAACTTTAAAAACTGTCCTATTTTTATTTTCTGTTTTTAAAAATAAAAGATAAAATCATTAGAAGACAGAAACAAAACGGAAAAAAAGCGCCTGTTTTTTCAAAGTAAGAGCACGATGTATGAGGACGGTGCTGCGTTTATGGCCAGAGCCCCCAAATACATGACTTATATGTGGTTTCCCGAGACTAACCCGGGCTAAAATGTCTCTGGAACATTACTCTGATGTCATTTTGATCTGATGACAAAACAAGGCTTGTCATCTGTAGAAATCTCTCCACCCATATCAGAGTAATGTTAGCTAGTAGCTAACTATTCCCTGATTATTATATGTAGTTATTTTAAGTTTTTACCTGAGATATGCGGCTTCGTTTTTCTGCAGTCATGTCCTCTTAACTGAGACTATTTTATTGTTTCGAAAAACAACGTACTGATCCATGTCCATCAACTTCTGTTACACAGCGTCATCCTCATACGTGCTCTTACTTTGAAAATTACAACTTTCGCTCGCACAGTATGAAAAAAATGAGCGCTTTTTTTTTTGGTTCTGTCTTCTAACGATTTTATTTTTTGTTTTTTAGAAGATAATTAAAAGGGAGCGGTTTTTAAAGTTTTATCCATCCATTCTCAAACCCGATAAAGAAAAGTGCCTTGAATTTCAGTTTTAATTTCTGACTTTTAAAATGAAAATCAAATAACCACTCATTTTCTGTTTTCTAATGTCCTTTTCTGAACGTAACATTCAATAACCAAAACATACACAGAGTGTTGGGCATCAGACAAAATGTTTCCTGCTTTTAAAATATGTAAAATAAGATGAAAATAAGTGTTAGTGTGCCTCTAACCTTGTCCTCATCTTCAAGTGATCTTACATTCTTAGTTTGGGAGAATGGATTTCCAATAAACGCTGGAGTGGAGTCCAACATGTAGAAAGCTGGGAAAGATTTCCAGTCAGGACCAGTTGTATTTTCATATATCATAATAAAAAGCTTCATTAGACTTTTCAGGGCAGCACAGTCAGTACTTATCCTAACGAGGTAAAATATTCAAAACTTATTTAACTAAGCTAAACTTGTTCTTTGGGGAGATTTATCGAATTTGACTAGATTTGATCTATTTTTGCTGCACAATAAATGAGTTGTAATAATTCTAGTTGATATATTTACTATTTTCCAGATTTTTCTGTTTCGAAAGATTAGTTATTAGTCATGCACCCCTAAAAGGAAGCTCCACAGTTAAACATAGGAAGGCTGCCTGTTGACAAGGATTCCTCTGCGTTCTCCAAAAAGTCTTGAGAAAGTGAAGGTGTATGAGTTAAGAAGTCTCTCAGACCTCAGATGTCGGCGTTTCCTGTAGCTCCTTGAATGCAAAATGCAAAAAACCATTTGAAAAGCGTGTGATGTCCAAATGGCTTCGTAAACACTGAGTTTTGCGTTTTTTTCGGCAACGCTTTGTTTGGAGCCGAACGCCGTGAAAAGGAGTCGGTTGTAATGAGTCCAGGCTCAGTTCTCAGCTCTGTGGCTATTAATACTTAATGAAAACACACACACACACACACTTGAGTCGATATCGCCTTCTCTTTTGTCTGAGCATTTGCCCGGGGTTTCAGTGGAGATTGAATCTAACTTCAGTTTAAGATAGATGCCGAGGAGGGAAATTACCCAGCCGAGGATTCGGTGAAGGGCTCAGATCCTTCAGATTCTATTCGTACGATGATGTTGAATGTTTACAGCGGGCAGACGGCTCCTGTTACTGTTCCTATTCACTGTGTCTGAGGTTTCTGGCTTTAGGCATTTACATCTGTGAGGCTTATTTCTAATGTGCCAGTGTTATGGCTTTCTAATGTTGGGGATACATTTAAACAACTATACTGCAGCTAACTTACAAAATGAACTCCATTGTCTTGAGCCGGCGAACGCAGCCTTAATAGCAGAGTTTCTGGGTAATCAACTGTGCAATCGGAAACCCCGCGAGCTTGTAATTGTAATTATGGGTTGTGCCATTTCAGCAACGGTAATTAAGACGGTGCGAGGCGAAGCCACATCCACACGTTTTTAATAACGCCGGCAGAGGAGCGATGAAAAACAGGTGTCCCTCTGAATCCTTTGTGTTAAATCGCGACGCAAGAATGATTCTCAACTGGTGATTAAAGGAAAATTAGCTTTTGGAATAACTTTTTTCTTTTTTTTCATTGCTCCTGTTTTATGTTCCTGTAATGCTTTATTGTAAGTGCTAACAGCTCCACTGTGGTTTCTAATGGACGCATTTGACACAAAAAAAAAGGGGCTAAGGCTGAGTCAGGTAGTGGCAAAATATGGAAAAAAAAAATTTAGAGGGAAAAAAGTAGAGGTTGAGAAGCAGAGAGCGATGCTGTGACAACCAATGTATGACTTGACATGTAGGCTTTTACATGTTGCCCATCACTTTGTAGCTGACAGCTGGTCGCTAGTGGCCTGGAAGCCAAATCAACTCCCCCGTCCAACATTTTTTGTGGCTGAAAGCTGATCCTGTTGGAAACTGATTCGGTGATTTGGGTGTTGGGTATTTTTGAAATCAAGGTACACATTAATTTAATTTTCCTGTATAAAATCTTAACAAACGTCTATGATCCAACCCCACTATCAACATAGTGAATATGCTGGTATAGGAACCAAAGCCATTGGCGTTTCCTTGAGATAAACGTTGGCGTTTGCGTTACATGTCAGCTGCATCAGACACACCTATTATCTGCGCCCCAACGATTAGTTCAGAACCACCCACCCGCTTCACATTGCCATGGTTATATTCCTTTGCGGCTATAATATGACTTGTTGAATTTCATTAGGAGTAAATTATCTCCTGTCACCACAGCCTCTGTGTACGCCTCTTTAGAACAGCACGTCCGCATTAATGGCTGAGCCACTATTTCTCTAGAATTACACTTAAGGACACTCGAAAAGCTCCGCGGTAAAAAAAAAGAAAAAAAAAGCTCCCTGCAAAATGAGTCGAACAGGACACATTTGCCATGAAACTCCCTCCAAGTTACAATAGGCTGTAACCTTTAAAGGCCACGCACACGCCCACGCGTTTGCAGTTATTCTGAATGATAAGGCTTTTGCTCAGGTTGAAGGTGGACAAACCTATGCTAGGACATTTGAAATGTCACCAGACTCCTTAAACCGTAATAAAAGGGATTAAGGTGTAATATGTCACACAAACACAAAGTGTGTTTCCATCCATATGTGCATTTTCAATTTGCAGTAAAAAAAAAAAAAAACAATAAGCACAGTGCGGGGGAAACAGAATGAATCATGACCACGCATATGAAACAGCGAGGGGATGGAGAATAATGGCGGCAGACGAAAGCGTCGGATGCGTGCGGATGCATGAGGAGGCTGCATGTTCCTTAGATTAACACACGAAACAAACATAAATCAGTCAGATTTCCAGATGTTCTTTTAAATCTCCCTCCGCTGTGTTATATGGGGAATTAGCGCCATTGAATGTTAATTTGGACTCGTACATAACAGCAGGGGATGGAAGCATGTTGTCTTTTGCTGATTTTCTTTAGAGAACATTTGCATATTTACATTCATATGGGAGTTTAACGAATCGGTTCATCGAGAGACTCTGATCGCACAGTAAGTAGTAAGTATCCATGCACGTGGCCCACTAGCGTGCAGGTTAATGCCAGAGCTAACATGCAACTCTTGCACTCTCCCAGCACATCTCCCTCATCGTTTTTAATGAGAAGAGTTAAAAATAAAAGCCCTGTACCTTGTTTATTTCTTCAATTAAGATAAATTCAAGTTGCAACCATGTCAAGAATGAAAATGGAAATAAAAATTTAACTGAAGCAACAATAAAGCGCATCAGAGAGGACAAATAACGAGGCCACTCCAGCAGAAAAACATGCACAGAAAGAAATCCCAAACATTAAGGGACGTTAATTTGTCAATTTTCGGCGAGTGAGTGATGCTACAGAAGCTGTGATGAGACAGACAGTGGAAGTCAAGTAGGTACAGATGGGACTGGAAAATGTGAAGGAGCTTAAATCAGTAATCAACCTCAAAAACAGCCTGTAATGAGAGCAGTCACTCAGGTTGAAGGTGTCTGGTGTGAACACCAAAATTAAATGATATATCTGAATATAGTTCATTGATTCATGTGGATGTTACTTAGACATGTAACACCCACCTGGACCAGACCAGACACCCCCCCCACCCCATAGCAATGAGCAGTTTGCAAATGTGCATCAGCGATGTCCTCACAAGAGCTCAGTGACAATTCTCCCGATAATAAAAAGAAATGTGACTGAACAAAAATACAAAAGTACGGATTCTCTCTCCGATCAGTTCCTCCTCAGTTACAGCTGTGTACTATGTAAATCTCATCTTGAAATCAGTCCCTTCATTAAATACAACTTGTTTGAAAATAATCTCACTTCTAACTCATTTGAACAGAAAGAAGATTTTAAGACTGAAAGATCAACACACAATAAACGGCTCATTAAGCTGGTATTTTCATTCTACTTTCACGATCCCAGACTGTGTAAATACAGGGTGCAGCACCGCTCTCCTTCACAGGGATGAATCCGTCATCCCACTCACAGCTCTCCCCCCAGTCCTTTTTTTATTTTTTTATTTTTTTAAAAGACAGCTGTGGAAGCTAAGAGGTTGACATTTCACACGGCATTATTCATCAGCGTGTTCATAAACAAGGAAATGAGGAAGACTTCTTAAGTGAGATTAGCCGCATGCCTTCCACTAAGACCTTCATGCATTCACCGCAGGCTGCTGGTTGGAAAAAAAAAAAAAACACTGTAAGTTTTCTAAACTGCTAAAGCAGAGCGTGTAACTCTGTGTGTTCGAGGGCTGTTGTTATATTAAAAGACCGACGGCCTTGTTTGCATATCACAACAAATCAACATGTTCCAGACAACCCGGTGCGCTCTTAATTAAATGAAAATGAGAAGTGTGTGCTTCAGCTGCGATAGCATCACTTTGGGGCGACGCTGTGGACGGACTCCGATAAAAGCTGGACAAAAGTGCATCGTCAGTCACTATTCATCACACTGTCACAGGCTGATTGATTCGCGAGGTTCGGATTGTTTGGACAATCTGTAAAACAACAGGAACTGACAATTTCTTCGGCAAACACAGAGTCGTATTGGAGAGTGGGGGAATAAAGGGTGGGAGGATGAGAGTTTCTGTTTGCTTTACTCGCAGCCTACGGACAAAACTGAGACTGGATCTAAAATCCCTGTTTACTGCCATGTCTTTTTACCCTCTGCTGTTTTATTTACGTGACTGAATGTTCTGCAGAGCGTCTTTACTAAAACTACAATACGATGAAAAAGCATTCAGCATCCAAACTAAAATATGGCAGAAAATCTCAGTTTGAATCCGACGGTACTACTTCCTATAAAGGACAGTAAATAAAGAGGCGCCCATTGCAACATGCAGCCATTTTTTCATCTTTAGTAACAACACAGCCACATGCCATATGGAAATAGAAATGCCTCTTCTTCAAACACTGTTTCGCATTGAAAGGAACTGAGAAAACATCATAGATGGGAACTCCTTGGGGAAAGAAGATGGACTCTGTCATCATTTTTTTTTGTGTAGTGTTAGTCACTCAGTCAAATCTCAGAAAACAAAAATTGAGTATTTAGTGCATGCTTGTCATGTATAGCATACACATAGACTGATAA
This sequence comes from Mugil cephalus, assembly GCF_022458985.1. Taxonomy (NCBI): domain Eukaryota; kingdom Metazoa; phylum Chordata; class Actinopteri; order Mugiliformes; family Mugilidae; genus Mugil; species Mugil cephalus. The sequence continues at coordinate 8,741,820 of NC_061776.1, forward strand.
CATGTTTGCATGCTACTATGCTAACACCTCTGTGGATGCTAATGGTACCACATAAACAACAATAGTGTTATAGAGATATGTATGTCAAAGAGAAGCTGTTCATAGATTTGTGTCCTGCATTTCTTTGACTTTTGATGGACTTTTTTTTTTGGTGTTTTTGTGTAAGTAACTGACATTTCTACTGTTACGTTACATTAGCTTTGGTAATACTATCACTCTAACGTACGGAAAGGTGACGTATCATAATCTTAAACTTGTGTCCTCCTGATGCGACTGTTTACCTCCAAGTTGTGTATGCTAATATTTACCATATGCTAGGTTTGATTAGAGAGACATTTTATTTGCCCCATGGGAAATTTGGTATCCAGTAGCTTCATCTCATGGAAACAGATATAATGATATTGAACTTATATAATAACATGAACACACTGCATAATGCTGCAGTATAACAGTTATACAGTATTGGCAGCAATGACCAAAGTCCAGTTGTTTCTTCACAGGGAGGCTTTGGATTGTTTGCAAAAGGTGGGGCCTTGTTAGCATTTAGCACGTTAGCATGAAATGTTAGTTGACACATTCAGTTGATCTAAAAACTACGTTTAATTACCCTGGTTGATTCATTGATGTCATATTTGTTTCACTTTACTTTGGAGGTAATTCAAAAGAATAACAATGTCAACTTCGACAAGTTGTTGCTGGACAAGCTGAATATATATGTGACGTCTACACAAATATATTCAAATGTGCCTGTGTTAATATGCTAAGCTAGTTTGTTACATCAAGGGTTTGGTGCACTCTGTTTGGAGATAGGCCGGCCTCTTCTTTTTAGGAAACTGTGTTATGCACAGGTCCTGTTGGTTTTTTCAAAACGGTCTTTCAGGAGCTTCTTTCAGCAGTGACGAAGGTAGGGCTACATTTTTGGAGCAGCACATTCCTTACCTTTGTGAGGTCTTTCTTTTTCTACCAAAGACTGAGTGACCAACACTGCACCGCACCAAAGCACGCCTAAAAATACCCAGAGGTGGACACAAAAGCCATCACAGAACAACAGAGTTTGTCTTCTTTTGCTCAAGGACTCCTGTCTATAACATCTCCATCATCCCTTTCAAAACTCTGGAAAAATTTCACTCACGTTAACCTTCTCAGGGAGATGCATTTCTATTCCAACAACCCCGAGAACGCTGAATGTTCAGAGTAAAAAGAACTAAACAGGCCTTTAATTTCAGGCTTGTGTTTACACGACATGTGTCCCCCCTTACACCGTTCGCTCTGGAAGAAAATTTGCAAAAGAACTTCTGAACACCTTTTTTTTTTTTTTTTTTCCAAATGGCAAGTTAAACCCTTCACTCCAAATGTGTCACTGGCATCAACAGCAGGCGTGCAGAGCGTCGAGATGCCTGCCTGGTTGTTCTTGTCAAGGCTTTTCTTATCGGGGGCCCGGGCTTTGTTCCTCTGTCTTTCCGTGTTAAAGCCTCAGCTGCAGATGCTGGTGCGTATGTGTGGGAACAGACAAGAAGCAGTAACAAGCTCTGAGGAGCAGCAGGGTGACGAGGCCGGCTGGGAGATAAGGAACGCCCCCCCACCTCCACCCCACCCGTCAAACTGCTCTTAAGCAAGAGTTTGAACTGCTGCCTCCTCAGTCACACTGTTTTCTTGGGAGTGGGACCAAAGAAAAAGCTCAACTAATTTTGATGAAAAACAAAAGCTCGTACAGATGTATTTGGTAGATTTGCGTTTCCCCATAGGGTTTATCCGAACCTCTCTGATGATCCTCGGACTTTTTATTCCGCCGTGAGGCTGACATTTACGGTCTCTGTAATTCTTTTATTGGCTTACGAGCGTCCTTTTTAAAACACTTTATATTTGCTGAGTTTGATAAGTGCCACTTAAGTAAACTATGACTGATGCACGTGACAAATACGGCGACTAAATGACTTCCTTCCTTTTAATGTAAGTTCTGTGAATTAATTAGAATTAATGTTATTTTCCTCCCTCAAAGCGCTTTGTGCATTATTTATCATAATATTATCCCATATGGGGAGCAGCTCGATGGCAGAAGATAAGGTTGCATGTTATACTATAAGTCTTTTTGTCCTATTAGATATTAGATAGATAGATAGATAGATAGATAGATAGATAGAAGCCATGATGAAATGAACAGATGTGTCCGATGCGGCTGAAGGATTCAAATCTGCTCATATCTGATTATCTTGACATACAGTGTGAAGGGAACAAGAACAGTCATGATGAATTTTTTTTGCACTGAATAATTCATCAACGGATTACATGAATTTTAATTGTTCCAAAGGAGTTTTGAACAATAACTAAACCTGTGGGTGTGGGACAAAGCTCAGCAGCTGCAACTGTCTTGATGAAATCAAGAAGATTCAGCCGCGCTCACACCTCTGTCGACTACTTAGTGACATAGACGGCATAAGTGACGCACGTACAGTAGTTACTTACACTTGTGTGCTTGTCAGTCTGGCTCGCTCTGGTTAACTTTTGTTTCTACTCCTTAACAATGCCAAAGACAAGTCACATAAATGCTTGTACCTGATGGTGGCGTCCTCCTTGCCTCAAGCCTCAGTGTCCTGCCATGTGTCATCAACAACTTTTAGTGTGTGTGTGTGTGTGTGCTTATATGTGTCTGTATGTGTATACGGGGTTGGAGGTTCTTGAATTTGTTTCTTGTAATGTTTAATGTTGTATAAATAGAGTTTGATCTGATTTGACAGCTCGAGCCTTTCTGGGTGGAGTTTGCATGTTCTCCCTGTGCCTGTGTGGGTTTTCACCTCCAAAGACGTGCTCGTTAGGCTGATTGGTGACTCTGAATTGACCCTAGGTGTGAGTGGGAGTGCGAGTGTTTGTTTGTCTCCTTGTGATAGACCGGCGACATGTCCAGGATGTACCATGCCTCTCGCCCAGTGACAGCTGGGTTAGGCTCCAGCAACCCCTGCGACTCTAACGAGGATAAACGGCAGCAGAAGATCAGATGAGATTTGATTCAAACCTCCTCGTTTAACCCTCCTCTGGGCTGTTGCTGTAGCTACGCCGTCAAATTGACCCAGAGTGAATCACTGACAGGCTAAGCTGGAGATGCTGAGCTGGAAATATTTACCATGTGTATGATCTCACTTCTGAAGAGTGGTTTTTCAAACATTTCCTGTCAAGTCCCTCTTTAGTAAAAGGTTAAATGAATCAGTTTCTAAAAGCGTAAACGTGGGGAAAAATCAGAGGCTTCATCTGCTGGGGACCGATGTCTGCATGAACCTTCATTCAAGCCGTTTCATCACTTCAGCCTGTAACAACACAAAACTAACCTCAGACTGGGGGTCTTTGTTTGGTAGTTAATTAAAAATCCTCTAAAGGTTACTCCGAAGGATTTTGATGTTCTCATTCTCGTCTTCTATAGCCGCTTGTCCTCCAGGGGGTGGTGCCTATTCAAGCTGTCATTGGATGAGAGGTGGAGTACGCCCTGGACAATCTATCTCAGGGCTAACACAGAGAGACAGACAACCATTCACACTCACACCTACGACCAGTTTGGAATCACCAATGAACCTAAGGTGGGAGGAAGGTGGAGAACCTTGAGAAAACCTGTGCAGAAACAGGGAGAACATGCAGACCTTCTTCCTCTTGGTTTTAAAATATTGCATAAACATTTCGCCGATTTATACACTTAATTTTTTGCTGTCAAAACACCAAGCTATTTTCTTTTATTTTCCTCTCACTTTAAACTTAAATGTTTTCGTGGCCCCTTTAGAAATGGTGAAAGTTCCATGACTCCTGAGCCAATTAAATCCATTCAACGGCAGCAAAAAATCCTTCAAATATGCATGATAGTCAGGGTGGAATGGTTTTTCCTCCGACAGCAGTTCTGTGAGACGAGCCCGCTTTGACGAACACTTAGACTTTCTAATTCAATGTAAATATCTTTTCATACTTCTCTCATAACAGCATCGCAAAAAACTATGATTAATGCTCGTTTCTTTGGAGACTGAAGGCAGGCACAGCCTTCTGCAGCTGGAGCTGTGTCATTTTCAGCTATCCACGCGGCATGCAGACCAAGGCTACTTTCTGATTAAGGGTTTGATTATTTGACAGGGTTCATTTGTATCAGTCGATATGTAAGATGGATCTGTATTTTAATGAAGCCGTGTGGGGAATTTGAATGATCTTGCAGTCAGGAAAAATCGACCACTGGATTTAGATAAATCTATATTCTGCCATAATACACCAACATAAGATTTTCTGATTATCTATCCCAGTTAATCGCATTCACGAAAAAAATCTAATAACGTACGGTTTTCATCTTTGTGGTCACCCACGCATGGATTGAATCTAACTGTCGTCTTTCCACCTCCTCCTCTTTTGCTTTCAGGAAGATATCAAACTCCTGGCTGAGCACCGGCTGGTTCACTATGACCATCGCCCTGGAGCTGTGCGATAGGATCAATGTCTATGGCATGGTGGCCCCTGACTTCTGCAGGTGAGACTGTGAAGCCGAATGAAAAAAAGATCATCTCCAACAAAGCAGAGCCGCACATATGCAGTTGCAGCACAGTCGCCTGATAAGAAAGATGAAGACTTTAAATATATTCAGGCAGCCGATGGTAAAATTTCGATGTGGCGGAAGATGTTTGTGTGAATACTTAAATTGAGTGTTAGTACAGAAATGAATCAATAAACAGGCAATCGCTGTAGACGATGAAATAGAAGGCAGAACTCTCACTTCTGGTTTTGAGACATCATTCCCATTAACTGTACACTGATCAGGCATAACATTATGACCACCTATAATATCTCCCTTGTGCCTCCAGAACAGTTGTGGCTCATCAGAGAATGGACATGGGTCTTCTGAGGGTGTCGTGTGTTGTCTGGCAACAGGATGTTGTTAGTGGAGGGGGGGTCTATGGGGGGGCCTATGGGTTGAAGGGAGGGGCCTCTGTGGATTATTCCACAGATACTTGATCAGTTTGGGATCTAGTGAATTTGGAGGCCAAGTCAACACCTTGTGCTGTTTAGGGTTACGGCTATTTTAGGGTTATTAGGGATATCCTAGGGTTAGGGTTACCGTTGAATTGTACTGTTCTTCATCTTTTATGTTGTTGTTCCTAAACTGTTTTTGTGTGTGTGTCAGGCTGCATCCTGCTGCCATCAAGTATTGTCTATGATTGCTATAGGGTGGTGCGTGTCTGGTCTGGTCTAGTCTGGTCTGCTGGGTGCGACATGTCTAAGTAACATCCACATGAATGAACGCCAGGTCCAAACGTTTCTCGGCAGAACACTGAATTGTGTCGTGCTCAATGTTATTTACTTGTCCTGTCAGTGGTCATAATGTTGCGGCTGATCAACAGTGCAGGCTTTTGCTGGCTTATTACAGACTGATACTGATCAGTTTACAAATATTTTTTTGTGATTTCCTGATCCTACTCTAGTCATTCAGACAGCCCAGCTCGGTCCACGCTTTTGTGTTGCAGCATTTTGCTTCGCTTTCTGCAGCATTTTCCTTCCCCACAACACACTGTTTCTGTTCTTTTCATTCACTGCAGCACCGGCATCGATAACAATCGATCGACACACAATAGATTATCATGGGCAGAGGGTGGCAGAGGACACACTAGTTGTGCAGTCCAAATTGAAGAAAAATAAATCAGAATTTGATATAAGACCGTCCTTTCTGCCCTTCATACATTCTTGATTATTCATTATGGAAATGCAGACTTGAGCGCGTCGAGCGATGATCTGGAACACGCTTACATGAGGGATAATGTGTGGCCCAAAGGGAGGATATATTTTACTTCAGGGATTCCTCCTTTATAATAAGTTTTAAGCATGCTTTTAGTCTTATGCTTCTCTTTTATCAAGCACTCTTATCAAACTTTGCTAGGGGTGAATTAATACTATGTTAACTCTGCTACACCGATCAGCCACAACATTATGACTACTGACATTAGAAGTAAATAACATTATGATCATCTTGTGACAATTTAGTGTTCTGCTGGAAAAATTTGGGATCTGGCATTCATCCATGTGGATGTCACTTAAACATGTAGCACCAGACACCCCCACCCCATAGCAGTCATGGTAACAGGCATGAAACCGGTTTAGGAACAATTAAAAAAGAGGAGGAGCAGCACAAGGTGTTGACCTCGCCTCCAAATTCACTAGATCATAGGCCTTCAACAGGGGATCTGTGACCTCTAGGGGTGTCTGTGGAGGTACATATATATTTCTTCAAATACACATTAACATGAATATGTTAAATGTATTTTAGCAAAGGAATAGCTTAATATTGAATGCAAAATGATAATAATAATGTATATGGTATAATGTAGAACACATATAGTAGGTAGGGAGGGGGTCCCTACTTAATCTCCCCATCAATTCAGGGGTCCTCGGCCTGAAAAACGTTGAAGAACCCAACTAGATCCCAAACTATTCCCACTATCTGTGGGATGATCCACAGAGGGCCCCCCCCTCCCCCCCCTCAACACATAAGACCCAAAGCCCCCCCCCCCCCCCCCCCAACAACATCCAGGCACCATCAGAAGGCCTGTGTTCATTCTCTGATGAGTCACAACTGATTTGGAGGCACAAGGGAGACCTACACAATATTAGGATGGTCATAAAGTTGTGCCTGATCAGTGTAGAACCCACATTCACATTAAAGACTCTAGTGGTGGAAGTCTTTAAATAAGCATCAATTCAAATAAATACAATAAACTCTTTTTAGCTGCATTAATAAATAAAGGATGGATCTGTCTTATTAATAACAACAAAAGCCCCCAATGTGATTAAAAAAGCATCCAGGGGGAAGTCGTGTAGTTATTTCCTCTTTACATTCACTGTGCCATCTCCTTATTTTCTAGGTGGCTTTGCGGCGCCGAGATTCAGACTTGAGTAATGAAAAAAAAGAACCAGATTGAATATGACCTAATACAACAGAGAAAGAGCGTGACCATGATGCTGGTCCCATTTAGGAGAAATACAAAGAACTGTGTCATGTGTTTCTGACTCCTTCTCGCTCCTGGCAACCAGCTGCCACGGCCTCGTTAGCAGAGTTTAACGGCTTGAATTACAGCTCACGTCTCGCCGTCTCAGACACCACTTTAATTGTATTTTATTTATTTATTTATTTTTTATTGAACAGGGAACAAATCTTATTAGATATCTAAATGAATAAAGAAAAACTGCAAAACGGTCTGTTGTTCCTGGCTCTGATTGATTAAAGAATTACTTTTTATGTCGAGGGTTTCAGCACAAATTGAATCTCAGCGATGATGAGGAGGGATCTTCGGCTTAAGACGATGCTCGGTAATCATTTGAGTGGATGGCATCAAGTCTAGGATTCAATCTTCCCAAAATGTCACATCAGATATGGTTTGTTGATATTTTTAGAAATCTATAACGTTAATAAATAATCAGCGAATATAAAAGAGGCATCAGTTGTAATGTCTGAAATTTTCAGTGCTCCCCTCTGGCTCCTTTCTTCTTCTACTTTTATCCACCTCATCTATTCTCTCTCAAGATACAGAGGACCTGTGTTTCATGTTTTTCTTTGCTTTCTTTGATAAAAAACACTCTAAAAATTAAAAAAACAAAACAGAATCTCATCAACTTAGCCATTAACATTTTATTTTTTTTTTTGGCACCTGTAATTTTCACCGAGTTGCCAGAAAATACCAGAACAGAGCAGTTTTTCTTTGGTTTAAGGGAATTTTTTATACCGTCATTTCACTGCCAGTGTGTGCAGAGGAGCCGGGGGATGACATGAAACGGTCCCCGCCACACTTTCATAACATTGCGTTTCTTGGTGTGGACCTTACGCCACGAAAAAACAATTTGAGCTTCACCAAACAGCCACTTGTGTCAGAAGTTTTTAAGAAAATCAGGTCTATTGTTCGAGACATCTGGGCAGAGACAAAGGAAGAATGGGGTGGTGGGATTTTAAAAACAGAAGAAAGTAATTTAGAAGAAAATTTAATTTCTTGATCTTGAATAGAAAATAACAAAGCCACAGTGTTTGGAGCCTTGAGTGTGAAACCAAACAAATCTCTTCTCTTAGTATTTTACTCACTTGGTATAGACATACAGCTCGGTATTACCCTCTTGACAGCTACGATATATCACTTTTTAAAATATACTGCAGTTCATCACAGGTACAGTCTAATCCTGAGGAATGAGCACTGGCTGTAGGCTCATATTAAACTGCTGTATGGATGAATTAGGGAAAGTAAAATGTATAAAGGCTAAATGATTAATATATGAAGATGAATGACTGGGAGGACGTGACGACTTGTGTGGATGAAAACGCTGCAAATGCGGCAAATGGCGGCGTGTCATTAATATTTCAGAAGAACCTGACGTATTGTGACAGACAAGCTTTAAAAACAAGTCTCGTTGATGGACTGAGTTAACATTCAGCAACATTCAAGGACGTAAGGCGGTTCAAGTACACAAACAGAAGTCTGGTTCTGTCGTCGTCAGATTAATTCAGAAAGAGATTTAAGATGGTAACCATTAGTGTCATTTGGTTCACTAAGAACTGATCTAAGAAACACACTGTATGGTTCAGAGTCTGGTGATACTTTACACAGTACTATGCTGTCAGGTTTGTGTATATATATGTATATGTATATAAATGTTTTCCCAGCGAGGTAAGAAAGAATTCACCCTGACCTCGACAACATCCACCACCTCTGAGCCCACAATCGTCTAGAGTGGAGGTCGTAATATTTTACTATGGAGCATAATGTGCAGGTGTGAACATATTTCTGTCCAAGTTATTTACAGGATGCTTCTATACACCGATCAGGCATAACATTATGACCTAATATTGTATAGGACTCCCTTCCAAAACATCATCATCAGAGAATAGACATGGGTCTTCTGAGGGTGTCCTGTGGTGTCTGGCTGCAGGGTGTTGTAACTGGGGGGGCTTTGGGTCCTATAAGTTGAGGGGAGGGGTCTCTGTGGATCATCCCAGAGATGCTTGATCACTTTCAGATCTACTGAATCTGAAGGCCAGGTCAAAACCTTGTGCTGTTTAGGGTTAGGGTTATCATAGGGTTGAGGTTGTCATAGGGTTAGGGTTTTCAAAGGTTTAGGGTTATTGGGGATAGGGTTATCATAGGGTTGGAGTTATTGGGGGCAGGGTTATCATAGGGTTGGAGTTATTGGGGGTAGGGTTATCATAGGGTTGGAGTTATAAGGGTTGGGGTTATCATGGGTTTATGGTCCCAAAGATACTTGATCAGTTTGGGATCTAGTGAATCTGGAGGACATGAATTGTGCTGTTTAGGGTTAGGGTCATCATAGGGTTGGGGTTGTCAAAGGTTTAGGGTCATTGGGGTTGACGTGGTTAGGGTTGGGGTTATCATAGGGTTGTGGTTATTAGGATTAGGGTTATCATAGGTTTATGGTCCCACAGATACTTGATCAGTTGGGATCTAGTATCTTTAGAGGCCAGGTCGACGCCTTGTGCTGTCCTTCATGTTTTTCTGAGTTGTTTCCAAACCATTTTTGGAACCATTTTCTCCATCAAGGAGTGTCATTGTTATAGGGTGAGAGCGTCTGGTCTGGTCTAGGTGGGTGCTACATGTTTAAGTAACATCTAAATGAATGAATGCCAGGTCCAGAAGTTTCCCAATAGAACATTAAAACGTCACAAGATGCTCAGTGTTATTTATTTCTCTTGTCAGTGGTTTTAATGCTGTGGCTGATCGGTCTACATCTGCATTTCTTTTGCTCCTTCTTCTTTAATAAGAAATTAAAACTGTATTATTCTGAAATGGTGGCATGCGAATTGCCTAGACCCACTCACACCCATTCATGCACAAACATTATTTTTTTTATTCATCTTTCTCATTTACTTTCACTTTGTGTTTAAATTTTATTATTATTAAAACTAGTTATATTTAACCGCGTCTGCTCTGCAACCCACAAACACATGAATGCAGATCAGCCTTTCTCCCTCTCGCCTCGAAATGAAAAGAAAAAGACTTTGTGGCGGCTCATTAAAGTGCTTTTTAAATGTCAACCGTCTCTCCTTCTGTCTTCTTCACTGCAGGGAGTCCCAGCACCACTCCATCCCCTACCACTACTACGAGCCGCACGGCCCGGACGAGTGCGCCATGTACATTTCCCATGAGCGCGGGCGGCGGGGCAGCCACCACCGCTTCATCACCGAGAAGCGGGTCTTCGCCAACTGGGCACGGACGTTTGACATCCACTTCTATCAGCCTGACTGGAGCCCGCCTCCTCTCCCGGCCAACCAGACGCTGGACGGGGTGATCCCTGCTGCTCCCCACAAGACGTGACTGGGGTGAACAAAAAGCGGCTCACGAGGACTGAGAACGGGGTGACATTTGGCGGCTACTGGACCCTTAAAACAAAGGATAATATATAAAAGGAGGAGGAATAGTATTTACTCCAGATGAAGACTGCTGGACATTGACAGTTCTTGCAGTGTTTTGTTTACTGAAGTGAACTGATTTAAAGTTATACACCTTGCAAAGTGTAGGACAGCAACATAATCACACTCCACTCTCAATGCATGCAGTGTTTGATTGTGGTCCTTCCCCGGCCTTTGTGCACATGTACGCGTATGCACGTGTGCACCAGAGGAAACACAGAGGATGCAAAGTTCCCTCTACAAAGCCTCTGTTGGGTGAAGGATCCATGTAGGAGTCAATGCTTACAATTCATGAAAAGAAGAAAACATTTTTACAATGCCTGCTTTCTTTCCATGTAGCGCCGGAGACCGTCGGCTGAATACAAACACTGGCGTACCTTGAGTTAAATTTGGCTTTTGTGTGAATTATTACTGTTCAGATGTTGCATTCTTCTGCAGTTTTCAAAGATTGCGGAGGTCAGGCTGGATGAGATTCTTTAGACCTTCGTGTCACGCAGCAAAGGCTCAAACCCCCTTCAAAGCAGTCTCATAAATCACTGCCCTGACTTTCATTTAAACTGCCTTTCAGATGTGTGCATTGTGAGCTCGCCCAAGTCAAACTTGGCAATGCAGCACATCCTGTCTGAATGACAAGTGTGTAGCATTCGCCGGGAGGTTTTTATCTCACGCGCGTGCACCCCTTTCCGGTCCCATACGTGTGTGTATCATAAGGTTTTTCTGGCCCCTGTCAACAGTTAATAGTGCGATTTATACAGCTACAAGCCGGATTTCCATGTAAATGCGCAGTCATGTGACACAAGACAAGTGGGAGATTAAGATCGAGAGCAGGGATGCAGCAGAAGCAGCGGCGTCTATCCCACTATATTCATCTCCGGCGAGCCCGAATCACCTCGCAGGAGACTTACACCATTTCAAAGAATACCGGATTTTCTTTTTTTGTTAAACTGATGAGTATGTGATCCGTCACCTTCTCGCTCTCAGTTGCGTTTCTATCTGCCCTCTCCCCTCATTTCATGGAGGCCTGTGTTACCTATAGGGCACCCCTCGTCCTCTCTCCATGGATACGACTCGGGTGTCAGTCAGGAGAAAGCGTGGAGACGTGTGATTATCTTAACAATGCATCCCACTGCTAAGTCCCTATTGATTTTGCCCTCATCTCTGTAACGTGAGTAATGAGAGGTCGGAGGGATGGGGGCGGACACATAGGTGCTCACACCATGAGAGGATGTTTCAAATCGCACTTCCTCGGTGAAGACGAGAGCACGATTGCTTCTCATCCATCATAAACAGCCGTAGCGGTTTTGCCGTGTGCAGCCTGGCTCGGCACACAGCTGAGTTTCTACTGTAGCAAAGAGCGAAGTGTGTTTTTTTCGTTTTCCAGACACTTGAATTGTGAATGCCTCTGTGCAGTTTACAACAGTAAAGGGGTATGCACTCGATTGTCTTTATTTTTTCTTTCCTAATTGAATTGATCATAATGAAACCACAGACTATTTGGATAACAGGTGGTTTAAAAAATGCAAGAGAAGTCTAAAAAAGAAATGCCCGTCTCAAGGCTGATATTCTCATACTGTTTGTTTTGAGGAAGAACGACCACAGCCTCGAAGGCATCCAGTTACCAGGGAGACTAAACAGAGAAAAGGAGAAAATCTTCATATTTGTCAAACTGAAACCGGTGATATTTTAGAGATATTAACTTCATGAACAACTTGGATAGTTTGACATTTTGGGAAATAAAATCATTCCCTTCCTTGCCGAGAGTTAGATGAAAGGACGGATACCTCTCTCCTGTCTGCAGCTCGTTAGCGTGGTGCAAATGAAACATTAGAACATTACCTCCACATTTAGTGAAGAATTATTCTGAGATGATATTAATAATATATAAAATGTTAATTGGTGAGCTTAAGAGGTGCTTTTAAGTAAGTGTGTGTTCTTTAACCTCCTGAGACCCAAGCTTTTGTTCGGTATGCATTTTTCATTTCTCCAAGCTATTTGGGTTTATTGGGACCTAAGAAGTTTAAAAACTAAGCATCATCTTTGAACAGGAAGTAGTTTTTGAAAAGAAAAAACTCAGTGTGTAACAAAATATAAAACTGTTTATTTTAATACCTGAACATGGCTGTGCAAGGACAGAACAATGAAGTCCCAACGTCCTCAAACGAGTACTTGCTAATTAGCGATGTTGTACCTCTACACCGATTACTGTATTGACGCTTTGTTACCACTAGATGGCAGACAAAAGTGTCAACTTATGAAGACAACGGATCCAAATGAAGCAGAATAAGCTGCCACAAAACATATGAGGACGATGGGGCTCAGGAGGTTAAGACGAAGCTAGGAGTGCTGGCCTGAAAGCTAAGCTAAACGGTATTGTGCAGCAGACACGAATGGTTTTAATCTGTTCATCTAGGTCTCCACGGGAACTTTTCTAAAAGATCGTTTCATTTCATCATAAACATTCCACTGAATAAAATCATTTTTATCAGTAACCTCGCATTCAGCAGCGTCTGTGAGCAGCGTCAGAGGGAAACGGTGAAAATGTGACAAACAGGATTAGAGTAAAAGATGAAGATGAAACATGTGGGTAACGTGGAGGACGGGCGGCCGGTGACTCACCTTCGGCCTCAGCTGACGGCAGCTGCCGTTTTTACTTTTCAATCTTGCGCTTCCCGTCGGGTTGTGACATCAGGCTGTGTCACACTGAAATAATAATGAAAGACGGGCAGAGCTACAAGGCCTGCTCATTAGCCTCCAGAGCTACAAATAGATCCTTGACCACGATCACAACGTGGAGCATTGGAGCTTTTCTTCTTCGTTCTCTCTCCATGTTTGAAAATGATCCTGTAGCATGTCATTGCTTGAGGAGATATGAAATATAAATTAAGGTAAGACTATGAGATGATTAAGTGAAATCAAGTATTCAGCGGAGCGACGCCACGAATCATTAAGCAATAGAGCTTTTACCAGATCAATGAAATGCATTTATGCAGCATTTACAATGATCACTGTCTCTTTATAATAATGAAAGCTATGATAAGGACTGAAAGAGTCACAAATATGGTGATACAAGAACATAAACTAACAATAATCAAAAGAAATAAATCAAGTAATTATTTTGTGGGGACATTTTAATACCAGATAAAACACCAGCTTTACAAAGTATTAAATGATGATAAAAACAGAAGACAATATAGCATACGATTATGTTTTTTTTTTCCAATGCAACCCACAGTATTAATCAATTCCTAATGATCTAATTACTTTAATTAACACGTTCCAGATAAGTAGTGTGTGTGTGTGTGTGTGTGTGTGTGTGTGTGTGTGAGGGGAGGGGGGCATCAGGATGGATTAACCAATTAAAAAAATGATTAATTGATTCGTGTTCATTGAAGTCTTCGGTTAAGACTTATGAGGCGATGAGCTTCCCAAACTAATGCAGCTCAGTTTCACTCGGGTGTGACGACGCAGAATGAAAAACAGCACGACGGAAAACAGTCCTGCACACAAAATGAACTGTGGCGACAAATTCACAGGTGTACACAATGAGACTACACTTAAGACTAAGACAGAATTCAATGGTGTGTGATAAAGATAATAGGAAAACACTGTGTTAAATGGCTCATTTTGTTTTGAAAACTGTAGAAGACCCAGACAGTGGAACCATATAATGGGGGCAAAGTTAGAACACCTCCAAAAGAAAAAAATATTAAACCATCGGCATAAAATGTAATTTTGTAATATAACCACGTCAACCTCTATTTTTCTAGCTTTACAACTGTAAAAATGTCTTGATTTTTCCGATCTGAACTGAAATTCAAACCCTTCAACCTTTACAGTGAGGGGGGTGGGGCCCAATGTGATTTTTTTTCTCACGGGCCCCAAAATTCCTGGCAGCACCCCTGGACCCAGATATTAATATAAAAAATGTGAGATTGAGAAGAAGATAGAACATTTAACCATTAAGCTGTAAATGTTTGAGTGAAGCTAATGTGAAACATTTCGCTAACCTCAAGACAGTGTGGCCAGATGTACCATAATTATCATATTTCAGGGCCTATGTGATATAAAAGGGCAAATATACGCCATTTGACTGGCATTGAATGAAGCAGTTAAAGCTCCGTGTTTATTCCTTTGGTTATTACAGTCCAATGCACACAGAATAGCTTTAATTTTAAATGCACTGTCCTAGTGTGTGATCTTTTTAGGGTTAACATATGATTATTTTACAGCGACAGTACGATATTTCTTCATTTCCCATCTGGCAACACTGCCTCACGGTCTTTGAACTGAGCTTTTTCTGGCTCGTAGCAGGATTTTCACCATCAGATGGAGATTTCTAAGCTCCAACGGCTCAGTAACATTTTAGACTTCACATAATGTGACATGTAGATGAAGACCATGAGACGGAGAAGGAAAAACGAAACGCACGGTGACAGCGCAACGTACCAAAACACAAGAAAAGTAAGGAAACGTCTTCATCGATCTGACAACGCATCAAACCTGCAAATACAGAAACGCACATAAAGTGCAAACATATACAAAAATGTTTCCAGGGGACGCAAAAAAGTGTGTTTGTTCATTGAAGCCTCATGGTTTTTGGTTTTTGGTTTTTGTTTACTTGTATTTGTCTTTTATCGGAATTCCTTTTGCTCTTTTTTTAATAGTTTGTCGATTCAAATAATCCGATGACACATGCACTGACGTCATTAATAATATTTAAACATTCATTCAGAGTCTTTTCTGGTATTTTCTCTATTTGTATATGTTTTCTTAAGCTCCAGTGCATTGAGCTCTTTCTACCACTGTGGAAATATAATGTTTCCCTTTAACTGATTTACCTCAATGCAGGTTGGTACATTCAGTTTTATTTTAAAAGCTCCTTGGTGCCTTTGTGGAGATTTCACACTTAAGTAGGTGGAGTTGAGTAGTTGCGGGTCATGGTAACAGATTTAAAGGTTTATTTTCAACAGATGTTCTATCATTATGGATGTAAACCCTCTCCTCTACGTTGCCTGTGGTGAGATGTGCGGCTCATTCTCCTGTGAGACACAACTCTCCACTCTCCAAGCTACACACTGTGCGTACTTCTTCGCTGCCCTGGAGTCAGAGTCGGGGCCATAAATTGCAAAGGATTGTAGCTGCTGACTGATTTTAGCCTTTTGACCTCCAACGCAGCATTTACTGCTCTTTTCTGAGCACTTCATGGACGTCTAAGAAGACTGAGGAGTCCACTTTTGGCCTCAGAAACAGCAGCTACGTAACCAAAATTGTCTGAAAGGTCAAAGAGGTTTTAATATTTATCAGGTCTAACGCAAACCTTCTCCCTAGGCTTATGAATTTATGCTTGAATTATTTCTTTTTGAGTTCAGACTTGGTTGCGTAAATAAACTAATTTCAGATAAGGCATCTGGACGGAAGGGGAAAAACGGTTTATATTTATTACCGCAACCAACATCCGAGCGAGACTTTCTCCTGACGTTTAGTTTAGTTTTCTCGCTCCAAGTTTTAAACATTTAAAACTCAAACATATAGCAAAACAAGCTGCGCCGAGCGCCACGATTGTTGTTGCAGATGAGAATGAAAATCTGTGACTGCTAAAATTACTATTATCCTTCCCGGGAATGATTGACATTACAAAGGCTTGGTGACAGGCAAGCAGCTGGAAATCCAGAGTTTCCATGGAAATTGGACAACCTGTCAGACGCGTGCCGTCTCTGAACAGCACTGCGTGTGTGTTTGCGCGTAAATCATTAAATTTAGGAAGCCGCCACATGGGGCCGACGTCGACGCCGTTCCACTTCCAAAGACAACAAGCGTCGAGGCGCTGGTGTGTGTGTGTGTGTCACGTAGGCTCATCGGTGAATACAGACGCCGCTCTTCCTTTGAACAACCTGTGTGACACATTCAGAGGGAACCTGTTTGACTCTCTGCCTCTTTCGGAGACGGCTGTTCTAATATTGTCCTGTCACTGGTTTTCTATCCTCCAGCTCAGGTGCGAAGAAGGAAGACGGGCTGTGATCTTCAACAGCGGAGCGGAGCAGGTATCTGGGAGCAATCAGCTCCGAGGTCTGCGAGCGCTTAAACGGGAACAAGAGGCAGGATGTCGAGTCCGGTTTGCGCTGCACTTAAGATCAAACAAAAGCGTCTGAGATGCGGCGAGCTTTAATTCGTATTGTTACCGCTTCAGGCCTGGCGCGAAGAGGCTGCGCGTGGGGTGGGGGGGTGGGCTCGGATTCAGCGGAGGCCGTCGTTTGAAGAGGGGGAAAAAGTAAAAACACCTCTCCGCATTGTTTGAAATGTTTCCAGCAGGAAAACAACAGAGCCGGAGTGTAAGTCAACTTAAGCAGCAGAGATTTCAAGGAAGTCTTTGTGTTATAAATAAGCTCAGACTATCAGCTCCGCCAGGCGCGTCTTCAAGGTTCGGGGAAGCGAAAGCAGACCTGCAGTCTTTAAATAGTCGGTGAGTGCTCCGCACCGCTGTTTAAAAGTAATTAAGGAAGCGCGCCACCTTTTCAAAAGGAGTAAACAAACCAGGCAGTTAAAGATGTAAATTTATTTCTCTGATTCCAGTGTTACAACGTTAATCAGGGCATCAAAAAAAAAAAAGCCTCCGAACCGAGGAAATTAAAATGTTGCTCTTATCGGAAAGAGAAGGGGGAAAGGGTTTATGGGAAGGAAGCATAAATAATGTATAAGAAAAGGTACACAGTGGCTGACACAGCAGCTGTATTCCAATACATGCAGGTTTCATTTCCAAATCCATCCATTTTCCAATTCAGCCGCAGCGGTGGGGGGTGTGGGGGGTGGCAGCGGGCGTGGGTGGGTCCTCATGCCAAAGATAAACTACCGCTGGTTCAATCCATACACTTTGAGCATCAGTCCTTCCTCCCAACAATGAGCCTAAAGCAGAGGTGTAATACAAGGAGACACTGGGGGAGAGAGGAAAAAAAAAAAAAAAAAGGGAGAACACGTGCCAGCATAGAGGAGATTCATTTGGGACAGCCGGCGGCTTACTAGGTTATCACTCACTTATCGGCGCTGTATCACAAGACGCCGAATGGCCATGAAAATAGCTGTCCATCACCCAGAATACAATCAGCGGAGTACATGGCTGGAGAGCTAATGGATGTTTCTACGGGGAGGGCAATTTAGTGAATGGGAAAGTGGATGAGTCCATCATGCGAGATGGGATTAGGTGCGATTGTTATCCTTCACAAGTGTGATATGACGTTCAAGGGGTGTAATGTATATGGACAGGGGAGACATTAAAGAGTAATCTCTCCGCGGCCCACTCACAGACAATCAGCCCGCCGCATAGTCCCACATTTTTTTCCTTTTCTGACCGAGCACACGTTCTGAGTAGCACTTAAAAAAAAAAAAGGGGAGGGTGGGCTGCTGCTGTAATGTGCAGAGCTCTCAAAAATAAATTAAATTCTTATCTGCAGACTCGCCTCGGTGCATTTTTAAGCAAATCGACGGAGTTGTGGCGTCAGTTGACAAAACAGAACATTCGAAGGTTTAAATCCTCGTGAAACTGAGTGATGCACGACTTCCACGGTCAAAAAAAACCTCACAGCATTTGAAACAGAACACAAATATCAGTAGAAAGCAATCGTCCCAGAGTTAAAAAAAAACAAAAATTCTCTTTGCAGTTTCTAGTCAAGCACCAGACGTGGTGGCAAATATCTTCTTCTTTCCATTTCCAGGAATATTAAGCCTGTCACAAACTGCACCTTCTCTCTAATATCCCCTCAATAAAAAAAAATCCCGGTTTTTGCAGCTTTACGTCCTCAGATATCCAGCGGTGTAAACGCCGAGGCCTCAGAAGATGTGTTTGAGATGCTTCACGCCGTACACTTTGAAAAACACCAGGAGGATTAAAGTCCACAGGCCCAGGATGAAGCCATCAGGAGGATGCCAGTCTTTCTGCTTTGGTTTCTGAAGGTGGGAGGGGGGGTGGGTGGGTGAGGCAAGGTGTGGTGGGGATGGGGGAGGAAAAAGAAAAAGGGGGAGCAGGGGGGGGGGGATTGCAGGTTAGTAACAGTGTGTATATTTATTTCTCCTGTTGAGGCCGGCGCTGATTGTTCTGTCATTCACACAGATGGGAAGGTGCACAATCGCTCATTTCATCTCCTCACACCGTCTCTCATACGAACACAAAGCGTCGCACACAAACGGGCGAGCGGCAAAGCTCATCAGTACACCTCCCCTGCCATGTGTTTGTCCCATTCACTGCCACATCATCACTTTGTGTACGATTATACTTTTAAATCCCGCTTGTATTAAACACGCATCTCACAAGGAGCACATTTATATGCTAATGCGCCGGCAATATTCCGGTGGAGAGATGAGATTTAACCTCTAAAAAATCTTCCTAACTCCTCAGTTGGCGACAAAGCTATAGATGCGCTGCGCGGGTGCACTTAAGAGATTTTGTTATCCCTCTACAATACAAGCTGCCATTATCCAGACGGGAAATCACTAGTCAGACAAGGCAACCCCCCAAAGCCAAAACATCAAGACTCGGCAAAGAGGATGAGCGCCCAAGGATGTACTCCAAGTCTGCGCGAGGAACAAATTGTACACACAACAGTAAGGACGACATATAGCGCTGTAAAGCGGCTACACCACTACTTAGGGGATCCATGTCTGCCTCAGTTCTACTACAGTGTACGTCCATACAGGCTCGGCACATAACGCTCACTTTGCAGAAACTGCAGCGGAGGCTGGAGCCGGGCTGACAGCCGACTGACAGGCCCCGGAGGATTAGACGCTGGTGTGAAAAGCCCCGTCTTGAGTCATTACTACCCACAACCCTCACAGCCTGGCCGCGACCGAAAAAGGCCAGTTATCTGCAACCGGCCAAGAGCATCGGATCAAACCAGTAATTATCAATAATCCTGACGTTTACAAATGGAAGCTTCATGAAGGTCTTTAATGACTTTCTGCAACGTGATTTCATTTGACACATTTATAATGTGACTTAGTGTTAAGAGCGATGAAAAAAAAATGATGGCTGTGAAGGAGAGTCAATATACACAGATCAGGCATAACATTAAAACCACTGACAGGAAAAGTAAATAACGTTGACCATCTTATGACAATTCATGGTTCTGCTGGGAAACTCTGGGACCTGGAGATGTCGACATAGCTAGACCCGACCAGACGCTCCTTGATGGAAGCAGCCACACACACAGAAGCGCTTTAGGAACAACTGCGACAAACATGAAGAGCAGCACAACCTGTATGGACGCCCTAAGCAGTCACGCATTCACACATATTACGAGTTAATTTCCTCTGTTTTCTCAAGATCTCCAGTTATTTATCTCGTTATCTGGGGAAAACAAGCTCTGTTTTCTCAACGTCTCCAGAAACATTATCCAGCAAACATTAAAGCACAAAACAAACAGCTCACCTTACAGCAGGCCTGCTACTGTTATTACCACGTCATTACTTAGTGTTAAGGGCATCCACCAGTCAGCGTGGCAGGTCACGTACAACAGAACTCTCTAGAATTAACTATATCGAGATCTCAAGAAAACAAAGTTTGTTTTTCCAAAGTTTATGAGATGAATAACTCAGAGGAAATTAACTCGTTATCATAGGAAAACACGGGAAATAATATGCATGACTGGCTTCCGTTGACCTGGCCTCCAAAGTCACTAGATCCCAAACTGATCAAGCATCTGTTTGGGTGGGACCCCTCCCACTCCCCTCAACCCACAGCACCCAAAGGCCACTAATAACTTTCTGTTTCCAGACACCACAGGACGCCCTCAGAAGACCCATGTCCACTCTCTGATGAGTCACAACTAGTCTGGAGGCACAAGGGAGATCTACACAATAATAGGAAGGTGGTCATAATGTTATGCCTGATTGTTGTATTTACTGAAGGCTAACACTTTTAATGTAATATCTAAGTAACACTATTGTGCTGACATTATTAAATTAGTTCATCTTATTTAGTTTAACGAAAAAAGGTTTTGTTGTTATTTTGTCAAAGCAAAGAACCGAGAAAAGTTTAACTAGAATCCAAACAGATTTATCACCGACACACAACCCAGCTGTGAAATTCTTGTGGTGTTGAGAAACACAACTTAAAAACAAATTAAGCGCGCGAGAATATCAGAAGTTCCTTAAAGAGTGGTATAAATCATGTAGATGCTAATCAAGTACAGGCAAATGAAAGCAACTATAGAGAAATCGCCTCCACTTGTGAAAACTCTTTACTTTAATTATACTCAGTGCTCATGTTTAAACTCTGAAATCTGCTTTGACTTTTCTGATTTATGGCAGTAAAACAAATGTAATGAATGCAGTCATGAAATTAAACTTAAAATGAGCTCAACACATTCAAAATTATCCACATGCCAGTGTCGCAAACTAACAAACAACAAAAAAATTGCCTCTTTAAAATAAGTGTACAACTTTTAGAGTGTACTGATTGACTGAGCCGTGACAGTGTTGTACCATAACGTAAAAACAAGTTTAAGAAAGGCAACTGGACTTGTAGAGTTTTTTTTTTTGTTTTCTGAAGCTGTTTCACCACAGATCCAGGTAGCTTCTTCAGTTCTAAGGGACCGGTGGGAAGATGAGGTTTAAATAGGACCATGTGTGGATGAAACTAGCTTGTCGTATTTCTGTCAGCGACCAGAAACTAGCACAACTGATGTCCTTTAACAGCTGGATACTTACCCATCATTGATCGGGGAACTGTTTGTACTTGTCTTCTTTCGCTATGACTTAAAAAAAAATGGATATACCATTACCTGGATGACTGAGAGAGTGTTTTATCGTATTGTTGTTGTGTATTTTATTGTTTTACTGTATTAGAAAGCATTCATTTTAATAAATGTACCTAATGAATTGCCCAGTGAGAGCATGTTTATTAGGGGTTTGGGCTTTGACACATGCCAGCATCACCAATATTCTTCAAGAAAAATGCGAGTGTTTGGAATTACTATAATAGATATATACCCACCAGGGTATTGGGCTAATCACAGATAGAACGATATCTCATCTAATCTTGGTGGCTAAACGCTGGCGTTTCAGTTTTCAAAGTGTCCAGTTGCATTGCAATTACACTCAAGTAAGTGTGGGGCCTCATATTTTTGCTGAATTTCCCTTTACATAGGAGGCGAGGACTGCTGAATTGGCATATAATGGGAGTGAAATCCTCTGCTGTATTTTTGTGATATTTAAATCGGAGGCTGGCACACACACACAGCACTGTAGAGTGTGTGTCCAACGCGTGTCTGAAATCACCACCCACCGAGCGCTAAATGCCAGTAAAAATCTGTCTTTGGCCGCTGAAATCTCATACACAGGTTGTAACGTCTGACCACCTGTTATATGTGGCGGATTTCTTGTCCCTGCCGGCCAACGGAATCAGTGCGAAACAATGGCTTTATCTCAAACAAGCTTTTCAGTGGCTGACTACAAAGCTCCTGCACTTCATCCTATTAATTCAAAGGCGTTTAGAAGAGGCGCCGATGTTCACAATACTTCTCAGAATAATGAATATTAATTGCCTTTCCTGGTGACTATTATTGTAAATTCTTATTAGTTCAAGAGCTCAAGGTAAGTCAAGGGAAAAGTTAATTTTAGGAAGCGCGTGGCTGCGTCCTCGTGCCTCCGTCGTAACCCTTGTCAAGGCTGTCGTTTCAACCTAAACTCCAGCTCGCGCGCCGGCGCTGCCAGCTTCTAATGCAGAAAGACCGAGGACGGCAGTAAAATTGGATTACGTCTGACTCTAAATTTATTTAACAGCTCAATCAGGCAAAATCAATAGAGCTCCTCTGCCATCCAGAATGCTTAAGCAGAGACACAGAGGCGTCACCTGAGCTCCAGGCTAGGCCTAGCGTTTGACAGCAAAGAATAGAGCTCCTTAACCATCTGAATGTTGTGGCTGTAGTCATTTCAGTGCTCTGAAATAACCACAGAAGGCAAAATGAAGCTAAATCCAGGCTTATAGAGGAGCTATAACACATGAGTCACAACGGTTAAGTTCTCCTCCAGTCAGTCATGGGTAGCTCTCCTACATACAGTATATCTTCAGCAGATAGCATCTGACGGAAACCAGGAGCCGACAGCGTTCAACAGACAGAGCAACGGAGACAATGGGGCTCGAACTATAAAGGGATGTTTTTAGCATCTGAAACAATGGCTCTTCTGCCAGAGATTTGCAGGAACTAAAGGAAACACATCAGGCGACAGACAGATATTGGTCTCGTTTATCTGACTTCAGACTAGAGCACATCAAACTGGATGATGACTCTAAAAATAGTCACAAAATAAAAATAAAAATAATTCTCATGAGCTTCCCATGAAGTTGAAACACTTCCATTTATTTCCCAAGCGAGATGCACATAATGTGAATCTTGCCTCATGCTTCCACCAGATTTAGATCAAATATTTTGATCATGGCCTTCAAAAAAAAAAAAAAGAAAAAAAAACAACATTTGTACAGGTGCTAGTGATGAGATGAAATGTGATTCAGGAATGCCAGTTTGAGTAATGGACTCATCATTTTCAAGGTTTTGCCAGGCACTAAAACATTGCACCACAGTTTATAATACTGAGACAGGATTTCACAACTCACTGCAGCGACAATTTTACCCCGAAGCTCTGTGACTGTGAGGCTAACACTAAATTACACCATTTACATTGTAAATCAATCCAGCTGAAATGTGCAGTTAATGTGCAGCTTGACTGGACGGAGCTGTGTGTTGTGGCAGGAGTATGGCTGTTTATTGAGACAGTTTCAGTTTGTGTCAAAACCAAAGATGTATTGTATCATTATATGTTGATCAGGCATGTGTTGGTCTGCCTATGTTGTCAGGGGGTGGTCTCTAGGTCCTATGGCTTGATGGGAGGGGCCTCAGTGATTTATCCCACATATACGTGATCAATTTGGGATCTAGTGAATTTGGAGGGTTATAATAGAGTTATTAGGGTTAGGGTTATCATTAAATTGTCACAAGATGGGCAGTGTTATTCACTTCTCCTGTTGGTGGTTTTAATGTTGTGGCTGATTGGTATTGTATTTGTATTTGTTTTAGTTCAAATATCAAGAGTCTTTTTCAAGAATGACTGAAAACCAAGACGCATTTTCCTTTTAACTTTTGTTTGCTGCTGTGGATTCATTTTTAGGATTCATTTTATTTTAACTTTAACACTCCATTTCTGTTAGGGATGTCAAGTTTGATGTACCATAACAGAAAAGCCCAGAGCCTCTGTATATATGATTCGTGTACCTAGCCAATGTTTGTAATTTGGTCTACTTGAGGACGTCTGCCAAGTTTGAAGTGTGTTGCAGTCCAGATCAGTGGTCAGCCAAGATTTTGGGCTCATCTTTCCATTTAAAAGCCTGAATGTGTCAGGAGGTGATACTAAAAAAGCTATTGGTTCCTAAGTCTAGTGGACCGTCAAAGTTCTCTCACAATAAAGCTGTGTGGGGATCTGTGTTGTTCCATATTTACGGGGGCTAGTCAGCTGTGTTGAGTCTCTCCCTTTAAATCAAACAATGACGCAACTGAGTGGATCATGTGGACGTGAAGCTAGTAGATGTTGAACAGTAGTTATTCACAAGGAAAAAAAAAAGAGAGAGAGAAGACGTCTGAGGAGATGGATAGTAGGAGACAGAAGACCAGCTCTTCTGTCCACAGAGACATGGACCAGTTACAGCTGTTGTGCTCTGCACTGCCATGACGTGGTAGTCATATTTCTGGGGAGGTGCACTTTAAACTGTGGCACTGGTCTGACAGAGAGCCATAAATCTGGCTTTTATCCAAGGGGAGTAATGGTACGGCAATAGTTTTTGTTGAGTAACATTAAAGGTCTTATTGGCCATAATTCTTACTCAAATTCTAAATGGAAATAAATAATGTACTTGCTTTTTACTTTTAAATATAAAATAAATAAAACAATGTTTACTAGGCAGGATTGCAGTTTCAGCTTTGAGAGTTGCACAAATTCCACTTTCTTTCTGTCCTCTCTGAGGACACAACTACATTCTCTATATAAACTTTACTAGAACTGTGGATAAACTGGATAAAATCGAGCTTATGTCTCTTACAGTGTGAACTCTACATGGTGGCTGGCAGATACAGGATGAGCAGAGAAGTTGCGGAAAGACGGGTAAAAATGTGTGGTGTAGCTTCACTTAACACATCGTACAAGATGGTTATATAAAGTACACACTGTCTGACTGCTGGCAAACCAAACGGACGTCTCATGCCAAAAGTACCGTATACCCCTACAATAAATAAATCAGGCCCATAGAAATCTCAACAATGCCTGTTTTACCAGAGGCAAAGAAACTGCACATAAATACATTATATCACGTTTTCTAGCCATCTGTGTTTCACAGGTTGTAGTGAACAGATTTCCTCCTATTTTAATAAATGTAGTTATCTACACAGGAGGCACAATGGCTTGTATTTTATATTTCCTAAATGACCACACTAGTTTGTTTGAAAAAGGACGCATTGGCACAGTGCAACACCTGTGAAAAACTTAATACTGCCAAAGGAGGATGCACAACAAACATGATAAAACACCTTCGCCTGCATGGTATAATAATTAACCGGTTTATTCTTCAGGTTATCTGCAATGTACGCAATGAGATGTGAACGCACCAAAGGTGAGTCGACCTGCGGTCAAACCCCTGCTCCTTCAAAAGGCTAATATTAGAATAAATCACTGTGTCCTGTACAGTGCCTGATATCTGCCGCTGAATCTCCTCTTTTCCTTGGATGCAGAGCGCTGCCACGATTGTTAAACAAGTTTTGGAGATCGCTATACAAGCTATATATAAACACAGTCGCCGTTCACCTATGCACTTCCATTAACGATTGTGTAACAACATATTTGATTTGTTTGATTGAAAAAAAGGAACAAAAATCTCTGCCCTTCAGAGATCAGTCTTTATGGGAGTAGAACAAAAGTTATTTTTGAGCTGAAGCTTCTACAATGATACAGTCTGTCAGGCCGTCGAGTCTCAGTATCAGCGTCAGAGCGAAAAAACGAGACAAAATGCGATAAAATCCAGGGTTGATTGCTGAGTACTTGACCCGGGTCGTTTGACCTGATGGAGCGAAAAACCTGGGTCGTCGCGGGTCGATGTGAATGGGACTATGTACACTCACCTGTGCTGCAGCTCCTTGTTTTTTTAGACTGCTGCCAACTTGTAGTGTTATTTCAGCAAGTTTCAGTTTTACAGTTACAGTTAGGGACCCTCCCATGTAATTGAATACCCTAGTTACAGTACAGCAAGCAAATTAAACTGTATCAAGTTAACTGGCAGTGTGAATAAATAAAAATGGCCTGTGTAAAGGCTTTTTCAAATGAAAAAATTCTCTTGTGAAATATTTGTGACCTGCTGACCTAACAGGAATCAAAATTGAGGATCAGAATCGTTAAAATCCAAACAATGCCCAACCCTACCTACAGCTTAATAACACACCAGAACACCTCCTGTGTAGATAAAGACGAAGTACCGGAGTTGCAGCTCATGTAATGCTCTCTTTATATTTGTGCAAATGTCACTTCCATTCACTTACCCACAACTGACTTAACACAACAAACCAACAGATCACATCTTGATGCTTTTACCTGTATGAACTACAGACTATACGGTTAATGTGTTCCCACTTTCTTGCATTGGCCAAACTGACACTCAATGTGTTACTCGAATGATAAATGGAAATAAATAACGTACTTGCTTTTTACTTTTAAATATAAAATGAATAATAAATGTTTATTAAGCAGGATTGCAGTTTCAGCTTTAAGAGCTACACAAATTCCACTTCCTTTCTCTCCTTTTCTTACTATGCTCAAAATTCGACTTTCGGTCCTTGTCCCAGTTTACATGCAGCGGAGAAAATCGAATAACTGACGGGAACATGTGCTCCTCCTCCACACTAGGTGGCGATATGCGTCTTTTCCGGTGAGTCAATGCCACGTTTATAAGGCCGCCTTTCTGGTTGACCTATTATGTCATATAATAAATGAGTCATTCATGCAGCAGAGCGGCATTTTAAACAACAATTCGATGGATAATAGTTCAGCTTTTTTAATCTCGTACGCAATGTGCACGTTACTTTTGGTGCAGATGTGATGCGCTATCCCTCAGGTGGTTCTTCTGTTTACCTTGACCGTCTTTCTTGGATGTTTTTGTTACAGGGTCATACGCCAGCGCAGCGGTTGTGGCGCATGCTAACATGCATGATCCTGTTAAAAGTCCGATTGAGTGTATACATGCTGGAGAAAATCGATTGCTAATCGCATTATCTGGGTGTCTTAATCGGATAAAGAGATTTTAGTCGGAGTAAAGTGTTTACATGCACTTAAGTTGTCGAGTTGAAGTTAGATTAAGGCAATAATTAGTTTTTTTCATGTGCATGTAAACGTACTGACTGTTTTCGAAGGGGGATATGGGTGGCGCCAAGTATTATGACACTTCGTGTTTCTATAACGTGAAATAGCTAAACGAAAAACTTACACTAGAGTATGCATCAGTATTATATTAATTATATAAAATGACGAAGCATCCTTGAAAAACAAATATATTATTTGATGTGTACATTAGTGTTTTAGTCTAATAAACATGGATGGCCTATACTGCAGCCAGTCACCAGGGGGAGCTGTATTGGCTCTGGATTTGAGGAGCTGTTCCATCCATCTTTATACAGTCGAAGGGAAAAACAGGCCTCTATCTTATAATGACAAAATGATTTATGGTCAGTAATCAAGTTTATTGTAAAAGGGACATTATGCAGCCGTGCTTTGATTAGCCGCTGACACTCCACGCTGAATCCTCAGTGTCCCGTGCAATGGTTGATTTTGACCTGTCTGTTCAAGTTTAGTTGAAGCAGAGACATCTCCCCAAATCCCAATTAAATCTGCCAGCATGGCTGGGCCGTCAGGGTCCGCCATGTTTTACGGTCAAACGGACACGGAGCTGTGACAACACGGATCTCTCCCACTGAGCCACTGACATTCAGCACAGTAATCACATGAATACTGATCTGCCCTGGTTCCCTCCCTGCTCTCATTTTTACTACAACATTACATAACCAAAAAATGGGAGTTGGGACATTCGGTTTCGGCCGTGGTGACTAAGTCGCCGGCATGAATACAAGAAGCAGAGCTGAGGGTTAAACACCTGGAGGACAGGGATGATCACGAGAGACGACTCTGAGATCACGAGAGACGACATGTGGCCGACGGGGGCAGTTGACCTCGGTGACAACGGTTGGCAGAAGTGTGCCATGACTCTGAATCTTTGCGGATGTGCATGTTTATGTATATGTGTGTGTTTTGTGTGTAAGCGGCAGCCCTTTGGGTAGAGAAGAGCAAAGGGAGATGGATCGACTGTGACAGGAAGCCACGTCAGCACAGCCGGCAGTGAGAGGAGCATATGTCAAGATGGAAGAGAGGAGGGAGAGTGGGAGAGAGAGATTAGAAGAAAAAAAAAAAAGGCTGCATTAACTCAGAGGAAAGACAGTGATACCTACACATCTTCACCGGGCACAATTCCCATCCTTTGGTATAAAAAAAATAAGCTATTTTTTGGAATAGAAATACACATTTTTGATGAATTAGCTTGAGTGTAATGGAGACACTGTTATTTAACACCATATGAAATCATAGAGAAACCCGGTCTGCAGCTCAAGCACTAAACATGTACAGAGACTTTTATCTAAAATAATATATTCCATTTTAAGAGTCAGTTAATCAAAAATAATAAAAAAAAAGCTTAAGATAATTTTTCTCTCTAGTATATGTCACTTGTCTTTCCTGGGCTTACTTTTGTCATATGCAGAAATACTAACTTATTTGCAATTAGTTAAGCTCGAAACGAGCCTCACAAGAGTCCAGATTTTCCTAAAATTAGATGTCAGCTTTTATATTAGCTAGTGATTAAGACCATGCACAAAATGTGAAAAATTCTGACTGGCAATGGAGCAGCAAATCCTTAACTTTGAGAGGCTGATATATATATGAAAAATTGGTATCGACCCAAAAAAAAAAATCCATATCGGCCAATCTCTATTAATAACTACTTTCATGGTTGAGTTTTTTTTTTTTTTTTCCAGAAGGACAGTAGGTAGCAGAGGGGGAAAAAAAACTACTGGGCAAATTAAGGAGAGCGAGGAACAGAAACGTTGCAAGCGTTTGGTGACCTTCATCGAAGTCGCCGTTTAAAATCCCAACACTAAAGGACAGAGACTATGTCGCGTATTCACTTCACCAGTAAAAATCAATTAACACAAACCCCTCTGATTGATTGGAGCTAATTAACATGGCCATGCAGGATGCTAAGGGTCATCGAGGGAAGTCTGGGACACGCTGCCAAACACTGGCACTCCAAGGTCAAAATTGCAGCAAATTTATGTTGTGCCGAGGCGGATGAAGGAACAGCAGGCACGGAGCAGTGCCAGGACACTCCACTGTACTGCCTTGACATTTAAGCCCCCGGCAAGTGCTGAGACACTCAAAGTAGCGGGTGAATTATTTTCTCATAAAGCGTGTTTTGCTTTTCCAGAGGATATTAATCGTAATTACTGAGCACCGAAGCCAATTCCAATTGATATCTGATTAAACAATTAGGAGAGGATTTGGCACGCGATCCAAACATCATCCACGTTTCTGAAAAGTGTCCTTGTTGAAGCGTGAGTGAGGGCAGGGGGATGCGGTGAGGAGCGGGAGGGGAGGCGAAGCATTAATTTCCACTGTTTCCATTTCCAATTCTCCGGAGCCATATGGGGCGGCGTCAAGCTGGCAAAAGAACAAATAACAATTTGACGCCAGAGACCAGAACTCACAGCAGCGAGGGAGGAGGGGTGAAAAAAAAAAAAGTACAATACACGAGGGAGTTTAAAAAAAAAAAAAAAAAGTCAGAGCTCCTTGTAGTTATTTCCAGAACTAAACATATTGTGATTAGGCACTGGCATCGGGGAGAGATGTGTGAAGTTGCAAAGAGAAGGTGGCGGGACGAGGGGACTCACCCTGTCACCACCAGCGAGACAACTGCCATCAGTGACAGGGCATTAATCAACCCCTCTCTCTCTAACACACACACACACACACACACAATGAGTGGAAGCTTGTATAGAGTCACCATACAGCACAGCCTTATAAATCCACTGTCAGTCACTCTCCTGCCTTTTCTATTTACAAGCCATAACCTGAGCTACAAGCAAATGGAAAAATGGTTTTCTTAGCAGATAAACACAAAGAAGGAATTGTTTTTGCTGGAGGCACAACTGAAAAATAAGCCACAGACCACTTGGGAACATTTTAGATATAAAAATCTTATGAGATCCAATCTCATCTAGTTCTTCAGATGAGTGCATCTGATCAGCGACAACAAAGGGCGCTGCCACGGGCCGCACGAAAACAAAGACATCTCAGAGGGTGCTGCACGCCGCGCGACAGCTAATCAAAAAGAGGAGAGCTGTCAATAGGCTTGATGGACATTGGTCATTCTGCTGCAGTGCAGACGGACTATGGCGAAGGGGGGAGAGATGACTCAGACTGTCAGAACTCTCATCTTCAACCCAGTGGGAGTGCGAGCCGATAATCGAAATCACTGCCAGGGGTCGTCAGGTTGACAAGAGTGTTTGTGTGTTGTACATGTGGCTGGATTTGGAAAGTGGAGGGTAGAGTAGAGAATGAAAATACAAGAAAAACAAAATAAAAAATAATAAAAAAAAAAAACACATAAAACTGAGTCCAAAGAGAAAAGTGTGTCAAGATATGAAGCCAAGTGGCAGACGACAGACGCTTCGTGGAGTGTTTGTGTGAGCGACAGGGGCAATTTTCCAATAGTGTGATTGTAATTTTCAATCCACAGCAACAAACAGAGTTTACAGAGCGCTCCTAGGAGAGCAGCAGGGCTGCAGATCTGAAAATGGTCAGTGTCTGCAGCACTTTTAGGGCAACTAATTTCCCAGAGTACCGCTGGGTGCGGACACCCCTCCTGTTTCTCATCAGCACACTCAATAAGCGTCCGACAGGGCTCAGTCCTGTGGTCAGTTTCATTTCTCTGGACCGACCGACTGTGACCCCTTTGTTGACTCTGATGTTTCCACCGGCAGGACCTCGAGATTTGTATTTTAAGAAAAAAAAAAAAAAAGAGCAGCTTATTTTGAGTTGGATTTGACCTCTGATTGTGGAAGAGACAATGTCAAATCAAACATCACCAAATCCAGCTCACATTTTGAAAAAATTGGTCTTCAACAGGGAGTTCACAACCCTTAGGGGGTCCGGCGCTGAGGTACTGCAAAATCTTTGGCTGATTAGATATTTTTTTTATATATTTTTCAGATTTCCAACATGTCTTAGTAAAGGGATCAATGGAGGCAGAAGACCAGTCCCATCACTGCTGAGCCAATCACAAGGCGGCGTATTCAATATATTATAGATACTGTGGGAAACAATCCAGGACCTGAGTGCATAATTTCGTCCCAATTCATGCTTCTGTATGGTTGTGAATTACAAATAAAAATCCTGGAATATTACACATTGACTGTGTCCGGTTCCCCACAGTTGGCCGAGATCCTATTCAGTACCCAGGTGAAATATTAGCAGAAGGGAAGCTAACAGTGCAGCTTGCTCCCATGAGGCCAAAAAACTTCAGCTCAAAAACAAGTTTTGGTCTATAGAAGAGGAGCACTCACAGCGGGTCGACCCCGGCATTGTTCGACCTGACTCGCCTTTGGTGCTTCTACATCGACAAAAGTCTGGGGTCGGACCTCCTGCTGTGAGAACTGAATGCCTGTTTTTTCCTCCCTCATACGTCATTGACTGCATTACAGATAAACTGCAGTTTGATGATGACCTGAAGAATGGACCGGTTGATTATTATCCCATGCAGGCGAAGGTGTTTTCTCATGTTTGTTGCTCATCCTCCTTTGGCAGTATTATGATTTTCCCAGATATTGCACTGTGCCAATCTGTCCTTTTTCAAATTGAAATGAAGCCAGACTTTGGAGCTGTGTTTTTTGCAGTCCTTGTTCAGAGGAGTGATGTTCTTTTTACTAGTGGAGCACACCGGGTGCAGTAATACAAACCTTGGAAACAAACTAGTGCGGGAACCATTTATGAACCAAAAAAAATAATCAAAATTCAAACATCTTCTTAACGGTTCTCGGTGCCAAATCTCTACTTAATCTCTACATCAGTTTGGAGGCCCCTGGTCTGATCAATCCACATCAAATGGCCAATTCTGTTTTTATTTATTTATTTCTTTTTCTTTTTTCTTGGGAGGTTGTTGTCCTGGAAACCCCCCGCCCAAAAAAGACTCCTACTTGGCATTCAGCAACTGAAATCACTTGACATGCTTTTACAACTGCTCACTTGTCACGTTCTGCTCTTTGCAATTGTATTAAATACTTTGCTTTTGTTTTATCCAGAAATCATAATCCCTCGGAGGAACTGCGAAATGACATGCTATTAAATTTGGACAGCTTGCTTATGACTAAGTCTTGCTGGATGCGAGCTGTAACTCCTGAATGCTAACAAAGGTTATTAAAATGACAAAGTGATGCCCATTTAGCTTCTGAATCTGTAATAGAGCACGGCTAATTTAGACTTAGTGAGGCATCAGCTCTGAAGTCCTTTTATTAACTTAAAACTGTGCAAATTCAATATGTTTATTTGGTACAACCTTTAGACTTTGAGGTTCCGATCAATATTTTGGGGCAAGTAAACGAATATACCTTTTCACATCCATTAGACGAAGCAGTGTATCTGCCTTTTTGTGTAGTCACTTGCTGTGGCCCTAGTTTAAATTTCATATCACGGGGATTGTTCTTTGTATTTTTAAGCATGTGCGACTCAGAGACAGCTGAACCCCAAACGTAAGCGGCAATGACGTCTGCCGCTGCCTGAGCCAAAGATTAATGCGGCGTCTTTACTTTTCCGAGGCAGAAGTTGAAGTGGAAGTTAGAAATTGTATTTTAATAGGCTCATAATGGAAAAACCTTACGAGAGTGACGCGGGACCAAAGACGGGGGGCTATTTCGAATGCAGAACACATGTAAAGGTGGATTGCGGAGGAAGAGGTGTTCATTTGTGAAGGTCGACCCGACTGAAAGCCGCAATTCATTTGGGAATGAGGTGAATGCACAATACGTCGACCACCACAACCCTGCCTATCCATTCTGCCGGATTTCACGGTGGCCCGTCCGCGCCGAGACCAGGAGGCAGTTGCATTTCACACTTGGAGCCGTCGCCATGGAAACGGCACAAAGACATCTGTTGGTGGATGTTGCACATAACTTTCTCTTCTGCGCCCAAATTAAGGACGAGCGTGGACACACTTCACATAACCGACAACAAAAAAATAAATAGATAAATAAATGGAACAAAACCCCGCAGGAGCCTTGAATAAATGTGCGCCTACGCAAAACCATGAAACATCATTAAACAAAAAATGAAACGCAAGTTAAAAATATCTGGACCGTATCAACACAGCGCGGTTCTGAGTGTCCCCGAGTGACGCCAGTGTTTGTGTGAGTCACTTTACCTGATGAATGATCTCAGACACCGGCAGCTGGTCCACGTACGAGTACGTCTCCTTCTGCACCTCTTCATTCACGAGTCTGAAAGACAACACAGAGCGCTCGTTTAGCATTTGCCCAAGAAGGTCTCCTGCACCCAGGAAACATTATCCTTTTGTTATGTGGGGCGCTATTATTCAGCGATGAAGAAAAGCCGTCAGACTCAGTGTTTCTGTTGGCAGCGTGTGCGTAGCCGAGGTGTGCGTGATTGACGTATCATTTCAGGGCCGAGTCAATGATATGCAGCGCAATTTGATGCAAATGAAGCCCCTTTTCTTCTAGATAGATTAATAAAATAATGTTGCGTACCACCACTTGACTCTACAAGATAGAGGAAAAAAAAAACACATAATTTATAAAGTGACACAAAATAAAAACTGTGCTTTGCAGCTGTAGAAATACAGTGAGTGGGTTGCTCAATTTCAGAAGTGTTAGAAGAACTCGTGACCCCTGACCCCCTGTACGATCCAAGCTGCAAGCTGGACCCCCAGTGAACATCCATGCAGCAATCAATGGAAGATAGAGGAAGTGTCAGAGTCGATACATGGGTTGGTTAAATATTTGTTGTATTTTGGTGCGGCTGCACAAGAAACATGAGATTTTTGCAAAATTTAACACCAACTAGTGTTCTTACTTTGCTTCCCTTGTTTGTTTTTTTCCCCCCTAGTTTGTATGTACAAAAAAAATAAATGTGAATTTGAATGTGAGGTCTGCCAACTGTGGCTTTTACACTTTGTTTCATTGCATAAAAACTGTGAAACTTTCCGTCCAGACAGGAGCAACGGCACAAATTAATTCAATGCGGGAAAGTGAGAGAGCTTAATATGCTCGGCGTGTGGACAGATTCAGGCACTTAAACGGAAAGATGATCCCAGAAAAGGTTTTGGCTGACTGCTGATCTGGACTGCAACACACTCCAGACTTGGCAGACATCCTCAAGTAGACCAAATTACAAACATTGGCTAGGTACAAGAATCATATACAGAGGCCCGGGGCTTTTCTCTTACAGTACATCAAGCTTGACATCCGTAACAGAAATGGAACAGTGTCAGTTAAAATAAATCCCAAAAATGAATCCACAACAGCAAACAAAAGTTAAAAGGAAAATGCATCTTTGTTTCTGAGGGTTGCTCATTAGTAACTTCAAGGTGGACCCAGTCATCCCTGACAAAAACTTGATATTTGAACTGAAACAAACAAAAACTCGCCGCTCTCTTCAGGGCACAAGAAGAGAGCCAAAAACAAATAACGTAATGTAACATTAGCAATGTAG
This sequence comes from Mugil cephalus, assembly GCF_022458985.1. Lineage (NCBI taxonomy): Eukaryota > Metazoa > Chordata > Actinopteri > Mugiliformes > Mugilidae > Mugil > Mugil cephalus. The sequence continues at coordinate 8,776,081 of NC_061776.1, forward strand.
CAGGATAATAAATGATTGTGAGAGTGGTTGCCTCAAGCTAAGGGCTGTGACACAGCAAGCCATAAGTATATCGATCAACTGCAGCATTTAAACCACTGACAAGAGAAGTAATTAACATTGACCATCTTGTGACAATTCAATGGTAACCCTAAGATAACCCTAACTCTAAGATAACACTAACCCCAAGATAACCCAAACTCGGAGATTACCCTAACCCTAAGATATCCCTAATAACCCTAACATAGCCCTAACCACGGGATAACCCTAACCCCAATAACCCTAACCCTAAGATAGCACTTACCCCAAGATAACCGTAACCCTAAGATATCCCTAACCCTGAAATCCCTAACCCTGATATCCCTAACCCTAGGATAACCCTAACCCTAATATCCCTAACCCTGAGATAACCCTAACTCTAGGATAACCCTAACTCTAGGATAGCCCTAACCCTAGGATAACCCTAACCCTAGAATAACCCTAACCCTAAACAGCACAAGGTGTTGACCTGGCCTCCGAATTCACCAGATCCCAGACTGATCAAGTATCTGTGGGATGTTCCACAGATGCTCCTCAACCTATAGGACCCAAAGACCCCCACTAACAACATCCTGTTACCAGAAACCACAGGACACCCTCAGAAGTTCCATGTCCATTCATGTCTGATGACTCACAACTGTTTTGGAGGCACAAGGGGAGACCCACACAATATTAGGAAGGTGGTCATAATGTTATGCCTGATCGGTGTATGCCACTTGGTTGCTGACTGTAATCTTTGTAAAATCAGGCCTCACTTGTGCTGATTTTGATTTGACGCGTCCAGGCTCTAACATGTAGCGAGCCCGTTTCACAACTCTCCCGTTCTTCCAGCCAACACCGAAGCAAAGTTAACCACCTATCAGGCAGAAAACACAACCACGTCTGCATCCCGCAGGATTTTCCCCCCCAACTCTAAGGTCTCATTCTCTGTTTTCAAAGCCTTCGCTGATGTAAACGTGACCTCCAGCCTTTGCCTGATCACAGCACTTTATTTTTCCATTTATATTCATCTGACCCTTTTTCTCTTGGGCTGTCTCGCGGCCATCTCTCTCTTTCTTGGAGTTCAGGATGTTAGCATTAGCCAGATTTACCATCCCCTGTTCTTCCTCTAAGGAATTGGCTCACACTGCCCCATATTGGCCTGCACTCCTGTGAAGAATGCCCAGTGTTGCTGGTTGCCTGGATGTAGTGCTGTAGTAGTCACTTAGCGAGTTACTTTGGGTATTTTTGTCCATCTTTAAGAATTTTTTTACAATTTTTTTATATGCATATTCTTGGGTAACTGACAGACTAGCAGAGGATGTAGTTTCTCAATTGTAATGGCTATGTTTTTGAGAAAAGTTTCTTAATACTACTAGGAAACTATGTGTGTACATTGTTGCATCCAAGGCCAAGCAAGCAATGACAGACAATCTTGTGTGCCGACAAAGCTTTCCTCAGTTTTCTAAGTAAAGGCACAAGGTCTTTCATCCTTTACAGGACGATGACCCTGACCACATGTGAATTGTAGGTTACAAATAAATATTTCAAGCACAGAGCTAGTTATTCACTCTCAGGGCTTCCCTGCTTCAACTGTTCAATGCCTGTAGTATTGTCCAGAAACTACTGAGACACTGAGTGAGCCACACAGTCCAACATGTCCCCATGAGAATGAAGACGAGCACTTTAGCTTATTTTGAGACATACAGCATCCTGTTGTGGAAAACGCTGACCACAGCAACAAATCCACATCTGAAAATAGTCCCGGGTGAAGTATGAAAAGACAAGAACCGATCAGGAATAACATTATGACCACCTTCATAATATTGTGTAGGTTTCCCTTGTGCCTCCAAAACAGTTCATTCAGTTGCCTTCTGAAGGCACATGTCCATTCACAGGATGTTGTGTCTGTGGATCATCCCACAGTACAGCTGCACGAAATCATTGAAAAAAATCTCAACCTCGATTCACACATACACGTGATCTCATTTCGAAACGCAGCGATTCTTAAACGTTTTATTTCAAGAGCGGCATGGTGAAGCGTCTTTACAACATGTGATTCTGTCAACGGAGGAAGCCCGCCTGCAGAGTGTGTGGAAACCGTGAGGGAGAGAAGTTAGCGGTAAAGAGAATTTAATGGATGCCGAAGAAACCCCAGGTAGTAGTGCAAGAGTCAACCACAGACCCGAACTGAGCTTACGCCCAAAAAAGGTTTGCATTCGACGGTGTGGAAGTATTTTGGATTTAATACAGACGATGACAAACAGTTTTGGTGCATTGTGAAGTGTGTTCTGCCCTCTCTGCACCACCGCAAGACAACTTGAATGACCATTTGAATGTTTTTTTTTTGTTTGTTTTTCTAAAGTTCATCAGTGCAATAAACATTTTGTTAAAAAAAAAAAAAATCGTGCCAAAGAATCGTTATCTCAATTCTAAGCAAAAAAATCGTGATTCACATTTTTTTTTTCCCAGAATCGTGCAGCCCTATCCCACAGGTACTTGATCAGTTTTGGATCTAGTGAATTTGTGCTGTTAGGGTTAGGGTTGTGACTGAATTGTCACAACATGGTCAATGTTATTTACTTCTCCTGTCAGTGGTTTTAATGTTGTGGCAGACTTTTTAAAGGATACATCTGTCTAGTAGGAACAAATGGGGATGAGAGAGTCTGAAAAGATTTGAGAAACTGACATTATTGGGTTTTGGTCTTTACATGGATTTGTGACCAGACTTACAAACAGATGAACTCTCCCCTGGGCGTTGCTAGGGTTGAGGAGACCCTCACCATCAGACCGTTAGCTCGCTGTGGCATTTGATCTCCTGCAAAAATCCTTCCCGTCTGTCAAACATTATAGATCTTGCATTTATTTCCCCCTCACCTCAGGTGCACCTTCATCCATGCAGGAATCAGTCAATCTGAATCATATCGCCTGCAGCTAGTTCAAAATGTAGCAGTGAGATGAGCCTCTACCACTGCCCCTTTTTAATGGTTACAGGTAAAGCACAGAACCAAGTTTAAGAGTCCTTTGTCTTTAAAACACTGCTTGGCTCGGTACACGGTTATATATCTGAATTAGTTGTCTCTTATTCCATTTCCAGACTTCTGCTGTCCAGTCCTATAAACCCATGCATCCTATAATTTCCATGATTTTATTACTTAAATTCCCTTACAGTAAATTGACTATTTTTTATTTTATGATTTGTGCATTTTTTTAATACAATGTACGATTTGACTCATCTGCTGTTTATAAAAAACAGCAACAAATATTCCTAATTCTAGCTGCTAATGATCAATGCTTGACCTCTACATTATTCTGGGATGTCGTCCCCCACTTTGAAAGAATTAGGTTTAATATAATCATTCTGTAATATTGAACAGAAAAGCCTCTGATAACTCTTTACAACTGTGTGTTTCTCTAGAATTACAATGACCCACCTCCCATAACTCGGACTTTAATCACGGAAAACTAGCATGTGAACTTTACTTAAACAAATCACATCCCCTAAATTGGCACAGAACCTGTTGAAATGTTTGCATGGTTCCCCTTTTAGACTGCCTCTAAAGCGTGACACAGACTCAGATGGAGGAGTCCTGGCTAAAGGTCACGGTCGAGAGGAGGTTCAAGAGAGTGGCTGCCTTTCAAAGACATTTCAGGCCAGACAGCCGCTGACAAAGTGGGCCACGTCCCCCCTGTGAGCAGCCACTCGCTGAGTGGAGCAACCTGTTCTTCTTTTGTCACTCTCTTCCCTCCGAGTTACTTTTACGCAACCTTTCCCTCTATAGATGTTCCTCCTTTCTGCCTCGGCAGGGCGCGCTGGCAAGCGGAGGGAGAAAAACCATCTCCTGCAGAGCCCTCTATGAGCTCCGAGCTCTTTCTTCCATTAAGAAACGCGAGGACCTGCGTCTCACCGCCGCGCCCCTCCCTCTGTTATTTAGCACAAGAGATGAGCTCTAATTCAATTTGAACCACTTTCCACTTTATTTTCCATAAAGAGACTTTAGAGAGGAATTTTCAATCCACTTAGCTGATTCTAATGGATGTGTCTGCCCCTCCCTCCTCCCTCCCCACCTCCAGCCCTGGCATCGCTGCTGCTGCTGCTGCCGCCGCCTCCATCTGCCATCTTTAGGTCAAACAAATTTCCTTTTAACATCTGCTCCACCAATAACTCATTTTTTTTTTGTAAACTAAGTCCAGTGCTGCAGGTTACAAATTACATTAAGTTTAGTTTTTGATCGTTGCAATTACGCCAGGAGCCTTGTAATCCAGAGGAGGACGCGATCCGGTCAACGAGCACCTATGACTGGAAGGGAAACCACGACACTGTTAAGCCCGTGTGTAATGAAGCCGGTTGAGTGGATCCATTAAAAACGTGCTATTGAGTGTCATTCACTTAATGGGAGAGAAACGATATTACGCCGCAAGAGGAACGACAGGGAAGCTGGAACATGGAGAAGAGGGACAAGCAACAGGCGTGTTCATCTTCTTCCAGACGTCCTCCTCCACTTTCCCGAGCGACTGAACACGCTGGCAAAAGTGGATTAAAGCAGCACTATATTTAATGACGCCGTGTTTCAGAGGACATCTGTGATCTTCTCTCCGTGGGAACAAACAGGGCTCGTTCACAGCCCATTTTCAGGTCTTATGAAACGCTATTATTTAACTTGAGCAGCGGCATCTGGACAGCGAGCTCATAAAAGAGCCTGTTTTTGTCTCTCTCTCGCTTTCCGAGATGATCCAGACGTGTCGGCGAGGGATTAAACCTGAATTTTGATTTATTCCTTTTAAGTGAGGCAGCACGGTTAGTGCAAGTAGAGCTGCAATAATTATTATTTTTTTTAACTTTTATTACAGTTTTGTCTTTTCAAAATTAAAATACGGGATGTGAAAAAATAATTCTGACACCTGCTGCACTTTCAGGAAGCAGCAACAGTTTCACATTTTTAACTAAAAATGGCAAAAAAAAAAAGAAAAAAAAAGTTGTCAATTATTATTTTTTTGTCAATCCACTAATTAGTCAACTGACTAAACCGTTCACAGCTACAGAGAAGGAAGTTTCCAGAGCAGATGTGTGATGTTTGTGATGTTTCCGCCCCCCCCCAACCCGCTCATCTTTCCCCACAATTTACGCACAAGGTGAAACTTTGAATTTTAAAAGTTATCACTGCATAAAATCTGAATTTACTGTTGCTTCGTTTCATCAGAGCAAGCTTACATCTTGTAGGCGTGTGGTATACGGAGGCTGAAACAAAGGATTCTTTTTTCCTTATGAATTAATCTATTGATTATTTTCTGAGTAGCAGATTAAAAAATGAAAATTAAACTAATCCAAGTTTTGTAACATAACAATACATTTTATCCTGCTATCTAAGAGGAAAGAACTCGTTTCAAACTTGTAACCACTGACGCTACTTGTACTTTTACTACTAAGCCTGTCAATATTTAACTTCAATATCTTGTGCTGAGTGTAATTGAAAGTGTTTCTGTATTATTTATCTACTAAATGCTGCTTTCACATGAATGCTAATCTACCCCATTTCAGTTTAAACGTCTATATGTGCAGAAATATAATTTCTTAGTCATGAGAAGGTCACAACGACCAGACAAATAACTCACTAGAAAAGTCCAAATACAAACGACGCTGTGTTTTTTTTTTTTTTTTTTGAGCTCATGAAGGTTCTTTTCCGTCAAGATGCTCTCATGTAGCGACTGCTTGTTATTTCAAATATTTCAATAAGCGGTCGACGCACTGAATCTCTAAGTAAAGATAATCCCACACTTTCAACAACCTGGTCTGGGCCTTTTTCCTGTCATTTCCAACATTTATGGGACGACCGTAAATAGAGACCGACGTAAAGACTGGGATGATCTGATGTCACTGATGGTTGTGGCCGGCCTTGGATAAAGACTAAAAATCAAATAAGTTCTCTTCTCTCGTGTCATTCAGGTCAATTCATAACATATTACTCTTTTTAAATCATGGTCAGATTAAGATGCAGCAGGATTATCATATGTGCTGTTTAGCTGCGGTTGTGGCTCCTCAGCTGTGTAATAATAATAATATGTATGTGTATATATTTATAAATATAATGCTTTTCTCAGTACCCAGAGATGCTTTTACATAATCTTAAAATGAGAAGCATATGGACACAACAAGACAAACACAGAAGAGAAAACTGAGAAATTACTTCCCTCTACCAGGGTTCCTGCATGTTTGGACCTTTTTAAGACCATTACGAGTTTAATTTAAGACCTACACAAATTACGAAAAATAAGGAAAATCAGAGACCCAGAATTACTTTCAAAATAACAAAATTCAACATTCAGCTCTGAACTTGGGACATCCCTGGGGTGGTCTCCACTAATGAGGAACAGAAACATAACAGGTCGGGGCCAGAGGCGGTCGTACTGCAAATGGAGTGGTAATAAATGGACGTAAGGATTTAAGACTTGGCTAAATGTAATTTAAGATCTACAATGCAAAATATGCCCGTATTTAAGACTTGGGATTATCATATTTTACACTTTTTAAGAAACACGGCTCTGCTGTCGTCAAAACCCATCTGTTCCGCATCCTTTGACCTTTGACCTTTCACCCTGTAAGACGCTGACTTCTTGCTGCCGTCGTCTTTTTACTCATGTTTTATTTATACTTTTTTTATTTTTTATTTATTGTCTTTTATTTATCCCTTCTGTGCAGCACTTTGCTTCATTTTGGTGTTTTCTAAAGTGCCTGGATTGGATTTAACTTATTTAGCGGCTGATTCTGTCGGGGATGTTCTGCCTCTGCCTCTGTAGCATTTTAAACCTTGCAAACACCGAGTCCTACATTCAGAGAAAAAAAAAAGGAAAAAACTGTGAGACGTGTTCCTGCTAAAAACTAACCAACATTCAATTTATATTTAATGACGCTCAATATTTCAGCGGTTTCGTAAGTTCTACAATTATGAGGTTTTATGTAGGACAACTTGCAATATCTGCCCATGGCTATAAAAAAAATAAAAATAAAAAAAACCCTGGATCTGTGAGAAGATCTGAAAACACGCTCCTGTGTCTGTGTTACCTGTCAAGTCTGAGTGAAGCAAAGGAAACACCGTGACGCGACATGAAAATGACAGGAAACGCTGTTAGCCTTCCCCCTAACATCATTTACTCTCCTTAAAAGCAGAACCACGCTGCTCGTGTTGTGCTGCATCCGTAAACTCTGTTAAACATCAAATGAATCGGGAGGTTGCTGGTTCCTTACATCAGAAATGGAGACGGAGCGTCTCTCTCGGATCGAATTAGAGCAACAGTCGGCTCAGTAACACACCGGCGGTGGCGTTCGTGTGTTGCCGAGAGGATCCGCAGACCTAATGCGTTGGCCCTAATCAATAATAAAGTAATAGGCTGAAGTTGTGCGCAATGACTAACCTGCCCGAGGCAAAAAAGCAGCCGATGAATACGACCGGAATAGCAATAGCCCCTAATTACTAATTGGCAGCCAAATGCATGAGATTCTTTAACGCTCCCAGTGGTTCAATTAAATCCCAGCTTAATACAATTAATAGAGTGAGTGTGAATAATGGTGATTAAAGTTTCAATTTTCATCACATTTTACGCGACATATGGCAGAGTGTTTGCGTTTCAGTGCATTAGCCGCGCGTTTCCTAAAACTCTCGGCGAATGAGCTTATTATGGGATTAGTGTGTTTGTGAGAAAGCAAACAACTCTGTCACCGGGCGCAGAGGAGGAGATTTAAGGTTCTCTGCAGCCATCTAGTGACTGAAAGCATTCATCACAGCCCTGCGTGAAGGATGGGGAGGCGTGGAGCTCGCCACAGGGTAGCGCTATAGCTAATCTGCTGCAGACACTCACAAAGCCCTCATTAAGAGCACATGAATTACTGCTCGAAGGTCCACAAGCGATACGTCTTAATTATGATCCTCACTGAGCTCTGAAACTATGCTTTGCTGATTGTAAAAACAGAGCAAACGGCATCTCAAACGAGCTGTTTTATCACTTTAAACAATCCGATCGTTCGGTCGGACTCACAATCAGGTCCTGAAACGCCTGCAGGGTAGTCATGGCGACATCCACCGAGTCCTCTGCTCTCCCAGAAACGGGCCCCACAACACATCATTAGAGGAGAAATCAATATCACTAATGAGAGGTGCTCTAAACAGAAATCAAAGACTGGTGAGTTGGGAACTAAACATAAAACGAATATGGCCCGTGGCACTTCAATTAGAGGAGAGAGAGAGAGAGAGAGAGAGAGGGTGACCTCAATGTGGGATTTTATTCACGTCGTTCCTCTCGTTGGAGCTTTAAACGTAGCCCAGCGTGTCCCCAGACTTACTGTCATCATTTGTGTGCTGTCGGCAAAACATTTCCTCTGTTTATTATTACGCTGTTTCTCAGTTCTGTTTGATAGTATAAAGTATAATAAGCACATTCAAATATTTTGATAGTTGAAGGAAGAATCCAGAAAACTAAATTTCTTTCTTTAAATTATGCATATTTAAGTATCAAAACTACTATTTAAGTAGATGAGGCCTCTACAGATCAGACTTTACTCCAATAAACCACCACTCACTATACACCGATCAACCACAACATTACGACCATCCCGTGACAATTCACTGTTCTGCCCGGATCCTTTTGGACCTGAGATTCATGTGGATGTAAACGTAGACATGTAATGACACCCCTTGGTGGTGGCAGCCATCCTCAGCAGGATGCAGCCTCACATAGACACAAACACAAAAACATCGCAAGGTGTTGACCTGGTCTCCAAATTCATCCCAAACTGATTAAGTATCTGTAGAATGATCCACTTTGGCCCCTCCCCTCAACCCACAGAACCCAAAGGCACAAGGGGAGACCTACACATATTAGTAAGGTGGTCATGATGGTCATAATGTTATGCCTGATTGGTTCATATAAAGTCGTATATTCGTGTGAGATAAAGTTTAATCCTCTTACGTCTCCTCCACCGCCTTGATGGGCTCGGTCAGGTTGATGGTCTCCGTGGTGATCTCCACTTTGCGGACGCTACCGAAGAAATCCGTGATGAGGACGCTTCCCGGGTCCCTCAGGAACAGGTCGGTACGGTGGCCCGGAGTGGACACGCACTGACTCTTGGGACACACTTTGAACTGAGGAGGCAGAGAAAACACAAACTCCACATCAGGATTTTACAGGTTCATCGTAAATTAGACATTTCTTTTCAATCATTTTCATGGAGCAAGACAAGAAGTTTTATTTGATTTACTGATTTTAATACCGCTGATAAAAAATAAAGCTCAACTAGTTGCCAGCTGAACCAAACGCGGTTAGAACAGGAGTGGGAGGCGTTAAAATCTGTGACGATGTGAGGAGAAGATTAGAGGCAGGGAGGCCGACATTTGTGCGCGTCCCAGTCAATTACGAATCTCTCGGCGCTCGGTGTGTTACCACTTGTGGGCTAATCCGCTTAAGAGTGTGATTCATCAGCGCGCTGCCCGACTGGTCCCTCCCATTTGAAAAGAAATTAAAAAAAAATCATTAAACTGAGGTGACCGTTATCTCCGTCAGCCAAACAGTAGTTGGAAAAACAAACGACTGCTCGCAGATTCTGAAAAGGGAAGGTCGAGGCAATTTCTGTCATCAAAGGGAAGCAGCCGGTGCTGCTTGGATTATAAAAAGAAAGAACAGAGAACTTCGCCTGGGAAAATCCATACTATTGAACCTTAATTCTGCCAAATAGCACAAGAAGAAAGAGTGCATCTATAGAAACAGGAAAATTGGAAAGAATAATAAGCATCAGTCAGGTCGACTCGGTGCCAGAGCAACAAGATGACGCCCCGGTCACACTGATGAGGTGCGGTTCCTCCCGTGGGGTCAGTGGACCTCTGCAGGAGACTAAAAGATGAAAAGGGAGGCGCTGCTGAGATTTGAGCCATAGACCGAAACGCGACATGGAAACCTCATCACCACCGTCACATGTCAAAGACCAACAGTCTTAAAACACCATCAGATATTCTGTTTCAAGTGTCGCTGAGTGCAGCGAGGCCCGCGTGGCTTTCAGCCGTTAGGACCGGGGCCGTGTAGGTACCAGATCCAGCGCTTACAGAGGATGTCACGTAGTCGTTAGGGATGGTGACGTTGTGGTTTATTATTGGGTTGGACAACACAAAGAAGCAGAAGAGAAGTTGTTGTTGTCAAAGCAGAGCAACTTAGCAGTTTTGTTTAGTCCAAAGGTCTTAAACGTTTCAGGCCAAGGATCCAAAACTGATTGAGAGATTAAGTAGGGACCCCCCACCTACTATATATGTTCTATAATAAACTCAACCAAGTGCTATTTATAAATATATATTATTAACAGTTTGCATTCAATATTAAACTATTAAAATATATAGATGTTCAAATATTTAGCTTTTTATTTCAAAATGTAGGTCAGTGAACCAGCAGGCCTCAGTATTTGGCTGATGGGAGCAAGCTGCACTTTTAGCTTTTCTTCTGCTAATACTGCAGCGTCTGGAGTTCACCTGGTGACTGAATAAACAAACAGCCAATTGGAGGGAACCTGACAGAGTGAGCATGTACAGGAAGTGCTGACTCCATTTCGCCCCTTACTAAAATATGTTGGATTCATGTTAATGTGTTTTTTAAAAAATAATTTAAATTTGTGGGGATTAAGATAAAAAAAAATGTCTAATCAACCAAAGATGGTGCGACCTCCCTGCAGTACCACTGCATGCCCATAGGGGGCGTGGATCCCCTGTTGAAGACCTATGGTTTAGTCCTTTTATTCTTTGGATAAATCGTACTCATTTTCTATATTTTCGTACTTTAATTCTGCCTTGTTTGTTTTTAATTCTTTGGTCCACATATATGTGCACAGTCTGTGTGAGGGCTGAATGTCTCTGCTGCTGTTAACACTGAGAATTTCCCCATGGTGGAATAAATAAAGGCTTATTTTATCTCATCTTAAATATAAAATCTGTATTATTATTTAATATTTTTAGGACAAAACTTGTTAAATCTTTTTGCACCTACTACATAAACAGATGGATTGAACTTGAATTATTTGGTCATTTTATTACTTTATTTTTTATGAATAATGTGTCGTCATCATATTTTTTGTCTTTTGTAGATTATAAATAAATTGTATTTATTGATTTGTGAAAAGTAATTTAAACTTATGTTGTCTAACCATGAGCCTGAGCTGATCTGGTAGCTGGAACGTCTGTACCGTGAGAAACGTTGCTTCGCGTTTGTTAGAATTAACCGCGTGTTCTGTCAAAAGCAGTGAGTCACTGCACCACAGTCCACAAACACTCAGCATATTTGCTTTTGTATTCCACTGCTGCAAAAAGCAACTACTTCTTTATTGACTCTGACATTTAGTTTTTTTTTGATTACTTTCCCACCAAAAACAAATTGACAGAAATTAGCGAATCACGCAAATTACAGTTGATTATTTAATGATTTTCATAATGAGTTGCGGTTGTTTTCCAAGAAAAAAGTTGGATCCAGCAGTAAACTCTCAATGCCTGACTTGTTGTTTAAGTAAAATATATAAATATATATATATTCAGATATTTTTCTCCTCGAAATGAAGGGAAAACATACTCTGATCAGCCACAACATTATGACCACATTATGACAGGCGAGGTGAATAACACGTTGTGGTAATTCAATATTCTGTTGGGAAACTTTTACACCTGGTATTCATTCATGTGGATGTTACTTGGTGGAGACCAGTCCAGAGACCCCCACCCCATAACAACGTCTAAACCTTTCATGTGAAAAAGGACGTCGGTCTCGGCCTCTGGAAGGTTGTGACCCTCCCTGGCTGATGTCTATGTAGAAGCTGTGAGTGCACACACAAGTAAAACCCATCCTCACCAGATCATTCATGTTGGTTTTGCTCGCAGGGTGGATGTCTTCCAGGAACTCCAGCAGGTAGAAGGTGTACCGGTCCATCAGGTGGACTCCGATAGCCAAATCTGGCTGGTGCTACAATTACACAAAAAAAAATTGGGATATCAAAGAAAGCGACTCATGAGCTTTGGTGCTATTACGTGTTTACACTAATAAAGTGTTTGCACTAATAAAGTGTTTGCACTAATAGACCCGTTTTTGAATTTCCTCAATGGGGATCAATAAAGCCTCATCTTAATCAGATCAGGAAGTGGAGATAAATGCTGACCAGTGTAAAATCAACTCCAGTTAAATTAGTGAGTTGTTGCAGACTGGCATCAAAAAAAACAATACATTTCTGGTGGTTATACATTTATTAGGTAGTTTTTTTAATATTTATTCAGAAATGTAATAAGTACACAAGTATTTAGTGAAATCAAATATTGAGGTGAACTGTGCAATGATAAATGAATCATCATTTGTAAAATGTGAAGAGGAAACAGATGTAACATTCACATCCGGCTTTGGTTTTGCTGAGTGTTGTGGGACCTGAGGACGTCGTGTGCAGCTCAGCAAACACACACTGAAATTAAATGTTTTAAGGTGATCATGAGGAGTTTGAGCCCAAGGCACAAACACCTTTAAACGTGCAGCAATCTTTTTTTTTTGTGAGTACACGTATAAATGTATAAACACTTTTTAAGATGATGACGGTTTAAGCTGGTGGGTCCAGGACCACGGATCAGAAACGTGCTGGACCAGGTCAGAGTCAAAAACTGTTTCCATTTCTCTCACGCTTCTCAAAGGAAAAGCATTTTAGGACGAGGATTAGAATATGTATTAATCCCTGAGGTGCAATCATTTTGGAGCAATTCTACAGTGTTGTAGAAAGAAATGAATAAATCATCATCAGGCTGTTTGGAGTAGATAGGGAGACGTTACTTCTCTTCACTGCTGGATGAAGAATCAATGAGCAGGGTGGATACAGTGTGTTGTGGAAACTTTGCGTCTTCAGGTGGTTTTAATTCATCAGAGTCGATGCACAATATTTTTAGTATTCAATTACAAGCAATTGGTTTATTAATGAGTAGTCTGTGCCTTTGAATATTTTTCTGACATAATGAAGAGAAGCAGCTTAGGCACCATAAGGTCACAGGTTCACATTCCTCTGTCTCTGTGGCCTTGAGCTAGAACCCGACCCCTGAGCTGCTCCCATGACTCTGAGTCCACAGCTCCGAGTCCGATTATGGCCAAAATGATAATCATGATTATTTTCTATTAATTTTGCAATCGTGATTATTCATCATGTTTCGGGGAAACATCTGTATCTTTACTGCACTACTTTTCAACAAACAATGTTCAAACAGTTTTCAGTGCAAAATGAAACTTTAAATTAGAATAAATGCTTAATAATGAAAAAATAAAGTTTACATTTACGTGGATCGTTAGCTTTGGCCTCCGTGCATTCGTCACAGGAGGAGTGTTATGGTTTTTTAGATGACTGAACAAATTAGTTGTGTAACTCTGCTGCACTCTTTGCATATAACTTGTTCTTGCTTCACGTCATTCGGCCAAAATCCAAAACAGGTCCACGATGACTTGCTCTCGTTAGGACACCGGGCAGTAACCAAGCAGCAACGTAAGCGATGAAGCCCATTCACATTCAGTACAAATAACTGCAGTTCATCGAGTGGCCACTTGAGGCTCCAAAAGGGAGCAAATCCCCATATTAAAAATTATTATTAAACATGTTTACAGCCTGGAACAAAAAATGGTTTTGGTCTCAGCGGTTCACTATTCATGACAAATATACGATGTTCAGAATCCGTCACGAGGGAAACTTGAGGCTGGTGCTCCAGCGTGCACTCCCTTGTTATTTAGGCACCGTAATGAAGCCTGAACCATGCGTTCAAATGTGGTTGGCTGACTACTGGTTGAGAAACTGCTTGATTAGAAACACAGCAGAGCCCACATCTTAAATGTAAATATCGCCTACGATCAGATTCATTTAATCGTAGCAGCCAAAATCGTGATCACGATTAAAATTCGACTAATTGTGCAGCCGTACTCCGAGTAATTTCCCTAACAATTTAAAAAAGAAAGAAAGAAAGAAAGAAAAGAAAGAAAAGAAAGAAATCATTAATTAAATTATGGAACGTTAAGCAGGAACCAGCAAACCCTCATTAAACACTTTCCTCAATTGATGACTTATTTAAATATCCGTTAACAATTTCTGTGTCTGACTAATTGCTTCAGCATAATTATCTTCACATCGTCTCCTCCTTGTAATTAAGTGGAAAAAAACACTATTCTGAGCAGCGCTGACGAACCGCTGCATGGGACGAGCCTGCGCGATCAAACCGTCGCCGTTCTCCAGACGCATCTCACTGCTCATTAGAGGAGCTGACAAACTGATTGATGCTTTTTAATTCATTTTTCCCCTCGTACGAGGGGAGGAAAACTCACAGACAGGGAGTCTTCTCCAACTTGACTGCTGGCCAAGGCCATGAGGTTGGGAGAGTAAAACCTCTCGTACATGGAGGCGCCCTGGCAGGTGTCGATGATGAAGAGCAGCTCGTTGTACCTGGTGACACATAAACACAAAACACGCACAAATAAAACTGATGAGAGAACACACAGCTGGCATAACACTCGTCCATTTGTCCCATTAAACCAGTATCACACACACACACAAACCCTTCTAACCGTCTTTCATACAGCAGTTGCCATGGCGACCAAGAAAAACCAACAGCTCCATTCAGTCTCCCTGTCACTCCCACGCACACCGTTCCTCCTCCCCCCTCCCCTCCATCCTGGAAAAACAGTTTTTTACTACAACTTATTCCCCATTTAGAAAAAAAGAGCAAATAGTTTTAAAACAAGTTGACCAAATCGAGGTTTGTTTGTTTTTTTTAGGGGGGGAAAAAAAAGGGGGCGGGGAGGGACGAACTATGATGGGAAGGTCTCTTCGGTGGCTGTAATTTGGCAGTTAAAACGTGCAATTATCACATCAGCAGCAAAGCTGGCGTCTCTAAGCTTTTATCTAGCGGCCCGGAGTCTGAACGGTGCCCAGACACTCGCTGCTGCTGCTGCTGCTGATGATGATGATGATGATGATGATGATGGTGATGACTGATTTGGAGGACAAGAGTGGAGACGTGACAGAAAGAGCTTTTCTAAATACATAATAATTATGTTGGTGTTGAACAGTTTAAAACAGGTACTCTGTTCTTTGGTTGATAAGATATTTTTATACTTTTTTTTTTTTAATTTTCCTCCACAATTTTAAATGTATTTAAATATATTAACATGACTCCAACATATTTTAGTAAATGGATAAATGGAGGCAGAGGAGCCGACTCTACAGCTCACTCTTTCACACAGAGCGCCACATTAGCCCCGCCTCCTGTAAACAGTAGGCCCTGCCCCTATTGCTGCTTAACCAATCATGATGAAACATATTAAACGCTGACTCTGTCAGGCTCCAAGAGCCTGTTCAGTCTCCAGGTGAGATCCCAGACTCACGTTGCAACATTAGCAGAAGAGAAGCTAACAGTGCAGCTAGCTCCCATCAGCCAACTACTGAGGCCTGAATGGATCTATGTGTCACTTGAACAAAAAAATAGAAACAAAAAAAATAAATAATATTTGAACCTATGTATTATTTGAATAGCTTAATATTTAATGCAGAATCATAATAATAATACTGTGTATTTATAATTTGCACTAGTCCGAGCTTAATGTCTTCATCAGTTTTGGGTCCTTGGTCTGAAAAACGCTGAAGACCACGGTTTAAAAGAATTTATGAAACTATTGCATTTGTAGATCAAGTTATTTTCTGATTAATCCATTTGTCACACTAATGTTTGACGGTTCAATATTTGTTTTAATATTTGTATCTTGTTTGCTTTCGAATGGTTTTCCCTCCTAGATAAAGGTCAGAAAACAAATGAAAAGTCAGACAAACATTTGCACTGAGGATTATTTAACACAGTTGTTGCAGAAATTACAAATTCAGAAACTTTTATAACCAAAGTGCCTACATCACAATGGAAAAGATATTTATTAATTAAAGCATGTGTCAATTAAATTTAAGAAACAACCCTAAAAATATTTAGTAAGAAAGCTAAAATCTTGTAATTAACGCTGGTATCCTCCCTGCACTTTACTCCATCTACTACACGACACATTAATCACAAATAGAGCAAACCTGCATTCACCTTCACTGTAAATAGCTCTGCATATTATATAATTGTCTTTCTTGTTTCCTATTCCACTCCTTGTCAGAATAACCTTGCTAATTTAACTCTCTCAGTAATTTTACACCTGATAGTCAGACATGTTAATTACCTCGTGTCATAGTTTTTCTTTCTTTTTCTTATTCTACTTGCAACACTCAAGGGCTGTTGCAATTTTATTTAAATGTATAATATACATGTGACAAATAAAAACAGTGAAGCTTGACTTTTAAAGACCTACTGATATCATCATGGGCCACATGCTGCCCTCATTCATTCATTCATTCATTCATTCATTCATTTCCAACAATGATGTTCTACACATTAACTGCAAATTGTTAAAGCCAAGAGATCTGGACTTGGAAATTATCACCAAAATGTGCTACTACTACTTTTATCTTGCACTGGATAGAAAGCTATTAGAAGTATACGTCACCAACAAACACAACAACCTCTCAATTCATATGCTGCTACTTTTCATGTCATTAAATGTTTGTTGACGTGCTGTACTGCTAATTGGCCCCAGGACGAAGGAAAGACCGAACAAAGAGGGATAATGACAATGCTTAATTTAAATTTTTATATTTACCTCCTTTTCTGCCACATCTGCTCGAAGGCATCAGCCAGCTCCACGTTACTGATCTCCTCCGAGTCCTGGAACTTCAGAAAGCCATTTCCTCCGTGGCCTGTTACACAAACGCACACAGTTAATAATTCAGACATCTTTTTTTCACAATGCAAAAATATGTTATAGAAAACTAAATAGCAAGGCTGGAGGCAGCATGAGCCGAGTGGGCGGCTCGAATGAAGGTCTGGAAGGACAGAGATGTATAACATAAGGAAATATTTGGATAGAAAATGCAAAGACAAATTTAAGTTATGTGGATTTTTTTTTAGAGCTGATAATGATTCTTTTACATCAGCTTTGGGCGATGGAGGATACGTGCACCCAATTTCTGGGCCGATATTCAGAGTCGATACTGCTTTTTCTTCCTCCATTTAAACAAACAGGTAAAAAGGGAAGAGTACGAGTGTTTTCCAGCTCCCTGCTGCACGCACTCTTCTAGAGGGCACAGGGCTACATGTGGATGAGTCAGTCTGTAAATCTCACTGGGAAAAACAAAAATGTATGTATGTATCGAATGCACTCGTGTATCAGCTGATGCCAATACCAGTAAAAACCAAGCAAAAACCTCTGGGTCTGATCGAAGAAGCCCATGCAGAAGTGCAAAAAAACTGCAGTGGCCGCTTGAGGCTCCAAAAGGGAGCAAATCCCCATAGACCCCCATGTTAAAAAGCCCAACATTACAGCATCATTAAACATGTTTACAGCCTGGTACAAAAAGTAGTGGTTTATTTATTTCACTGTTCATGACAACTGTAGGGGGGCTAATTTTTTTTCATTTATTTTTTGTTAAGGGTTAAAATTCTGCATAATTAAGGGTGTTCCAGCTTTGAGTGACAGGTGGTAGCCTAAGCTAACAGGTAGCGGAGAGTTGAGTGGGCGGGTCTCAACATCTGACAAATGCTCTAATTTTTATCTCTACTTCCTGCTTCACTTTCACTGCAATTTTGCCTCAATTTCACCAAAGTCGAGTCATACGAATGTTTGTATCTCCAAGTTAAACTTTCCTTAAGCTGGATTTGTGCCTACGCTGCCTTTAGCAGCACAGTAACATTCTTCCTCTGCTCACTCGTCATTCTGGGGATTGTAAATCACTGCCATTTCTCTGAGGTAGTTTCAACACAGGTCTTCAATAATAAAAAAAATGAACAAATTTAAAGGAGGTAAAGATTTTTCATTGAAGCACCTGTCAGGTATATGAGGATGTTGCTTCGATCGTCAGAGAGGAGGCGTTTGGAGCGTGGAGTGCTCAGAGGCAACCGTCCAGTCAAAACCCGCAGGAAGTTCTCCACAGTCACCTAAAACACACAAGACACAAACATGTTCACAGCAGAAGGAGGTCACATCCAGTGTCAAAATGACTAAAAAGTAAAAGAAATGTATTAATTAAATGTATCAATTATGTCTTAATTGAACGGCAAAAGCATTGTGACTTTTTTCTCCACTTTCATCAGCATCCACTGTGGCTGCACGTGATTATGACGTCAAAGCAAACACAGGCTGCGCAGCAAAGTGTTTGTTAATATTTTAAAACCCCAACACAAGCCGAGTAAACACTCAAAAATAAACTGCGACGAAGACTAGATCCACAAAACACAACCCACAGGATGGTCAGCGACAAAAATACCCATCTCTGGTTATTCCTCTCTGCACACGTTTGTGCAAGTCACTCGTCAAGTCATCTGCCCTTTTCAGACATTACTCTTCAAAGAACATTTTAATGAGACCAACAGCTTTTGCTCAATGCAGTCGCCGCATGCCGACCTCGTATCCTCGGTAGTCCACCTCCACGTCGTCACCGTACACGTTCAGCTCCATGTTCTTGTGGCTGAACACTGTGGCAGGTTTGGGGTTTCGGGGATTACAGGCCATGTCGTCAGCCAGCATAAGGACTATGTGACTGGTTAAAAGAAAAAGAAAGACCTTTAATTACATTTTGTATTAAATAAAAATGTTGTGCAGTATTAATATTTCATGTTATAAAGTCATGTTTGCAGGTTAACACGGACCTTGTCACTTGTAATGCATTTGCTCTATTTTCCATGATGCATTTCACTGTGACATTCAATGGAAATACAACATGGAAATATTCTGCAGCGTGGATAGACTGCAGTACACAGAGAGAGTTTACGTATATTGTGGATGTAAATCAAAGATGAGTAAAGACTGTTTCAAATTACAAAAGTACAAATTGCATACAGCAACACACAACTGAAGCACTGCATCACTTAAGAAGCACTTAATGTTTGAGAGTCTGTAACATCTCAGCAATGAACAAGGATTTGCAACTATTATTACTTTAGTTATAAATACTCTACCAATTACCATTTATTTGGCCATTTGTACCTTTTGTGGGTGGCGTCATGAGCAGGGAGAGGGGAAGTAAATGGGCAAAAGAGAGGGAACGATATGGAGCAAAGGGAGCAGCCTGAAATCAATCTATTTCCACTGCAGAGAGGACAATCGACTCAGTTTAGGGGCTAGGAAGATAATTCCTACAGATGACAAATAACTTCCCACAGATCAGCTTATTCTGTCTGAATAACCTTGCAATATTGTAATTTATATTTTTATGCACAATTGTATGTGCAATACGAGCACTCTGGTTTGATGCTTTTCTCTGTGCTCTTTTAACTTATTAACTGAACTACGTGTGATTGTAGATGGGGAATGAGTGCGTGTGTCAGTGTCTTTTAGGTTGTGCACACGCGAATCTCATTGTACCATTTGGCACAAGGACAAAGTTTTCTGATTTCTAATGTTATCGTGTGTGGTGAAAAAACAACCAATTTTTTTCAAATTAAAATAGCTAACAGAGTATAAATAAAAACATATACAAAATACACTTACTTGCCAGTTCATTAGGTAAGCCAGTGAAAACAAACACACTCTGGTATTTAAGCTCCGAATCTTAGCTTCACATTTGTTTAAAACAATTGTGTTTTCATAACAGAAACACAAAACTACATCTTGCAACAAAATCATACAGTTGAATTACCACCTTTCCATCAAGATTAGTTAGTCCTGATTTAGTGCAAGAGTTAGAATGAATTAATATTAACTAAAGTACCTAATGAAGTGGAAAGTGAGTGTACATGTCAATTAATTGTGTGCCAGTCTATCAGTGATTTAATATTCGCTGGTTAACACCAACACCACAGTATCTCAGTGCTTATTGCATCAGTTAATATGTTTAATAGACAATACACCTGCTGTGCTGAGTTTTACTCACCTGTCAGGGATGCCCAGCCTCTTGACACTCCTGTACACAGACAGAGTATTTGCCACATGTCGGTAGTTGAACCAGAATCTGGATGTGCACACCTGTTTATAAAGTCAAATGAAGAGGAAGCACAGATGTGTCTCTGCTGAAGCTCTCAACACAAATCACAGAAAACCAATTAGCACGTCTCTTCCAAAGGTGCAGCGTCGATAAATACTCACCAGAACAGCCCAGTTGTTCGTGTGACCGCTGCTGAAGAACTGCCCTGCACTATTCTGAAGAACAAGCAAAAGAATATGAATGAATATTATTATCTTTGCCTGATTTTAGCTGAAACAAGCTACCAGTCTCAGCATCACAACAGCTAGCATGAAAGCAGAGAAGGCTAACACGGAAACGATGTTTCCGGTAAAATTCAATGAAAAAACAAACAAATTAGTTGGATAGTCGGAGCTACGTGCAACAGAATACACTCACCTCGATGTTAAGGCTGTCTACTAGTAAGTATGAGGCGAATAAACTAAAAAACCTGAGTATTTTCATTGTGCAGCACTGCTAGCAGTGGACATCCAGGAAGTGAAAACCGTGCAAGTGTTTCCGGTAAGAGGCGTTTCAAAATAAAAGAGGTGGAATGGGTGGGAAAAATCATTTCATTTTTATCTTTCAAATTCAGCCGCGTCTGTCATGGCACCGCAAAACATTTAATGCATGTGAGCAAGTAAGCCATCATTAGTTTACTTGTATGAATATTTCCTGCAACAATTTAAATTTAAATGAAACATGACACAATAGATCATCATCTTTTGGCATACTGTATTACAGATTCAAACCAATTGCACACACACTCTCCAGTGCGTTTGATTCACATATGTAATAGCTTGCTCACATACATGTGCAGTACATGGAAAGCACAAATATATTGTGTGCAGACATGCAAGTTAAAAATGGAAAATCCGTAAGGAGAGTAATTGTTAAACCACAGTCTTCATCCGTGATCTAAGTCTGCACAAAGGCTCGCTGGAAACAAAAACTTCATTGAGTTGAGTCATGACTGACATATTCAGTATTTCACTGTCACTATGAGCCTCGAGGTGCCTACCATCGTTCCCTGTGCCAAAGGCTCCAACAGTGTCCTGTTTTAATGACCATCGCCCAGTTGAATTCACCCCGACAGTGATGAAGTGCTTTGAGAGGCTGGTAGTGACACATAAAAAAGTCCATCAGCATAACAGCTGACCCTCACCAGTATGCCTAGAGGCGGAACCGCTCCGCCGCGGATGGCGTCGCTGCTGTGATCCATCAGTCCCTCACACAGTTGGAGAATAAGGACTCCTATGCCAGGTTGCTCTTCTTGGATTTTTGTTAAACCTTCCTTACAATCATTCTGCAGATATTAGTGGACAATCTGTAGCACCATCACTCTGCAGCTGGATCTTGAACTTTTTGACTAACAGACCCCAACCTGTTAGGATCTCCAACACCATATCCTCATCCATCATCCTCAACACTGGCTTCCCAGCAGTGGTGAGGCTCATCACCAACAGGGATGAGTCAGCATCCAGGCAGGAGGTGGATGGAGCAGGACTGTGGTGTGAGGAGAACAATCTCATCCTCAGCATCAACAAAACCAAGGAGATAATTGGCTTCCACAGGTGACTTCCCACATCACGGGCCACATCATCGGAAGCAGCTTACCAGCCCTCTAGGACATTTACACCAGCCGATGCAGGAAACAGAGCAACCTGCATCAGGAGAGACTCCACCCACCCTGCACATAGACCATTTCCCCCCCATACCTGCAGGCAGGAGGCAGCACAGCATACATGCAAGGACCACCAGGCAGAAAAACAGCTTCTTCCCGGATGCTGTGAAACTGTTGAACTCTTCCACACTGCTGTACCTCTAAATACACAACTGCACTTTTTTTTCTTCTTCTAATGGACAGGCTATTGCCATCTGTCTATCGTTGCTGTGGATCGGTGCCATGATCGCTGGAAATCTGGCAGCAGTCCTGTGTGATTATCAGATGATGCAGTCTGTGTGTGCGTGGCTTATCACTGCATGGGGCAGATGCAGAATTCATTCCGGTGTGAACACGCTGACTTCCATGCTCAAATTAAGAGACGATAATTAATGTGAGTAAATGAACAAATGGGCCGTTTTAGTGTAAAGACATCCAGCTGCATGCAGGCTTCCTCTGGAGGTTACAGGTTGGTTTTTGTGAAGCTTCTTGAGACAATTTGCATCGTTATTGACGCTGTATGAATCAAATTTAATTGAATTTAATTGATCATTAACAGTAAATATGAGGTGTGTAATCAAAATTACAAAGATTCCTCTTCAAGTGGTTTTCTTTGCATCGTGAAGCAATTAAATTTTAACCGTGATACATTTAAGGAGCTCCAGTGCAGAGAGGACTGTCTGTTTAAATCAACAAAACATCATTTAACCAGATTTGACTGGTACCTCGATGAGAGAGGGGGGCAGGCAGATTGCATGTCACATGTGACAGCTTCATTTTCAGAATGCCCTCTCCAGCTCATTAGCGAGAGGAACTCTAACGAGAAGCGACGTGGATATCACAGGCAGCAGATGTTGAGGTGCTTGTTAAGTCATCGCTGAAGCTGCCCAAGTATCCGGGAGCCCCCGTCGTAAAGGAGAGGCCATGAAAACAATGCACCCTTCATGCATTTCTAATGCAACATTACAGCACAGCATGCGTAAGGTGCGCTGGAAAAGCTGCATCGAAATCAGTTTTAGCACACGGCGGGGCGCCTTCACAGGGCCGCCAGACGCTTTAATCCTCTCCACGAATCCTTCTGCTGCTTTTTGACCTGCTGCATCACTCAGTCATCACAGCCAGACACTCTGTCAATTACGTCCCATTAGAAAATATTAAAAAAGCACGCAAAGAGCTCCAGCACAACTGTTCTCGGTCGCATGAATCTCATCATTATTCCATTTTCCCTGTCAAGCAGGTTTTTTTTTTCCTCTCAGAAAAAAATCTGATTATGGCTCATGTGTGAAATGTTATTCAGATGTACTAATCATCGCTTTCTAACACACTTGAATCACTTAACTAATCTCAAGTTATCCTGTGATATAACCAACAGGCAGACTGAAAGTCAGCTGTCCAGCTGTTAAGAGGATTAGTGGCCTGTAAGAATTAAATGCTGTACGAGGCTGTAACATGGAAATCAAATTGGCCTATACCTGTTTCTGTACGGCAGAAAAACACCATCCAACCTAATATAGAAATATACACAGATTAGGCAAAACATTATGACCACCTTCCTGATATCTAATAACAAATTGCCTATATTGCCGTTGACTAGATAACCGTTCTTGTTTGGATTGTAACATCTTATCCTGTGCAATATTTAATATTGTGTAGGTCTCCCTTGTGTCTCCAGAGCAGTTGTGACTCTTCAGATAATGGACACGGGTCTTCTGAGGTTGTCCTGAATGTTGTTAGTGGGAGCTTTGGGGTCCTGTGGGTTCAGGGAAGGGGCCTCCAAATTCACTAGATCCCAGGCTGATCAACACCGTGTACCGTTTTGCTGCATCCTGCTGATGATGTCTGCTGCCACCAAGGAGTGTCATTGCTACGGGGCGGGGATGTCTGGTCTGGTCTAGGTGGGTGCTACATGTCTGAGTAACATGCACACAAATGAATGCCAGGTCTACAAGTTTCCCAGCAGAACACTGGATTATCACAAGATGCTCAACGTTGTTTCCTGTCAGTGGTCATACTGTTATGGTTGATCAATGCCAAACACACACACACACACACACACACACACACACACACACACACACACACACACACAGGAAAACTGAAGGACAGGTAATAAAAGCATTAGCTTAGATGTAATTTATCGATGTGTCATACGGTTAAGTAAGTATCACATTATTTATGCTTTATCCAGATGCATGTGTGGACTTATCGACTTATCTCCTTTTTTCTTCTTCTTCTTCTTTTTTTTTTTTTTTTTTTTTGCCTCTCTACACATTCCGCTTCAAGCAGATGTGTCCGTCCTCATTTGAGCTGCTCAGGCTCAGGCGCTGCTTTGTGCTAAAAGGGAGCTTTTCGTCACCACAGTCACTTTAGTGCTTGCTCTGGAGGCTCCAGTCTCTGTTTTGAATAGTTTAATATTGAATGCAAAATGATAATAATAATGTATATTTATAAATAGCACTAGCCAGAGTTTAATATAGAACACATATAGTAGGTAGGGGGGTCCCCATTTAACCTCTGTAATCGGCTTGGGGGTCCTTGGCCTAAAGAAACGTTGAAGAACCCTGCTGTAAATGCTTTGGAGACCATTTTGATTGTGTATCTGTGACATAAACAAAATTCAAATGAAACGGAACTTTTCTGAAATAGGTATACAAAAAACAAACAAACAAACAAAAAACAGAAAGTTCTGTATCCCAATTACTATCTGTGTGCATTTAGTGTTTGCGTTGATGCACCATTATCACTCCACAATCTTAACGTGAAATGCGCAGTTGCCTTGATAATACAAGTATTCCAGACTGAACTGAAACTTAAATACGTGACTATTGTTTTTACGAAACCTATTTTTTTTCCACCACTATCATCATTGTTCCGCCAACTCTTCCTATCGAGGCTGATCAACGCCACGTAGAGGCGCCGAGTTGGTTTGTTTTTTCTTTTCTTTCTTTCTTTCTTTCTTTCTTTTTTTCGGCACACAACCTCTGTGCCAAAGCGAAGACGCGCACGCACACAACACAACACAACACTCTCTCACACACGCGGTGCGTGGCTGGGAGCAGAGCGCTGTAGGAGGGAAGACGGACGAGCCACGCATCCGCATCACCGAGGAGGGTGGCGCGGTGGCATCGCCTGCAGGAATCCAGTTGTAAAGTCCACACGGGAGGCGAAAAATACGCTGAGAGGAGACGCGTCAAGAAGGAGCTCGGTCATTAACCAAAGATTACCTTGTCGGCACAGATACACCAGGAGGAAATAGTAATAATAAATAATAAAAAAAAAAAAAAAAAAAAAAAAAAAAAACGGAAGGGGAACAACACGCTTCGGATAAGTTCAGAAGAAACCCGACTGGAGATGAATACCAGCGATGCCAAGGAGTATCTCGCACGGCGGGAGATACCTCAACTATTTGAGGTGAGAGATCGTGCGCGCTTGATCGAGGGGACCCGGGGATAGTGCATGCAGATTTTTTTATATATATATATTTAAGATTCATGATTAGGTGCGTTGCAAGACCAGAGTCACGGTGAAGATCCTTCCTTTTACGGTGTCTGCCATCTGATGCGCGCCGAGAGCACAGACTGATTCATGATTTCACAAACTGCTGTTTTTATGGTGACATTATGTCATCATAAATGTAAAGGTAATTAACTCAAACAGCCCTTCAGCGGAACCTACTGTAATAGAGTCTATTTATGATGTATCCAGCTGGATGCGTTTATCATTAAAATTACAATAAGCACTCATAAAACGAACAAAAATTCAATTAAAATATTCACAATTCATTTTTGGTAACATTACAGGAAAGAAAGCAAGCACGGGAGGCTCGACTCAAGAGATATTAGTCACATTTAAGGCATTAAAATGCTGTAAAATGTGACAAATGTGTCATTAATACTGCTTCTAGGGGGGTATTATGCAGGTAAAAGTGGCGGGTTATTGCAGAAAAAAAGTACACACGAGTCATCGGTTCATTTCTTAAACTTATCAGAGCTCGGCGTCATAATAAAACATACTATTCGTTTTCCCGAGGGGGGGCACTAAATTTGCTCATCCACTTAATTAAACTCAGCCCCCAGCTGGGAGCAGCTAATATATGCAAGCAATCACTGCTGTTTATTTACAGTCGGATTCAAATTACATTGAGCAGCGAAGTGGCGTATCATCATCACCATCATCACCACCATCATCAGTGCCGCCATCATGACTGCAATTTTATCTGACTGCTCACAGAAGAGCGCTTTCATTCCTAATCCAGCTAAATGAGCACGTCAGGTTGTTTGTGAAGGAAACTTCACATTGTGTTTCCACGCTGCTGTGGTGGGCGTTGTTAGAGGGGAGGGTGGAGGTTGGAGGTGGGAAGTCCCAAGGGAGGGTATTGTTTTTAAAACACCCAGGGTCCGGGGGTTACAAATGTCACACAAATATACACTTGACTCGGCCCTCTCACATTCATCACAGTCGTTGGCTTCACTCCTCAATAACACCGGGGGATCTGTGTTTATTTGTCTGGCTGGGTCCAATTTCATGGGCTTCCCGACAAGATTAGATGATTTGTTCCCCCGGTGGAGCCAAGCCACGGCAACCAGCTCTACACTTCCAAGACTTCCCCTCATTAAGGCGGCCTGCTCCTCACCGCTGCCACACTGTCGCACAACAACACATCACAACAAAAAGATGCAGCTCTCATTTCGACCTCCTCACGTCCTCCTCTTCCTCCTCCGGTGTTTCCTCCAGAGCCTCCTGACAGGTTTGATGTACTACCGCCCCGATGACCCCATCGACTACTTGGAGGGCTGTCTGAAGAAAGTCAGGGAGCTCGGAGGACCGGACAAGGTGCGGTGGGATACGTTCGTGGGTCAGGAGAAGAAGTCTCTCCCGCCGCTCAACGGAGGCCAATCGCGCAGATCCCTCTTCAGAAATGGTGAGGATGCAGTTTCCAGAAACTTGTAATGAGTTTGATTTTAAGACGAATCGTCCGGCCCTTGAAAGTTAAGTTCTGCTATTTCATGACATTTCATTGGCTAGAAGTTTGTGTTTACTAGAATCCACTGAACTCCAGACCTTGGCACTGTGCTTCATCCAATTAAATGATTGGCACATATTCCCTCTACAAAGAAAAAGCCACCAGTGTATGCATACATATATATATATTTTCTTTTTTGCTGGCACTTCTCATCTTTCTGACAAACCTGGCAGCAAGTGCATATCCTTGTCTCCCACAATCCGGACTAGTCTCAGTGTTTGAACAGGAAAGGGCGTCGACATTTGCTCCGAAACCCTCGGAAGCCCTGTTATAGCTGCATTGTTAAAACTCTTGTGATACTCTTGGAAGTAAGAGCAGGAAATTACCTTTTTGGTGGATAATGAAATAGCACCGCTCTGTGCTCCATCGCCCTCACATAGAGACCACCGTAACGGTGGCCGCAGGCACAGCTGATTCCTGTTCAAGAGGCCGCTCAGGTGTGCAGATCGCATCTTTGAACTTGGCTGTGCGGCCCTCGCTGGCTGAGCGGGAACGCCAAAAGTTCATCCATTCCAGCTGTAGTTCCCAGCTGATGCAGGAAGTCCGTATGCAAAACCTTGGGAGAATTTGCAAAGCAAAAGCAAATTTGACTTTAACTATGACAGTAGCAGGTTGCCGCAAGCTACATTTTCCATTAGAATTGTTTAATTTGGTTTGTTTTAATTTAAGGGATCCTTTTGCTTGACTTTGCACATGAGACCCATCAGGATAAACCAGCTCAGACTCATAGAAGCTAAGAGAAGCTGTCAGAAATTTGATTGAAGAAGCACACAACTTACACGCTTGCTTCCAGAATTGCAGTTTTCTCTTCCTCTTTCTGCAATATTGTGGTACGTGGTGTGGAACTTTGCCAGCTGCTGCAGTGTGTAGCTGCTGGGAGCTGCAGCCTAATCAGAGATATTGATTTGCGAACATCTTGGCCGACAGCCGAAGCTCCAGTCCACCACGTTTCAAGTGAGGCTGGAGGAGAATCCCTCGCTCTCGCTTCCTAAACGTCGGCCTGTTTAGCATCAACCGTCTGATTCAAGTTGTTCCTGTACGCGTACGATCAATAGCGTCCAGAGCGCAAAGAGGTCATTCAATCTTTTCATGTATAGGAACAGCTTTAAACGATGAATTTAGTGATTGTGTTAATGTTGCTGAAGCCACACAGTCAATGTTTTCAGAGACAGCGGGTTACTTACCAAACTTAATGAAGCAGTTCTCAATCCATCACTCTAACGACCATGTCCCTAATTTATATTTATTTTAGCTCTGGATTGGATTTACAGTTGGAAACCTGTGCCTACACCGGTCAGCCACAACATTAGAACCACTGACAGGAGAAGTTAAATACCATTGTGACCATCTCCTGACAATTCAGTGTTCTTCTGGGAAACTTTTGGACCTGGCATTCATTCATGTGGATGTTTCTTAGACATGTACCCCCACCCAGACCAGACTAGGCACCCCCCACTCCCTAGCAATGCCACTTTGGGGAAAAACATGAAGAACAGCATAAGGTGTTGACCTGGCCTCCAAATTCTCTAGATCCTAAACTGATCAAGTATCTGTGGGAAGATCCACAAAGACCCCTCCCTCAACCCATAGGACCCAAAGCCCCCCACAATAACTCTTGCAACCAGACCACAGGAAACCCTCAGAAGGCCCATGTCTGTTCTCTAATGAGTCACAACTGTTTTGGAGGCACAAGCTGGACCTACACAATATTAGGAAGGTGGTCACGATGTTATGCCTGATCAGTGTTGACAACACAACGGTGACAAAGCCTGAAGTGTCTCTAATCACTGGTATTTTCTCAGCTCACTAATTCCTTTGTGTGTTTTTGTGTGCCTGTGTCTGTCACGGTGCAGTGTTGCCCGACAGCCCCAATTTTCCCTACAGACGCTACGACCGCCTCCCTCCCATCAGCCAGTTCTCCATCGAGAGCGACTCGGACCTGTCGGAGACGGCGGAGCTCATAGAGGAGTACGAGGTGTTCGATCCGTCCAGGCCGCGACCCAAAGTCATCCTCGTCATCGGTAAGGAGCAAAACACCGAACTACGTGAGCACTCGCACGAAAACAAGACGGACAGACCTTCTCTGAGTGAATCAGGATCAGTTTATTTACCGTTTCATAATCTGATGCTTCTGAGCCGAACCATGTGGATTCCTGTTGACTCATGTTTTCCATGAGATAAGAAGCAGCACATTTGGTTTGATGAGTATCTTCATGAGAATCTATTTTTATTTGAGACTCAACAAAAACACAAAGTGAAAGTTTATATTTAACTCAGTGGCGATCTAAAAATACAAGGCCAGGATGGGAATCTACAAATCAGGGGTGGGGGGGAGTGTGTGTGTGTTTGCATGTGTGCGCTCAGTGGTAGTGTGTTTCCTGGTATTTTGAACGTAGCCCCGCCCCTCTCTGTCGGTATCAGCGGGGTAGATCTCGCCGCATGTCACTCACCGTGTGAGACACTCGCGCTCTCTTAATCTGATTTCCTTGACGAGTCTCCATTAACCTGTCAAACACGCTCATTAATCTCATAAATTAAGTGTGGCAGCTGCACAGTAAGAGTAACGACACTAGTTGAGCCACGCTGCAAAAAAAAAAAAAAAAAAAAAAAAGCTATTTATAAGCTATTTTTGCGATTTTCAATATAAAGGATTTCCGCATCTGTTAAAAACCTTTTAGCAGCTACAGCACTTCTTTGCTTTAGGCGGGATGTTCACACCGTCGGTGGAGTGGATGATAGTTATTTGTCTTCGCAGCACAAAGCCAGTTCCTGTCTCTTCTTTGTGAGCATACTGTGCCCTATTTTAAAGGGAGAACACCACGGCGGCAGCAGCAGCAGCAGCTGTCATCTCTGCGGAGGATCATAGTGAATGTTTTGTCTGTCAGGTTCACAGATACAGACTGACAAAGCGTGTTTGGTCTGGAAGGTGTGGGGAGGACTCTGGGTCAAATATTACAAAGTACTCCAGCGTGAGCCTACATTTGCCGAATGCATAATTACGATCCGCTCGCTGCTTCTCTCTGCTGCCGCATTTGCAAATAAGACGAGAGTATTTGACCAAATATGGTGAAACTGAGGAACATTTAAATGTTTCAGTTTGAGAGGATGAAACACACTGAACTCAGACGTTGTTAACAGATTTGCATGTTATTTATATGCCTTAACATAAAACAACACAACATTAAAACAACCATCGTGTGACAATTCAGTGTTCTGTTGGGATTCATTCATGTGGATGTTACTGAGAGATGCACCACCCACCTGGACCAGACACCCCCACCCCATAGCAATGACAACCCTATGATAACCCTAACCCTAATAACTCTAACAATACTTACCCTAACCCTAATAACGCTGACAGTACAAGGTGATGATCTGGCCTCCAAATTCACTAGATCCCAAACTGATCAAGTATTTTATGTGACGATCCACAGAAGCCCCTCCCCTCCACCCAAAGGACCCAAAGACCCCCCACTGAGAACATTTTCTTTCCAGACACCACAGGACACCCTCAGAAGGTCCATGTCCATTCTCTGATGTGAGAACAATATTAGGAAGGTGGTCATAATGTTGTGCCTGATCAGTGTATGATAAGAAAACAAAGCTTTGAACTAAATTAAGCAGGAAATGATTCTGCATATTTCACTTGTCTTCCATCTCTTTGTAGTTGATAGTTAGTCACCAGTGGGTGTTACCAAGTGAAACAATCAGAACATATAATGATTACCAGTGTATGGAAGGAGGTAGTCTTTGCTATCAACAGTGACAGTGTTCAAAGAAATGTCTAGAGTTTACATGAAAGTCAAACATGCTGTTGCTATTGCACTTCATTCAAAAATATACAAACATATTTGGCATTAGGAAGCAAAATCATAGACCACATGTCAAATGGCTCTAATTGGCATTGCTTCTCTATGCAAAGTTTTACTTTATTCTCTTCTTACTGCTACACCTCACTAGTTTAGTTTATAACCAAACTCAATTCTCATGAGAAAATAACTCATTCCATTATAGGGCGTGTTTTAATTGATACGGAAAGGGAAACACTTTGTAGATAGTTGGATAGCCCTACAAATTGTTTATGTTGTATAATCAGTTCCCATTAGCGAGCTCTTCTTTGTGTGCATCCCTTAACTCTATCTGAAGCCAACAGGGGCTACCTACCAATGGTCCTAATCCTCACGCTTTTACTAAGCACTAAGCTAAGCGGTTTCATTTACTGTAGTTGCAGACAAAAGGAGGAAATAAGTGAGTGAATCCACAAACTCTGAACTCTGAGATATCCGCAGTTCCCCTTTTAACATCGTTTTTCAGCAAAGATATGTAAGGTTACAGTTTTTACAAGATTTGTCGGATCTATTAGCAGAGATGTTACCTGGAACTACAAGAATGAGCCTTTTAAATCTACTCATGATTGCCGTACTTTCTACAGTAGCCCAGAATGGACAAAGCAAAGTGCTCTCCAACAGGCCAAAAAGCAAAGGGGTATTAAGTTGTTTGCAATCTGAAACCTCAGAGCTAGAGGCCACTAAATCCTTCACACTGGACCTTTAAATAGAAGTAACAGAGATGTTGTGATTTGGATTTTCCCATCAGCAGATATAGATATATAAAGCAACATTGAGCCAAAGCTTAGTTCAGCTCTAAAGATACGTGCTATTTGACCATGTCTATGTGTCGTTGGTATAAATGTCCACACATAAAGGCCGGGTGACGCATCATTAGAGGTGAGAGAGGTGAGAAACAATAATCACGCTAATGAGCACAGCTTTCAGGCAGTTTCTCCTCCTCAGCGTGTCCACAGAGCTGCACCTGGCCTGTATATGTGCAGCATGAGGGAAGTAGTCGTGTGTAGAACTGAAAAAAGAAACTGGAGTTTCAGCAGTGCCTGTGTTCTCCCCCCAATGCTTACCAGGCTAGTGTTTATTTTTTTAAGCAGCCGCCGTTTGAGGACTCACCAAAGAAGGCCAAATGTTATGTTGCCTCATGTCCAAAAAGTTGCGCTTGAACGCACAGCGGAGACTAGAGCCAACGGCCAGGAGGAGCATATGGTCGGCAGTTGCATGAAAGGACACGCCGCAGACATGGAACCTAAATAGTAGCGACCCTGCAACTTGTGCCATGGACGTGCACTCATTTCCCGGGTTTGCTGTGTCGCGACCCTTAAGGCGAGGGTTTCAAGGGGTTAAATGTAAACTGTGCACCGTCCAAACCGATTCTGTCAGGAACTGAGTATACCTTTTAGGGACACATGACACGTCGTGATGGAATAAATTACCCAAAGACGCAGCTTGTTCTCTGACTAATTTCACTTCCCCCTGGCCTGGCCATCCACCAGGAGCAATTTCGGAGCGATTGACATTTCTATGGTAACGGCAGCAACTCTGAAATCCTGGAATGAAGCACGGTTGCCTAACAGCAAAGCAGAATCCAGGTTGTCAGGTGGCTTTTATAGGCACTTAAACGGCCTTTCACAAATCGACAGCTCGTATAATGAGCCCGTCTTGCCCCTTTAATGTATTACTGCTTATGGTCGTGTCCCCTAAAGGCAGTTTAACTCCGAAAATGTGCTCGACGTGATCGTTTTATGGGTAATTTTCGAAAAATGCTAATATCTTAAGACATCCTATCGCTCCTCTGCACATCCTTTGGAGGTTCAGTAATTAACAAATGTAGGAGGTTCACACATACCTGCTTCTCTCATCTGCCTCCCCCCCCACCGCAAGCCCTTCTCCCACGCACACACTTGCAGTAACGCAGAGTCATGCACAGAGACACTGATGTGCAAAAAAACAACACACACACAGTTGCTGAAAACACACGTGCGCCTACACCAAACACACCCACGCGCACAGCGTTTCACGCTCACGCACCAGTCCCAAATCTCTCCCCAAAACATCAACAGCTCTTTCTCTCTGTCTACCCCCCCTCCCCTCTGTGCCTAGGTGGCCCTGGCAGTGGCAAAGGAACACAGAGCCTGAAGATCGCCGAGCGCTACGGCTTCCAGTACGTGTCCGTGGGCGAGCTGCTGAGGAAGAAGATGATCCACAACGCCACCAGCAACAGAAAGTGGAGCCTGATCGCTAAAATCATCACCAACGGAGAGCTGGCACCACAGGTAGCAGGGAAGCAGAGAATAAGATGAAATGTGGGGTGGAGGGGGCGGGGAGGGGGGGGGGGACACGGAGATAATATGAGGGGAGGAATGCAAGCGTGTCCAGTCACTTTCAGGCCATTATCACAGCATGCGTGTTACATGGGACTAATTAGTAGCGTTCCTATCACACGCCTGCTGCAGGGCGACTTATCCATCTTATTAGCATCCGCCATTACAAGATAATGACGCTCCCTGGGATGATATTCAGCTCAGACCCCCTTTGAGTTGTTTGCGCTACAGCTCAACCTGCGTATGACATCAACCGCTTCGCACCCCGGGTGGTCCTTGTATAGAAAGCAGTATGTCATTAGTGTACAACCCACCCCCATCGTTCAAAGCCTGCATGGCATGTTCAATAAACACGCTGCTGAATATGAAGCATCCTCAGGCTTCATCTCTCTTGCGTGAAAATTGAGATCGGCAGCATCGCAGTCTTTAATTTAATCTGAAGTAAATATAAGGAAGATTCATTTCAGATCTTTTTTCCAGACTTATTGTAGCTGACTATGAAAAAGGTGTCTTTTAAACCTCAAAGTTATTCGTTTTGGTGTCACAATTGTCCGACTCTGAGGTGGAAACTGGAAAGAAAAGTTCTGAATTTAATTTTAAATTAATGTTTGTTAAGTGAATTAATCTGCAAACCTACATAATTGTTTATTGATTTCATCTGTTGTCTTCTGGAAACCATTAAGCTCCAGCTGTCTTGCAAACATTTCCTTTATTTATTTGAATTAAACAATTACACGTAATGAGTCTCATAACCCGTGGTTAAATATTAACCTCAAGGTTTACTTGGTAGCCTTTTGTGCAAGCTTTCTATTTTTATCCCAGTCAAATTGCAATAATATATTCTGTTATATAAAACGCTGTGACACATATATGATATATATAACATAGCATAATTTACAATATGAAACTACGCAACAAGAA
The DNA here is from genome assembly GCF_022458985.1 of Mugil cephalus. NCBI lineage: Eukaryota > Metazoa > Chordata > Actinopteri > Mugiliformes > Mugilidae > Mugil > Mugil cephalus. The sequence continues at coordinate 8,809,916 of NC_061776.1, forward strand.
AAGGTGGCCCAAATTAGACCCAGTGTTTATCCAGTGTTACTCATAATAATGCCTCCTGTGTATTCTTCAGGTCTAAACGACTAATAATTGCATTTGCTTCCTCACAGAATGAAACTTTATTAATAGACACATGCTCACTTGTTTGGAGTCGCCTGCATAACCAAGGAAGTAGGACTCACTTACGTACATGAGAATAAACTATACGGGGGACGCGCACACATTGCTCAGTAGCACTACTAGTGATCAAAAAGTCAGTTTTAAGTGTTTAATGCAGAAATAGTTTAACAGAAGACCTTTTCAGACTTCAGGGGTCTTAGCAAAAAGACTTTCTTGTGGTTTTAAGTCTAGACTTTGGGACTATTGAGGGATCTGGGTTTGATTTCAGGGAAATACGGGCATCAGTTACTACCAGTCTGTAGAACTCCCTCGGTTGTAGCTTCTTGGGGACAAGGATGATGTATGATGTCTTCCACTGTGTGTGTGTGGGGTGGGGAGGGACCCTCATGAGGTAAAATATATGCTGAAGCTACGCCAGGCTTCGTTTGGTTTTAGTAAAGAGATAGGCTTCATAGGATGAGACAGCCATGAGCATTTTAAAAATATCTGAGTTAAACCTAAGGGCCAGCAGTGAGAAAGAAACCAGATTTATACAAATCAATGCTTTAGGTAATAACTCACTCACAAATATCATTTTCCAAATGAAGTTTAAGAAATTGGATGTTGTCGATCACTAGTCTAAAGTCGTCTTCATGACTGCATGATGCTCATTTTGCAAATTATTCCCACATTTTGGGTTTTGGATCCCTATTCACAAGTCCTCAATCATCCAAATATTCACATTTCACATTTCAATACTCTGAAATGTGACTTTTCCATTAAAACCAAGATGGCAACCACTCTCCAAAGCACTGCACATCATCAGGATGACAGGATGACACTTCTTTTATAGTTCTTCCTGAGTGTCTCCTGAGTGTTGGTCGTACATAAAATTACACAAAACTGCCCGAGTGATTCAGCTTGTCTGGGTAATTTACAGATCAGCAAAATGAAAACACCAGAAAGGATGGTCCTTGTCGTCAACACCGACACTGTGATTTATTGGCGTCTCAGTTGGTAACACGGACACGAGCCTTCGCCTGCTTCATTAAAATCACCCTTTGGCTCATGAATCACTAATGGCCGAGCATCTAGGATCATTCATCACCTCTTCCTCGCGTGTTTAGCAGAACTTTTTGTGCTGTTCGTCCAACGTCAGTCCAGGTGCATACATAGTGAAGTAACGGATATGATAAAGTGACTTGTTGGGCATTTAATTTCCTGCAATGATTAGTTGAGCAAAGGAGATTTTGATTTGATTTCTTAATTATTGTGCATGTGCTGATATAAGGAGGAGGAGAAATGCTTCTAGTGATTTGAGCAGGATGGCTGATGACTATATTGGTTTTGTAAATACAAATTATTGGTTCCCAGGTTGCTTGAAGAAGCATTTGTTGGCTGATTTTGTGCATCAGTGCCACGGAGAGTTTGCTGCAGTGTCAATCACAGCAGCCAATACACGATAAAAGCCAATAAAACGTCGGTAGTTGTATCTTTCTTTGAGAGTTGGTCACAAAGCATTAAAGTTAATGATGGGTTCCTTCCTATGCTTGGAATGAGATGAGAAGATGGGCACACCACCCTCATACCTGTGTGTTGAATACGAAGGCCCGAGCCACACATAAATCAATTCACTCCAACATGTTCCAGGCTCTGGTTGTCAGGGCAACCCCCTTGTATATTTTCCACCACAAATGTTTTGGAGTGAAACAAGCAGAACAAAACAAAACAAACAAAAGAAAACTTCTAGAATAAGGATCTGTATCTGTATTGATCAGTCCTCCAAGCCTGCTATCAACGTGGCGAATTTGGTGGCAGGAACCAAAAGTCGTGGATTTTAGCGGGGTTTCTTTGCAGTGTTTGTGTTATACGTAAATCAGCTGTACGACTGGTTGTCGCCTCAATCACGTCGGCGAGAGGTTCTTCACCTATGATCATCAGCATCAACCACATCACCTAGTCTCTACCTGTGCTTTTGTTTACACTGTGGAAAGCTCACATTAAACGGGTCCATTAGTTACATTCAAAGCAGCAGTTTATTTTCCAACTGCGTTGGGCTAACTGTTCCACTTGATTCCAGTCTTTATGCTAAGCTGAGCTAAGCTAAATTCTGCATTTGACGTACAGATGTACGTATTGAATTTGCATGAACACGTTGTCCGTTAGAAGACTAGTTCTTTTTTCTCTCTCTCTGCTGTAAGGAATAACTCAAAAATCTCTCTCAGCTCCATCTGCCAGCGACCACATGCTGTTTGTCTGTAACTCGCCAAAACTCACTGCAGGGTCATGTGACTCAGTATATTTCTGAACTTGTGTTCCTTTAAGAAATGCCACAGGTCTTCTCACGGGAGGCTCTTGGATGTTTGATAGTCTGCTCTGAAATTAAAACCACTTTTGATTTTATTGTCCTCATCTTAATAGCAGAACATAATTTTAGGCTCATTAGGCCACATTAGGGAGGTTTCTGACCATTTTCTTTTTTTAATAAATTTCTTTCTGTCTTCTCAAGATGATTACTGTCTAATTAGTGGTACAGTATGCTACATTCACTAAATACCTAAATATGTTAGCTAGTCTACTGTATCATTTTCTATTAAGAGAAGTTTCTATACACATTTATCTAATTGTGACAGTGAAAGAACAATTGAAACTAAACCGAAGAAGAGAAAGATAAATAGTTTTATATTAGACTCTTTTTTCTTATCCGTTTCACCAAAAACAAACATGTGTTGGTGGTTTCCAGTTCATTTTGTCCTGTTCACCTTTAACCTCAGACTCTCTCCAAACTTAAGGTCAACTACTTGGAGTCTGCAAAGCTTTCCAGTGAAGTGGTCTTTATCAGCAGTTATTAACTCGACAGGAAACTACAGATGTTCGAACATTTCATCATTCTGACGGGAATGAGAATGATGCAAAATTTAGACCTTAAACTGAGAAGTTTTTCCCAAATGAATGATTTAAATGATAACGTTACATGTGGCTTTAAGATAAACCATGAAAATGTTTGGTTTCGACAACTATGACAAAGACTAGCAATACGATATCTACGTCATTAATCATAATGTAAATACAACAACTGGTATAACAGCAGTCATATTTTTAGTTTTATTAAAAGTGGCTAAAAAGCAATCAAAAGTATGCGTGGTGTTTTCTAAAATTTGGGATCACGGCACTCATTTCACATTGCGTTGCATTTCGATGTAAACATGTAAAGTTGAGGGATGGGCGAAACAGACACAACCTGTACGACATCTACAGAAGAGTATTAAGGCCACGCATGAGAAAAAAAAAGTTAGAGGAGGTAGATTTTGCTTTTCATCATCCACTTTGAGAAAAAAGTTTAAATTTCGAGAAAAAAGTTGAAAGTAGAAAGTAGACCTTTAGTCCCATATGCGTATGGTACCACTGATACTCTGCGGAAGAGTATTGGGGCTTAATTAATAATTAATATTAAGAATTTAATATAATTAATTATCTGCCCATAGAGTCCTGAAGATGCATGCAACCAAGTCTCCGCAGAACATAAACACTGCTCATGTCACACTATAACCGGGAGTATGGACAGTACCATACGCATATGGTACTGAGTTTTAAAGCTGTACTCTCTACTTTCGACTTTTTTCTCAAAATTTCAACTTTTCTCTCAAAATTCTAGTTTGACTTTTTTCTCAAAATTTCGACTTTTTTCTCGTAATTTCGACTTTTCTCTCAAAATTCTAGTTCGACCTTTTTCTCGGAATTTTGACTTTTTTTCTCGAAATTTCGACTTTTCTCTCAAAGTGCGGGATTTTTCTCATGGGTGGCCCTAATCCTCTTCCGTAGATGTCAGAAACATGTGCGAGCAGCAGATAAATCCAGGACATTTGAGCAAACTTTGCACGAGACTTAACCAGAGTCTTAAATCCCACTTTCTATTGGCTGCACTTTACTTTCATCCTGTGCGAATGTATGCACTAGAACAATAAAGCTGTGTCTGTGCCTTCTTGCTAATAACACCATAACGCAATGGGCCATATATGACGGATGTGAATATTGCACCTGTTAGTTATTGCAAAAAACAAAAAAAAAAAAACATGATAAATGGAAATAACACGGGTTGGAAATCTCTAAAGACTGTTCAGCGTCTGTAGCATGTGTGCTCATAATGAATGACTGAGATGGTTTACGGCTGGTGGATGTGGATTGTGTGATTATTCTCTGAAGCTGGTGTACGGTGCCTTATGTATCTTTATTAGAAGTCAGCCATGGATGCAGCCATGGAGTGGATCAGAGGCTTTTCTAACATTAGCTTTTCTCATTTTATCTTTTACACACATGCATTAATCTACCTGATGGGACCTAGATTAGATTTAATCTCTGCGTACGCTTCCAGGCTGCTGTTGGAGGGAAATTAAACCTCAGCCTTACTCGTGGTATTTTTAGATCTGAGAGTTGCTCGTGTATCTCTGCCATATGATGTATTCTGCCCGGAGAGATGCATTCAAACACGCTGACCTCCTCCAGCCACAAGGAAGTAAGTGATGCTAAAAGATGCTGGCACTCTCTGGCCTCAAGGGCTCGCCACACAGTTCCTCTGACGCATTCAGAAATATGAAAGAACAATCGGTTAAACAGACACTCTTTATTTTTATTTCAGGCTTTTTTTTTTCCAATTAATCTACAACTTTGACAGCTCTACAACAGGCACTAAAACAATCATTAATCAAACTAATTAATGATTATCTTGCCGGAAAAGCGAATTGTAATCACCACCCTGAACCAATTTGCTTGATAATCTTCCTCCTGAATGAGAAAAACACTTAAGAAAATGTGACAAAATGCAGCGAAATGTGAGTTTGGAGAGGCGGGAATCCAAACACGGGCTAATTTCTGAGTCACTTACGTTTATTTGGATTCAAAAATCCAATTAAATTTCCCACGATGTGGAAGCTGGAAAGCAGAAATCTCAATTATTGCTGTATCCAAAACGCACAAAGCTGAAACGCTGGGCAAGTGTTTTTTTGTCTGCACCACCACCTCACTGCTCTTTTTTTACATAAACGCACAAACTAATGGTGGTTATGAATCACTGTTTTCCAGGAGACCACAATAACTGAGATAAAGCAGAAGATTATGAAGATCCCAGACGCCAGCGGCATCGTCATAGACGGGTTCCCCCGGGACGTCGGACAGGCCCTGTCCTTTGAGGACCAGGTGAGTCTGACTTATTCATCCATTTTTGCCCCGTTGTTCAGATGCCGTTGACAGATTTATATTTCCAATCCTGCTCCACTAACAGTATCATGTAATCAGAGCTACATATATATTATTATTTTCTTAACAGTTTTAACTTAAAAACTGCTAAATTCTTACATACTAAGATTATTGTTAATATGTATTTAAATCAATTAAAATTTATGCGGCAAAATAAAAAATATATATATATATATAAAAATGTCTAATCAACCAAAGATTTTGCAACCTCTCTGCAGTACTTATGAAGACCTGTGCACTAAGGTCCAGCTTTTGTCTTGTCTGCTGAGAACAACAACTCTGAATCATACTGGATGTGACCTAAACACACTTTTAAAGTCACCGTGTTATTTATTCAGCAAAAAATTTTATTTGTGAGTCCAGCACACAAAGAGGTATTCATAGAGAACGCTGTTGCATGCCAACTATTTATTTTCTCTTTGATAGACAGCCGAGATATTTTGTTTCATTTGCATTTGATGTCAGCGCCGATCTGACACAAATCATGCATGAAGCTTTCCACGTTTTCCTGAAGTGACCTTACGGTGGCACGCTGAGCTTTTGACTGGCAGACTGGTTTCGTGGAGCATCTGTTCTGCTCTAGTGTCCTTGACTAATACCACAAGAAAATACCCGCTAGTCTGCCTGGATGGTTTTACGTGTTTCACGAGGATCAATGAGGCATCTTCCTCCTGCATTTTAACAAGAAGTTTTTATGAAGGCTCACGTAACCCACTAAAAACATCAATGTCTATGTAAATTAGCCTTTCCTGTGGTGTCTGTCAACAGACTGTTGTTAGTGGAGGGGGGGACTTTGGGTCCCGGACGGTCAAGCGTGACAGTTGAATGGCCAGCTGTGTGACACCAAGCGGTCGATTTGTTTTAGAAAGACTGATTTCCTTTATCACACTGAAAGCCAATTAACATTTATCAACTACTACATGAGCACTCAGTGGCTTTTAGAGTGGCCGGGGTCTAAGTGGGTCAGTGCATGGAAACTTCCAACAGTAAAACTGAGTAATTGTGAGCTGCATTACAAGAGAAGAACAAGAAGTAAGGATATCAAAGTCTCAAGTCTCGAATGGATTAGAATAGTCCCACAGTCACAAAACTCATTGTTCCAGATATTAATTGAGCTGTAACCAAATTGAAAGAGGTTGTTACAGAGAAGGAAGTTTTTAGAAAAGGCCAGAGTTTTGCTAATATTTTGCATGTTCAAGAGCAACTTGTTGTTACTTCCAATAGTTCTTTGACAGAAGTTTTGTAACCATTCCTTAAATTAAAATTTTCAAAAACTACCACCACCAGACATTCTTCTTTTCCTTTCACCTGGTCCCTACCTCCTCTTTGGTCTTCCTCTAGACCTCCTCCTGCCGGGCACCTCTAACCTCATTATCCTTCGACCAGTACATTCACTCTCCCCTCTCTGAACACGTCCAAACCACCTTTCTCTTTCTTCTTCTTTTGTGTATCATCTTTACACATCCAGCTCTGTGTCATTCGGTCACTCCTCTGTGTCTGAAGGTGGTTTGTACAGGGGGACGGGTGTTGCTGATGTGGTCGGCGGTCTGCTCAGGCTCCCCGCACTCACATGCTGCACTGTCCGTCAGGCCTCATCTCTTCCTGGATGAACCGAAGCAGCTAAGGCCAGTGTGGAGGCGATTTAGGAGGGTATATTGTCGGCGAGGTAGCTGTTCTCCGTTGATGCCGTCCCTACGGTCTCAGATTCCAGTCTTGCCGATTCCCACTCCTGCTTCCAAGCTGCTGCCAGCCATGCCTTTTACGGACAGGTCCTCCAGCCATGGAAGTGAGCAGCTCTATGGCCGCCATCTTGAAGGAATGGCGGGACTTAAGCCTACTTGAAGGGGCTGGCTGTATTGCTGTGGCATGCTGGATGTGCCAGTAATGTTGTTTGTCTTTCCTTGCCAGGGCGAGGGTAGTGTAAGCTGGGTGGGACGACACCTTTAAGGGCTGGTAGATAGAACATGGGGCTGGACTCCAGGAAGTCGGTCACAATCCTGAGGGTTTGTTTTTGACCACATCTACCCTCTGGGTGTGGAAACTTGTGCTCCAGTCTGGGACGCAGTATTTGGCCACAGAGAGGACAAAGGCCTGTAGGGAGATTAGCAGTACCTTGGCGGAGGCACCCCATGTCGCACCAGCAAGGCAGTGGATGAGTGAGACCCTTGCTGTGGCTTTGGCCCTCACATCATCATTTCTAAGATATCTCTCTCTAACTTTATCTCAGAAACATCTCACATGAGTCCTCTAATGTACTCATTCCTGATCCTGTCCATCCTACACACTGGTTTGTGACCCGCTGTGGTTGGATTCAGTCCTCGTGTCTGCATTTGGAAGGACTGATTGGTAATAAATTCCATTAAAATTTGATCTCCTACTTTTAGTCTGTATTGTAAAAACAGGTCTTCTCACCACATACCTTGAGCTGCAAGCAAATCATCACTTTTCAACAAGGGTTCACTTTTAAATTTTTGTAATTGCATTTACAAGCAGCGATGGGGCAAGTGCTACCTGAGAAACTCAAGTTCTTATCACACACTGGATCACTTTCATGCATGCAATTGTGAAGACTAGAAAGACCAATTTCCGTTATGGTAATTTTTCTGAACTGTGTCTGTCTGGACCGGTACTTCCATTTACAGCCACTGTACCAAAAGTTGTATCGCCAGGACGGTTTGATCAGCACCAATAGCGAGCGCATCAATCAGCTGCTTTATTGATGCGTCACTTAAGGAAGGCTCGATGCAGACAGTTCTCATACTGGGGCTCCCAGTGGTGCTGCACGCTGATTCACTTTGCGGCCTCCTGCAACGGAAACCAGATGGTACTCTGGAGGTACATTTACTGAAAGACTGGGCCGGTGCTCTATCTCATTTACGTTCCAGTGAACACATATGAATGGCTTGTTCATGGAGGCAGCCGCAGCCACTCAGTCGGCTGGATAGAGTCCATCTGCTTCAGCCAGTTAAGTTAACAAAAGGCAATTTCTCTCTCTATGCAGACGCACACGAGCAACTGTGTACACATGAAAATATGCGAACGCGCACGCACGCAAAGAAAATGCACAAAAGGTCCGACGGCGAATATGTCGCCGCACGCTTGTGTCACACACAGACACACGCAGAGGCAATCAGACTCACAAATAAGACTCAAGGTCACTCAGACGCCGTATAACGTGGTGTTGATTGCAGATTGAGTTTCAGCCATCATATTAAAAAGTCATTCATAGTCAGTGATACGTGCGTTCGGTCACAGTGGGCGACGGGCTCGGTGAAAACAACGCGTGGAAGCAGAGTGTAATAATGTGAGCGCCGGAGCTCGCTGTGACAATTCTCAGCTCAATCTGAAGCTCCTCAGCTTTTATTAAGACGCCTCCCTGCCTTCTTTTTATTATTTTTTTTTCCTCCACACTAATTGCTTGCACTGCCTTTGCTTCTGCATTGCTTTTAGCTGACACACGCTGGTGATCATCTTGCACTTAGTGTAGTATTTAACAGCTTAAGGGCCGGATAATTCCCTCAGGAGTCGGTGGAGACCAAACACAAAAACAAAGAGGAAAAAAAAAACTGAGCGTACTCAGCTCATCTGTGTGAACTGCTAAAAATGAAGCGAATCTGTGTCTTTGTGCACATTTATTCGTAATTTACCGCAACTAAATTGACTGTTTAGATACCAGAAAACCATCTTATCTTGAGTTTCAGCCTCCCACTGACAGTGTTTACGGAAGACAAATGCAGATTTTCAGGCCTTTGTGGTTCGTTTCGTTTTTTCTCACGGCACTTCATGGCATTGTTTTCTACAGACACATGTAGAGACTCTATACTCTGGTGAATATCGTGGGGCGTTTAGCAGTTTAAGAGCAAGGTAGTTCCCTGAGGAGTTCCCTTGGTGGAGGCCAAACAGCCGGCGCACACAAACCCAACTTGACACAAAGAATCAAACGTCGCCCTGTAAATTTCATCAACATCAGTGTGTTAATCCCTCTCAATAAGCTGCTCAACCCTTTAAGACCGAACACGTTTTTGAATTACCGTAACTCACCAAAGGACAAAATTCAAGTTGTGCTTTCTGGGAGAAAAAAAGCTGACATTACGGTAATGGTGACGCAGGTTGGGTGAATAAGTGGTTATATACTGTGTGCTGTACTGTACACACGACCTCAGAAAATAAACCTGCAAGAAGCAACCAACTTTCTTCTGTGGCTGCACATTCGAGAGTTAACGGCAAATTCAAAGAGCCAGGAGATATAAGTTAAAAGTTGTGTCTCATTTTGTAATTTCCTAAAACAACGTTTATAACAGATAATGCCAGAAATTAAGTTCAGCTAAATAGATTTTTTTATTTATTATTATTGTCAGAATGTTATTTAAATTGCTGCACAAAAGGATCCTTAAAAGGGTCGATGACGGTTTGCAAAGATAAGGATCAGAGGAAGTGCGGTGGAGATGAAATGGCGCGGATAACACGTGCATGCAGTTGTGTTTATGGCCGGGTCATGGCAACCACTCTAAACCGGCTCATATACCGTCGTCGATGGTCGGACGGGAGCTGACGACCACTCAGCGAGCAAGCAATGCACAGATGCAGCGGCCCTGGGATTTACAATCGAGTAAAGAGACAGCTTGTTGTTAAAGGGCCTTTTGTGCAGCTCAGGAGCGAAGAGGGAAAACAACGGCGGCGTAGTTTGACAGATGACGCGCTGAGACCTCGTGTGTTATCGGGGAGGACACCACTTGTGGCGTCCAGTCCAGTGTATAGGGAAATCTAATATATATACATATATAAAAATCCACTAATAAATATAAACAAATTAAAATAATGGGAACCACTCTCATGCCTGCATTTTCTAGTAGAGTAGTTTTTATTAGTTTATGTCAGAATCAAGAGTCTTTATTGTCATTATGAGGACATTTTGCAGAGACTCCGGGTTTAAAAGCCACACATACATAAACAGACACGTAAATGAAACACCATTAGAAAAATATATGTTTTTGTTCGTTTGGTATGTAGTTTATGTAATCTGTGCATGGTTTTATGAGGACTTTGTGCAGGATAGCTGGACAATTTCTTGGTAGTACACACTGATCAGCCATAACATTATGACCACTGACAGGGGAAGTAAATAACATTTAAATTGCATCTTGTGACAATCCAATGTTCTACTGGGAAACTTTTGGACCTGGCATTCATTTGTGTGGATCAAGGTACCTATGCAAGTCTGGAATTTGATTTGTATTAATGTCCACTACTTAACTGGAAAAGTGTGGAAACTGAAAACTAGTTTATGGAAAAATATTCATGTTTCCAAGACTGTTATCACTGATCAGTTTAGTAAAACATAAAATTATGAATATCTAAAAAAATAAATGAATCGATCTGTTTTTTTAGGTGCACAGCTCAAATGTTTGTGTGAGAGCGTCCTCTTATCCTCCTGGTACTACGCATCATTCGAACCTCGTGAGCGAGCGATTCTAACGGCCTTTTATTATCGCTCCAAATTCTCACTCAAGTTCTAATTTGTTTAAGTTCTAGTTTGCTAAATTGTTTTTGTATTGCACTTAATTTAATTACTTGTTGAAAAGTATTTATTAGTACTTATTTGATGTTTAAGGATGCCAAGTCTGGTGTAACATCAGATAGTTCAGATGTTCATGTGCGACTTATAATGAAAAAAAAAGGTGCACGGAATTTATCTTTAACAACATCCTGTTGCTCCTACCTAAATGAACCCTATACGACATACATGTAGTAGTACTTGGGTTTCAGTTTCTGCGTGTGCTTATCATAAAGGAGGAAGCGACGTGGCTTTCTATGTAACGATCAACAGTGTGATATGTTAATGCATAGAACACCTGATGAGCTAAGTGCACAGTTCTGCATTTCTGTCTTTGAGCAGCTTTGACAAGTTTGAGGAGTTTCTTCCATTTATTTGAAAATTATATACTTCGTTTTTGGTTGTAACTAGTCTCTCTGAGTCTGTTTTGTTTAATGTCGTACAGCATCAACTGTACAGTAACAAACAAATGAGTACCATCATAGTTTCTTAAGATTTTTGTCACCGATTCTGTACATTAGTATGATTTCTCAGCCTGGAGAATTTGGAGATCTTAGGCAAGACTGTGACTTTTGAACAGAGTCAGGCTACTTTCTAGTTTCAGTGCTATGCTGCGCTAAGCTAATTGGCTCCTGGTGTACACACACACACGCACACACGAGTCAGAAAATTATCTAACTCTTAGCAGACAAGCAGATAAATGTAATTCCCAAAGTCCTAACAGTTTTACTCATCTCAGCAGAGGGTTTAACTTTGGCGGCTGCATTGAGGAGGTTTTTATGCAACACTTAATTTCTTCACAGTGAATAAAACTCAGAAAGCCACTTGCTGCTCGTCCTCCAACAACAAATTAATTCTTCCATTCCCAGTTCCTGAGAGACATTTCTGCGTGTCCTTCCAGGAATCAGTTCTATGTCTGAAATCGTCCTCATCAGCTGGCACATCAGTGCAAAATTACATCTCGTTCAAGTCCACGTTGTCTGCAGCAGATAGTGTTAGATACCACGATGTGCTGTTGAGCGGCAGGAATGCGTTAGGGGTTGGGAACTGATAACGTTTAGATCGGGTGTGATTAGAGATCAGATCCTCCATATGTTGTGTAATATTCCATATAGAGATAACAAAAGTGCAGAAAAGGCGGTTATGCGGTTATAAAGGATTCATGTAAGTCACAGTAAACACCTGGTTCCAGCTGCATCTAACGATTGGTTCAGTCATTGGTTAAAAAGTAAAAGAACAGTTTGTTTTATTTCAACAGACATTTAAAGTCCAAAAATATTCAACAATTAGAGGATTATACGTCTTTTTTTCTTCCATGGGATTAATCACTCCGCTTCACGCCAGCACTTAACAACCTTGTTAAAAAGAAAAAAAAAGCTAGCAAACCCGTGGAGATGTTGTTAAATGCTCCAGTTGGGCTGCAGAAGACACAACACAAACCTCTCCTCTTCATCATTAACGGCCGCACAAGGCATACGGACCAAGAGAGCAGCTCCAAAGATGGAGGAGACGAGGAAGGAAACGAGACAAATGGAGAAAGTCTGGAAAGTTTACGTGAATGTAAAGGGATCCGAGACTTGAGGAGAGCGGGTTTGTGGGCGGGGAATTAGTGCTTGTAGAAATGGTATGAGGACAAAATGAGAAAAAGTACAAACCTAGTTTTGTGTACACTGATCAGCCACAACATTATGACCACTCACAGGAGAAGTAGATAACATCGACCACCTTATGACGATTCAGTGTTCTGCTGGGAAACTTTTGGACCTGGCATTCATTTGTGTTGATGTTACTTAGACATGTAGCCCAGACCCCTCCACCCCATAGCAATGACACTCCTTGATGGCAGCAGACATCCCCAGCAGGATGCAGCCTGACACAGACACACGCACAAAAACGGTTTACGAACAACTAGAACAGCCCAAGGTGTCATTGACCCGGCCTCCAAATTCACTAGATCCCAAACGGATCAAGTTGATCAGCTGTGGGAAGATCCACAGAGGGAGACCCCTCCACTCAACACACATCCTGTTATTAAGACCCCACAGGACGCCCTCAGAAGCCCCGTGTCCATTCTCTGACGAGTCACAATATTAGGAGGGTGGTCATAATGTTATGCCTGATCGGTGTATTTACTAAAAACCAACCCGTGGCTGTTCAAATATTCCTTTAGCAGCGTGTGAGTTAAGGAGCACTGAGTCTGGCAGCCCGCCGCATCCATTTTACTACTTATCACTTATCCCATGCTGCCACTTTGCCCTTTACAACATCACAGCAGCGTGTTTATGAGCTGCCTCCACCACAGCAGCCCTGCTCTCCTTCACAGTTTCCCAGAGGGACCGGCTCTCCCTTCATCCTCCCTTCAAGCCCTTCCACAAACACTCCGACTGACTGTCTTGGAAATGGAATTGTCATAAAAGTGATTCATCACAGGCATTTATTTATTTATTTATTTTTAATGTGTACAAGCTGAGGTTGTGGCCGGTCAGAGATCGGGGTTTTGTGCACGGAGCTGCCGCCTTTAAATCTGCTCATCGTAATCATTAAATTACAAATCTGAACAGTGGCACATCGTGCTCAGAGACCAATGAATTAACGCAGCAAGTGTGCATGGCTTCATCCACCTCCTCCTGTGAGACTTCCACCAGCTTAAGGGGAAGTTGAAAATTAAAAGAAAGAAAGAAAAAAAAACATTTATACAATTGTTCTTTTAGCGAGCTTATAGAGATTTCCACTGCGAATGTGGCAAGTGAGGAGGCATTTTAAAAATCTGTGCTGATAAAGACTAAAGAGTCTCCTATTATATTAGGTTTTAAATTCATGGCCAGGTTCAACAATAACATCAACAGGGCTGGTTATGAATCTGGATTCGTGGTGACAGGAGTTCCCTTTTAACAGAAAGTCCACTGCTTTAGTCCCAGAACAGAATGTCCTGGCCGCAACTGAACAGTCTGATAACAGGATGTTGTTAGTGGAGTCTTTGGGCCCTATGTCATTGCTATGGGGTGGGGGTGTCTGGTCTGGTCTGGGTGGGAGCTACATGTCTAAGTAACATCCACATGAATGAATGCCAGGTCCAAAAGTTCCCCAGCAGAACATTAAATTATTACACGATGGTCAACGTTATTCACCTCCTCCTCCTGGTCATAATGTTGTGGCTGATCGTGCAGATTCTTCATCTGAATGTTGTGAGCTTTTAACCAGCACCATCAGGTCGTATGTCCTGGAGCTTTTACAGGTTTTTAGGAGAACTATTTTTCAGGCTTACTCAAAAATAAACCTGTTGATTTATATTGCGCGAGGGTTGATGCTGGGCAGCCCGTCAGCACGGAGATTGATCTCAGTCACCTGGAAACGGAAAAGCTGCACCAACACACTAAAACCAACTGACTTCAGGTGATAGACTGCCTTTCTTGTTTTTGTTTTTTTTTTTTTACATGAGACTAGGTTTGAGCTGATTTGGAGAAAAACAAGACATTTAAAAACATCCTGGCTCTGCATCTTCTTAACGGTGCATGAGTCATTTTGCTGTTACCGTGGTAGGAAGTGGCAAAAAGAGATGGTTATTACTTTAACAGCCTTGTATATCATTTAACAACGTAAGAATCGCACAGAAAAGGCTTTCGGTGCATAGCATGACAAGCTGGAAGACGACACCTCCTCTTCCCCATTTCTCGTGTTTTACAGACCAATAGAGCAGTTACTCAAGATAATTAGTGTGAGATTAATTAGTTACGATGAAATTAACTGCAGCAATGTAGGGGATGTCTAACTCAAGCAGGAGTTGTGACGTGATCAATAGAAAGTGGTGATAAGTGGCTAATTTTTAAAAAATGTTTTAAATTTTTAAAGCTTAAATGTAAAGTATGAGTTGTCATGGACTGGGATTTGATATTGAATCTTTTTCTTTTTTTTTTTTTTAATTGACAAAACAGTATAAGGGAAGTTACTTAGAACCCTATACATCGATCAGCCACAACATTATGACCACTGAGAGGAACAGTTAAAAAAAAAGCATGAAAAACAGCACAAGGTGTTGACCTTGTCTCCAAATTCACTGAATCCTAAACTGATCAAGTATCTGTGGGATGATCCACAGAGGCCCCTCCCCTCAACACCCTCAAAAGACCCATGTCCATTCTCTGCTGGGACTCCACTGTCTTTGAGGCAATAGGTAGCCCTGCACAGTATTAAGGAAGGTGGTCATAATTTTATGCCTGATCAGCGTGCTTTCTAAACCATCCATTCAAACGACGCACCCTAATTGCATTTGTTTGGGCGAGTTGCGATAACAGCATTTGGAGCTCCCTGAGACGTGAGATTAAAGTCTGTGTCTCTCCATGAGAACTGCTGGACAGGGACAGGACACCGTGGGGTTCGTGCAGACAGATGGAGACGTCTGATCGTCTGCGGACGCACGTGCTCAGAAAGGCGGAGCGGGACAAACTTAACCGAAGGCGAGCGCGGCGCTCAGGGCCGATGCCCTTGTTGAGATCTCTCTTCGTGCCGTGTTAGAAGGTTGAGTTGTTGTTTTTTTCTGTAAAAAGAAAAAAAAAAAAACTCTTATCTCGGTCTTGAAGGCCTACATTTTTTTTTTTTTTACAGAATCATCTGGTTGTTTCTTTATGAAAGATGTAATCTTTCCACCGCAGCCTAACAGGAAGCTTGAATACTTGAATGTTTGCCATCAATTTATTTATCCACCTTCTTCTTCTTTTTCTTTTTTTTCTTCTTCCTTTGATCGAATGCATTAAGCCGAAGATCCCTGAGAGGGTATTAGCCGCTTGGCACAGGTCAACATCTGCACCTTGTTTAGGTCTTCGGTCCGTGTGTGTGTGTTTTTAAAGGAAGCCCGCCATGCGATTCCAGGGCTTTAAAGCAGAGGAGATGGCGTCACACGTGTGTCTTTCCATTCTGATCTGATGTGAGGTCCTTTTAATCTGATCATCTTCAAAACTCCGCATCAGCAGCTCGAACCGAGAGGAAAAAAAAAACACACAAGGTGCACGTGTGTGGTCGCTATGGAAACTGAAACTTTCATTTGCGAGACTCAGAATGGGGTCCCGTAGCAGGAGTGGCGTGCGCCTCGATAAACAACGCCATCCGAGCTATTTTTTGAGATCAAACGCGCTTGGGAGTGCTTATCGTGTGCAATGAAACACGAGACAGGAGGAACCCAAAGCACACGGCATGAATAGTTATAAACCGCTCCTGCTTTTTAGCTTTTTATAGGGCAGCATTCCTGGTGGTGGAAGCGGCGCTCTCACCGTACCAGGTCAGAGCCATGGAAACCAGATCACTTCCTTTTGATGCTGCCGTGCATTAAACTGATAACAGCTGATCTTTAAACGCCCGGCACACAAAACGACATTGGTTACCCAGGAATGCATTTGTGTGGCGAACTTTTATAAAACAGAAGCATTCAAGCTCATCGTTCCGTCACAAATTAAATGTGCATCACTCGGGCCTGAGTCCGTCGCTTGACCTTTTTCTTTTAAATTAACACTGCTACTGTTTATTTGCTCACATTATATCTTGGCAACAGGTGCTGCAGGGGGCGATTCTTCTTCTTCTCATTTGTTTTAATGCCAAATAAAGCACATTTAACGAAGTTCAGTTAGTGGTGAGATCATGTGGGCATTTTGACAGGAAAAACATTCATCTCCTCAAATAAAGCCAGTAGTCACTGTGGTACTTTAAACCAGCCGGAGTCAGCACCACAAACCACATCCTCCAAAATGACTTTGACAGCCTGAACAGAAGCTGAACACTATAGCATTTAGAGGAGGATGTGACTGGGTTAGTTTGATCAAGATCTACCTAAGAAATAAGGAAGTGACCGTGTATCCCCCATCTCTGCCCTCGGATAGATGGATACAGTGAAGGATACTGTATGTCTGTGAAGGTTCTCACTCATCCAGGTCATGTTAATCCAAAAGACCTTTGAAGAACTGGACTTGTAGAAGACGTTTCGCCGCTCATCCGAGTAGCTTCTTCAGTTAAGTTATTCAAACCTCAACTTCCCACTGGTCTCTCAGAGCTGAAGAAGCTACTCGGATGAGCGGCCTTTTGAGTTACAGTGAGGAAGAAATCAATCAATCTCTCCATCTATTTAACTGTCCATCTACCCATCCACCTGTCCGCCCATCTATCCATTTATCTGTCCACCTGCCTATCTGTCCATCCACTACTGTATCCATCTCTGTCCCTCCTCTCCACTGTACACTGTAATGACTTTCAGCTGATTGTTTTGGTTTTCTGGACTTAACTGTCCAGCACCATACGACAGACACACAGGCAGCAATTAACTGATGAAGCACCTGCAATAAGGCAAATATCTTTGTGAAATAGGTGGAGGAGACCAAAAAATGAAGGTAAAGCACGTTGCGGGTGTTCACCAGGCCAGCTTTTATTAGTAGGACCTAAGAGGTATAAAAAGCTAAGCATAATCTTTGAACAGGAAGTAGTTTTTGGAAAAAGAAAAAGCAAAAAAAATGTCCTCATTTGTGGACACAGGGATTATTTCACTCAATCTTGCGATGAGGTCATAAAACTGAACATGGCTGTGCAAAGACAGAATCGCAAATAATGAAGTCCCAACATCCTCAAACGAGTACTTGCTAATTAGCGAAGTTATAGATTCTTACTATTGAAAGAATTTAAGTGTTAGATTAAACTAGAAAAGTTGATAAAACTGTCAAATCTGATGAGGTTTTATACATTTGTCCATACAATTGTCCGGTGATTGGCTGCAGAATGAATCAAGATTAAACTAAGCAGAATAAGAAAACTGCCACAAACCTAAAAGAAAAATGTCCCCATATGAGGACGCAGGGTCTCAGGAGGTTAAAGTAAAGTCAATGATTGGGCCATTTGGAGGCAGCGAATGAAGCTGTAAATACAAAACTAAGTTGCTTTAAACATGTGTACAGTACACTCCAGGTCTTGGTTAAATGGGTTGTGAAGTGTTGAAGTGTTTTAGAAGAAGATGCTGAATGTTAAGTGAAATTCAGAAATTAATTTTAATGATGACAGACGTTTCGAGGGACTGTTCCTATCTGGAGCTGTTGAAGCGACTCCCTTTGTGTTTAATCTCTGGACACACTGATGCAGTTACAGTTATGAAAGAGGCGGCTTGTGTGATCGCACCTATAATGTTATTTGTGGATTGACGCACAAAATAAGACTGTCTCATCCTCCTCTGTTTCTCAAAAGCAACGAGGATTAATACAAAGAAATGCTGGCAGGCAGCGTGGCAGGTTATGTCCTCATCTTTCTTTTTTTTTGGAATACAAAATCATCACGTCTGACTCACAATCTCACCTGTATTAAAACCGTCTTTTTGCTGGTGCTGCTGCAGGCTATTTCCAAAGCTCATAATTTTAGTCCAGTGAAATTCGGTGGACTGTGTTTGTGTACAGTATTCACAATATCTTCAGACGCTACTTTGATATATGTCTATGTATATATGTATGTAATAGCAGTTTTGACATTCTGACCTCAGTTGACTGGGTTTAAAAATGAGATTCACCCGAGCTGCTGGTTAAGAGGAATGAGCCCCTCTGAGCTTCCTCCAGGTCAGACTGTGTCCATCACATTTAAATTAAACATAATCTCCTCTTTCTCTCTGCAGATCTGCACTCCTGACTTGGTGGTGTTCCTGGCCTGCACCAACCACCGCTTGAAGGAGAGGCTGCAGAAGAGAGCCGAGCAGCAGGGGCGACCAGACGATAACCCCAAGGCCATCGACCGCCGCCTGACCAACTTCAAGCAAAACACCATTCCTCTGGTCAAATACTTCCAGGAGAGGGGCCTTATTGTTACGGTAAGGCTGGCTGAAAAGTGTGTGTGCGCGAGAAAGAAAGAAAAGTGATTACGGGGTATGTCTGCCAGCACAGGAAGCAGTGAGGCCTTTATGTAATGGAAAGTACAGATATGGAGCTCAGGGTGGTGGATGGGCACGTGCTGCCTCCAACTTTCACATCCTGTCACAGAATAATGTTTTGAACTACAACTTGTGGTTTCAGTGAACTAAGAAACTGATAAAAAAAAATTAAGGTCAATCATTTAAGACCTATGACACCAAGCTAAAAGTCATTTGCCAGCGTTGGGCAAATATTAACCCTCTGGAGTCCAGAGTATAATCAGCCGTTTTAATACAATTTATATCTCATCTTAAAAATGGTTTACGTGTTTGGTGTCAATCTTTGCAGCACAACCTCACTTGTGTCATTTTCGCAGTTATTTTTTCATTCTGACAAACTGTGTCAACACATTGGACCTAAAACCAAATTAAATCCATAAAATCCGAGTAGGAAAAAGTTAGATTCTTCACTGTTAAAACCACAAACATGTTTAACAAACCATTTTTATAACTTAGAATAGAAATCTAAAGTGTAAATTTCAAAAGCTTATGTACACAATTTAGCAAACAACAAAGCTATTTATAACGGTTTACATTAAAATGCTGGAAATGAATTGTGCATTTTTGTACAACTATTTACAACCATTTACAAAACTATAGGAAACTATAGGGGTGGCATTTTTTTTTATTTGTTTGTTTTGCCTTTTTGGTTTATTGCTCTCAAGCGTTTGAAGCTAGCTAGCAATCTCCTCTTGCTAGCATTTTGCTTTTCAACGTTTCTCCCGAGCACCAGACGACACCAACATGACGGCTATGTTCAGAAAAAAGTGTGGCGGAAATTATTTATAATAGGTCTATTTTTACTTGGCCTGTCAACACAATTTAAAAACTTGTATATAGGTTTGACTTAGCAACAGAGCCTCAGTGACGCTGCGTCTTGCTGCTGCGTCGTCTTAAATTCGTCATATGATTTGCATGCGCTGGCTCATCCAGAGGGTGAAGCATCATTTGGTGGTATATTCTGCAACGTTAGGAATCAGACCAGGCCAGTTCAGCATGTTGAATGCATCTGAAATGAATAAACCGTACAGCATGACTCAGGAGAGGCCAGCTCTGTACCTCTACTTAGCCTCCGACCAAAAAGCAGCTGTGTAGTCTGGTTTCCCTTTTTCAGTGATGAATATAGACTGTTGGGTATGAAGAGACGTTTCCTTTCATCCATGTACTGCGGTTGCACAATTTCTGATTTTTTCTTTCTTTTTTTTTTTAAAGTTGAGTATCATGTGATCTAAGTCACGATGATGAAGTTACTAACACAAATAAAGTAGAAAGTAATGATTTGCAACAATGAAATCTACATTTGTGACCCGAACATATTCTGAGAACAGACGGCTCATGTCATACATGCTGTGTAGGTGCAGGTATGTATAGCCTGTATAAAAACAGGCAACCACTCAGCGCTATCGATAACATTCAATAGTACTCCACAGGGTGTTTTAAGATGGGATACCATCGCAGCAGGTTAAAAGAAATGTGGTATTCCTCTGGAGCTAAAGGCCTAATAAATTTGACAACGACATTCAGCATCAAATTGTTTTTGTGCAGCTTCCTTCTCTCTGTTACCTCAGGACGTTTAGTGAAGTTGTTAAATGATAGTTGTTTAGAGGATTTGGACCGTTCCTCTGTAAGCATTAGTGGATTGCAGCAGTACTTTTGTCACATTTTAGGCCTGACTTACATATTTTGCATGTCACGGTAGAATTGTACGGAAGCCCTAAGCGGCCATGCGTTCACATATTATTTTTTTTTTCCGTTTTCCTGTGGTCATGAGTTAATTTCCTCTGTTTTCTCGAGATTTCGATATATTTAATTCGAGAGAGTTCTGACTGACAGATGCCCTTAGCAAAATAAAATAATATATAATAGTAATAAGTCGACTGTAAGGTGAGCTGTTTAAATCGTTATCTAGCAAACATTATAGCACAAAACAGTTTCTGGAGATCTCAAGAAAACAGAGCTTTGTTTTCCTGAAATAATGAGAAAAATAACTCGTTATCGCAAGAAAACAAAGGAAGTAAACTCACTCACTCTGTGCCTTTAGGCTGAATAAAGACTTTTTGAGCTGATTTTAAAACATTGTGTATATTCTGTGTTTATGTTGATTTAACTACTTAATTTCCACTCAACATCCACACTGTTCACACTGCAGACCGTACGACATTTGATTAGTTTTTGCAGTCACGTCACCAAAAACCAAAGGGATTGAGCAAATTACATTTCTGATTCTCAAGGTTAAAAATTCAAGAGATTTTTTTTTAATTAGAACAACTATGTCACTACTAAATGTTAAAGCCACACATCCAACACTAGCTGTGGTCATCAATCAACATGTGCCAGTCTGACGTAAACTGGTGTCATTAGAAATAATAATGTACCGTACAGCATTTACATCCAAATTAAATCACGCCAATTCATTTCACCGTCATTCTTAACACACTCCACAGCAGAGGGAGTGTGCAGGCCAGGATCTCTCAGCTACTTGTGTGGATGTGAACTGCAGAGAAGCATCGAGTTACCAGTGGTACGTGTGGGTCGTGGGCTAATAGAGATATTGGCTCCTGCAGCCGACAGCCCACTCTTCTGTTGGGAGTCTTATTGATCCGTCTGGTTGTCGGCGCGGCCTCGTCTTCCTCCCATCAGAGGGAAAACTGAGTAACTCCTCCACGGTGTTACTGTGAGGACGGGGTGGTCTTAGATTGGTGTCTCGGGGGCATCTTGAACTCGAAATGATAATCTGCAGGAGATCTCATATTAACATTAAAAAGGGAATTAAATCAGATGCCCCCAGGAAGTCTGCAGCTTTTGCTTTTTTCTTTTGTTTTTCTGCGGCGAACAACAGTTAATGACTCTGAGACCGAGGGTGGGTTTGCTTTGCTTTATATTCTTAGAATATTTTATATTGTGCTTATTGCCTTTTCGGCGATCCGTCTCCTTTTTTTTCCCCACTCTCCCTTCTTCATTCTCTTGTTTCTTCACAGATCTTATTGAATCTCATTTCAGTTTGGTGCGTTTTCCCGCGGTGCTTCCATTCCCACAACCAGCAATTTTCTGTTCCTGATCTCTTTTTTATTACAGCTTCCAAACTCTCTACATAACCTGCACTGAGGCCGTCTGTCTGTGGGCTAAGCCTCTCAGAGTTGTTTCAGATCCATCCAGCCTGCATGTCTTTAGACTGTGGGAAATGTTCTAGGCGGGTTTTAGTATTCATGAATGCTGCAGTTGCTTCTGGCTACGTGTGCTACGATGTTCTGCTGCAGCCTTAGCCATGGTCACGTCACGTATAGTGTACACTTTGTACTGTATGTCATCAGCTATGAGGCTCAGTGTGGTGTTTTGTGGTGATGTTCGATACCAATGATTTCCTTTCCTATCTGATACGGAGTAAAATTCAGGCTGGTATTGCCGATACTTTGTGTAAATAAACCCTAATGTGTCTGGTAAACCTCAACAAAAAAAAAAAAGACATCAGAGTAATTTACTTATTTATTTTAAACTCTGAAGTATTTTGAGGTAGTGGCCTCATTTACTATGTAGTCGAGCTAATGCAACAACAGAAAAGAAACTGAGGACACAATGTGTGAACAAAATGTGTGAAAATTATGTTTCAAACACACAAAAGAAATAAGTAAAAGACCACTCAAATAAATTATTCTTGAACTGTTAAAAACTACTATGAAATGAAAACTTGCATCTTAATTGTGACCCTCTTCTGTCCTCCTCGTCATAAATGTCTCGTATTCTGTGTTGTGGTTTAACCTGAGGTTTTACAGGTTTGTTGTGTTGCCACAACTCTAGTCACTAGTACTTTGACACGTTTGGTGTCAGTGAATTTTCTCTCCCTTTTACACCAAATAATTGTCACAAAAACTATTTTAAATTTACGATAAGGCTCCACTTTAGCAAGTTGTTTTATTCTAATAATGTTCGATCATTTGGTCTGAATAGGAAACAGATTAACTTTACTAAAAGGATGTCAAAATGTTCTGCAGTGATGAGCAGGGAATGACAAGATACACAACTGGCAAGAAACAAAGGCAGAGACAGCACTATATATACATATGCAGGACTAATTGGGAAACAAGGCACAGGTGAAAACTACTGAGGGGACGATTATGCAGCCAAAAGACACAAAACAAGGCAGGTGAGTGTAATTACAGGGGGCAGGAAAAGACAAAGATGGGAGGTCAAACTCAAATACAGCAGGATAACCAAATGTAAAATAAAACAGGGAACCGAACTCAAACTATAAAACATCTTTACAAACACAATAAAATATGATTAAAACCCTAAAAAACGTCATGAAAGTCTGAAAAAAATAAAGATATAAAGATATCTTGCTGTTCTGTCCTTTTCTTCCACCTAGATAACAATAAAACATGTCAGCTAGAATTTGAAAATCAGTATATTAATGTATATATCAACAGCTGCATTTAATTAAAAGAAAACCATTTAAATTTAAATCCAGTTTGCTGGTTGTTTGCCGTTTCCTCAGCACCTCTGACTGAGTTTCCAGCTCCATGACTGACAGGAGGCTGCACATATCTACTGTAAATTCACGCCCGGGGCACTGCAATCATCAGAGGACGAGATGAGCCAACAGCCAACTGTGCCCTCGTTTTTCTTCCCAACAGCTCAGAAGAAAAGTTCAACCCTGAGAAAGTAGAGGCTCAGACAACCATGTCCTCGCTTCTGTTTTTTTTAATCAAAAGGCTGCAGACAGACAGATAGATAGATAGATAGATAGATAGATAGATAGATAGATAGATAGATAGATAGATAGATAGATAGATAGATAGATAGATAGATAGATAGATAGATGAGGTAGAAAAATAAAAACACAGAAGGACAAGGACACTTAAAAAACAGTGTCCTTGCCCTATTCTGTGTTTTTATTTTTGCAGAATGAGTTCACTAAGGAAAGAAAAGAGATTGAAACTAATAACCTTAGTTCAGTACTTTTATAGAAACATGTACAGACAGTAAGACGATACAGGGATGAAAAGATTAGATACTACATCTCTGTTATTATCAGGCGATTGTTTAGAAGAAGATACGAATAATATGAATCTAACATTTTTTTAGATGCCGCATAACAGACACCAATCAGCCACAACATTATGACCACTGACAGGAGAAGTAAATAACATTGACCATCTTGTGACAATTTAGTGTTCTGCTGGGAAACTGTTGGACCTGGGTTTCATGTGGACGTTACTTCTTCAATACTTTCATGAATGAATTACAGGAAGCTTAGTCAAGATGTTTCCTGTATGTTTTTGTTCCTCTTCAGGCATATACATAAAATTGTTAAAATTATGCAACGGAATTTGAAGTTCAGAAAATTGTGCACTCCATGATTTATAACAAATTTCTCCTAGTATGAAATAAATATCCAGAAGCTTTAACAATTTAACAAAAATTAATATAATTCTTGTTACTTGATGCCAGCATATATTTATTTATTTATTTATTTTACCTTTAGTGGTGCCCTACTATGGAAGTATTTATGGAAAATTCCCGAGGTGCTTGGCATTTCTAGCTCTCTGTTGGCCATCTTTATTTTGAGTAAAAATAAATAAATAAATAAGTAATTGCACTTCCAACGACAGGCCAATTGGTGGCAGTGTATGGAGTGATGCTCAAGTGTCCTGTGTTGGATGATCTGCACTTACAACACCAAAACCCATACATACACAAAATACAGCTAATTAGCCGTCTACTATGCATGAAAGTACCACCAAATTAGACCAGACCAGACCAGACCGTCCCACCTCATAGCAGTGACACTCCTGTATGGCAGCATCTTATGAACAACTCAAAAAAAAAAACCCAAAAAACATGAAGAACAGCTCAAGGTGCTGACCTGACCTCCTGATTCAGTAGGTCCCAAAGAGGATCCTCCCCTCAACCCATAGGACCTAAAGACCTACACTATATCAGGTCATAATGTTGTGGCTGATCGGTGTACGTTGGCCACTGTGGTGAAACAAAATATTACGTTGGTGGAATTGAAAAGAAGCCAACTAACATTGTGATAAGAATAAGAAAAAGAGAACCATTTATTTATCTTTTGTTTGTTCTCTTTTCTTTTCTTTCTTTTTTTTTTCATCTTACACCAACCGGCTCTTAGTTCCTCTTCACACTCGGCATCGTGTCAGAGTGATGAAGAAAATTTCTTTTAATCTCGTGATTGGAGTCTGAATGACAGCCTTGTAACAATCATGAAGTAGACACCGATGCGACGTTCGTTTCAATCATAGGAGCACTTGGAAGCGACCGAGCAATTTCCCCCATGGATCATTAAAGTCTAGAAAATGGAGGCGGCGGATCACATTTTATCAGAATCAGCTCAGGTGGAACGGTTTAAACTATGCCCACCGAGGTTTGATGTCTCTGTGGAACATAGCAGTGATCATGACGTTACTGTGGAGGAGAGGGTCGTGTGCTGTAAATGTACAGTTAGCAGCACGTTGGTTTAGAAGCTTTAAGCGTTTCTTCTGTGGTTTATAACACAGACAGCGCTTTATCTAACTTAGCTGTAAGGGATAGAAACTCCTAAACCAGCCGAGATGCCCTACATTGCAGCGTTGCCCTCATGCAATCTGTGGTGTTTCTTCTTTTTTTTTTTTTTTTGGTAAAAACACCTTGGCTACAACCAATTTCCTCTCCCCACACCTGTGAATGAAAAAAGCCTTCGCTCCGTATCCGAGTGATTTGAACGTTTTGTCGATGGTTTTCCCCTCCTGTGAATTGCTCTCGGTGCTTCCTTTGACAGGCGGTCACAGCACGTTTTGGACAAACTTTCTCTCTCTCTCTCTCTCTCTGTCTGTCCGTCTGTCGTCTCTCCACCTTCACTCTCTCAGCGTGTCTCTGGCTCGACAAATTGTCCTCGCAATCACATGACAATTGACACCTCTGACAATCGAGAGGCCGGCAGAGCCCAAAAGATTCATGGTAAAAGACATCTGAACCGGTAGGTGTCCTCCAGTGACCAAAGTGAGGTCTCATTATGGCTTAGATTGAGGACAAAGAGGACAGACTGACTGAGTTGTTCATTAAAGGTTTAAGCCATTAGCTCTGTGTTAGAGATTATTAGTTCCAAATCCCCCCTGAGGTTCATTATGTTAGCGTTGATCACTTCTCTGTCCATTTATATTTGGTTAGAGATTCATCCACCTGTGCCTTCAAGAGACTAAAGGAAAGAGCAGCAGATCAGCCACAACATTAAAACCACTGACAAGCAAGAGAAGTAAAAACCATAGACCAAACGACTGAAACGACTGATCAAGTATCTGTGGGATACTTGAAGAAGGTGGTCATAATGTTATGCCTAATATAAATCTTCTCAGCTACGTTTAATCAGATAAAATATTTTCACTATGATTTCAGTCTTTCACACCGGAGCTGTTTCGCCCGCTTGAAACCAACCAGAGTTCGGTTCCTCAGATTGTCCACTTCCTTTGAGTAAGTGTGTGAAAGCTCAACCGAACTCTGGTGAGGCACAGGACCAAATTCAGGAAGCGTGGCAGTGCGTAGTGCGTCTTGTGTGGCGTTAACAACCGACAACCGTTGAATTAAAGCTACAACACAGCTTGCTAATGGCTAACCTCCACTCTAGAGAAGCCTCCACTTCTAACTTTTGTTTTGAAAGGCGACAGACACACATGTTGGACGCTGTCATGTTCTGTTATTGTTTTATGCTGCAAAATTTTTGGTTGGACATTTCTTATATAATTTTAAATTTTGCCCTTCAATTTTCCCCCACAAGTCTAAATTTATTTAAATAGACATTAACATGAATCACACATATTTCAGTAAAGAGATAAATGGAGGCAGAAGACGTCGTCTTTCCGTCAACACTTCACTCACTCAGCGATACAGGAGCTGTCTCAACAGCGCTAGACCTGTCAATCTAACCCTTCTGTTCACAGCAGGCCCCGCCCCTACTGCTGCTGAGCCAATCACAAGCCTGCATATTACATGTTGACTCTATCCGGTTCCCTGCAGTGGGTCGAGAGCCTATTCAGTCCCCAGGTGAAATCCCAGACGCTCGCTGCAATATTAGCAGCAGAGAAGCTAACAATTGACAATCGCTTCCATGAGGCCAATTGTATGTCAATTATGTTTATCTTTATGGCAAGTACACGGCCACCCTACCGTTGCACATGATTGAAGTAAAAAAAATAATTAATATTTGAACCTGTGTATTATTTGAATAGCTTAATATTCAGTGCAAAATTATAACAATGATATATATTTATAAATGGCACTAGACTGAGATTAATATGGAAGGTAGGGGGTCTCTACTTAATCTCTCCATCACTTTGGGGATCCTTGGCTTGAAAAACATTGAACACCCCAGACTTTGCTCTTAGGCTAACAATATACTTTTCTGGGGCCAACCATCTGTTTAATGAACTGAAACCCGACAGATAAAGTTGTCTGTAAAATGTGTCACCTCTATTAATGTTTGGAAGAATCAGATCACACTGTGATTGGACACTCTTCTTCAGTGATTATTTCAGGTGAAGGACTTGATACTTTGTTGACCGATGAAGGCAATAACATCTGAGGCTTAATTGCATTTGCTGAGCGAACGCCTTTTTTGTGTGAAACCAACCCTTTCATTAGAAATGTCAGGTCCGATGTAGGACGGCATAACTCCACAAAGCAGCGGCCGCAGTGAGTCACTGCCCCACGCTGTCTACTGCTGAATTGCGTCCTCACATCTGTTCACTTCGCCCTAATTCTGTCACTGTGTGGAAAAAGTTCCTCCACCGTCACTCAGCATGTCTGTGTTTTAGTTTGTGGTTCAGTGTCAAATGTGACGTTTAGATATTGGTGAAAGTTTTTCATTTATTTATTTGTTTGTATTCCCAGTAGCATGACTCAACTTATCAGACGCACACACAACCACTGACATATTAAACCGGATATTGCGGCGGGGAGAAATAATTGTTTGTAGGTAATTGAAACCGTCCAGTCATTGTACGGAAACTGACCCATCTAGTTAAGTTCTCCCCGAGAACACAAACAAACCAAAACACACCATGCTCCGTTTCCCTGAGCCTCTCCGGAGACGGCCACAAGATACCGGATAACCAGAAAACGGCAATCACAATTATTTTAGGTTTATTTATATCAGTCAAATAAATCTTAATATCTTCTTCAACTACAAAGTGCCATGTGGGGAGAGTTCACACAATCAGACTGATTTCACCAAAGAAACAAAAGGGCTGTAGAGTCCAGAAGCTTCTCCAAGCTCTCCCAAGACATTCATCCGTTTCCTTTAATCTTTTTGGATCTTTAAGATACAAAGCTCTTTAATGATTTATGCAAGTTCAATATGTGAAGGTCAAACAACCCTTTGAAGACGTCTTGACAAAACCACGTGCGCACGTCGTCCAGGCGTTTCAAGAGGAGTTATTTAAGGCTGGAGGCTTGTGTAACCATAGACTAATTTCCTCATTCAGCCTCTAGAAATAAGCCATGCACTGTTTATAAAAGACAGAAAAGAAAAACATCTAGGGAGCATTTTAGCTTTGATGGGGAAAGCTAAAGATAAAATATTGATGTACAGTAGGTCTGCTCAGATGTGGTTCCGGCAACTTTCAGTTGATTCTGTTGAGCATTAGTTGGTATTAGTTCCTCCTCATCTCCCAGAAATTACATACAATTACAAATTACATATATATTATATAATACAAAATTTTAACATTTCCCAGTACTTGGTGCTGATATTGCTTTTTGTTCCTCCATTTACATGATAGAAATGACACAGTTATAACAAATGTTGCAAGTCTCAATTAAACTAAAAGCATAGACACTTATTGAACTCAAAGAATATTTAACGCTCTTATGCATAAATAGGTAACAAAATTAATAGGTCAAAAGAGGTAGAGCACAGACATCTTCCAGCTTCCAGCTGTACGCACTCTGTTCATGGGTGGGGGAGGGCAATGTATGGGCTGCATGGCACCGTCGACAGCAACTAAATGAGTTGTATTTAAATGTAATTCCTAGTCAGGAGACAGGACTATCTGCTCTGTCTTCCTGTGGATGTGGTTGTTAGCTACAGTGACCTGCCAACATACACAATCACAGTTAAGTCTCGACTGATTTATAAAAGTAAATAGCATCACACCTTTACAGACAAGACGAGATAAAATATGACAAGGTGTGATGAGACGATAAACGAAAGTCAAGATATGATGAGACGAGACGAGACGAGACAAGACAAGGCAAGATATGCTGAGACGAGACAAGATATGATGAGACGAGATGAGACAAGACAAGGCAAGATATGATGAGACGAGACGAGACGAGACGAGACGAGACAAGGCAAGACAAGACAAGACAAGAGAAGACATGATGAGACAAAACAAGACAAGATATGATGAGACAAGACAAGATATGATGAGATGAGATGAGATGAGACGAGACAAGACAAGACAAGACAGGACAAGACATGATGAGACGAAACAAGACATGATGAGACGAAACAAGACATGATGAGACAAGACAAGATACGATGAGACAAGACAAGATACAGTGAGACAAGACAAGATACGATGAGATGAAACAAGACAAGTTAAGACTAGAAAATATATGCGACAAGACAAGATACGATGAAACGAGACGAGACAAGACTAGAAAAGATATGAGACAAGATGTGAAGAGACAAAACAAGACAAGATATGATGAGACGAAACTAAAAAAAAGGTCAAATGAAAACAGATTTACATCCCTGTGCTCTAGTTACTGATCCTGTCAAATAAAAGCTCAGAGGTCGATCATAACTACAGTGACTCGTTTGAGGACACAGACCAGTTCACTCTTCTTCTGTCCGACAAAGAGAAACTACTGAAACAAACTTTACCCTTTCGAAAGTCACAGCTACTAGCCTGTCCTTGAAAAGTGACACTCTCTTTCTCTCGTAAGTATAAATGGATTATATGGAGCTTCTTTGTGAGACAGACACTTTCTCTGCCTCAGATCATTTTTTTTTTTTTTTTTGATACCACTCTCTTTGGGGAATCCTCAGTCTCATCCCCTTCTGCTTCTCTTCTGCTGCTTTTTGGACTCACGGGGCCCTCGAGCTCTTTTGGGATTCTCCCACGCAGCAGACGTCCACAGTACACACAAACACACATACACACACGCACACACGCGCACACCACACCGTTGCCATGGTAACCCCAGGAGGAAGCTGGACTGTTGGACGCGAGCTGTCCTCATCTCACATCCAGCCAGACCTCCACTCCCACCGCTGACATTCATTCATTTCTTTATTTAGACGAGCTTCGCACACCTGTTTCGCACACAAACTAATTTCTTTCATTTGTCTGGATGCACAACGTCCTCCCTTGCCTGTCGGGTGCTTGTCTGATGAGTGCAGAGGGCAAATTAAGAGCAACTTAAAACAAAAGGAGTCGGCGGATGAGAAGTCTGCTTCAATCTGCTTCCAGTTCACTCACAGACTAAAGTGTTCACGGTCTGTTCGTGAGTACTGTACGTCCAATGGAAGCCAGACAGCCTTGGAGTCAGCTGAAAGTGACACAGAAGGGAAGCTAATTAATCTAGTGTTATTAAAGCTTCAAGCGTGCGCTGAATACCAAATGAGCCGAGCTACTGTTTCCCCAGCATCAGAGCTCGTCCCTGATGTTTGATCTTATAATGAGTGTCATCCTGGATGTCACGGTGGATTAACGGGGGCCGAGCGCGGCCTCAGCGCGCACGCGCCGTCATATTTCATTTTGCTTTTTTAGGCCGTGACTTTTGTGCGTCCGTCCGGCCCTGTTTCGAACTATCTAGAACGTGCTAAAGTCATTATTTTCTGCTCTTTTCAGTTGGACGCTGACCGGGATGAGGAAGAGGTTTTCTGTGACATCAGCATGACTCTGGACAGCAAGCTGTTTCCCTCCAAGGAGCCGGCAGCCGGTGAGATGACACACTAAACGATGTGAAATGACTTTAAATGTGTCTGATCTGGATGGATCATGGGGGAAAAAATTGTGCACGACACTTTGTGTGAACTTAATATTAGCTTTTGCTCTGAAAATGACTTAAATATATAGTAGAATGGCAGCTCGTTCCCAGTGGAATAACAGGATTTTTGTCTCAGAGAGAACAGAAGAGAGCAGCACCAGAAAATATCACTGTCACTTAAAAGTCCTGGTGTGAGTGTTCCTCTGCACGACGAGTACGTCGTGTTTGAATGTTGAATTCTTATCATGGAGCAATTTAATTAATATATGCACGCATAACAAGCTTAGACTACTGCCACTCATTCATTGTGCCAAAACAAAGAGCGCACAGATTGATAAAGTTCAGACAGATCTCCATATTGATCAGCTGACATGTGTTTGCATGTTGCACAAAAGATTTTTATGTTAAAAAAAAAATGATGTGAAACATAAAATCCACCCAACCAACAACTCACGCTGCAGTGACTGTTAGACTGGAGCTGTAGTGATTTGTCGAGTAAACAATAAGCTGATAAAAAGGGAGGAACTGCTTTTGTCATTTTTAAGCACAAATAACAACGTTTGCTTTTTCTCACAGGAGGATTTTGTGCTTTTCTTTGTCGTACGTGACAGAGTGAGAGACTTTGATTTGAGTAAAGGGAAATTTAAAAAGTAAAAAAACTTAACTATTTTTGACATTTTGCTGAGATATATTGAAAAGGTTGATAAAAAATAATATGTGTTGCAATCCATGAATATCTGAACATGACCTTGCGATATACTGCCTATTTAGTACAGTAATGAAGTAGTGGAAATAACATAACAGGAACATTTTATCATGATTAGGATACTAAACTACAGTACTACAGTGTTTCCAGGTGCAAATATTGTACTGCACTACATTTATCTGATGAATTTACCAGTTACCTTGCAGATTCAGATAGTAATACAACATAAAAAAACATATATATAATGTTTATTATTATAATAGGTTAAGATAAGATTGTATTGGCCTTTCATTTTTTATGCAAAGTAACTTTAATAGCTGCAAAAAAATCCCATCATAATAATTACTATAATTTACCATTGATACTTTTAACTTAATGTTAATACTTTTATGTTTTTACCTACTTTTACTTAGTATTCCTTCACTGAAGCATCAGTGCTGTTACA
This sequence comes from Mugil cephalus, assembly GCF_022458985.1. Classification (NCBI taxonomy): domain Eukaryota; kingdom Metazoa; phylum Chordata; class Actinopteri; order Mugiliformes; family Mugilidae; genus Mugil; species Mugil cephalus. The sequence goes on from NC_061776.1 coordinate 8,841,879, forward strand.
TAAATAAGTGTTATTTCTACTTACTGCACATTAGCACTGTAATTTGTGTTATACAACTCCTATGGGAGGTCAGGAATAGAATTATAGTTTCCCAGAAAGGGAAAGGGCTCGAGGTCAGAGCGTGTGTCTGCATATATGTATAAATATAAATAAATAAATATATATATAATTTAGAGGAAGGCAGGATTTACACAGATAGCATTTCAAATACTGATGAAATATGTTGCAACAGCAGTCATGCACCAGCATACCTACAGTAGCACCAAAGAACATCCTCAGGCATTTTTAACATGTGCACCATGCAAAAAAAAAAAAAAAAAAGTATTTTCCAAAATAATCCACATTCACAAGAAGAGAGAATGAGCGAAAAACCAAAAGCATCTCCCACCAGCTGCCTGGTTACCACTTGAGTTGGCATGGCAACCAGTGAAGCAGGGTTAGCCACGCTTTGTGAGGAAAACACAGACTCGACGAGGTTAGATGCAGCCTTTTCACGTGGTACCTACCTGTCCTGGTTTGTGAAATCGGTTTCACTTTGAATGGCTGTTCTGTTTTACCTAAGTGACAGATCTTTAGAGGTGGTTTAGTTAAAGGGAAACGATGTTACACTTGGCACGAGTTGGTAAAGCAGGGGTCTTAAATGTCTTGCATTCTATATTCTATATGCATTTTATATTAAAGTAGTGCTATTTATAAATATACATCATTATTATTATCAGTTTGCATTCAATATTAAGATATCCCTTACACCTTTATTAAAATATGTTGGATTCATGTTAATGTATAATATATATATATAAATGTCTAATCAACCAAAGATTTTGCGGCCCCTGTTGAAGACCTACGTGGTAAAGTACACCGGGGTTTTGGTTGCAAAGCAACATTTTTCATCATGATGAAGCAGTAGGTGTAATTTGTGAATGTGCCCACACAGTGTTTTTAAAGGGCAACGTTTCCACTGGAACATGTTTTGGTTAATTGATTGTAAGAATGAGGTGTTCTCTCTTTTTTTTTTTTTTGGTTGTGCATTTTAATTACAGTGACTGATTAGCTCAGGATTGTATCTTGAACTCACAACAAAACCAAACATTATCTCTAGCTATGGCTGTTAAAGGTATAGTTCCTTATTTTCCTCTCTGGTGGAGATGTAGAATACATGACACAAATGCTTGGGTGAACATCCAAACTGCAAAAAGAAAAAAAAACCCAGGTGGACAAATCATGTAAGGCCAGTCAAACATCTCAGACACCTCCCATAAGTTAAATCGGGGCACTCATTTGTTGCCCTCAAATCTTATTTCTGATGAGTTCACAGGTGTCGTCTGCTCACTTCGTAAACAAAAGCTCACAAGCTCCATTTGAGAGCAGCGATCGACCCAGACGATTTGTCCTCCACCGGCATTATGCACCCCGCCTGTGCTGCTTTTGTCGACTCTGCACCTACAGCCCCAATTTACTGTGTTTTGCAGAAGTGCACAAAACAAGATGCCCCACGCACAGCTCTCCTGCAGTCGCCGCGCGTTTGTGGCTCTCTCTCGTCTTCATTAGGGTGATTAATGGAAGCCGGAAGAAAGCGGCAGAAATGCTGGAGAGGCGCCGTGTGATGTGACGACGTCTCCGACGTCTAAAATCTGCTTGTTGAATGTTTGCTTTCCATCATGTCACGCCACGCGGCTCAGGCACAGCTGCAGCGCGGCAGGAAGCTTTGTAAGATTCGGAAGACGAGATTAGTAGCTCTGGCTATTATAGATGACCAATCAAAGCGGCTGCTCGCTTTCATCTCAAAAAGCATCTCTCGCACGCTGCTTTTGTTATTGTGTGAAATATTTGGGAGCAGATTTGCCTCAACAGACTGAGGTATATGGGACATATGGCGTATGGCACCACTATTCTGTTTCAGAGTCAGGATTAAAAACTATATCTTTTTGTTGCTTTGGCGAATTAAAAAGTCAGATCCGCCCTCAACCTACCCAACTGTCCTCTTCTCTCCAGAACTTGTACCTAGCGCATAATATGACCGGTGTCTCACATTCCCAGCAATCCTTGACATCAAAAATTGCCTTGCCCTACTTGACAGCTACCTGTCACACATCCTCCTGCAGCTCCTCTCCCCACGCTCGAAGTGGTTTGCATCATGGCTCCAAAATACCAAACAGACGCGGGGTTGGGGTGGGAGATAAGCGATGCACTCGTGTCGGTTTAGTTGCACAAAATCTTCAAAAAATAAAGCTTGGACTAATGAGTTGTATATCTATATTCATAGAGAAATGATCTCCCACTGCCAGTGAAAAGTGAAATATCTTATATTGTTCTTAATAATATAAAATGACAGGCCACTCTTGCAGAAAGGAAACATAATCGTGGGGAAAAATGCGTAATCGACTAAGAGGTTTCCTACCACGACTCCACTTATATGTGGTTATTATAGCTGCACTTGTGCATTGGTCTGCACGTATGTTGTCCGTAATGGGGACTCACAATAGGGGTTCCGCCAAGACATAAAAGAAGAAAAACGTCCTAAGAGGAGCACAACTGTGGGTAGTCTACTTGTGCAACTCGAATGTCTTGATTGCACCCGAGAAAGCCCAGAGAACATTGTGCAGATTCACGGACCAGCTGATGTCTTTATAGTGAAAAGGAAAGGCCGCGGGAAACAAAAAAAGATCAAGTGGAAAGCTAAAAAGCAGACTTGACTCTTCAAAGAGAAACTGCCTCCCGCCTCGAGTGTGCCGCGGGAGGGAGGGGACCTGCTGCCTCTGTCCTCCAGTTCCGCCGTCCTCCGTGGTTATTAGCAGCGCGGCGTCCCGAACCCAAGTGCAGGCTCACGAGCGCGGGCTCTGCCACGGGACGTCACTGGCGAAACAAAAGTCTGTCATACCCGAACCTTCCCCCCGCCTTCTCCAGGACGAGATGCGGCCTGACAGGTCGCTGACTGTTAAGTTGGGGACTGCTGAGAGCACACAAGACGGTGCATTCGGAAGCGTTTTATCATAATGCTCCTAAGAAATTCATGCCTCCCTGGAATCTGCCTGAATGTTTGAAGCTGCCTCCTCACAGATTCTAACCCAGTTCTTTAATCAGGAGGAGAGGCGCGGCAAAAAAAAAAAAAAAGAATATGCCAAGGGGAAGTGTTATTCACGACCCATTTCCACCGAGGAAGAGGTTGAAGACGCCACATGTTTGAGCTCATCACAGCGTTAGCCGCGGTAGCTTCATGGGGCAACTATCAACTTCAATTTGTGAATGTTTTTCTCCACAGATGTGTTGTCAAACACCAGATGTGTAGAGCTATGGTATAGCTCGCGGGCTGCGGTGGGACACATGTTACACAAAGAGATTACGCAATAATCAACTAGACAGGCGTATATTATTGTACAGCTGTGGCAGCTAATAGTAACAATGTTGACAACATGCTAGCGCCAACTCAAAATGTAATAAGGAAAGTTGAGATTATTCACCAGTTTAGTTGTATGTCATGCAAAAAATATCATCGACTGAATATAAACACATGGTATCACAAATAGATTTCAACAGCTTTGAAGCTGAACGTGTTGGCTCTGACTGTCGCCATCTTTGAGGTGCCTGACTCCGCCCACATCCCAGCTAATTCAAATATGGGCAAAGAGGTGGAGTGTGCCTGGAGCTGAAACCTAGGGAGAAACCTGTGAGGGCCCCAACGTCGCATAAAGGAGACAGATCCTTAAATATGTGTACATTTAACAGCTTCATATAATTTAAGGTCAGGCTGTAGATATGTTTAAGTTTTGTTGTAAAGTTGGACTTTTTAACACGTCTAATTGGATTGACTCGCTTTTGGAGCCTGAAGTCGTCAACTGAAGAACTGTGGCTTTCGGAAATTGCAGCTTGAAATACACTTTATACCATTTCCTTCATTTAAAGTTGTCTTTGGAGTCACTATGAAATTAAATCTAGGAGGCAATTAGCTTAGTTTAACATAGAGGCTGAAAGCAGGAGGGAATCCATGTGTCTGAGGACCTAAAACTAAAAGCTAATTTATACAACCCAGCTATTTTGAAAATTAAGTTTTGGGATTGTTGGTGCCTACTGGCTCCTAAAACGACAAACTGTTAGCTTAAGCCTAACTGCACAAACTTTGTTGTGAATTTCTCCTCAGGTCCCAGTGAGCTGGATCTCAGTATTCTTGGTGAAACAAGCGGCCTGGCAGACGTTGCCTGCAAATACCATGAGGTAGGATTACGATTTCTTTTTTCATTACCTACTGGATGTTGAAGAGTTTGTGTCAAGATTCATTTGGAAAACTCTGCTGTCATATGCTCAGCTTGCTAAGGCAGTTTTTGTGGGGGAAATGTGGAAATGTTCAAGTATTCAATACAGAAATAACATTTTTTTTTGTTTGCATGTGCAGCAAAAAATAAATCTATTTACTCAAGTTTTAGTCCCAACACCACAAACTGTGGTATGAAGGCCGTCCTCTTGCTTGACTAATCTCCATAACAAACGTATTATTATGAGCAGCAGGAGCAGCAGCAGCAACTTCTCTTGTCACTGGTGGTTTTACAAAGAAGCTGAAGTTTGAGGCAACACCGCTAACGAGCAAACACCCCCATTTCCCCAGCTCCCCCAGCTCTCGCTCTCTCCTCCTTACTTGCAAAAACCCCGACTTAAATGACAACCGCAAATTACCTTTTCAGAAACGGCAAACACTGAACTCATCATTTCAAAGGCCAGATGATTCAGCGCTGCAAATGTCCTGCAATAGCGAATGTTGTTGCGTAATGCTCAGCCGCGGTTCGGGCGAGCTGCGTTCCTCCGCACAGCCCCTGCGCTGCTGCACCCAGTAAAGCATAACGCCGACCTCTGTCTCAATTTCCATCCCCCGAGTGTCTAGAAACAAATTGCCTTTCTCTCTCTGCCTCTTCCTCCTTGGGTTTCTTCCACTTCATTTTTTTCTTTTTCTTTTTTTTTAGCTGACAGAGGTTTCTTTATTGTTTTTCAGATTTCCAACCAGGCAGAGGGTTTCAGGGTATATACACAGTCTCAGCTGCACACCTCTTTGCATTTATTCAGCCTATTGAATTCCCACTTGGGAGCTGCTTGTGATTACTGAGTCTGTTTATTGTTGGCTGCTCAGTAGTGGAGACGTTTGGGCATTTTGCTCAGCAGTAAGTCACTGTGGTAGTCGAGTAAAAAGGCTCTTCTCCTGTCATGTTCTCCCTCTGTCCTTGTTCTACTCAATAATGTATCCATACACTTCTTTTTGTGGATATATTGCTGTTTTTATGAGCATGTTTGGCCTCTGTGGCATTTAAAAACTGGTGAAAGTTGAAGCCTTAAATCCAGGAATCATTCCAGCTAAAACACTTTTACATGAAAGAGACTCCCATATATCACCCATTGTCTTTCAAGGCAGAGCTTTAATGTCCAATTCCGGTATGAATGCTATCTATGTGGATCTAATGAGTGAAATCTGTATTTGAAGTTACCTTCAGATTTTGGACTGTTTGTGTTTCAAGGCTGAAGGTTGTTTGTTCTCGCTTCTCGGGATGTGAGAACAAAGTGACGTCATTTTATATTTACAGCCCTCGTTAGGGAGTTCTCTCAGCTTGTTCTCGACACATTAACCAGGCAGAAAGTTCTTATTGTGTTGTGTCTGGTTACTTTAATCAACAAAAGGAGCTGTGGAATGGCAGGTAATACAGAACTTTAACAACTCACAAGAACACGGAAACGTGGTTTGAAGTCCAAAACGTGGCATGGAAACAGATGGAATGCTAGAGGACAAAAACATGGAGACAACAACATGGAATCATGGCATGGGAACAAAATAGCATGGCAAGACAACTAGTGCCGGAGTTCGGTTTCTCTTGAAGTATGACTGACCTGGCCAGAACAAACCTTGTTCTTGTTCTTGCAGCGTGAGAAGCAAGAAAACAATTTTCTCTTCTCTCCTTCTCTGGAGTATGTAACAAGCTATAAGCTACAATTCTTCTTCTTCAGTGGTACAGTCAATTGGACAGTTTCATTAAAAGTTCTGTTTGTGTTCATTTTCCTTGAGATTTGTCTTTATTCCAGTTGCGTAGCTTGGGATGACCTCATAGCACCAAGTCTGGCAAACACATGGCTCATCAGTCACTGACAGTGCCTCAACACTGAAGCACGGAGGTGACGGTATCATGCTATAAGGGGGTGGCTTCTCAACAGGTGGACAAGTCTTTATTTTAAACCCCACGCTCCATGTTATACCAGTGGAGAGACCTGAAGATGATTGTCCACCAGTCTAGCAAAGCTCGACAGGTTCTGCAAATGAGGAATGGATTAGCCTAAGGACTTGCATAACATGAGAGACTTACACAAGTGTCCCTTTTCCTCCAGGGCTCATTTGGAGCCAGTGCCTGACTTTGTCTTTGTTTTTCCACCACCTAAACACTGGCCAAACAGTTTCAACTGGTTCCAAACAGGGGCCAGAGTTTAGCACTTGGTAACCAGCAGGTCGCATCAAGCAGAAGACTGTAGGTTTCATCCAAACTCCAAGACAAGTTGGTGGGAGCCTCTCGCACAAAGCTGGTGTTCCAGCAAATACAAAAAGACATGGCTGCTGCCGGGTACGACTTCTGAATGTAGCTAGCTTCTGAACCAACTTAAGAAGTTAAGAAAAGAGAACTGGGACGCAACGTCTGGGCCGAAAGGAATCCTGTACCCACACCAGACCCACACAGTCACATGATCACGTTTTACACTAATATAATGACTTGGCTACGCCTATGCAAACGCAAACTGGTTCTTTGGAGCCACCAGGTTGGAACCACCTAAGCACTGTCTCTGGGACCAGCACCAAACTACCAGGTTCTTTTTGGTGTGAATCTGAGACTTAAAGCTGTAATGGCTGCATATAAGTTGAATTCAGTAGATTCACTTCGTTATTGTGGGCCATTGAGTGAAGATTGATTAGAATCCTTTAAAATGAAGTCTATGACATTGCATATTTCGTATTACTTTCTAAAGCTTCATGCACACCCAAAGAAACTTAATCCAAAAAAAAATAACAACCACGTGTTAAAGAAGTAATAAAGGAAATAACCAAGTCTCTCTAAAGTGCAATCCACATACCAAGTGCTTAAGAAACCCTCAATGTAGTGCTTTCACATCTGGAACATACTTATTTAAAGAGCTGTGATGTGCTTTGCTTTATGCTGTGATTATGTTGTCAACGGCAATTGAGGAGCTATCAATCAATGAATCACATGAAAACTAAGCAAATGTCATTCTCTGAAATGTTACAATTAGCAGTTTGAAATGAAACGTTTTGATGCCAAACCTGTACATTAAATCAGGTGAAATTTTATTCAGAATTAACACACTGTTGTGACTGCAGACTAAGTCGGCTTGTTTTTGACTATAGTCCGTGTATGATTGTCTTCAGAGCTCATCACAGTGTTTGATCTCAATCCACCCAGTTCACAAATTGAATTACTCACAGCTGGCTGTGTTACCCGAAAGCCTACATCTTCTTGGGTGTCTCCAGGGCCTCGCAGGCTAAATCACAACACAACATGCTGATCGATATTTATTGACCGATGTCGCTTACTCATCATTACTCAGACTCATTCAGAGACAGGATAAACACTCCACTATCAATACAATAAGGTGGTAATCCTTGCAGAGGAGCCCACAGAGCGGCTCGAGGACAAAGACGAGCAGCTGGCTCATTGAGGGCAGCCATGTCCTTGAACAACACCTTCCTGTGGAGAGCGCTTTCTGTCAAGTGGAACGATGGCACCGTGCCGCCTTGTCAACCTGTGTTTGTAACATTGGATGTGAGACGGAAATGAGTTGTGTTAGCATGCTGATCCGAAGAAGGTGGCGGAGGAGAAAGACAGCAGGGCAGGGCGGCTATTTTGGAAATCTGGTGGCAAATCTCAATGGAAGTTTTCCTCCGATTGTTGACAGAGCACCTACAGACAATGTGCTGTGCAGCATATAATTTGATGTTGCATTTTTCTTATTCTGTTAACCCTTTATGGGACAAGGAGCCATATTGTATATGGTCCCTATATGGTCATATCGAAAGCTCTCATAGAGCCAAGCCTCCTGTTTAATTGCAGCAGTAAAAAGTAGCCACAGTAAATCTACAATACATCCAATCACTATGCACGGCTTCAGTCAGCATCGCCCGACAGAGCAGCTGCAGCTGAGCTCACAGCTACTGGCTGTACCCTGTCACAGCTCGGCCTTACGAAGGCAATAATGAGCAATGAATGCGTCACCTGAAGTGTCACATCATCTCTCTGCACAGAGTCTCCTTACACTGGAAGTGTGTTACAAATGGACTGCAACAACACACCAGCTGTCCCAGTGGAACAGAGAGATTTAAAAGGAATATCACGAGAATGCTCAAGAGTAGTTCAGAGGAGCATTCCCCACTGCGCAGCACTCAGGCTTTTCACGGAGAAGAAAAAAGAAGTTTTTCCTCGCCTGTATCTTCAGTGACATTCGGCGACAAGAAAGATGGCTCTGAAAAGTTTGTTGCAGCCGCATTAACCATGAGTCTAACTTTTATCTGCGTTATATTCCCAGCACTCTTAGCTTCTTCAGAACGCGCGCTTCTGTCTCAGCTGTGTCTTCAAAGCTCTGCAAGTTTGCCCAAATTAATGAACTTATTAACTTAATCTTTAATCGTCAACAAATAGAAACTCAGCCCAATATTAACACTAACGGTAACAATTTATGTCGTTTAAAGTGAGTTTTAAAATGTGAAACAGCTGTTAATGCGTACCGAAGCTAATGTAGCGCGTTGACGTGATGACAGCTAACAGTCTAACAGGCTGTAACTCCAGGCTCGATCTGCAGACGCTGTCAAGAGGCATTGTGGGAAGTGAATGATAAACGTGCAGGACGCGTTATGCTGCATCGATAATGACGAGCAATCTTCATCCGTCCTGCGCGGCTGTGGGCCCGTCGTGGCAGACATGACAGTCCGTTTTTCCGATGTTGTGGTTCCGAGGTCTGAGGAGAACGAGCTGAGGGCGACAGACGGAGTTCGTTTAATTCGATCATACGGGTGACTCGCCGGGAGAGTCTGGTGTGAAGAAACTGTCGTCAGAAATGAAGATTTAGAGGCATATTGCGCTGATGCTAACGAAGTCATCGCCGGGGATCTGCTAGATATCAGACGGATTTCTTTGAGCCACACTGATGTAGAAGCTCTGATGACGCTTGGTCTAGTTTCATTTTGAAGGTTTGTCACGCACTGTGGCTACTGATAAATCACTCACAGTTGTCTTTTCTTTCAGTTCTAACGCGATAGTGATAGCTTTCTTTTGTTTTCCGCCTCTTTCCGCCAGCTCTTAAATCTCATGAAATTTCCCTTTATGGGCCTGTAGATTATACTAGTTTCGATGGTCAATCGAGATTTTTTTAAGTTATTAACCCCTAGGGAGTAATAAGAAAAGACAAGCTGCTTCTCGTGTTTTCTTTGCAGTTGTAAACAAGCTTTACAGTCCCGACACAACTTTACACTTGAGGTGTTGTTTTTGGACATTTGTGAATGTAGGAGTGTGTTTTCGAGACGTGCTGCTGTGCGTATCACATACCGTCACTGTATATCACACTGCATCTTGTTACCAAGACTTTAAGAAACACCGTATCATTTTTTACAGAGAATTTGTGCGTGTTTATATACGCATCTCGTCTCCGTCACGTTGGAAGCAGTGCTCGCCGTGCATGTGTTTCTCCCTCTGAGTCACCGCACCAGTTGGTGTACCCACATTTCAAGCTGGCCCGTCGTTGGCGCCCAGCACTCCTCCACACTGACGCCATCTATTTTACACCAGCCACAGCCACAGTGCCGAGCTTTACTCCGTGTCTCTGCTGTAGCTCCAACTGCAGCTACGCCTGGACTTCGCGCTGACCTCTCTGTGAGCATCCACATATCTAAATCACAACCATTACAGTCAAAGCAGCGCGAGGTCAGGAGCCAGCGATAGATGGAAATGTCAGGGGAGGTCGTTTTTCTTTGGGAGTCTGTTCGCAGTTGGTGTCCAATTGCTTTCTGACATCTGTGTACGACTCTGCGTACTGAAAGCCTCCTCATTACATTTAAAGTTATAGTACTTATATGTCATCTTCTTATTACTAGGTACCCTGGGTTACTAATGTACACTACATGTATAAATACTGACTGCATGTTCAATCCAATCGAAAATACTTGTTTTCTCATACAAGGTCACTGTTGGCTAGACAGCGGAGATTCTCTGCAATTTCCAAAACCATTACATATTATGGCTTGAAAATAAGTGACTTTTGGTTGAGGCCTTGTTAGGTTTAGAGAAAATATTTTTTGGGTCAAAGTGACCGCTTTGCTAAAGTTAGGGGTCATGTGGTTAAGGTTGGGGAATGATTGGGTCTGTGCTTCTAAATAAAGAACGTTGACAAAATGTCATTACGTTGATGTTTTGATGACTCGTCCATCCACCTCCCACCCACTTTACTGGTCCCAGGATTGAGTGTGTGTGTGTGTGTGTGTTTTATTATTATAAATTCTTTATTTAACCAGGTGAGCTCACTGAGATAGAGAATCTCTTTTGCAAAAGCGACCAGTGCTTTCAAGTTCCTTCTCTTTGAGAGAATGGGATCAGACCAGACAATTTTAAGGCAGCCTGCAAGGAATTACAAGCTTAGGGAACAGCATTTTTTTTCCCATTTCCGTGAACACTTGAGGGACAGTCAGTCAGTGCGTTTACGGGCACAGCTTAATTGAGCTATGCTTGAAATTCGACTTTCTCAATGCGGTCATTGTCCCAGTTTAGATGCTATTGAAAAAATCGAATACCTGACAGGAACATGTCCTCCTCCTCCACACTAGGTGGCGATATGTGTTTTTTCAGCTGGTTAACACCATGTTAATACGACCCCCTTTGCAGATTACTTATTATGTCATATAATAAACAGAAGTCATTCATGCGGCAGACTGGCGTTTCAAACAACAACCAACCAATCTTTTATAGTGTTCACCAAGACAGGCTTTGTCATGCGATTTCCTGGCTTCCCACAGTTAAGAATATACATGACCACTAAGCATGTACATCCCTAACTAAACCACATTCCTGCTACTTGTCACACAAAAATAGGAAAAGGCCATTTTCGCTGCCATCAAATACCTAGACAGTGTCTCCTCTTACATAACTCCTGGGACTAAATCATCAGAAGGGTGTAGTAATTACCTCAACAGAAACACTGTCTTTGTGGTTAAAAATAACACAGTAAGAAGGAGAAACAGCAAACCATTCTGATTTAATGATCAGTTAGTAACTTCACTTACACAACCTCTTGGCATATTTGGCAATGACAAACATAAATCCTCTTAAAACTATGAACATTAACATGAACGTACTCACCAACGGGGCCCCCATCATCATGTCAAAAAGTCATTATTGTATTAGATAAAACTATTTATATAAACTATTTTTTGGGACAATAAATGTATTATATAATGTTCAGTTCAATTGCCTCAGCTTAGTATGGTCAGTCATCTCACACAGCATCTATCTGCATATTAAATGTTTTGCTTTTCTCCGATGTGATGTCGGATGCTCAGCTTTTCACACGTTCTCTTGCTTTTTGGTGGGAAGTGACAGAAAACATGGAGGCGACGAAGCACATCGTGTATTGTTGGGTGTAGGGACAATAGTTGCTTGTTTCAGATTTTGGTAAATGTGTTGCACAACTTGGATAGTTTAAAGTGCCAACAGACACGGTGGTGAGGAGGAATTCAATAAGTGCTCTCGACTTTCCCTCCACACACTCCCACGACTTGGTGCTTGAATGATTGATGTGGTTCTGTTTCCCGTTTGAACGATTAATAAAAACATTTCCCTTTTAATCTTTGAATATAAATGAGGTTGCACTTAGCTGGGGAGTCTATCTGGCATCTTAACAATAAATATTTGAAGAGTTATATCTTCAAATATATCCTCAAATTGTCCTAAATCAATGTAGCATCCATACAAATGATTAAATTCACCCCTAATTATTTTATTCCTTTTATTTAGTCTCATTTGTACACTTAACTGCAATAAATAAGGTTAAATAAAGACATATTTAATAAGGACTGAACATCTTTCCGCTTTGAGATTTAATGAGGTTATAATGTAACACTCGAGTCATTAGCAGGTCATTTGTGCTAGAATGATGCAGATTGCCGAAGCTGAGGATGAAAACAAAGGAAACCTGCAGCTATGAGACCCGGGAGAAATTATTTTTTAACATATTTGTTTGAATCAAAAGCTTTCCCTCTAGAAACGTACTCAAATAAATGCAACACGTCTCCTAGACATTTTTTTTTTTACGCCCTGTTTGTTGCTCTGCGATCACGACACATGCATTCCAGTCTTCCTTTAGGCTCAAAGTATGTGTTTACTGCAGAGATATAAAGGTGTACACAAGACTCTAAATCTCCCTATTTCAAATGCAGCTTATCTTTTTATTTTATTTTCCTTTTCGCTATCCCAGCCTCGGTGTTTGAGGGCTTGTCCGTGTTTTTTTTTGAGCAAAACATCTTCCCAGTGTTTAAACCTGTTCTGACCTGATCGTGAAAAGCCAAAGATTCATCATGAGTAGAGGTGTTTGTACAGATAATGCCCCAAAATTATAGAGGGGATGCATTGACGTCACTGCCTCCCGGGGCCACGCCCCCTGAGTGGCACAAACACAGTGAAACGTATCAGTAAATACAAACAGACCAGGAAAAATATGGATTATCAGATAAAATTAAGGACAACTGGATTCAACAATCATCCATACGAGCTAGTATGGATTTGGAAAAGTGGATTAGCCTCAGTTTAAGTTAGTTTAAGGTCATTTCCAATATGGCAAATGTAGCTAAATAAAAGATGCTAACGCTAGTGCATGACTTAGAAGCAAGTGTAGTGTAGTGTCTGACCGGACATTAAAAGGATGATGAGGAGTGGTCGTAAATATTACGTTTATTGTTCTATTGTTATTTATTGTTGCAACTGAAATAGTTGCAATAATCGGCCGTAACTACGCCAAAACAACAACATCCACAAACTTATCTGACAGCCCTCCATTTAATGGAACTTAAGAAGCAACTTAAGGTATGACTTCATCAAAGAATTCAGCATAAATTATTATTACCTGACACTGAATGTGAACCACAACACCAGGTTTCGGTGCCTGGATTCCAGTTGTTTCTTCGTAATGCAGCGATACATTTACTTCTCTTTTCTTTGGGAGTCGGAGATATTTGTAAAAAATATCTCTAATCTGTTGGTGCAGTCAATCGCAAAACAGCTCCTCGCCCTTTTTTAAAATTTTTTATTTATTTATTAATTAATTTAGACGTTATTAAAGCCTACGGTTCAAACTAATGCTGCTAATCTTCATGCTCAACTGTCACTTTTTACCACTCAGTGGCCGTAACCATGGAGACTTTGCTGGCTGTGACGTCACACGCATACCCTATATATACACACAGACATCCATAGATGGAGAAAGAAGGACGGAAGCAGATTCTCTGCTCCTGTCTCACCTCCGCACAGCTGCCAATCAGTGTTAAGCTGGTGTCAGATGAACTGTCATAACAGCTCACTGACTTCCCTTATTCTGATGTGTGTTTTTTTGTTTTTATTTTTTATTTCTGAAGTTATCCAACCATCAAACATGCTGACAAAGACTAAGGGCGAAACTAAATGCATCCCAACTGCATATTGATCTCCGGTGTTTCTGGCTTTAAAGCTGCAGGATTCAGATTTGCATCGTGAAAACTCTGTTGTAAGGTCCATTAAGATGCTGCTTTTGAGTTGGTGTGTCCTGGCTTGCACAAAGTCCTGACCTCAGTAACTAATTTGGGATGCACTGCAAACCTCATTAGGCAACATCTCACCGTGGGACGTTACAAATGCTCTGGAGGCTGAAGAGCAGCAAATTCCTGCAGCCAGGGTCCAAAATTTGCACGAAATCTGAGAGGTGCATTGATAATGGTTCCAAAAACCTGCCTTGCCACTAGGTATTTTCTGGCCAAGTCTGCTTTTAAATCTCTCAATTACCACATGAATGCATTTTCTTAATGGACATCACTGTAATTTTATTCTTCAACTTTGCGTTTTCTCCTTTCCTGTGTTTGTCCAGGATGAAGAGGAGACAGAAGCCGGGTTTACTGAGGGAGCAACAGAAAGTGAGTTTACATATTAATAGAGTTTTGATTCACAGTCAAATGGGAGCTCCTCCCTGACATTTCCACTGTGACTAGGACACTTCGTCCCCTCCCCTTTTCTTTTCTAAACTAGCAGCCGACTCCATTCAGCATTTCATCACAAGCCATTTGTTCACAGTAAATGCCAAGTGTCATGTAGCTGTTGTTCGCCAGATGCCTGTCCCTGCAGCGCCCTGTGTTTGTGCGCTTTTATCAGTGTCACTCAGCATCAGCAGCATTGATTGTGTGCTTCACGGGCGGACCCGTGTGTTGATTTGCTGTTGGCAGTTGGGCCTGATGTTTATCTCATCGGCTTCTCCTCTGTCCTCGGCAGAGGAGAAGACAAACCCCACGTTAAAAATATTGAGAGAAAGAACAGTGTTGTCACTGGGTTCTTGTCCGAAATAGCAACAAAAACAACAGTGACACAAGCAGAAACATAGTTGCACTAAGGGGACTGTCTCTGTTATATGAAATCATTACATTTTACATGGAAGACTTTAAAGTAAATGTAAATGATGTGATGGAGTGTGAGCATGAGTTAGCAGAGGTTTAAATGTGGGGAAATGTTGGTCCGAATGTTTGCGTGCACCCGTCTGCTCCACATGTTCAACTGTGATTTTCCTCCCTCTGACAGATTATTGTACAGAACAGAAGAAACCAAAGGTCATTTTCATGATGGGTACGTACATGTAGCACAACACACCACACACACACACACTTACACACACACACACCTTAGCACCGGTGGAGGCTGCCTCATTAAGAAGAGCTGAAAACGCACTGAATCATACATACATCACGTTTTGTTTTTTCATGCGTAATCACATGTTCACAACATTTCCTACTGTTTGAGAGAGGAATTAATGCAGTAGATTCACTAAGGATGAGTAAATGTTGTAGGATAATCCCACACTAGTAGTAAAACAGGTTCGCACGGCCCTGTGTTCGGAGGAAAATTAAATCTTATCAAGATGAAATGAAGAAACAGGGACGGTTACGGTTTCATTTATTTCGACATATTTATTCATATTTAAACGTGATTAAACTGCTATGTCTGTGATGTCAATAGCAGCGGGACCGGCTACCGTAATAACTGTAGTCTGCGCGCAACATTTTTTTTTTCTCATTCATAAAATGGTAAAACTTGGGACACTTTCGGAGACAGCTATGCAAAACAGGGACTGTCCCCAGAAATCGGGGACTTCTGATCAACAAAAACAACAAAAAAAAAATTACACCAAACCTTTTTTTTGGTCCTCTCGTTCTGCCACTTCATTTTTCAGACATTTCCATCTTCACCACGCCTCACAGTGATGCAGTCGCACCATGTGGGGTTAAAAGTGCTACTTATATATATATATTTATATTTATATACACACTGAAAGACTTTAGTCTGTTTGAGAAGGGTCAAATCATTGGCATGTATCAGAGAAAACATCTAAGGAGACTGAAGCAGAAACCACTTACATTGGGTTAAGAACTGTCCAACGCACGTTCCTTCAAGGAAGGAATGTGTTTGGAAAAACATCCTGATTGATTGTGTTCAGTAATCACTTAAAAGTTTGGTGAAATCAAATCTAAGAAAAAGAACAACAGGCCAAGAAAAAGTGCTGAGAGATGAATGAATAATGGAAATGTTGCAAATGATGTAACCGCTGGTATTTTGTGAGCTTGGATCAGTCTCGCGCACAATTGAATTAATAAATAAATGAACACATGTTAGTAAAAAGCCTCACAGGATAGACATCTAGTTCCTCGCGGTTCTCTTGTGTTCCATCTTTGTAGGAAAAAGTATTTGCTGATCAATTAGTATGCAGCGATAGCACTGGTAGGCAGTGTGGCTCGATCTGCTAATTGTAGAGAGGACATAGAGATGAAGGTTAATGAGAAATCTGGGACACACAGAGTCTCCATTATCCACCATCAGGGTTCCTTCTAAAATACTAAACGTATGTTCATTAAAATATTATTTAATTAGCAGCGTGTGTTTGCCCCGTGTCACGCCCAAATATTTATTGGTATTAAAAACATGGTAAACCAACACAACAAATCCCCCCTGAGCTAAATTAACACCTTATTTTTTATCATTATTATTTTACAGCTAATTGGAGGAAAATGTCACCTTCATATAACACCTGTCACCTAGACTCCGACGTGTCTCCTGAGCAGATTTTATACCACGTAATGAGAGATGATTTGATGGCACAAGCCAACATTTTTATGAACTCAACGCGTTCACAACAGTTTTCCGTTCACGCCGTCAGTACGACACAACAGAAAGTGGGATTTGGAAGCCAGATTTCATGCATCGTCGTCATTATTTCTTACCGTTGTCTTTATGCCTATGAAGTAGCCGTTAGCTCGGATCCTCTACCACCCACTGTTCACGCTGCAGGGTGCCCATAGCAGAATATCAACATGCTTGGTGCAAAGAATATTGATGAATTAGAGCCACATTTTATGGATTATTTTCACCTTGACATTGAACACATTTGGGAAGGTGCCAAACGGAAAAAGAAAGCACTTTTTCCCCATGACATTCAATCCATTTAAAACAACAAAGTGCCACATAGTGTTTATGTGGGTCTGAATATAACCCAATCAGCATCAAACAGCCGTGTTTCATGCGGTCCTGCTGGTCTGGTGAGGCCTATTTGGGTCGATTCTATATGGTTGCAAATCAGTCGGACTGTTCTCATGGAGTCCCGTATTGAGGCCATTTGTTCTGGGAGGTCGAGCACTATTTCATCACGGAGACGTCCAGTTAGCTATCGACAGAGACATTCCTGTGAAACAAAAGGCCTCAGGAGCGTTCGAAATCAACTGAAACAAACGAGGGTAATTAGCCATTTTGCAGTTTTGAAAGAGAGATGAGGAGAACTGAACTCTTTGTATAATTGGTGGAATATTTTCCTCTATCGCGCGTTATCAGACGCCACTGCAGGCACTAAATTCTTCTCGGTTTCCTTCAGACTGAATATTTATAGTAACTGGCATGACTAGAGTTAGTGACTTAACTGTTTTTTAACCTTGACACCTTAAAATCCAACCTAGACGGTCCCAGGGCGCATCGAGGATACGTTTATAGGTGGACTGGGACGTGTTCGACCACATTTCTTTGTCAGTGTGAACACACCTAGTCACAGACCTCCGTCACTTAACAGGGGTCTCATTCATTCAGAAAAAAAAATCAAAAAAACAAAAACACCACCACTAGAAGAAATGATCACCTGAAAAGTCTTTTAAAAGATTCTGCTCTTGTCGCTGTTAAATAAGAATTAACTAATTGAATTTAGTATGAGTACACTGTTTCTGATTCTGTCATTTAAAAAAAAAAAACATATCAGCATGAGGTTAAATGTTGATGTGATCATGTGGACGTGTGAGGAACCACGCTAAGTTCACTAATGACCATCGTCTATATCGATCCTCATCAGTACAGGTGTTTCTGCCTCAGACAGCACAGTGGTTAAATTGTGGTGTGTGTGGAAGGTTTTAGGGTTTAGGTTATTGTGTCTATGGTCTCTCAAGTCAGAGAGAGTTTTTACAGCTTGTTCCAAAATATGGAAGCACACAACAAACTGCTTTTCAACTTTAAAGGATCTCCACCACTTTATCAGAACCACAGAGACAGTCGCCGTATATAATATTTGTGCACAGACCCAAAAGTAAGATTGGATCTCCAGTGCTGGATAAGGACTCTATCAAGTACTGACTGGCCACTTGTGATTGTACTGCACAGGTTGGATGTCAACGCAAGGTTTAAACGCAGCCACAGAGAAATGTGGAAGAGCAGGGTGAAATTAATAAAGCGAATCCTGGATGTTTAATTCACTTTGTGCCTTCTTAAAGAACAAGTATCACGCAGAGTTTGAAGACATCCCGACGCAGCGTGGTGACTCCTCACTTCGGCATAAAAAAGGTTCCTGCCCCCCCGCCAACCTTCGTCTCCTCCTGTCACTCTGTTTCACTGATGCTGCTGCTGCTCCGGGGGAGGCCCAGGTTATCTGTCAGACTCTGGGCTTTAATCAGAGGAAGAGCTCAGAGTCGGCTGAAAACGAAATTATATCCTGAAAATACCATGAAAACTTCAAAGTGTCCACAAGGAATAAAAGAGTAATTTTAGAGGGGGAAAGGAAACTTCAGCAAAAAAAGTTAGGAACGTTATTTTTAAACCAGTAGGTAATTAATTAAAGCTCAAAAAGTATTGTCTAGTGAAGACTTAGTCCATCTCTTCTTGCCTGATATCCTCCTCACTCTACTGTAAAAGTTTCCAAGTTAAAATATTGCTTGTGTAATGAACAGACTTAGGTCTTCATGCCATCACTGCTCTCATTTTGAAAAGAAAATACCATCAATATCAGGAAAATCTGGGTTCAGCGCAGTGAAGTTGGTGGTAGAAACCAAATTCATGGACTGCGTTTCATTGTGCTAAACGTTTGAGGAAACTCAGACAGTGTTGAGGAAGTTGTTGTTACACACTTTACATATGTGGCAACATGGCGGCACGTCGTGAAAACACAGCGCAATGTAAGGATATGCAAAGGTGTAATGATGGTGTCTTTCACACTAATTCCCTCGCTTATAAAATTAGCAAGAAAACTATATGACTGAAGTACAGCATATTAACACAACTTGTGGACGTTACATAAAATTCCCACTAAAAAGGTTGTGAATATTACAAGAAGGGTGAGTTAATATGAGTGTAGCTATAGATTAGTTACATTTGGCACTGGGTGGTGCAAGGTGTAACTAGTTAGTAACAACCCTATTCGTCTAGTGGGCAAAGACTGAATTAAAGGACAACTAATCCAACCTGTTCCTGAACTGGAATTTAAATAAAAAATAATAATAAAACGCCTCTCTACATGTTTAGAAGCATTAAACCTAATTCACATTCATTAAACATGTATTTTGTAGACTTCTTGTGACAAAGCCGATAAGATCAGTTCCATATGAAGTTTAGCTCCTAATCACTGGTTCAATTAAAAGTTGGGAGGCAGGAGTTTTTATCTTATTTAATGTGAGTTTATTCAAGCACCTTTATAAAAAAACCAGAGGGAAAGTTAGAGTGGTGTTCTGCGGAGGCGGCAATGTTCCCCGGGGGAACTGCTAATGTGAGGTTTTACTTACTGCTTGTCATTTTCCCTCTGTTTCTACCTCCTCTCCTCATCCCACTGCGCTCTTTCACATCCAATTCCCTCATTTTTATTTCCCCTCTCTGCAGAAAATTACCGTTTAACGCTTGTAATCAGACTTAGTTCAGAAAAGGGAAGATCTGCTGCTGGGGCGCCAGGACACAATGGCAATTTAGTACTGAAAGGTCCCTGCTAGGATGCTAGTGTTTGAAGGCTAAAGGATGCCATTAACAGGCAGGAACCACCATGTTTTCTAGTTATACCCTTTTTCCTTCCACAAAGAGGTACAGTTTAAATTAAAGGTCCCATATTATGCACAATTCACTTTATAAAGGTCTTTTTAAAACAGTAATATGTGTAACTGTAGCCTGTGCATGAGGCCCCAGAAGTGTCACTTCCCTCACTTGCTTGCTCCACTTTTTACCAAATGTGCTCAAACAGGTGCACCTGAGATTTTTCCCTTCTTGACGTCACGCGGGGAAATAACCACCTCCCTCTGGTGGTGGATTCTTCCTTTGACCCGCAGCCCAGATAGATGAGGCCGCCCTCTAAAATTACAGATCGTGCGCCATTTTTTCTCCTTGCAAGCACACATGACAAAGGTACGTTGCTCTGTTGTTGGCTGCATCAACGAACCGTAACAACTACCCTTACAGTTAGCGGAAGCTAGCGTTAGCTGCATGGTAGTAACTGTAACAACACATACGAAAAAACATATTCAGATGCAATATTTTTTAAACTGCAGAGTCTGAACTTCTTCAGGAACCTCTCCTTCTGGTTCAAACTGGTAAGACTGAATGACAGCGTCTCTACCAGACATACTCTACTCTACATAGACATATAAATATACCGTAAACTTTAGGATGGTAACGGCAGCAAAAGCCGCATCCTCTCCTCTTTAGGGGCGTGGAGAAGGCTTGACCAGACACAGCTCATTAGCATTTAAAGGTACAGTCACAGAAGCAGCCTGTTCTCACTAGAGGTCACTAGCACGACTTTTCGACTCTCTGAAATTCAGGACCAGGGCTGAATTTGGGGTAATAAACTTTGAAAACAATGATCTTTTACCTCTGGCAAATATATGAAGTTGTTGAAAAAATGTATAATATGGGACCTTTAATACTCAAAGTACTACTAGATTAATAGTACTGCTACTAATTATTTAGAAATGACTAATCATCGTCTTTCTGTTATGAGGACATAAAGACTTACATAAGTGGAGGCGTGTGTTCTTTTATTGCCTCACCCAAGCTGAAGCTGTGTTCAGATGCCCACGCTTTGGGAAATGATGGCCAATAACAACTGAAAAGATGGCAGAGAACAATCCTGCAGAAAACCTCTGGCTAACGTCCCGTCCACATTCGTACAGGCGGTGTTTATTAATCAAACATCAGTGGAAACCACTCTCCCAGGCTTCTTCTGCATGATGAGAAGTGAAAATCGAAAAATCACTCCGCTGTCTGTAAGGAACATTTTTCTTTCCGCATTTTTTGTTTGAATTTGCACTGTGAGAGAGTTTGCTGCCAATGGCCATGATCAAATTCACGTGGTTGACGGAAGCATCTCCGTTTGTGAAGGGGAAAGCTTGTCTCCTCTGCGGTCCATTTATCATTTAGCCTGATGTACTTTTATATAGAGGAATGAGATTTTCTGTCTTTATGTGGTCCTCTACCTTCTTTTCCTGGTTTCAGGCCTTTCATCTTTCATCTCTGGCTGTGCCTCCATCTCTCTCTAATATATTCCATCTGTCACGTTGGCTCTTATCGGGGACATCGCTGTGATGGTGCTGTTCACACATGGTGGGATGGTTTGGTCTAAAATCTAGCTGAGCGTCTTCAGAGAAACTAGAAGCAAGGTCCAGGCGCTAGCTAAACACTTGCAGAGCTGCAGCCTTGACTCATTCTTTCTTTTTACTCACGGGTTTAGATTTTTTTTTTACCAAAAAGGACACATTTGATGTTTGGAAGTCCTCGGCACACACAGTACAAAGCACAATCGTTTTAATGTTTTAATGAGTTTGGCTGTAGTGATATATTCCCCACAAATGAAAAATCGTCTGTTGTTGTTTGGGCTAAAGTATATTGTCCTCAATCCGGTAGTTTGGTTTATGGTATTCCTGGCAAACATTAGCATGCCAACAAGACAGTGATGACGATAAACAATACAACAATTATACATTAACATGTTAGCAATGATTGTATTGCTGAGATTAGGATTTAGCTTCTACCTAAAACAAAATAAAGACAATAGTTTGGTTGGTAGGACAAGTGGTAGTAGACGATGAGATGAGTTTGTTTGGTTGAGTCCAAACTGATTATCTCAACAACTAATGCAGGGACTGTCATGATTCATGATTTCCAAATGAAGACTTTTTGTCTAAGTGCAACTATTAGGTAGATATTCGTGGTATATCTTAACGCTAGCATTCGTGTAGACTTTAGAGTTCGGGAAAAATGTGGATTATCAGATCAAATTAAAGACAGTTGGACTCAACAGTGATCCATACTAACTCGTATGGATCTGGAAAAGTGGACTAGTTTCAGTTAGTTTTAGGTTATTTAATTATGATAAATGTAACTAAATAAAAGATGCTAAGAGCTTTACTGAGAAGTAACGTCAGCGAGGAGTGATCGCAAATATTCGGTGAGAATGCTTGCAGACAGGAGTTGAACAATTGTATGCTGGGTTTATTTATCAAATAAGGGATTCAATAATCAATTTGGGTCAGCACTTGAAGAAAGGAGCGAAAACAAACACATGGGTGATCAAATCTGAAAGAAAGCAAAACTCAGAATTTTATATAATAAATGAAATGAAAATGAAAAACATGGACAAAACTAAGGAGTGCATGAACAAAGAAGCACTGCTGCCACATGCAAAGGTGAGGAAAGGAGGCGTGAAGGGGAGTGCAGTCTTTAAATAAGGAGTGAACAGGTGAACTCAATCAGGTAAATCAGGGAGTGATAGAAGGTGAAAACAAGACCCAATTGGTGAGAAGGAGAAAAGAGAAAAGATGTGAGGTAAAGGAAATGATGGAGGTGAAGACAGAAATGTCAAAATAAAGGGAAATTAGGATATTTGTTATAGTATGACTTCATCAAAAAATACATAAATTAATATTACCTGACACTAAATGTGAACCATAGCACCAGGTTTCTGTGTCTGGATTCCAGTTGTTTCTTCTAATGCAGCGACTCATTTAATTCTCTTTTCTTTTGGAGTATGATGTATCTGCAAACATACATCTCTGACTGCTTTTCAGATACGTTGGTACAGTCAGTCGCACAACAACTCTTCACCTTTTTTTAAATTAATTTTAACATTTTGATGCTATTAAAGTATGTGATTCAAGCTAATGCTGCTAATCTTCATGCTCAACTGTCACTTTTTGCCACTCGGTGATCGTAACCATGGAGACTTGCTTGCTGTGACGGCACGTGCGTACCCTCCATTGGCTGAAATTAGCATTTAGCCCCTCGGTACAACTCAGCAGAGACACCGGTAGTTTTTGGCCGTCCCACTAATTGGCTCCCGACTGAAAAATTTTGACCGGAGGGATCGAAATTCTGTCACCCGTGGGTCATTTTGTTGAGAATACACTAAGAAAAGTAACTCAAACAGAAAGTAAGCAGAAATAAACTTGATTTTTTTGGGTTCTCGGATTCATTTAATCTGAATTTCCGATCGTCTCAGACACATGAAACAATCTTTACCCACAGAGCCGTTTGTTCTTTGACCCGACTAACTACAAGAGTCCCTAACAAGCCTCTCTAGGCTTTCTAGGTCATTATTTTACTTCCTGGTGGAGGTGTCGAGCAGCAGATGAATACTGTCAGAGAGCGGGGATGTGCCAGTGAAATAAATGAAGCCAGCACTCATGTGCTGAATGCACAACGAACAAATCCGTAACTCCCCTCCCTGATTTCTTATGGACCTTTCTGACTTCACGGTCACTCCTGGATATTTCAAGTCTGGCTCGTATCTGTCCGCTCTCTGAGGAAATGGTGATGAGGACGTTTGTTTTGGAGTGCTGGCGGAGGACCATGGCACCGAGACATGAGACGAATATCGATGAATATGAGTTTTATTACTGGACTCAAGGCTGCTTTTGATAAATCGCCACTTCACTCGGCTTCACGGCCATGAAATACGTTTTCTGATTACAGACGGCCACAAAAGATCGCAAACGTGGCAGCCAAAACGCTGGCTGCCAGAGTAATCTCTCTTCCTAAATGTTGAGCTAAAATGTAAATGTGAAATATTTGTAGCCAAACAGGAGAAAATGGACGAGCAGTATCTAAAATGTGATACAATAATAGTGTCCCCAGTGTGTCTAGAAAATATGAGAGAAGACCATGCCATTGTTTCAAGTCTCTTCCAGAGAGGTGTGGGGGAAATACAAATCTAAATTTGTATCTTAAATAAAATGCACCTTCCCTTTTTTAAAAAGGTGGTATAAAGGTGGTGTTAGAGTTTGATTGGGTGCGTAGTTAAATTAAAGCAGCAGGGCACATAGGTTTTATAAGAGATGAAGATGATAATTATCTGTGATAACCAGGAATTTGAGAATGACGTGTCATCTGTTTCCTCTCTCTTTCATGTCTCTTTCTCCTTTTCCGGATTCATTTTTTTTTTCCCCATAAAAGAATCTCTGTCACAATCTCACACCACTCACCATTCACGTCTTATTCTCTACTTTCTCTCAAGTGCGGTTTATAGCCTCTGCGGGACTAACCTATGAGCCTTTTACACTCGTGCGCTCAACAGTGCGGTTGTTAAAACACCACCAAACACCGACTGCTTTTAAAAACAGCTCTTCACCTTTTCTTACATTCATTTTCCAGTTTGGATGCTATTAAAGCCTGTGATTCAAACTTATGCTGCTAATCCCCACATGCTAAACTGTCGCTCTTTGCCGTAACCACTGGCTGTGACGTCACACGCATACCTTCTAAAATGTCGTACAATGTTGAGTTGTACAAATGCTTCCACCTTTATCCAAAGCAGCCGGAAAAACTGAAGCGGAAACACGCTACTACTAGAACGGACTGACGTATGGTTGTATATGTGCGTGTCTCCCTCAGGTGGTCCAGGCTCAGGTAAGGCTCTGCAGTGTGAGCGGATGGAGGAGCGGTTCGGCCTGCGCCGCGTCACCCTGGGCGACCTGCTGTGCACCGAGCTGCAGTCTCACAGCGACAGAGGGCGCCACCTGCGGGGCGCTCTGGAGAGAGGAGAGCCGCTGCCCGAGGTCAGTGTGTTAATGTTTTACAGCCATAGAGTGAAGCTGCCTTTAGTCAGGGGATTAAATTAGTACACGAAAAATAATGGTCTTGATGAACTCTTCCCCACTCAGCAGCAACTGGTTAGGATTATAGTAAGTCTAAACTGATCAGCCACAACATTATGACCACTGACAGGAGAAGAAAATAACATTCAGTGTGTTCACATGCAATAAATGCGGGGTCCTTGTCCCAGTTTACATGCAACGGAGAGAATCAAGTAACTGACGGGAACATGTCCTCCTCGTCCTCCTCGTCCTCCACACTAGGTGGCGATATGTGTCTTGTCAGCTGGTTATTACGGCCCCCTTTCTGGTTGGCATGTTGGGTCATATAATAGACAAGTGTTGTTTAATTTAAAAAAACAAGATGGGTAATAGTACAGCTTTTTAACTCGTACATAATGTGCACTGTACTATCCTCACTTGGTTCTTCTACCGGCTCTGTTTACCTTCGTCTTCTCCTGCAACTGGCTTTCTTGGATGTTTTTGTTCCGGGGTCATATGCTAGCACAGCGGTTGTGGAGCATGTGCACGCGTGTTGTCCAGTTAAAGTCCAATTAAGGCGTTTACATAGTGGAGAAAAACAATTTCTAATCACATTATCTGGGCGTCTTATAAGACATCCAGATAATGTGATAAGGACAACGTGTTTACATGCACTTAAGTTGTCCAGTTAAAGTCGGATTAAGGCCATAATTACTTTTTTTTTAAACGTGCATGTGAACGTATTAATTGACCATGTTGTGACAATTCAGTGTTCCCCTGGAAACGTTTGTACCTGTGGATGTGACTTAGACATGTAGCACCCACCTAGACCACAACAGGCACCCCCACCACCCCATAGCAATGACACTCCTGGATGTCAGCAACGCAGCAACGAAAAGCTCAGTTTGTCATGACTTGGGGAAATGATGCATATTTTGGAACAAGCTGCAAAATCTGTTATACAGAAAACCCGCACAAACCTCAGATTATGACTGACACCGTAGTTTCACCACTGTTGTTTGCTCTGGTTTAACTTTATTCCTTCGTTGTTAAGAGACAAATTAACAGGGATGATTTATGATTATTTTCATACATGAAACACTACAACAATACAACATGACACACTAAGTGCAGTACAGTACATAAGTTTATGCTTTTTGGTTTAGTTGTTGGTATAAATGAGACAGATACTCCATGTTCACTCCAGTGGTTTCCCAACAGTGTGTGTCTTTTTCTGTGAAGTTCACAACTTATCCAACTTTATACTGAGGCAAATATTGCAGGTGAACTGTGTCTTGTCTTTTTTTTTCTTTTTCTTTCTTTTTAACCCACAGGGTATATTTGTTGCACCTCACCGGTTGACAAAGTGTCAGTAAGGCTGAATCTACATTGCATTTATCTTTTTTGAAAAATAAATAAAAAATCCAGGGCTACAGCAACATTCCCCCTCCCTCTCTAATGCCTCTTCTGCAAGTTGTGCCAGACTGTAAGTGCTGTGAGTGCAAGCAGTTACTGCAAAATGTCACAGTTGCTGAACAGAAAATAAAATAAAGATGTCACAGGACAACTGCCCCACACCCTGTGATGGACAGGTGGTCTGTGGGGAGGACAGGCGCAAAACTCTGATGGAAAAGTGAGCCAGCAAAATGATAATAATCTAGAAGATGAAGTTCGCTTCAGTTAAAATTAATGAAAGAAACTCTTCACTGAAGGATGGAACGCGTTGAAGCTTGACGGCAGAGAAAATACAATATACAGTGTTCTCCTGCCAAAGGTCTAATTTAATAAAAAGACAGGGGATTTCTGAGGTGGAAGTAATACCCAGTTGCTCTAAAAGGCTTTCACGCAGATTGCACATCCATACATAGTGAACCAGACAGGGTCAACACAGCTGTCAGAGCCTATAGGAGCTGGAAACAGAGATTCTCTGGCAGGCTGCGTAAACCAGATAAATTATGTACATCTGTCTTCCGAGAAAACATGTTAATCAGTGGAGGGAATCTGCACATACATTCCTGCAGACAATAGATAGTCTGCTCTGAGTTTACCGACTAAACGGAGCATCCAGGAACTCATTAAATGTCACAGTGACAATGTTATGGAAACTGACACTATCGTGATTCTTGCTGTAGTCTGATTAAGTTGCAAACAAGCTGCCAGAAGGTTTGTCCAAATACGAATTAAGTAATGCAACATGACGGGTAATCCAGGTCTTTGACGCTTCAGCTTGAGAAACAACCGAAGTGTTTATTAAAAGGAGACGTGCAAGAAAACTCACATATGGTCTAATTTAAGTTTTGTACAATATACAGTCATTTAAATTGTAACAAACTCAAGCAGCGACATCTGGGCTTGTCACAGCTGCAGTTCCCCAAGCGGCCACTAGAGGTAGCCTCCGAAAGTGAGTCAATCCCTGTAGAGCTCCGTTTTTAAAGGGTTACGCCACCCCTATGTGAAATCTAGTCACTTCCCCGGAGCTGGATAAGTGAGAAAAAGCATTTTTTATGTCATGCACATTTACTGCCTCTTTTACGAATGTATGAACAACTTCCTCATCGAAACAGCCATGAAAATCTAAATTGTTGCAAATTTTTTCTTTAACACTTTTCGACAGCTAAAAGGTTTATCTCCTTTTTCCTACAGACAATGGTGAGCAAAATTTAGCTTGTAAAAGTGTTTTTACAAAAGTACCATGAACTTCATCCGTTATTATTAAGCTGTGTAAATCTAACAGCCCTTCTGACACTTCCCAATTAACAGCAGAACAAAGCTTGACTAAGGCAGACAAAACAGATGTATGAATAATATAGACTCTACAGCAGCTGGCAGTCCTTTTTTTTTTTAATCAAATTTAAAAAAAAAATAAAGGTAAAAAAAAATCCCTGAGGTGCCAATCAGGCCACGCTGTAGACGCCCACGCTGTCCTTTAATTAATAAATCCCACAGTGACGAATATCAAACGCTATTCTCACTGAATATTCTTCGGCCTGTTTTGTTTCCTCCTGTAAATATATGATATATTAAAGCCAACCAAAACGAGACTTAAATCACGTTATAAATGCAGCAGCCAAATAGTTCCCGCTCTGGTCCTTACGGCTGCAGAAATTATGAGATGTATCAAAGCTCGTCCGCATAGAGGAGGTTGTCAGGACGCTTTTAAATCGAGGCCGCGAGTCTGTGACATTTCACATCAAAGCTCCACCCCACCTTCACATGTTCAAAGCTGCATACACCCTGTGTCATCAGCGTGTGTTTGACCCGCATGACTTATAAATATTGATTAGAGTCCGCACATAAAAAAGAAAAACCTGAAATATAAGTCAGCGTTGCAGCGTGTCCTTTTCACGCCTCCCGACTCACCGGTGTCTCTTCACCATCCGTCACAACGCAGAGGATTTTTAACCTTAATGCGTCCGCGGAGGATTTATTGAGCGGCCTTCAAACACAACAAATTAAACGATTAATCATCTAAAGCGAAACAGTGGAACATTTCTACTTTTTTTTTTAAAGCAAAACCACATAAAACGTTGCACATCGGAGCTTGATGTTCATCCAGAGCCCCATTATTGTGATAAAAAATAGTCCCTTCATGAGCCTGAACATAGCAGCTCCAGTTTATTTTAAACCAATCCCTCACACATGACATGATGCCAGAAACACGCACACCTGAGCAGCGAGTGTGTATTAGTCCGCCTCCGATGAAACTAGTTCCCCAGCACATGCACTGTTTGCTCCTACGTTAGTATTCAGGAGATGACTCAGCCTTTTATACAAATATAAAAATATGAAGTCAGATCTATTTTTATAGGTGTGTGTCATCAGGGTAACACAACGGATGGAGAAAGAATCAGACCGATGTGTCGCTGGTTTTTGGAGTTTTTAGGGTTTTAGGTTTAGGGTCAACGTATAACCGAAGGACTTTTGATTGGATATGTCTTGTATACGTTTTATTTTTAAAGTAAAAAAAAAAAAAAAAAAAATTTATATATATATGTGATCTTCATGATCACGTCTTTATGATTATTTATTATGGAAACAGTCTCTCATTAATAAAAGCTGACTGAGCTATCACTAAAATGTCAACTAACCAACCAAATTTAATAACAATCACTTGCTAAACCGAAGTCTTCAACACAGGGTCCGCGACCCCTATGGGTCCATGAAAGTACTGCATAGAGGTATTTATTTATTTATTTATTTGTTTTATTTAAAAAAATTACTTTAAATACACGTTAACAACAATCCAATATATTTTAGTATAATAGTATTTAGTTACGTTTAAAGATAAAACTGTTAAGATAATAATTTTATATATATGTATATAATTGACAGATAGATAAAGACAAAAGTGACAGATAAAGAACATAATTGACAGATTGACAGTTTTAACTCTAAACATGAGGGTTCAATTGAAATTAAAAATATATATGAGAACCTGTGTATTTTTTGAATAGACTATTATTGAGTGCAATGCAAAAAAAATAAAAAAAAATGCCGTGTGGTGATTGGTTATAGGCGGCCATGTTGATTTTAGGCCTGAAACGAGCTAAAATATGTGATACCTGTCAACTATGTTAAACTCAAAAAGTCTCGCAGTTAATATATTTACCCCTATTAATAAAATACTGTCTTAATCTATATTTTCCAACTTTTTTATTTTGGTGTTGTAGTTTTATTGGAAAGTCTTTACATTAGGGTTTCATGTTGAGACAAGGAATTTACTTTAAGTGGTCTGTGACCCAGTGTCACCCGCTGTGTCGTGCGCTTCTAGCCAGTTGAAGGTTTTATAGATCAGTGTCTGAACATTCAGATCCACTCATCTGCTGCCACTGGCTCGTATGAAGAGTCATGTCCTTCCTCACAGGTGCAGAAGGTTTTATACCAGCTGGCTGTTGGCTGTGGTCTTTGTGATGTGTTCAAGTACAACTTCTTTGTCCGGACACAGATGGTGTGGTGTCCTTTGTTGCCAGTAGCTCTTTCATGTAGGTTTGTCATCTGAAACCTTGATAGTAGACCACAAGATAGAGAGAAGTCGAAGAAAAACAGCTTTGCTAAAATCTAAATGTTTCCCAACTAATGAATTTGCACTGAACGAACGTGAGGGCAATTTCTAAATGTCCACTTTGAAGATAGAGGACGCGGTGAAGCTCCAACAATGAAGACCTGGAGATAAAAAGGTGGCACACACTTCTACAGAGCCTGCTCAGCCTCGGGGGCTGAACTAATCTCCATTTCCAACCATGTCAGACCGACATGGTCCAAATCCCCGAAGCCCCGCTACAACCACCACCACCACCACCACCACCACCTCTCCGATTTATTCGACACATGTCAGCCTGACATGGCTGGAACAAATTGGTGGAAGTGAGATTAACCTACTGCTCCGTGAGCCTCGGTATGTGTGCCGCCTTTTCACTCTCATGCATGAGTTTGGTTCAGCGACACAAACACAACGACAAGTCGCCTGCCACTTCATTAGGGACACTTAGCTTCATGAAGGTTTGCTTGAAATAACAGAGCTGGTGCTTCGACTGTGTTTTCATTGTGGATTCTGTGCTTTAGTATCGTCATTATGAGGCTACGCTGGTCAGCCACAACATTAAAACCACTGACAGCAGAAGTAAACAACATTTTAAACCATCTTCTGACGATTCAGTGTTCTGCTGGGAAACTTTTGGACCTGGCGTAGACCAGACCAGGCACCCCCACCCCATAGCCCATGACACAGAGTACGTCTGCAGAGGACTTTTAAATGTAGTGAATATTTCCACTCACTGCCCCAAGTTTCACAGCGACACCTGGAAAACTGTCATCACAGACATCCTGACAATCACAAAACGCTTCTGCTGCGAGACGCTGGAGGAACTGGTCAAATAAAAACAGGAACTGCGAGGTGCTACTTCTGCTTTAGAGGATTTCTTACAGTATAGACTAAATAAAACGTGGTTTAATGCTCCAAGGACGTTTGAGCAGAGCCGTTCCTCATCTGCTTTCAAGTTTCTCGCAGCTTCAGTTGATTAAACGGCCCGGCCTGAAAGGAAACCTTCCTGCAGAGCGTCCGTTCAGTCCGTCTGAAAGCACATCGAGGGAGCCTGGAGGAAGCTATACATCTAAGCTGACAAGTGTTTTATTAAACCAGAGTGACCTGCTTCCCTTTGACTTAACCTGCGGCCACGTGCATCGTTGAACTCTGTCAGGGTTAAATGACACAGGTCTTCCAAGTGAATCATGTTCAGCCTTTTGTTTTTTTTTTCTTTTTGACCAAGTTAAGTAATCGCTCAGCAAATTAGAGCTACAACTATTATTAAAACGACTATTTTTGTCCTGTCAGTCACTATGATGTCACAGAATCTAGAGTGGCGCCTTCAAACGTCTTTGTTCTTTGTCTGATCAAAAGTCCAAATTTAATGTAAAGTCAAACTGTGAAAAGTAGGATTGAAAGGAAGTAGGAGGAGGATTAGGGGAAGAAGAAGAATAAATAAAAATGAATACAACGGGTAAAGTATTGAACACATCTCAATTTTTCATAGTAAACATATCTCTATATGTAAACATCTATATAAACATATTTCCCTAAGGTGCTATTGACATGAAATTTTACATTATAACACATAACTTAATCTCTGAACTTATTTGTTTTGGTTTCTTTCTCTGCATCGATTACTTGGGTTGTCCCCAACACCTGGTGAAAATTTCATGTCAATAGCATCTTTAGAAATATGTTGACGATGAAAAATAGTGACGTGTTCAATACTTACTTTACCCGCTGTAAATAAAAAGAATAAGGTGACAAGGCAGAAGAAAGAGGAGAAGACAGGGAAGGAGAAGAAGGAGAAGATGGAGGAGGAGAAGAAGATGGAGGAGAAGGAAGTGATCACTGGGAGCATTATTTATATATAACTTAGTTTGGTAGACTGACAAAAAAGAAAGTTCCATTCACAACTATCTGCATATCTGAGTTCACATTAACTCAGGTAAAACGTGTGTTTATGAGGATCGGGAAAAGAAGTTAAGGCAACAATAGAAAGAAAAATCTTCTTATTGTACATTACTGTACACTGATGTGCTCTCCAACATGACCTCTGTAAAAATGTTTTAAATGCCATGTGAGTGATTGTATATATGGAGAAAGACTGAGGCGGAGGATGAACGATGCCACGCTGGGACGACTGAGGATGCACCTCTCCGGGTTTACAGCAGAACACACTAGAGAAGCCACGGTTTTAGCTCAAAGTGAGATAAAAAACACTGGTGGTATGTGGCCCGCTGGAGAGTGGGAACCTGTGGAAACGACTCAACTTGGTAAAGTGTTGCTGCGCTGTTGCCTGGCAACGTGGACATTTAATATTCTCTGTGGAAGAAGAAGAAGAAGAAGAAGAAGACAGTCCTGAAGTCTGGATGTAGAGGACAGAAGGAAGTTGTGTGGTGGGGTTCACTGACAAATACACACTCAGGTGAAGATATTTAACAAAACACCTCATTGTTTAAAGGTGTTAAACTGCAAAAAGTGGAAGTGGGTGCTGCTCCTGATTTATTGTTGGTAGAAGGTAAATTCGGTGTTACTGGCTGTTCACACTTTTATAACATCTTTAAAGATAAACTACTATCATCAGTATTCCCTCCTCCTCTTCTTCTTCCTTCCTGTGAGACAAAGGCAAAACAAACAAAAAAGTTTATTGCAGAAGTGCAATGGAAACACTTTTTTTTTGCTTTTCGCTGGAGATGCAGGAGTTCATGAGACCAGTTCATTTGAAGTAGATCTTTCTCAAAGTTTCACGTCATGAGAATTTTAGAGAATTATTATGATATCGCAAGACTTTACGAGAAATACAGCTCATTCGCAAAACACCTTTCAATGGCAACACATACAAGACGCGATTTTAGAAATAGCTGCAATGGAAATGCAGCTTCTATAACCTTCCACACAGGTTTTAGCTTTGCTGTCAGCGTTAATTATGGTGCTTACAGTGATTTATTGACTGGAGCGTCTCGGCCTTGGCTGACAATTGATGACAGGACGTTATCTTGAAATCGATCGTTCTGCGTCAGGCAGTTTGTCCAAGTAGAGTTGCGCATGAACAAATGTGCAGTTGATCCAGTAGTGACCACAGGCAGCAGAACCAAACCATAAAGATGGAAGACGCTAAACAGCATGTTGGTCCTCTCCGTGGTACAATAAAAACCAAGATGGAACCAACATTAAGAATTATCACTCTCTGCAGGAAGGAGTTTTAGATTCTGCTAGCCACATAGCTTGAGACAAACCGAGACAAACCAAGACAAGGACAAGCTAGAAATGCTGCCGTCAAATATCTGTCCACTCCTGCAATCACTGTTCCATGTGAGAAACTGTTCTCAGTTGCAGCAACACTGTAAATAAGAAGCGATCGAATCTCCTCTCAGACAATGTCAACAAGTTAGTTTGTCCTAGAGGAAGAACAGGGACACATTAATGTGGAGAGAAGTGTGTTAACACTTTAGAATTAAACATCTGCCTGCGCATTAAAAAAAGCTTGCAGTATTTGAATTACTGTAACTCACTGATTCAGTGTGTGACTGAACACTGGGAAGTTGCGCTTTTTGGAAAAAAAAAAAAAAAACCTGCCAATGCGGTAATGAAAAAAAAAGAGACAAAAAGTTGTGAAGTTGTTTCAAGTTGTTATGTTGAAACCATTGAAGGTGTCTCATAAACATATATATGCATATATTACCCTTGTTTCTTTTGTCTGTTTGCTCATGCAAAGTGAAACACGATTAATATAGATGAAAAATTAACAATATTTAATCGCGATTAATCGAAATTAATCCACAGCAACCCCGTGATTAATCACGATGCTGCAATCATTTGACAGAACCACATTGAATGAAATTTTTCGAGGTTTGTGTCTGTTTTTGGCACCACAGGAATTTGAAACACTTCATGTTTGCAGGTTTAATAATGTAGTGCTGATAAACAGCTGATTTAAGTAGACAAAGTAGAGGAAGTTTTATTGTCATTGTTTGGTTACAATGAAACAATGAAACTGATAATGAAACAGCTCACTAGTTCAGAGGCAATAAAAAAAAAAAAAAAGTTACATAAGCCTTAAATTGAATAGGGTAGATGACTAAATATTAATCAAAGTGATAACTAACTCACCGAGGAAGTCAGTTTATAATGTTTCCTTTTACCAGGAACTCAGATCTGAGCGGTGGTAAGAGTGAAACCCACAACCAACAACAGGATTCAGTTTGCACTAAAATATTCATTAAGATCACCAGGAATAAAGACATCATGCCAAACAATCAGTAGATTAATAAACTTGGCAAGAGAAGCAGCATTAGCAGCAACATTTGCATAATAAGCAGATGGCAACATCCAAGAGAACGACCGATAGGCACACGCTGGAGAGCAACAAAGACACTGAGGCAGAGATCCAGCATTTCAGAGTGAGGCCTCTGGGAGGTGTTGCTGTAATTTAGCTCCAGGCTAATATAACTTCCATGCTGAAGCTAATATAATATGATGAACGGCAAACAGACGAGTCTCCAGCCTCCACAGATTCGGCTTCAAGAAGCAACACGGACACGATTATTGTCTCCGCAAAGTCCTCCTGAGTAAACAAGGCACGACTTCAGACACTTTCACTTGGCTCTCAAATGCTACGAGCTACCCAGAGTTAGCTAGCAGAGTTAGCAAAATGGCAAAAGAGTGGGTGGAGTGTCAGAGCTTTAAATAGGCAGGGTCCTTATAGAGGGTGCGCTTGATTTATCCTCCAGTGAGAAAAACGTGCCACATGAATTTTGTAGAACATTTCCAAGTTTCCAGAATTAGATAAATATGAATGATTTAAATGCATTAAATATTAAATATATTTGTAATATCAGGCTAAGACAGAATTCAGAGAGGACATGCGAAGATTTGTGATTTAAATAATGTTATTGCATGTCTAAATACATTTATCTGTATTCGTTTAAACATGAATTAGCAAACAAATAAACTGTCTAACAACTTGAAATCAGTTCTCAAGGTTCAGAATATGTCAATTATATAATAATATATATTTATTCCTTTTAAGTTATGTTGCGACAGATGATATGAAGCCTCTGAAAACTTTCTGTTTGCAATTTTCTGGCATTTAACCAAATAAATTGTTAAAGAAAACTCGAACATGATCTGAAGCGTACAGAACCTTAATAAATCAAAAACCCTGTTTCAGTATTCAAGTAATCCTGCAGCTTTGCCGCACGCGAATGACATTTGCATGTCCGTGTGCATCTAATCTCCAGGAAACACTGCTGGAGCTGCTGTGCGACGCGGCGGCGGCGGCGGTGCGGCAGGGAAAAGGTCTCGTGATCAGCGGCTTCCCAAGAGACCTGAGACAAGCGGAGGAGTTCGAGGCCAAGGTCAGAGCGGGCAGACATGGTGGTCGGGGACATGAATAAAAGATGAATGACAGGAGTCTGCTGGGGAGTTGTGTTTGAGCAAAGGGAAGGAGTCAGAGGAGACGTGCAGCAACGACATGAGTGTGATAAATGCTGGTTAAAGGTGACGTTTCTGTAGGTGAAAGGAAAAAAGAGGCAGCTCGCCATAAACTGAGGCCATGATCCTCAATGCTGTGGCACAGGCTCTTTGCTGCAAACCTCTTATCATGTCATACCTAAAGTAAAGTGAACGCTGTTCATGAACATTTTAGAGCTCGTGTGTGGTCTTGGTCTTTTCTCAAAGCCAAGACTCTAAAGTTTCTATCACAAAAGTCAGAATCACTCTCAGTGGTTTTGTTCTTGAGGAATCAAAGTTGGCACACAGATAAAAAATAACAAGAAGTTGTTGGCTTCAACTGAAATTTTTTGGTTTGAAAAAGTGTGTTGGTTAAATCCGATAATGCAGGTGTCTTCAGCGTTTGTGTGCGGCGTCGGCATACTCGACGCAGCGATTGGGGCGGGTCCTCGTGTTGGCTCACAGTGTGGAACGGCCTGTTGAGCGCCATGGTGAACGTAAGTGCTGACTGAAAGATGACGTCTTCTGCCTCCATTTATCCCTTTACTAAAATGTGTTGGATTCATGTTAAAAATAAAAGAAATATATAAAAAAATGTCTGATCAACCAAAGATTTTGCGACACCTCTGCAGTGCCTCCACGGACCCCCTAAGGGTCGCGGACCCCCTGTTGAAGACCTATCATTTAATGACTTTCACCAATGAAATGAGAAGAAAATTACATATTGCACATTATTTACTCTAACACAACTTGGTTAAAAAAGCTACTGCTGTTCCATATACGACCCAGCTCAATATTAAAAAGTTAAATACTGTTTATGTCTAATAGAAACTATCAAATAATATGATACACTGAAGCTGCGAAAAGGAAAGATGCATTATGTGTTTCACTCCTTCAACGCTGACTTTCTTCTTCTTGTGCTGTTCGTGTTAGATGGGGGAACCCAGCGCGGTGCTCCTGCTGAACTGCTCACCCGACACCATGTCCAGTCGTCTGCAGTGTCGCAGGGGATCCTCCGGCTCCGACGGCGCCTCCAGCAGAGAGAGCGCCCTGCACAGGAGAGCGGAGAGCTTCAGCAGCGACAGCCAGGCGGTGGCAGCTCACTACGAAAGCAAAAGGCTCCTGCACACGGTGAGATTTAAAAAAAAAAAGAAAATGCAGCTTCCTCCGTCCGTGTGGGGGTCAGGGGTTCACATCCCACCCACCCAGGTTTAACTGTGAGAAAAAGCCTTTCGCTCCCTTAAACGATGATTTAAATCAGAGGACCCTCAAACATCTTCTGTCTAAGTGATGGTGCGAACAGGGCAACAATATCTCTCCCCACAAAAAAGCACAGCGGGTCAAAGAGTCCTCGCTAATCACCTCATTATCTCCCAGACTTTTCGATATTAATACTTTTGAGGCACGGTGTAAGTGTTTGACTGCAAAAATGGTTGCTTTGTGGTAGCCTGCATCATCATCATCAATAATATCAGTGTCCCCCTATTTAAAAGATAGTATCTACCAAGTTTAAGGATTTACAGTCATGTTTTGCATGTTGCACTCAAGCTAATTTCACGCTAATGAAGAATAGCGAGCTGGACGTTACTCTGGGACAGTTCACTCCGGTAATAAAAGACGCGTCAGCCTTTTTTACATATGTCGTTTGTTTCGCTTCGCTTCAGCCGCTTAGTTTGACTCACTTAACGCTGTGATCACGCATCAGTGACAATCTTCTCGATTTGAGGAATTATTTTTATCATCCCGTGTAATTATCTGTGCTGCAGAGCTGAAATGATCAGCACTTTTTATCGACAGCAGTTCTGATATTGAACCCTCAATGCTTCCTGTGACACACGTCCTCTTTCGTACCACAGTACATTTTCTATTTTGGATTTTCTACAACTGGTTGCACAAAACAACGTTTCCGACAAAGTTCACGCTGGTCAGATATTTACTTATTTGAGTTGAACGTACTCCAAGTTACAGATCACGTAAATTTTGCAAAATTTTGCAGCAGTCAGACTATATAAAGTTTGAGCAAAATCAAATCAAGAAGAACATTTTCTCCGCGTCTCACATCCCTCGTCTGAAACTCAACGGCTCCAACTGGTGAAACTAGAAGTGACCGATCAGGGGAACCACAACCAAAACTAACAACAGGGATGCAGAAGTGTCGGATGGTAAAATGCACACGTTTGTTCAACATTTATAGCTCGAAATGTGTTGGAGGAGTGTAGGTGGACGCGGTAAACAAATTAGTCATTAAATTTAAAAGCCTGCTGATTAAAAAAACCCCCAAGCTCTTATCTATACAGTGACTTTACATAAACCATCGCGGTGACACCAACCAGTAAATCTATGCGTAAAAGTCCCCAACCGCACATCACGGGGGTTTATTTCTAATGAAACAAACTTGACACTCTGAATTGAACTGATAAGCTTTTTTCATCATGGACTTTTTTGTTTGTCTGTGGTAAAAGAGGAGGTTTGTTTATTTGGCTGCCTTTTATTTTATTTAGGTCTGTTTTCAAGGTCCTGCTGTTCAGGTTTACAGGGACACTTTTGTTTTAAGTTTCCCTACTATGAAAAGTTCACTTGAATCAGTTGTGCTTTTATAGAGTCGGTAGTAATCAAAATGTCTAAAGGCGAAAGAAGAAGGACCCCCCGCAGAGCAACCAGTGAGATGAAGGTGGCAATGAAAAACTCCCTTTTAAGAAACATGCAGCTCTACAGATTAGAAACATGAGGCTCTACAGATCAGAAACATGCAGCTCTACAGACCAGAAACATGCAGCTCTACACATCAGAAACATGCAGCTCTACAGATTATAAAACATGCAGCTCTAGATATCAGAAACACGCAGCTCTACAGATCAGAAACATGCATCTATGTAGATCAGAACATGCAGCTCTACAGGTTAGAAACATGCAGCTCTATAGATCACAACCATGCGTCTATACAGTTTAAAAACATACAGCTCTACAGATCAGAAACATGCAGCTCTACAGATTAGAAACATGCAGCTCTACAGATCAGAAACATGCAGCTCTACAGATCAGAAACATGCATCTGTGTAGATCAGAAACATGCAGCTCTACAGGTTAGAAACATGCAGCTCTACAGATCACAACCATGCTCTATACAGTTTAAAAACATACAGCTCTACAGATCAGAAACCATGCAGCTCTACAGATTAGAAACATGCAGCTCTACAGATCAGAAACATGCAGCTCTACAGATCAGAAACATGCAGCTCTACAGATTAGAAACATGCAGCTCTACAGATTAGAAACATGCAGCTCTACAGATCAGAAACATGCAGCTCTACAGATCAGAAACATGCAGCTCTACAGATCAGAAACATGCAGCTCTACAGATCAGAAACATGCATCTGTGTAGATCAGAAACATGCAGCTCTACAGGTTAGAAACATGCAGCTCTACAGATCACAACCATGCGTCTATACAGTTTAAAAACATACAGCTCTACAGATCAGAAACATGCAGCTCTACAGATTAGAAACATGCAGCTCTACAGATCAGAAACATGCAGCTCTACAGATTAGAAACATGCAGCTCTACAGATCAGAAACATGCAGCTCTACAGATCAGAAACATGCAGCTCTACAGATTAGAAACATGCAACCCTTCAGTTCACAACAATGTATCTTTACAGTTAAGAAACATGCAGTTCTACAGATCAGAACCATGCAGCTACAGATTGGAAACATGCACGGACAGGGACGTAGTCAAAGTTTCGGCAGTGGAAAACTGTCCAACTGCCAAAATTAGCTTTAGAACCAACGTGAAATTGCGTGTTTTTCGCACATATAGAAGGCCCTCATCACAGGAATGTGTCTCTTTTGAACAGGCAACGAGGCTACGGCAGTTTAATTATTCATCTGAGCACCTGAAAGAGCTCACCTGTCACCAGAAACAACGTAAAGCCATGATATCATGTCTACACCAGAAACATTTTGGTCGTCTTTAAGGTCGTTCACGTAGAGAAGGCTGATGTTTCCACTGACACAGCGGAGACGAGACGACGGCGGTTTCTGTTTTTCGTTTGAACCGCCTTTTTAAAAATTAGTTGTTTGAACATTTAAATGCCACAGTCTGCATAGTGTGTGTGTGTGTGTGTGTGTGTGTGTGTGTTAGGTGGGTTAAATGCCACAACAGGTACCGAGATCATCAGACTGCTTTGTCTCTGCCTACAGATCGACGCCGAGCGGTCGCCGGATGACGTGTTCGCACAGATCTGCCAGTCCGTGGCGCCCCACTTCTGACTTCTACAATCGACATCTGGCCATAGCTCTGCAGTCCGGGAGGTCCATCCAAGGAGACGCCCCCCCCCCCCCCCTTTCATTCTCTCTATCCCTCCCCCATCACCCCGACCAGACTCACCCACACAAGCTCACACCTGCACCAGACAGTCGCTCATTGAACTCCAGTGGTATGCATGTCTCACGTGTATTCTGCTTTTGACACTTTTGACGAACAACCCGGTCGTCCGCTTCAAACTACTCGCGTCCCTCTTACTCTCTCCTCTCTTTCACGTCCATCTCGATATACGCTGCCGACGGCCATAACCGAAGGCAGACAACTGTACTGAAAGAATCTCCTGCTGTGACTGAGAGCATGCTGAATGTGAAGTCTCTCAAGGTTTTTTTTTTTCTCCCCATGCAGTATCGAACTTGTCCACGCTCTCATGCGCAGCACCCGTGCTTTATATCGTAACAAGCATGCAAGAATTACAATTAAAGCTTCACAGCCTTGAATTTAACAAAAAAAAAAGAAAAAAAAAAGCAGTAAGAGTATTAACTGCTTTTTGTATGTTTACAAGCTCATGGTACAGGTGCGTGTTTCGAGTCTGGTGTTTAACATTCAATAAAAGCCAGTGCATTTGCTAAACTTTTCCCGAGTGTGTGAGTGATGTGATGGCTCCATCTGCTGGATCCCAGCGAAGGCCTCGGAAATTACATAAAAGGCTGAAAAATGTAAAACGGCCTTTGACTACAAGTTGCACCTTCAGGGTCAAGGGGAAAGAGAATAGAAATAAAAAGATTTTTTGCAGATTCTTTTGCAGATTTGCCACAAAATTGGTTTTTAAATTGCTTTACTTTCACACGAATAGGAGTTAGAAGAGGTGATGCATTAGCCGTCATTCAGACTGATTTCATGCTAATGAAGGTTAGCGATCAGGGCGTTATTCTGGGATAGTTCACTCCAGTATTAAACACTCTCATGCAGAAGAGCTCCCCCTAAAAGACGCTTCAGCCTTTTTTACAGACGTTCCGATTCGCTTCAGCCGCTTAGTTTAACTCACTTAAACGCTGTGATCATGCATCAGTAATAATCTTCTCGATTTGAGGACTCATTTTTTTTTTTTTTTCCCATCTTGTATAATCATCTGTGCGGCAGAGCTGAAACGATCGGCACATTTATCAGCAGCAGTTCTAATGTTTAACCCTCCACGCTTCCTGTGACACACGTCCTCTTTCGTACCACGGCACATTTTCTATTTTGGATTTTCTACAGCTGGTCGATTCAACGAAACCAAGATCACTGCAAGCGTCACTTTGGGCTCCTGACGTTTCCGACTCATTTCATGTTCAGATATTTACTCCCGAGTTACAGTTTATGTCAAATAAAAATAAAAGTTTTGCAAAATGTTTTGCAGCTGCTGGGTTAATTATTTATCATTTGACATTAGGACACAGTGAAAAGCATTACCTTAGAGACCTTAGGTCTTCAACAGGGCGTCCGCACACTTCAGTATTACAGCCAGACTATTATTACACATTTAGAATGAAAAAATAAAAAGTATTTGAACCCGCATATTACTTAAATAGCTTAATATTGAATGCAAAACACTAATAATAATGTATATTTATAAATAGCACTATGCTGAGTTTAATACAGAACACATACAGTAGGTTGGACGTCTCTATTTAATCTCACTGAAGATGGTTTAAAGTGTTCGACCACAAACTGACCTGGAATAATAAGAAAGCAGAAACCACAGATGTAGAAACACTATTTTCACATACTTTTATTTCCACGGTTCTCCTCTAGCATTTTTTTTTTTGATTTTTTTTTTACATTATTTTTCATTTTATTTTTTTTACATAAGAACAGACTGTTATACACAGATATTGAAGCGGGGGGGCAAAGGGGGTGAAGGGAAGGAGACGAAAACCATACAAAATGGTGTCTACTCAAGCACAACAAAATCTATGTGTATAAAATTGTGTGGGTTGTTCCACTGTGGAGGCACCAACCACTACCTCAATTTATTTTATTTTATTTTATTTTTTTCTTTTAAATAGATTAATAAAAATACAATCTTTTAAATGGACCTTTAAAGTGGACTGCAGAATTAAAGATCTAGAGGCATGATTACTGGATCAATAATGTGAGGACGATGTGGGGTCGATGGAGCCACGAAAGGGGAGAAAGAGGTCGTGGCCGGGGTCCAGGGTTCCTCCCCCCTGCCCAAAACAAAAATAGATCTTTTTTTTTTTTTTTTTTACTCCTTTTTTTTCTTTTTTCTTAAATGGCACACAGCAACTAGCGCTGGCTACTTTTCACCATATACTTGTACACTCAACATGATCAACAACGGCACACATTGGGGAGGAAAGAAAAAGAAAAGAACACAGTCCTGTGTAGTTTTTCCGATCGAACCATTTGCTCTCTGTGCTGTAGTGCTTCCTAGTTAGATGTGTTTTTAGTGGAGAGAGCGAAAGGGGGAAGGAGATGAAGGTGTGTGTGTGTTTGTGTGTGTGTGTGTGTGTGAGTTTGAAATGTGTTTGGGTAGAGAAGGAGCAGCGCTGTGTGACGGTGGCAGCAGCGGCGGCTCCGATGCTGAAACGCGGCGCTTTGACGCCGTGCAGGTCTTTTTTTCTGTGAATCGGCAGAACTTCCTACAGCCTGACGCCGAAAAAGCACAAAGTCCGCCCCCGGCGACTTCCCGCGGCGCCCTCCTGTGGACGCCGCCGCTCATAAATACTCGATCTACGGACACCTAGCTAAAACAGTTTCCACTCTTGCATAACACGGAGACCACGTACACGCGCACACACACACACACACACACATACAGAGCCACCCACGTGTATCTCGGCCGATGACGTCACAGTCCACTATGACCACTTATCTCCATTAGGTGGCGCTTCACCAGACTCGATTCTCCAGTTTTGAAGCAGCACGGGGAGGTATAAACTGGAGGGGGGGGGGGGGGGGGGGGAGGAGGTGAACGGGAGCAGCCCTCGAGGAGTCATGGAGCTCAGGAATGTCGTGTGCCTTCTGCTTTTTTTTTTTTGTTGTTGTTGTTGTTGTTTTTAAAAATAGTGTAATAACGTTTTCAAATCACAGATCCGTTGAATAACCTGGCTGAGGTGGAGGAGCGCGCGGGCGTGGGGGTGGGGGCGTGGGGGGGGAGGGAGCCTCCCGACGTGGCCGACACTTTTTTTTGTTCAAGTCAGGGAGGTGAGTTACCCCCCCCCACCACCACCACCACCACCAGCAGCAGCAGCAGTGTGGTCTGCTCTGAGGCCCCCGTCTGTCTGTCTTGTCTGTCTTGTCTTGTCTTGTCTGTCCGTCTGCCTGCTGGCCTTCCTGCCTGGCGGCGGGTTAAGCGGTTATCTTGGACTTGGAGGATGGAGCCATGCACAGAGTGGCCTGTGGGATATGTGGAGAGAGAGCCTGGAGCTAGCGGCGCCTGGGACCCTGTCATCTGTTGGCCGGGAAGTAGTTAGGGTCCAAGTAGTTGTAGCCTGTGCTCTGGGGCAGACAGTAGTCTCTGTCCAGGAAGGTTTCAGACTGGTACACCGGCTCCAGGTGGTGGTTCGGCTTGTGGGTCTCCGTCTTGAACAAGCTGGACGAGGTGAGAACGAGAGGGAAAGTGACGGAAGGATCGTGTTAAACGGAAAGATCTCACTTTTAGCTCTGAATATAACATCAGCACCGACTGATACTTAAACGTGATAAAACATGTTCGATACATTTACCAAGTTTTTGCCAATTAAATTTTTAGTAAGTTCACTACATACTATTTACAGTGTTGTGAAAAGGTGTTTCTTATTTCCACACCATGTAGGTCTGGAGTTTGTTTTCCTTTAATAATAACAGCCTTAATGTAAAAACTGCACTTTGTGTGAAAGAGTGACCCCTAAACCAAACAACCTAATGTTTGTGATAACTTGTAATGAGTCTTTTACTGTGCACTGTGCAGGAATTCTGGTCCACTAATTTTAATGTAATGTGACAAACAAAGGAGCAGACACTTTCCACACTTTTCCACTCAATAAATAAATAAAAAAAAAGCTCACATGAAAAACGAAAAACGTCTTATCAATTCAGTGAGAGGGTGCGTCCAAACGGTTATTATCAGGGGTGGGAAAATATATCCATATGACGATACATCGTGATAATTTGTAGTCCGATACAATATTGATGTTGAATGTCTTAATATCGATTTTAAAAGAAAAAGAAAAAGTCATGTTTTGGGCCGATTGTGAACGACTTGAGCAATAAATTGTAAAAGGATAATTTGGATTAATGTTGTTTTTTTGATTAAATGTATCACTGTCATCTAAAGTACATATATAAACTGTATTTTAAGCTGCATTTAAAACTTCTATGTAGAATATTGCAATATATCATGATATCATAATATCGCAATAATGTATCGTATCGTGGCTCAAGTATCGCGATACATATCGTATCATAAAGTCCTTGCCAATACCCACCCCTAGTGTATATTATATATTATTATTGATATAATATTTGTTTTTATTACATTTTACATGGCTAATAACCACTCTGTACGGGCTCAATGAACTCTACTACTGGCGGAGGTGGATGATCTCACCAGTCGGAGCAGTTGGAGCAGAAATCGACCGAGTTGTCCTGAGGACAGTCCTGACAGTGCCACCGGACCCCCTGGATCGGCTCCATGCCGCAAACGTCACACTGCACAAAAACAAACACACAAACACAGACGGTCAGCTGAAATTTTACCTGCTGTTTCTCCAACCACAAAAACATGTGTATATTGATCCTTGGATTCTTTTGATAGAGCAGGTAAACTGTCCAACCTCTGGGAATTTAGTGGTGTTAGAGGATATCGACTAATCTAAACCTAAAAGAAGAACTAATATTAAACAACGGTGTTTTTCTGTTAGAGGTGTGAAACCTGTGAAATAGTTCAACTCAACTCATCGAAAAACATATTAAAACCCAAACTGTTACAAAAATATATAAATCAGCTATTTAAAATAATGATTGTGGAAGGTGAAAGCTGAATGTTTGTGGTTTCATGATTTGATGCAGATTGTGTCTTTTAACCTCCTGAGACCCAGCGTCCTCATATGAGGACATTAGATTTTATGTTTGTTGCAGCTTATTCTGCTTCATTTAGACCTACTGTCCTCATAAGGAGACACTTCTGTCTGCAAAGTACTGGCAGCGAAGGATCAGTACACTTTATTTATTCTTATTAACTTTTCTAGTTTGATTTGACACGAAAATTTAACAAATTCACAAGTACACGTTTGAGGACGTTGGGATTTCATCGTTTCCA
This sequence comes from Mugil cephalus, assembly GCF_022458985.1. Classification (NCBI taxonomy): domain Eukaryota; kingdom Metazoa; phylum Chordata; class Actinopteri; order Mugiliformes; family Mugilidae; genus Mugil; species Mugil cephalus. Next base: position 8,886,525 of record NC_061776.1, read on the forward strand.
TAAACTCCTACTCCTAATCCCAGATACCTAAAGATCTTAATCTTATCTGATGGAAATTAAGATGCGTTCCAAACAGGAGGTTATGTCCAGACCCGTTTATTAGAGAGAGTCTGGCCGATCGTCTGAGCTATCTCTCCACACTGATTGGTTCTGAGCTGGTCACGTGTTTCATGGGCGCCATGTTGGATACATTTAACCAACGTTCACCAAAAGAGAAGTGGCAATAACAGAGAATAAAACTGGATTAAAAGTTAAAATATGCCACAGTGCTCAGCCTACAGCTCCAGCACAGGATCAGGAAAACACGGAGGAAACTCCACCGTTAATGGAGCAGAAGATTAAAAGGAAGAACTGGATGTCAACTGATTTCTCCATGTTATATGAGGTAAATGTCAATGTCTCTCTTTGACGTTTGTTAAGATTTTATGCAGGAAAAATTAAGTCATACCATCATTAATGTGAACCTTGATCTAGGAAACACCGCTTTACAAATGAATGAAGTGTGAAGTTAACCAAGCCTTATGTTAGCGAGTTATCTAGACTCAAGGCTTAGAAAAATAGCAGCTACCATCATATCTACTGTGAAATCCATGTGTGCATATGATTTATGTCCATGTAGACAGACAAATTTAATTGACACCTAAATTTGCCTCGGTTACTATTAAGTTATTGTTACTAGCGTGCTAGCAGTATAAATACAATACAGTAAGCAGTTATTCATATTTCGAGTATTTCAAACTTGGATACACAAGACTGAGGAGAAGGTAAACACAGCTCATTTAGGATATTTAAAGTAAGTAGACGCTGGGATATTTAAGTGAGGACCTTTTACATATTAACAGACGTTGACTATAACATTTATGGGCCCATTAATGGTGAAAATAAGACATTTATTTCTTCCCTCTGATGCAGCAAACATGGAGCCCATGATTTGAGTTGGCCAGACTCCCTCTCATATATGGCTCTGGTTATGAGTTGTTTTGCTAAGGATGATTCGTTGCTAACAAGGATAATAAGCATGAGCTTCAGCCCTCATTGTATTTTGTGTATGTTGAAAGTAAACTTCATTAATTGGGGGGAATAATGCTGATGGGATAAACTGACTCTTCATTGTGACGTGTTAAGTCTTCACCTTGTAGCCTAGATGCCGCACCCCGGCCTTGTCCTCCTGGATCTCCTGGAGCTTCTGTTTCTTCAGTCGCTTCAGCTCCAAAAGCTCCTTGTACTCCGGCAAACTCCTCAGCTCCACAGGTACGCTCTCCTCATCCTGTCCTCAGGAAGTCAGACAAACACACGGGGGAAGAGGGAGGTGAGTGGTCATCAACAAAACAGCCCCAGCGTGACTCCGAGGAGCCGCTGTGACATTCTCAAGATGAGTTATACCCCGGAGACGAGTTTACAGACGGTATTGATCGGCCTAATTTTTCATCGTATCCATTATCCAGCTTTCGTTCTGTTTGGAAGGTAGTGTCGTCTTTCACGTGTGCGTCCTTCGTATAAGACAACGAACGTCTGCAACCTCCACTTTCTTACAGAGAGAACACAACTATCCGTCACACTTCCAGGTCTCGACAGGAAATAGCTTTGCGGGGGTTAGCTACCGACGGAAGCGCCCTCAGCGGATTCTTCGCTTCCTTCTGGTCCAGAGCAAAGGACAGGCTGGCGAAGTGAGAAATGACTGCGTCCACGCTGGTAACACCTCTGCGCCTCGACTTCATACCGGCGGTGTCAGAGGTTTTGTTAACGCGCTGATGGATACGACAGCCTGTGTTGTCAGCAGGGCACGGCGAGCCGGTTTTGCTTAAAGGTTACAGCCATCAAAGGGAGGGAAAGAAATGTCAGAGCTCGGATAATGGCGAGCGCCAGGAGAGGCTGCGAGGCTGGCCGGGTTTAGTCATTTTCGACCGCGCAAGGTGGTGAATGATCGGAGGAGGCCAACGCTTCATTTCATCCAAAAGGTGTTAAAGCGGAGCTAAGAGGGACGGGGGTCTGGATGAAATCGCACATAAGTGACAAGGTGGGGGGATATAGATGTGGTAATTTTGGCCCCGGTCTGAAAATGGGATTTTGATGAGCTGTGAAAAGCATTAAAACATACAAGTTTTTATCGTACAGGAGGAGATGTGAGGTTAATTAAAGCAGCCAAGTAGCAGCACAGAGTGTCCTCTGATCAATTACAAGATAAACACCCCCCCCCCCCCCCCCCCCCCCCCCCGGACACAACAAATCAAAGAGTCGTGAAGGCGCATGAAGATCTTTGCTTAAAAGTTACCGACCGAATCGTCGGCGGAGGGGTCCTGCACGCTGTTGTAATACGCCGAGCGCTCGTCGTCGTCGTCCATGTAGACCGGAGGCTCGTAGGAGGTCAGGAAGGTGGACGGCCGGTACAGGTGCTTGTTGAGGTGGTGCTGCCTCTTGCTGGACGCCTGGGGAAGCACACGGGGACGGTGAGAAGAGCAGACACTCGTCAAATATCGTTCATTTTAATGAATCTTAAATAGTTATGACGGAAAAATAAAGAAAGAAGATATTTTGAAATGCTAAAACTTGATTTGATAACAACAACAGAAGGTCTAATCTAGGTCTAGAGTCTAATAACACAATTGCCAAAGTCATTTTTGACTTACTGTTACAATATTAATAAAATGTGCTGCTAAATAAATTGTGTTTTTTCTCATTTTCTGAAAATCTTCAAACATGACCTAGTCAATTATGCTATTAGGCTAATGTTAGAAGACTGCAATTTTCAATAAAAATAACGTCTATCCCTAACTTGTCTTTGTTTTTGGACAAGACACGCCCTTATTTTTCTAAAGAAGTTTCATTTTTTTTTAAAGGCTAGTTTATTTCTTTGCGAGTTTAATTGAATGAATTTGAATAGTGAACCTGTTGAAAGTAATTGCAATTATTAGCTCCTGCTATATGCAGGCCACTTGTGTTGTAAAATGTTTTACTCACTCGCTCAAAAATAAATGGAAAAAAAAGATGCAAACATTAACCTATTCTACTTTACGCTAAAACAAATGGAAAAAAAATCTGGCATCATCTTTACTTACAGGTAATTATGTTGTCATCATACTGGAATGACATTAGATCAAACTGGGCTGAATGTATGAACTAAAATAACTATATGATACCACCAGATGTTTTTATGTCATAGTGACTATACTGATAACATGCACCGATCAGCCATAACATTATGACTATTATCTCCCTGTGCAATATCCAGCAATCAATGTTTGCAATTCAATACTTTTTGTATATGTGCCAATACTTGTATATTGTTTACTTTATTCTATTTCTTTTTTATCTTATTATTTATCTTTTACACAGTCCACTCTTTATTCTTGTTTACTATTCTGGCCCTATGTGTGCCGTTGCAAACTGCAACTTCCCCACTGTCGGACAAATACGGGTTTTCTATTCTGTTCTGTTCTCCAGTCAATGGTCATGTTGGCGATGTTGTGGCTGATTGGTGTATGTTGGCTGGTAATTAACAACAAATGCTGCACGGAAATGCTAAAGACACGTCTGAATCAAGTTGATATTCACCTTAACGGAGATAAAAAGGTAATTTTCTAAAAAAAACAGCTGATGTGTTTTCTTTAATATCAAACTCATCTTTATACGATTACAACACCATGTCAGTGACAGGGACAGAGTAAACGGGTACGGTTTAGAGTTTTGCTGACTTACCTTCTTAGTGTACATGCACAGGTTCGGTGTCCTCCCGGGCACAGGGATACCAGCTTTTGTCAGTTTGATGAAGTACTTCTGAACCCGACTGGCAACCTGGAGTGTTTTAACAAGAGAACGTCCGAGTTAATCGTTTCCGACCCGGGAACAGCTGCTCGACGTAATTGAGGTCACGCACGTGTGTCGCCCGGGTCCTTGCAGGGGGTGCGGTTATTGCACAAGCCTTTTAACACCGACCAGTGTTCCCGCTCGCAATTTAACAGATTGTTTGTCTCCACAGTGAACTCAAGAGTCACCACAGTAAACACGAGCAGCAGAAGAAAGAGGAAAATGTTGCTCGGCCACAAGAAAATCTGTTTGCATTTATTATCTTTATTATCACACAAAGAGGAACTAATGCACGAGGCTTTGACAAGAACACGTCTGCCTTATTTTCATCCTTCTCACCTGTTTTGCTGTTCTGTTGCCGAGCTCATCAGCAATCTTCTGCCACCTCCTGGACTCCACTTCCTCAGGAGGAAACTTTACAAGAAGCTGCTCCAGTTTTTTCTATGAAAAACACACAAAACATCAACTTATTTTACAGACAAACTTATGTCATAATTAGTAACATGACCGTGTAAAGCATCCGACTGGACACAAACACTCTGGCCATGACACATGTAGACGACACACAGCAAAATACGTTTAGATACTGGAAGAAAACGCAGCTTCTCTGATGTAGCGTTTGTGTTACAGTAAATTTTAAGTTTTAGATGGTTTTATAACAAAAGCAACGCAATCATTACCTTGACCAATTATGACAAAGAGCAAATAGGCAGCACTGAAAACGCATCTGTTAGTTTTATTATTTGTTGAACTCTGGGGCTCTTTATGCTCTATTCATTAAACTGCTATTGTTTCCCTGAATATGGGTCCTGATTTGATTCAATTCAGTATAATTTAATTTCAGAGATATTTCTGTTTTGAAACAATTTTTGTGGAAGAATCTTGGTACGTCCGCAATATTTTGTGCAGTTCTTCTCTGCCATCCTTTTATATATATATATATATAAAAATTCAGTCAGTTTTCAGGTCTGATGATATCTTGAGTGTATATAAAAAAATAAATAAAAATTTGAATCTGATCTTCCTAAACAAGATCAATTTCAATTGGTCCATCATAAACTCAAGACAAATGCACCTTTAAGCGATATTTTTTGTGCTTTTTATAATCAACATGGTAATAGAACCACATGTTTGCATCGTGCAGATTAATGTCATTGTTACTGCAACAATCTAAAGCAATGACAAAAGCTATACAGAATATTCTCCAGCTGTAAACTGACTCATCCTCCACAATCTGATTCCTGTTTAACTACAGTTAGAGGTTTGTTGCTGGTGGAGTTGCACAAGCTTCTACATCACAAACTATCCAGCAAAACATTTAAGGCCCGTTTGTCTTAACTTTAAATGTGTTGATTTGTATTTGTTTTTTGCAATGACTTTCCTTGCAGGATATCAATCCATGCATCCATCCATCCACCTATGCATTCATCTATACTTCTATGCATCCATCCATCTATGCATCCATCTATGCATAAGAACAGCTACATTGTGAATGTGTGAACTACAGTCGACTCTCTCCTCTAGATTAATTTCGTAAACTACGGAGCAACATCGTTCACACCACCAACCTGTTCCTCCACAGTCCACAGCTGGTTAAATGTGTCAGGCTTGTTTGGGTGACAAATCCTCCCCCTGATCATCTGTCGAGAGCACACAGGCGTCAGGCGCGTTAGAAAGATTGACACAACACAACACAAAAAAAAAATAAAAACAATGGGCACTTTACATACGAAGCTGCTCGGCACACTGAATCCGTCGGATTGACAGAGAAAGAGCGGCTGTCAGACGCGAGCGGAGACGTGCGGTTGGGAGGACGCAGGGAAACAGACTTGACAAACAGAATCTTTTTAGGATTCATCGAGGGTTGTCTGGGAAAATGCAAATGCGCTCGCGCGGAATAAACCGAGAGAATCAAGGAGCTGTTTGCTCGGCGCCGACTACTTTGCGCTGTGTAATCTCAACAAGCAATTGACTCTGAAACCTCGCTGGCTGTAGTAAAAGACACGCACACAACAACAAGACATAATCAGAGGGGAGGGCTCCCCGTGTTTCCATAGATACCATCTTTAGCGCTCGGCTTGTGCTGCGTGCTTAACTGAACCGAGGACTAAAGAATGAGGAAGATGAAGTTGAAAGAGGTGTAAAAACAGTAACGACCTGATGATTTATGGGGCCGACCTGCAGGAGATCAGTGACTCACCCGCTACAGTTAGACGTCACTGCGTCCGCACTAATGATATAGTGGGAGAAAATCGAAGCAGCTTGTGTGAGCGTATGCACAGACATACCTGCGCTTGCCGGCCGTTCTCTGGAGCGTCACTCATCGGTAGAGACGAGTACATGGCGGAGGATTCGCCTTCCTTCTTGGGCTCGACGGGGCTTTTTGGTCGAAGAGGCAGCCCTGAAGTGGAATGACAGAGGAGCCTCTCTGGTGTTTCTTTTGATCACAAGAAAAACGCCACGTAAATACATGTAACCCCTTAAAAATGACACAAATACAGGAAAAGACTCAGCTCTAAAGTCGCCCGTGCCTTTGTCGAAGATGAGCTTCAGCCGCCTTGTTTTGCGTTTCTTGTCACAGAACTCCCTCTCGAAGTCGCCGAGGCCTGAGGTGTACTGCTCCCAGGCGATGTCAGGGAGCTGGACGACGCGCTGAGGACACGGCAGGCCCAGGTTCACCTGAGGGGCACACAAATCAAGGGTTTAAGGAAATTTACTTTTTTTGCAGCTTCCGTAAGGTTTCCCTGCAGTAATTAATGTCCTTCTTAAAGCTGGGATCGCTGAGGACGGGTCATCTCCACTGATTCCTGTTTCCACTTTGAAGACGAATGACGGTCAAACATGCACCATGTGCCATTATCAATTCCTCCTGTGAATCTTTGGTTTAGAAAAAGTTTGCGGTTCTTACGGAAACAACAGAAATTCTGTCGAGCTTCCAAACAAGAGATAAGAGCTTGTGTAAGAAAACAAATAGGAAGCTGGTCACTGGATTCTCTCTGGCACCGCTTTGCTGAGCCTCAGCGATAGCTGCACAAACACATGGCAGTCTGAGTATTTAATGCCGTGTGTTGTCAACAAATGCATCACCATGTTGGTGGTGTTGCCGCCCTTGCTTGAAAATCATGATGCTGCTGCAGAGGCTGCACGCCGTGTTACTGCGGTTCCTTCTGGTGAAAGTTTAGGTCTCTCCACCGTCGCGTTATCGTTACGTGATGAGAGTGACGTTCTTTTAAAGGACTGGTTCCCATCCTGCCCTCATGCCAAACCCTATCAGTGTTACTCTAACTACTCACTGATGCCCTGGTGACTTAATCAATTAAGAGTCAGTAAGATCTCAGATGTGTAAAAATGCACGACAATATCAGAGGCAGTAATCTGAATCCTTAACTTTACAAGCTAACCAAATGTAAATACAGCGATTTGCAAAACATTGAATACCTATTTTTCACACGGTCAGCTTAGGACTCCGGCACTAACAGGTCTGACATGTGTGCATTTCCTTACCTGTTTCTGCAGCTGGTCGACGAAGCTGATGGGGTCGGCCAGCGCCTCCCTCTGGTGACGTGTGAGCGTCTCCAGGTCCAGGATGGCTTGCGTGCGCTGGGCCTCTAGGACCGCGATGGTCTGCAGCAGCCTCTGATAACTGACGTAAAGTGGGGAAGCGAGTTTAGAACGAGAGCAAAAAAGGAAAAGGACCGGGGCTACATTATTTAACCTGACATCAAACTTTTACACCGGAGGTCATGCATAATTCAGCCGCGGGACCGAGAGTCGAAATAAACCGCACAAAAAAAAACCTGAAACATATTTCAGCTAACGTCTTACACGTGTTTGGAAATGATTCCAAATCTTTTGAAGTCGGCAGCTGATAACATCTCTCTAGTTCTAATGAAAGCCCTCTGGGTCTGGTCTGATCTGTAACCGTGCACGTCTCTCAGATTTCCCAGCAAATATCAAAAGCCCCGCACGGCGAAACGCTCTGTGTTTTCCAGCGCTTCGGGGACCCCCGCCGTGGAATAAAGTCCGACCTTTCCGCTCGCACCCTCCGGGGCAACAGCAGAACAGCGAGCTGATCTGTCAATGGCTCAGAGTGGGACTGACTCAGAGGCCTTCACGGCAGACGGGAACTGACAGGAATGTGACAGCGTCCTGCGTCGCTAGGACCTAATGCAGGGGCTCAGCGAAGCAGAGAGGATCAATCTCTCCTAACGTAACATGAATGAAAATCGATGCACAGGACGCGATTTATTCAACAGCTGCCAGCGGTTTAAAAGTCCTACAAGTGTAGTGCGTACGTGGTGAGTCAGCTGCGTTTAACGCTGCGCTCGGCTTCGTACGGCACATGCACAGCGGCACCAAAAACACCACCGCAAACTTCCTGTGCCACTTCCTAGCGACTCTGATTCAATGCAAACGCGCTAACTTCCACGGATGATCGGTGCATTTCATCGGTTTTTGGAGAAGAGGACGCCGGAGTCCCTCCGAGCATCCAGGGACAGAGTCCGGTGCTCCATTGCCACCTACTGGGGGCCAGGTCCACCGACAAACGAGGACCGGTGCCAAACGAAAAAAAAAGCCGGGCTTCGAATTAAGACCTGCTTCACGCGACCAAAAATCCAAGACGTTCCGTACACACGTCTTGAGACAAGTCTGTCAGTTCTCCACACTCAGCAGCTACAAAAAAAACGCTTGGTCATGCTTCCCTAAATATAACTCCTGGCCAGCATTGATCGGCGCCCTCAAAAAATCCTCCTTACTCAGCACAGCCAACCCTTGACATGTCACAGGGACCTGATTGAATTACCTCGCGATGAGAGAGCGGTGAAATCTTATTCTAAAGCCACTATTCAATTTTGAAACCAATACTGGTGTCTGCGATGGAGGGACTCCAGCTCGCGGTGCCTTAAAGCCCCTCCCGCCGTCTGACCCCCCCTCCCCTGCCCCCGGGGAAGACGCGCTGGAAGTCTGCTGACCTGCCACGGTGCAGTTAGCAGAGCCTGACCGAGCGCGGCCGGAGACCTGTCCGCTGACATAAACGTCCACTCGCGGATAACGAGAGAAAACTACTAAAACCGAGGTCAGCGCTGAGAAACCCTATTCCTCCTGAAACACAACTCATCTCACGGAGGGGAGAGATAACAGAAGCAATCAGCGGAGTCATTTTAACATCCAATCTCCTCGGGCTTTGGAGGACTGACAACTGGCAGTTAATTCGCGCCGCCGCCGCACCAGACTGAAGGTGGAAATTAAACGCTGAGACACGTAGAAACCTAAACAATAAGACGCGGGGCTATTTTTAGACGCTCGCCAATACGCCCTCAATTACTGAGAAAAGGCTCCAGAAATAACCGACGGCTTAATTAAACATTCTGTCCATGTGCTAATGGTGCAAATAATCAGATAAGCTCCTGTGGTAATACAGTTGTTTTGTTTTTTTTTTGTGTTTAAATCAAGAACGCGCCAGGGAAGTTGTTTTTCCTCGGCACAGGCACAAAACTATCAGGGTCGGGGGATAATTCACAAGAAAAATATTAAATTGTAATGTGTAATCTTTGCCCGTTTCTAAAGAAATGGATGCTGCACCTCTTTCGAGTGTCCACAAACTATTCGAATGAATCCTAAGATTAGAAGCCACGAAGTCACAACGCTGCACACGTTCTGACAGTGTGATTTCCATAAATATAAAATCCGAGCGTAAACCAGTTAATACTCGAGGGTTAAACGGTGCATTTTCAAAAACAGCAGCACATTCTTGCGACACCTCCAGTGCACGTCAGGCTCATTCAAAACCACGGACCAGAAATAATTTGACGGTCGCCAATGTGGCGATCAACATGTGTGACATGTTGATCAAACATCTACAGACAGCTTAAGAGCGATGAATCCCCGCGGGGGGGGTTCCCACATACTCTTTGTTGTGTTTAAGAGCCAGGTGGTCGGACTCAAAGTAATACACGTCGGGCTCCTCCTCCTCCTCCTCCTCCTCTTCTTCTCCTCCTCCTCCTCCTCTTCCTCCTCCTCCTCTGCAGCCTGGCTCCGCGTCAGCTCCTTGCTGCTCTCGGCCTCTTTGTCCCCCACAGAAGCACCGTCCTCGCCACCTGCCCTGTCTCCGGGACCCACGGACGCCGGCCCCTCGCTGCACAGGCCAACAGAGTCCGAGGGAGCGGGCTCCTCCACCATGGGGCAGGCCGCCTCCTCCCCCTCCTCCCCCTCCTCCTCCCCCTCCTCCAGCCCAACCACCGCCTCCCCCTCGTCCCTCAAGGGACCATTGTCTCTGGGAGGAGAGCTGGGCTTGGAGGAGGCCTTCCCACCGGACGCAGACCTCCTCGGCGAAGTCCGCAGGGTGTATCTGTGTTCGTAGAGCTCCGTGAAAGAGGGGGACGTGCTGGATGCCGAGGGGTTGCAACCTGTCTCTGTGGGGGGGGGAGGGGAGGTGGTTAAGGGGGGTGTAGTTTCTCCTGAGTTGCTGTTGTTGATTGGACTACTGTTCAAGTTAGTGGCAGAAGAGGAGGCGGACGCGGCAGCTTCCTGCGCTGGTGTTAGCGGCCGACCGTTGGCGTCGCCCTGGCTCTCCGTCACCTGCTCCTCGTGCGCCAGACACAATGTGTCCCCCCCCACCACGTCCACGTCCACCTCCACCTCCTCCACCTCCTGCTGCTGCTGCTTGGCCACGATCAACTCGGGGACAGGTTCCTCTGGAGCGCACCCTAACGTCGGCGCAGAGGAGGCTGGCGATTCCCCTGAGCCAGAGACCTCCATCTGCCCGGGGACAGAGTTTGTACAAGGCACGGTGGGGTCAGGGGATGAGGGGGCCCCCGTCTGACTGCCGTTCAGCAGCGATGGGAAGTTGGTGGGATTTGCACTAGGCTCTTCAGTGAGTACGCTAGATTCCTCCGCTTTGTTTTCTCTGAGTCCGTTGGAGGCCTTGTGAGCGTTCGGAGGCTTGGCTGCCCCGTCACACTCCACGCGACCCGCCGCCGCCTCCTCCGACTCCGACGCCGACGCCGACGCCCCCCCTGTCAGCTCACCTTCCTGCTTCCTGAGGACAGGCGAGACAGGAGCTGTGCTAGCAGCATTTTGGCCGGGTAATTCTTCACAACTCTTGTCCTTGCTAGGCTCCGGGACAGAGGCTGGACTTTCAGGTTTCGGAGGCTCGGGGTCCTCCTCCTGTCCCTGAGACTCTCCAGAGCGGGACCCCCGCTTGGCCCTTTTGATTTGAGGAGAGGCATCCCGCGCCCCCTTCCCTCTATCACAGTTCTCGGACTTCTCGGGGCTAATGTCTTTTTCCACGCAGGACGCGCCCCGCTTCCTGGTCCACTGGTTGGCCTCGGCCGGAGAAGCGCCGGAGTCGGCTACCTTTCCCTGCAACGCGGCCGGCTGCTGGCCGTCCTGCGGGCGCGCGTCCCGCTTCTCATCCTGCCTCGACTCCTGCTTGGTTTCCTGTTTGGCGTCCGGCTTCGACTCCTGCTTAACGTCTTGTTTGGCGTCCTGCCTCGACTCCTGCTTGGCGTCCTGCTTCGACTCCTGCTTCTTCTTGGGCGAGCGGGCCCGCGGCAAAGGAGACACCGAGGTCTCCTCCGGCTGGGCGATGCTGCGGTTCCTGAGGGTTCGACCACAAAAGTTCTCATCCAATCCATTGAGCCCCACTGATGACCTTGTGACGCGCGAGGAACGGGACGCGGCCATACTACGGCGGGTGCCTACAGTCTCCTCATCCTGGTGCTCTCTCCTCTGCAGCACAATGTGGGCACCTGCAAGACACACACACACACACACACACAGCCAGACACATGCACTTCGATAAGTCAATATAATGACGGACAATTTGCCAACGCTCACAGCTCAGTGTCTGCGGTACAGCGTTAAAAAATGCTAAAGCTAAAACGCGCGGTGTTTTTAAAGAAAAGCGTCCATCGTAAGGGCTTTGTTAAATACCGCTCGGGTCATTTCTCAGCTCACACCGGAGCCGTATTGATTTCTCCTGTCATTGTAACTAAGCAACACCTTCTGTCCACAGGCAAAAACTGGATGTCTTACACCTGGTCTGCACAAAAGAAGATAAACTGAAAAGCTCGGCGAGTTCACGCCGGCAGAAAACAAAGCGGGAGGGGGGGGGACAATAAAGTCCGATCTTCCATTTGGCCTAATCACACAGTCACTTCAGACTCCTCATAACAAAAAAAAAAAAAAAAAAAAAAAAGGCGACGCTTCGAAGCTCATTTGTATGTGCGGGGTAACTCGAGAGATGAGGTGACTACGGTTCAGGAGGCATCCGAAATGATGAAAAGACCCCGAAGCAGGCGAAGAAGGTGATATTCGGAAAAAGATTTCGACTGCTGCCAAAAATAAAGTCATCACGCAGACGGCGTACGTCTGTTACAGTGAAGGCCTATTTATTTCCTCCCTGCAGAGATTGCTGCTGCTTTTTCTTTTTTTTTTTTCTCTCTTCTGTGTAACATAAATGTGGTTTACTTGGTTGACTGATTTCCGACAGCAAAAGCAACACTACACTTCTTGCATCCAATTCAGCAGAGACACAGTTTCAACCAATCGCACGCCTTCAGTCTGGTTTTATCTCTTCGTAACAGGTGCGCCTGAAGGGTCAACGGGCTAAAAATCTTATTGGAGCACATTTTTTTAAAAAAACTGAAACACTAAGAACAAAGTCCTCTACATGAGGCATGATGATGAACTTCCTGACTCAATTCAAGGCACAACAAAGCCTCCCGACGCCGGCTCTGTGTGTCGCCGTGGTATCATGCAGAGGAAGACACTTCACTAGTGTGAACTACAAGAAAAATCCTGGCCGGCGCGAGCAAGGAAAAAAAAAAAAAAAGAACACCGTCTAAATGTTACCAGGCTCTTATATGAAGTCAATATTTAATTTCGCAGATAAGAGACGAAGCACTAAATCAATTTTTAAATGTAGCGTCCAGTCAGGTAAATAACTCGGTAACCAGTTTATCTCACTTTCATGACATTAAGGTTGTAACTAAACAAACACTCACTTGGGTGCATTAGTAAAAGCAAATACAGTATTGTTTTTAGATGATCTAATCTTTTTATTTTTAGGTTTGCGATAAACCGCAACCACCATTCTTCTTCTGTTTAAATGGACGTCCCAAGATGATGTTAAACATCTAGTAGTGAACACAGGTTTTCTGAAGCCAAGGTACAAAAATAAAACAAAAAAAAACAAGATTCGCTACATTAGCTCTAACAAGGCTATTTATTAACCCTAAATCCAGTCACGTGGTGCAAATGTGATGTAGGAGAAATATATATATAGAATAAAAGATGGTAATTGAAGTGTATGATCATTTTATAAGATGTAATCTGTTAAACCTGAATTAAACTCAAAGTTATATTTCTTGTTTAGCCTATCACACGGACAACGATGAGGCTGTCAAAAGGATAGAAATCCTCCAATTGGAAACACAACCAACCTTCATGAAGCAAAGATTTAACGCCATTACATTAGAATGCATTTGTTTTCACTAGTGTACCTAATGAACTGGCAGTGCACACATAATGCTGAGAGAAACCAGCTTATTCTGGCTTTTGCCACACAGTGTAAAGGTCGTGTAAATGTGGGCCTGACCCCCCCCCTCAGTCATAGCAATTTACAATCTGGATCATTTAAAAAAAAAAAAAAAGGAAAATTAGCTTTAATATTTCAAATAAACAGAGTTTACATTTAGGGCTGTTTTAGAAACGCCTCGGACATCTATCACCCGAAACGACGCATAAATTAATTAGAAATAAAGTTAGACGCGCAGGCGGAGAAACTATTTTCAGATCCCAAAGACATTCCTGCCCCGAGTTCGAGGACGACCGGCTCCCGAGAACGTTCTCAGTCAACACAGCCACAGGAAACTTGTCCAGCTAATAAATCTAACGAAAGGGACAATAAAAGCGTGACGCGCTAAAGGTCGTGTTAAAGTGACATTCAGCCGGAGATGTCGTCACCGGCCGTCGTTTCCGCAGAACAGGAGACACAGTCACGGTTCTCTGCTCGTAAAGTGCATGAACATATTTACATTAATTCTGACTGCATCAACGTGCGGGACGAGCTCATCAGTCAAAGAGTGATTTAACATCTCCGTGTCGTCTATTCTGGGACGGTTCCTCCTTTTTCTCCTTCGCTCAGCGCCAGAGGCCACGCGGACCACAAATAACATTTTGATAATATTCCTTGAGGGGAGCTGACACAATAGTCACCTGGAACAAGCCGCCGCCACCACGCGCACGTTTTACTCGCACTCCACTAAGGTCTCCAGCTGGGAAGGCTAATGTGATTTGTCCATGCGTAAAATAAAAGAGAGGGAGAAAGAAAAACAGGGAGCTGGAGGGGGGGGGGGTGGGGTGGGGGGCAAGTTATTCAGACCAAGCACTCGCCCTTAGACTCAACACGCCAAAACTAATTAAGCCGGCTCATCTGACCTGCTCCCAAAAAATCTAGAAAACTAATCACTACACAACACGATAATTAGGGTTATGGGATATGGAAATTTTTGCTTCCAATAATTAAAGCGATGAAACTGGCGAGGTCTCAATAAGTGAGTATTAAATAAATCAGGTGCCACATTCAGGTGCTTGTTTGAAGGATCCGTTAAATACGCGCTCGCTTGCCAAATTATTAACCCTTTAAGAATCCACAGGGTCACATGTGGGACAGCGGCCGCTTCTTGAAACAGATCAGAGCTCTGTGCACAAGCTGTGTGAGTAAATGCTTCATGCAATGTGTCATTTTCTCCTGGTTTCATTGATAAAAGTCATTATAAGATTCAAACCATACAATTTTTTCCAAATAAATAAATAAGCTGTGCACCAACTTTGATTCCTCAAGAACAAAACCACTCAGAGTGATTCTGTTTTTTGTGATAGAAACTTCAGAGTCTTGGCTTTGAGAAGAAACCAAGACCACGCACGAGCTCCAAAATGTTTACGGACAGCGTTCAATTCACTCTGGTCCTAAATATGCGTTGCTGTTTTTATTGGAGAAAGGCTGGAACGATAAGAGGTCAAGCACACACGTAAAAACTACTGTATTAAAACATAACAGCCCTGCACTAAATTTAAGCCTCATGAATGTTACGGTGCTCAACATCCGTTTAAAACAAGCTGATGATTCAACTGCGTTTTCCTTTGTTGGGGGCTGTTAATTGTTAATTGACTAGCCCGTTTTAGCGCGACAAAACCACGTCCTCCTGAAGGATCACACCGTTAAATCGTCACCTTTTCCGACACAACGGATATGAAGAGGGATTTAGGCTGTTATTATTATTATTATTATTATTATTATTAATAAAATAAACCTAATATCTTGGCAATTGAGTGTAATAACTGTCAATACGTTGACGATCCCACTCGAGCTCAAGCTAAAAAGAAACGGACGGATGTAATGACTGGAATGTCATAAAGTGAAGGGTGCAACAGGGTTGCATATTTCCCAGTCGACGCGGTTACTAAGTCGGCGGAGACGTACACACATGTTGGACACTGTAATGTATAAGACAGTCGTTACAGAACTGGAGAGATAAATGTGATGTTTGAAGGCAGGTGATTAAAGGCAGCATTTAGTTTGGTTAGTTTTAGCTTGGTCTGTCATTATAATAGATTTCAAACTGGCTTTAAAAAAAAAAATAAAATAAAAAAAATCACTTAATCTGACGTGAGAGATAAACCACTCTCTCGCGTCAGCTGCTCATAACCCACGTCGGCCTGACGAGGGGAGGGGAGGGGGGTCACAAGGATGATAAAAAGGTCGAGAGCAACAGATTTAGAAAAACAAAACAAAAACAGTTTAATTTCAGGTTTGAGAGCTGTGTTCGTTTACTGAAAACTCTAATACTTAATACATCTGTTAGAGTAAAATATCCCCTGATCTTTTTGGGAACATCTCAGCACATTTCAGGATCACGGGTGACGATTTTAAATAGTAGTGTTTGATGTTATTACAGCGTAAACACAACACAGCAGCGCGCAGGTGTCATAGGGCCAAAAAGAGGCCCCGGCTGAGATTTTAAATCTGGCCCATCAGCGTTAATTTGTGAATATTACTGCAGTTTTTTCCAATGTAAATAACTTCTATTCCTAATGTGTTTTAGAAACAGACGCACTGAGACGCAGGACTAATCAGCAGACGGCAACGAGCTCAAAGTGCAGTTATTTTAGTTAAGAAATGTCATTATTTTACCTTTTTAAAAGGACAGTTTATTAAAAGTAAACATTCTCCTAATTTACTTGTTCTTCTTTGCACTAAAACAAATAGAAATCAATGTGGAGCTGGTGTTAATTATAGGTTATCATGCTATTGTGTTCCTTCCTGTGTGTGGCCCCACAACTAAAACTATTTTGACACTTCATAATGCTCTGGTAGTGTATAAACAGTGACCCTGACCACTATGTACAACAAACCATAAAACCCAGTATTTATTAGTATGTTACTAGTAAGTGCTGCTCCCCAGACAGGACCCATGTGCCACTCCAGACTCAATCAAGCCACTTCCTGATCTTGTTTGGTTGTGAAGTTAACACGTGCTGATGAGGATCGCATTACTAGTATTGTGACATGTCTCCCTCTAAGAGGTCTAACAGATGGACAGTGTGGCACCAGACACCGTAAAACCATGAGGAGCTTCCACTTGACACATTAAAAAGGTTTTTTTAAACTCCTAATTACACACAGGCAAACACGCACCTTTAAGAGGCAAAGTGTGGGGGGGCTGATGATGGCGAAGAAGCTAAGTTAAAACCCTCTGTGACTGAGATAACGGGGACTAATGTCTCTTTTATGATGATCGGACAGACTCTGTGCTCGTCTCTGTTGCTGACCTGTAGTTTCTACACTTCCACGGGGCCTACTGGCAACAATAAATCCACGGAGCGGTGCTGGGAGACATACCGAGGAGAATCGCTCAAACCCCAACATCCCGGCTAATCAGCGGCGACAAAAGTTGGAGGCACGAGGGGTGGTTACGCGAGCCAGACCGGACCGGCGTGTGCAGCACCGGCAGCACCATCAGCACGTGCCGCCGGTAAAACTCCCAAAGTTCACGGTTAAGAGTCCGCCGGGGCAAAACGAGCCGAGCCGAGCAAAGCTACACGCTAGCAGCATGGTCCAACTTCCCCCATAGCACGTCTTAGCCGAGCTAGCATGCTAACTAGGGATGTGCGTATCGATCCAGAAACGTCGATACTTCCGATTTAGACGTGTGATATTTTTCGGATCGATCCTCACATCAAAAATATCGATACTAAGTCCGCTTTCACATATAATATAAATACTTTTATAGCTCTATTCGCAGGAGACTAGTTTTACTTGGGGACCCCTGGTAATTTGTAAAAAATCGCGGAGGTCGTCTGTGATCTTAATCCGGTGCGAATCGTCCATGTCCGTAATTTGTGATGTAATAATTACACCACAAATTAGACCGTGGAAAGTAGCAGAGACTTAACTACAGATCGTGAATTTGAGTAAAACACAGAACCACGTGAAACACAGACACAGGAGGTAATATCGGAAATTGCAGGATGTCCCCAGGTAAAACGAATCCCGTGCGAATAGAGCTAAATACACTGAACCTGTAATCAATTATAAAAAAATCAAAAGCGTGAGAGACATGGAGCGCGGGGAAGTGTCCCCACACCTGAGACAGACGTCTATGATGGAAGCCCTTAAATTCAGAGAGGAAGGCAAAATCCAGGTATAGTGTGAAAATACATCACAGGTGTATACAAGTAGATCATATCAACATGCTATTGTTTCTTAGCAAAAACATATAAATGGGAAATGATACGGAATGTTCTGAAAGTTGAGGTTCTATCAAGTTCTAACCTGAAGACCACTGGTCTGGTCCAAATAGAAATAAAGCCGAGACGGAGCGGCTGTTCTTATTTTCATTTTTGTTTGAGAGCGATTTTAAATCTTTTAAATGTGATTTGCTCAGATTTTCAGTCGACTTGTTGATTTTGCACAGATTTCCTTTGATTGCTCTGATTAAAGACATATTAGGCATCTTATTGACTTTTATACAGAGATATAATATTTACATTCATAAACACTCATTGTAAATGTAAATTTCGCATCCACAAGTAGACGTCCATCGATATCGATATCGCGGCATTAGCCTTGGTATTACTTGGTATCAGATCGAAAGGAAAAAATAGTGGTATCGCACATCCCTAATGCTAACTAACTTACCGCTAGCTCCCGGGGAGCTAAACATAAAAACATTAACGCTTCAGGCACCAAAACCCGCAGACTGTTGCTGCACAAGTGGAAATAAAATCATTGCCTAAAGCGCTCCTCCCTGGCACTCACCAAAAAAGTGTGCTGCAGCCTGAACAAACCCAGTTTCTCTTTCTGTTGTGATAGACTAGTTAGCCAGGTCGGCTAACGTTACCTCGGCTAGTTTCCCCAGTAAAACTGCACCGTGCAGAGAGGATTCGTGGCGATTTAATAGCCCCTCTATTAAAATATAAGGCGAGGCATTATAGCTAGCCCGACAGCTGGTACTAACGCTGTGTTTCGCCGAGGTTTATATCAGAGACAGGCAGGAGTAGCATGGTTAGCAACCAGGCGGTATAACGGCACTTGGTAACCAGTTAGCAACCGCGGCTATCCGCGGCTAGCCGATTGTTCCGCGCATAACTTTGCCGATGTATTCGTGTCCTGCCAACAATGACGGCCGCGCACATCTTTGAAGGGTTAATAACTCCGGGCTTTTGTCTTTTTGCTCTACTACAAGCACCGAGCTGGGGGGGTACACTTCTAAACAGCTTTTGTAGCTCAAGAATTACACGTACCTCACTTCCGTAAATTTGCTGCAGCCATGTTTTCACCCAGTCCACTAGTCGCGGGGTGTGTGTGTGAGTGAGTGAGTGAGTGTGTGTGTTGGTGTGTGTGTGTGTGTGTTGAGAGGAGAGCCGACTCAGCCGCTCTCCTCAAAATGCAACACTATCCTGCACATTTTTTATTTTTTTTTTGCCCCTGCCAACATTGCAATCGGTCGCCTCGCCTAATTGATCGCCATACACCGAGGCTACTATGATGAATAATAATAACGCGCCGTGATTGACTTTTATTTCTCACCCACCACCACCACCAGCACATCAGCACACAGGGACACACAATCAAGGGAGCCACAGCGATCAACATGTTTTCATCAGGTTTTAATAGTGTCAGCCAGCCAAAAAAAAATCAGGATAGATCTTACTCATATGCAAAAAAAAAATAAAAAAAATTTTGGAGAGTACAGCATTTCTGTTGACCTCCCTATCAGCCAACACGTTAAGCAATACCATGCCCATACACAAAAATAATGCCTTTGATTAATTCAACTGCTGCTGATGATGATAAAGGTGATTGCGGCCTACGTTATGCTTCCTGCGGCTGTACAGTTTAGTGAAGATAGATCCGGATTTGCGTGCACATTTTTATGAGCAGCTCTTGCATTTACATGCAGTTTACACGAGATGTTAAAATGCGACTGAAGCGTTAGAGCATGCGTTCTTAACAGTGTCCGCCCGCCACGTGTTTTCTACAAAGACAAAATCTACTGACATCATATTAAATCACTCCCTTCTGCGATAAATAACCCAAGTGCTGGATGTTGACCAACATACTATAGGTATACGGATACATTCAAAATACAAACCAGACATTTGCGTGAAGCATGCCAATTTGTACGTCTACAGAACAGTGCAAAAACACAAAAATCATTCCTGAGACTACTCAGCTATTAGTCCCTTCATAACCTTTTGATTTTCATCACTTTTAAGTGTCACGATTTTCTGCTCTCCTCATTGGACAGCTCTTGTTCTCTTACAACAGGAAAAATGAGTCATGTATCTACAGCAAGATGTATTGTGATTCATCAATATCAGCAACACACACACATGTGGACATACAATATGTGCTCATTTGGTCGAGAGAAAAAAAAAGAAAAAAAAAAGAATTATGGCATACAGTGGAATTTTTTAGCTGCACTTAATTTAAATGCTTGGTTCAGAAAACCACCCGACACATGAATACTACAGTGCTAATAGAAATTTAAGAGCTCTTTATACAGATTTGTACAACGCGACCATCCTTTCCAGACATGTTAATTCCCTCCGTCGAAGGCTGTCACGTAGCAGTAAAAGTGAGGTCCTTTGCTTGGATGCTTTCGAAATAAAAGTCAAGTGCAAAATAAAAGGCTTTTCGTTTCTTAAATGTTTTTTTTGTTGTTGTTGTTGTTGTTGTTTTTTTTTCATCCTTCCTCGGTGTTTACTGTCAAGTGTTTGATTAAACGGAGCGCGTCTCCACCTCGATCTTCTCCTCCGACTGCGACGACTCTGCTTCCTGGTGGCTGACGTTCGGTCGGACCGTCACCAGCGGACCGCCGCCGTAGATGGAGTGGAGGAAGTTCCACGTTTCCTCGGAGATCTGCCCAGAGTCCGCTCCTGTGGGGTCAACGCGAGCAGGAGATTTACTTCATCCGTCTCGTTTTACGCAGAATCAAGCATTAAAAGTGGTACGATCCAGCAATGACATGATAATAACGTTGGTACCTTGTTTGAGTGTTAAATGCCCGCTCTTGTTTACTGTTATCTTGGAATTATCGATGGGTCCCGGCGGATCTTGACAAAGAAAATAAGACATTTAGTTGGCGAATACAGCAGCTGCATACGTGCCCACTTTTTTCCACAGATACACTTTCAATCAATCCCCTTTTCAAAAGCGTAATTATGTTAAAATGTCAAATGTTTCTGTTGCACTATGAAAAGGAATTTCTGCTACAGAGATGAAAACAAATATAAGAGGAACAGAAGTCAGAGGAAAGAAAAGGCATCTGCAGACAAGGCAGATGCTGGCTGTTATAAATAGATGTGACAATACAAAGCAAGTTACAAAAAACAGAGAAAGAGGACAGATCTTTTGGAACAGAAAGGAAATATATCTCGACGCTTTATGTTTCTGTAGCAGGGTGGAAACCCCGACTCAAGGGACTGAAGCGAGCTCTTTGAAGATGAATCAAAAGCAGAAACGGGACGCCACAGTTTTCTCTTTTGAGCAGAGAATTAAATATTTCTACAGAGAAACAAAGCATTTCTCTTCGCGCCCATAATAATAAAAAAACACTTTTAACTTAAAAGACGAACGTGTAGCTGTTTCCCTCATGATGAATCATTAGATACATCTCAGCTGCAACAGTCACGTGGGGAACATTTAACCTTTCAATCAGACATTTAAACAGGACTGGGAGGGAGGGGAGGGGGGGTCGGGGGTGAAAAAGGCGAGACTTATTGTCCAATTACCGTTGTCTTTTCCTTTGACAAAGCCCTCCCACTCACGAAACCACTGCATGCTGATGCAGTATATGACCACTGGAGACTCCTCCTCCTGGAACGCCTTGTTCAGCTACAGAGAGGCAACAGAGGGAGAGAGGAAGTGGGGGAGGAGTGAGTGGTGGAGACAAGAGGGAGGGGAAAAGGATGCAAAGGGATGGGGTGGAGGAAGAGAGAGGGAGGGGAGGGGAGGGGAGGGGGGGGGGCAAGAAATTTAAGTAAGGATGAAAGAATTGAGAGGAGAGAAGATGGAAAACCTAATCAATTCTCTGTGGCGGTTATTCCAATTAAGAGACAGTCTTGACACCGCGCCGCGCCAATTTCATCTTTCTTGGAAATGACACAAATAATCGTGTTCTTCTCGTTAGCTGACTGAAGCTTTTTCTTTCACACACACACACGCACACACACACACAGACACAGACGCACAACATTTATCTCTCCTCCGAGCAGCCATTGTGTGAGCGGGCACACTGAGCAGGCAATAACAGCTGCCTCTGTCCCAGCGCATTAATGATAAGGCTTTCATCAGGCTCACACCTCTCATCTCCCACCGGGTTGAAGGGGCACCAACACATGCATCCCATCCACTGGTTAAATGGACTTGAGAATAGGCCTTTACGGCCCCACTGACACTCACTGACACACGAGGCGTTATCGCTCAAACCGGGCTTCACTGTATCCGGGTGAAGCTCCGTCTCCTCTCGCTAGTGAGAGTCTTTCAGGTCGTGGACGCCTTACCCTGACAAACATGTCCAGCTCGGACTTGCGCCGCTTCTCCAGTTTCTCGATCTCGATCTGGCACGTGTGGCAGACGTACAGGTGGTTGACAGCTGGCCCCCCTCCGTACCTGCGGGGGGGGGAAACAATAATCATAAAGTCACGCTAAGCCCCGAGCTGAGGAGATTACGCCGCAACCGGGACGTATGAAAATGTTACGAGGCGTCGCCGGCCGCGATCTACCTGCTGTAGAGGTGATCCCACACGTTCTGCGGCAGCATCACGACCAGGTCGTCGATGAACGAGGCTTTGTTGGGCGGCACGCCTGGGCAAACACATTCAAACATCGGTCAGACGGCGCAACGTTTTAAAGGGTAATGGCTGTGCATTAAAGAGAACAAGAGGCTCAACTGCAAACAAATCTGTCACACTCGTGGCTCAGATTGTGTCCCCCCCTCGTATTTAATGTCTTTTTCTTCCCAAAACAGTGTGTAACAAACTGGATGTCAGGACTCTCTAAGGGTTCCTGAGTAGTTGAATTACTTTTTTGCCTTGTGAAATGTGCAAAGTAATCCAAGAAGGAACAATCACTCATATTCCTGTGTATATAATATTTATCTACATCGGCCTCTATGTCTTGTACATTTGTTCATATGAAAATATGTAAATTTTTGCTTATACTATTTTATTTTACTAGATTTTTACTTATGTTATTTATTAGATTTTTACTTTTTTTTATTCTATTTTTACTTATATTTTATTTTACTAGATTTTTACTTTTATTTTATTCTATTTTTACTTATATTTTATTTTACTAGATTTTTACTTTTATTTTATTACAGTTTTACTTATATTTTATTTTACTAGATTTTTACTTATATTTTACTAGATTTTTACTTTTATTTTACTAGATTTTTACTTTTATTTTATTCTATTTTTACTTATATTTTATTTTACTAGATTTTTACTTTTATTTTATTACAGTTTAACTTATATTTTATTTTACTAGATTTTTACTTCTATTTTATTACAGTTTTAATTTTATTTATTTATTTTTTTTATTTAGTTTTATTTTACTGTATTATTTCTTTGTTTTTACTTGTGTATAATACCTATATCTCAATTTGCTGATAATTTTTTTAACTTTTCAAGAACAACATCCTTCCAGATTCTGGCTGAAGTTTGCCAAAGTCTGAATAAATAAACAGCCCACTGGCTCTAACAGAAGACACATACGAGAGACTACTGCCTCAATTCTTGTCTCTTTTGTGCCACAAAACTTCATTGAGGTCTGGACTTTATGACAACGGGTCACAGTTTAAAAGGGCCGTTTCATTTATTACATTACATTAAATATTCATCTTTCTTCTCCTTTAAGCCAGACTGTGCTAATCCTACTCTAAGGCCATTTTTATTGCTGAACCCTTTTCAAAGTAACATACAGTACTTTTACGGGACAAAATGTGATGACACAACGGGAGGCTGACTCTACAGAGCACAACTCGTTGCGCACAAGCAGAGACGCTTTGCTCCAGCAGAAAGGACTGTGAGGAGATCATGAACTGCACAATGAAAAGAGACACTCAACCGCTAAATAAAGCTACAATTATAATCATGTGTATCTGTGAAGTGGGTCCTTCAATCCTTTGAATTATCTTCCTTTTATCTACAACCCTTAATTGAATGGGGCCTACGTATACGCTGAACTTTTTTTTTTTTTTCCTGCTTATCTGAAACCATTGTTCTACAGCCATTAAAATCGAGGCAGGTGAGCGAAATTTAAGATGCGATGCTTTAGAAATTTGCATGGAAAAATTCAACAACGCGGCCACAGAACAGCACTCACATTATCTCTGCCTTTGTACCTCTCTAGCCAGTTATATTATGTCGCGCTCGTGTGCAGGCAGCTGCAAAGATGGACGAGACAACCTGTAGCTGCTTGTTTAGACTATGAAGCTAAAAAAAATAAATAAAAAAAGCTTCATTGTAAATTTACATTTTGCAACTTGATTTCCATAATATCCTGTGAAAGCTGAACAGAAAGTCTGAGAGGGGAAAAAAAAAAAATCCTTTTAGGACTCCCCCATTCTCCGCCAGAAAAGAAAAAGAAGGATCATCTTCACAAAGAGAAGCGAAACCCCCGTTTGAAGTCTGATACGCTGTGAAGTGAGTGCTGTGCGGCGCATGTCGAAATCAAAGACCCACAGCGGGGACGAAGGCCGCATTACGCGAGGCGCGTAGCGCGATTCTTTCCGCTAACCGCTCGGACGCGGGGCAAAGAGCTGTTTGACCTTGCGGTGGTTTCAGTGAGAAAATAAAAAAAATAAAAAACGTGGTCGTGCGCACCTCCATGCAAACACAGGAAGTCGTCGTTGGAGATGGGCCCGGGCTCGGCGAAGGTCTTGAACTTGTTGAGCCACTGGCGAGAGATGTAGAACTGGAGGAGGCTGGGCTCCATCATGTTGAATAAGCCCGACACCCTCCTGCGTTCCTTCAGCGCATCCTCGCTGCTCTTTCTGCGGCGCAAACACAACATTTGTTAATCAGCACTGCAAGTAAGACGGAAGCTATCAAAGCCATAACGTTATGACCACTGACAGGAGAAGTAAATAACGTTGATTATCTTAGGACATAGGTCTTCAATAGGGGTCCGCAACCTCTAGGGGGTCTGCAGAGGTACTGCAGGGGGGTCGCAAAATCTTTGGTTGATTAGACATTTTTTATATATATTTTTTCATTTTTCCACGGCCAAATTTTAAATTTCTCTAAATACACATTAACATGAATCGAACAAATTTTAGTAAAGGGGCAAATGGAGGCATCTCATTCAGCTGTCTCAACAGCCAGTCACAAAGAGCTCCACACTAGTCCTGTCAATCTAAGCTTCCTGTACACAGTAGGCCCCGCCCCAACGCTGCTGAGCCAATCACGAGGCGGCTGAAGCTGTCAGGTATGTTTATGTTTACGGCAGTTGCACCAAACTACTGTTGCACGTTTGTAATTTTAATAAATGAATACTTGAACTTGTGCATTGTTTAAATAGCTTAATATTAAATGCAACACAATGCTAACAATGTATATTTATAAATATCGCTAGGCAGAGTTTAATATACAACACATATAGTAGGTAGGGGGTCCCTACTTAATCTCTATAATCAGTTTGGGGGTCCTGAAAAACATTGAAAACCTCTGTCTTAGGACAATACAATGTTCTGCTGGGAAACCTTTGGATTCAGGTGGATGCTACTTAGCACAAGGTTCTGACTTGGCCTCCAAATTCACTAGACCCCAAACTGATCAAGTATCTGTGGGATGATCCACAGAGGCTCCTCCCCTCACAACATCCTATTGCCAGACCCCACAGGACATCCTCAGAAGGCTTATGCTCATCAGGGAAATGCACACAACATGAGGAAGGTGGTCATAATGTTATGCCTGATCGGTGCACATGAGTTCTTACTTGCAGCTTTTTGAACCTTACTTGTAAAAGAGCACATAAGCTTCGGCGTTCTGGACACAGGCTTCAGACACCTCCGTCACGCTCTGGTCATCGAACTCGTACCACAGATTGTTCGCATCATTCCTGCAGTAGGCTATGTAGTGGCCGCCTGGGAGGAGAACGGAGGAACGCGTTAGAGCCGCATTCACAAATGCAACGAGTATGTGCGAATTTTATTTACGGCCTAATGAATGCAGCGGACTCGCATGTGCCAACTGATGGCAGCTGCCCCAGTCTCATGCAGAAATGATGGGGAGGCACTCTGCCCACTCACTGCTGGCAGTGCCGTGGTGACAGATGACTGACAGCAGGTCGTAGTTGGTGGTCTGGGCGGAGCTGTCTTTGGCCAGGAAAGGCTGCAGGTCCAGGCCGTCGAGCGGGAAGGAGACGTGGGTGCTGATCTTGGTGGAGAACATCAGCTCGTGTCTGAAGCGCTTCAAGTGAATACACAGGATCTGGAAGAGGAACAACGCGGCCAGTCACTATTTGAAAACATTATAGATATATATTTGATATATTTAGGAGATGAAGACTAGAACAGTCCGTTTACCTCTGGCAAACTTTGCATTTTACAAAATTTGACTCCGTTTCGTAATCTAAAAGGAGAAAAACATTTCAGGTTCAGTCCTTTGAATCTGCCTCACATGAAACACATTGTTCTTTTTACTACAGCGCACTCACTTCTTGCATTTTTCACAGCTGTACATGTTGTCTCCTAGAGAACAAGAAACACACAGTTACCGAGAGTTAAATGTCTGCGTCAGCACAACATATTTTTCTTCCCACTCTCTTTACCCTTTAGTTCATCTCTGGCAAAGAACGCTGCGAGACAGTCCTGTAGCGTAACCACCGGACCCCAGAACCAGCTAAACAAAGAAACACACGGTAAAGAGAGGTGAGTTTAACGTAGACAGACGCTGATGAGCACATAATTTACGGTATGAATTTTTTATATGCACACCTCTTGATGTACTCCATGACAAATGCGATCCACCCTTGTGGTGCATAAGCTTCCCCACAAGAGCCAGCTTTTACCAGGGAGGTCTGGTGGGTGGACGAGTGGAGCTTGGCCAGGTCTTCCTTCCCCGGGATGGGCAACGAGATGTCCTGGAAGTTCTCCAGGGTCACAGACACCTGACGGCAACAGACCACAGAGAAGCTTCATCCATGGACACATTTCTACAGATTTATACATGTCACTAGACACGTGACAGTGAACCCTCAACTACACCACCACACGGATCTTTACATAACATCTGGATTTTAGGACATTGACATGGTCCCATTTTCACAACACCCAAAGAGCGACAAAAGCCGTGAACAAACACACTTACCCGATCGCAGGTGAGGCACTGAACTGAGCTGACAATGGTCCCATCAAACACATCTGAGATGACGCTGCGATATTTCTTCTGGCGCTTGTTCTTTGGTGGAGAGAACGTGGTGACGGCTGTAGGGAGGCAGCAAGACGGAGAAATATGAGAGTAGCACATCAGAGTACACCGATCAGGCATAACATTATGACCACTGACAGGAGAAGTAAATTCCGTTGACCGTCTTGTGAAAATTCAATGTTCTGGTGGGAAACTTCTGGACCTGACATTTGTGTGGATTCACTAGACTGATAAAGTTTCTGTGGGATGATCCACAGAGGCCCCCTCTCCTCAACCCATAGACCCCCCACTAACAACATCCTGTTACCAGACACTCTCAGAAGGACCTTGTCCATTCTCTGATGAGTCACAACTACCTACACAATATCAGGAAGATGATCATAATATTATGCCTGATTGCTGAAAGTCTAACACAACAGACTGGGGATATATCATTTTAAACACTGCCTCTAGTTATGGTGAACTCCTCTGCCAACCAAAGCTACATACCTTTCTTGTGTGCGGGGTTAAGGCTGGGCCAGCCAGAGGCAGCTTTGGGAGGGCTGCTGGACATTTTCGGAATGTGTGTCTCCATGGGGACTGGACTCTGTGGTCTTGTGTTGTTTGACATTTGAATATCTGGAAAGCAATCTGGTGGAGAGAAGACCAAGTTTTAGAAACTCCTAGGGTCCTAGATTATTTTATGTAGTTAAGCGGACTAAAAGGGAACTGGGGCTAGCATTCACAATTTTACCTGATGTTCTTCCTTGAACCTTGATGGCTCCCTGGCTGCTGATAATGGGCGTGACCTCAGTGGTGGTGTCAACATCTTTGTCGACGTCCGCTACAGTGCTCCCACCCATAACACCATTAACCCCGGAGCGGTAAAGGTCATTTATCATGTTCTTCTCCTTCTGCCACTCCCTGTTGGCCTGGATCTCATCCTGTTCAGGGATCAGCATCTCTGCCTCGTTGGTGTCGTCCATCAGCACATTCCCACCCTGCACTTCATTATCAGCCCTCTCGCTGCTGCCACAGGACTCACATGACTGGAAGTCGTTGTCTGACTGGCTGTGGTTGTCCTCTTCGGGGGCGTCGTCCACTGTGATGCCGTTGGACTGGTCGTAGGGCTCGGGCAGGGGCTCCTTCAGCTCCTCGTGAAGCTGATCCATCAAGCAGCGCAGGAACTCCTGGGAGTCCTAGTGGTCGAAACGGGAACAAACAAATGTTAGCTAAGGTAGTCGCTTGATTCTATCTGGTAGGAGATATTTAGATCCCTGGAGTTTGTTAAATATAGCTCGATCCCTATCCCTGAATACAACTTTCATTTGTCAGCGTTCCTAGTTCCTGGCTGCCTCGTGAAAGCAAAACAAAGAGAACATAAAATACTGCTAACGTATGGATTTATTACCATCACCGCTCTGTATTGGCAGAAGACAGACACCGTCACTGCCGCTGCTTTTTCATCTTCCAAGAAATGCTTAGATAACTCTGTGTTTGCGTCACATGCCAGTCAGCTGTATCAGATGCTGCTGTTGTTTGTCTCCTCAATGGCGTCAACCTCAAAGCTAAGATTACTTCAGCTTCGTACTTCACGTCGCCAAATGTTTCGTCGTAACTCTCAATGTAAATTTCATTCACACCCCAAGGTCTCTTGTCACCACGTCGTCGCTAGTCTTCACCATTAATTCTTTCAAAGTATAATGAAATTATACAAAGTCTTTACCCAGCAACCACTTCACGTCCTTGTGGAATCTTTGCCGATTCTGAATCACAAAATCTGAAAAACCGAATGGTCATGAATTCGTAATCAAATTGAATGAACCCTCAGACATCTAATCTCCCTCCTCGAGTCAGATAAACCCCCTTCTCCGAGGAGCTAGAGCTCCATTCAAAGCAAAGCTAAACCCAGTGCGAGCCAGCGTGGTGTGACAAATGGATATTCCTCAGCTAACTCCTCTGAACAAACACTGGCGAGAAGAAACCTGCCCTTTCATAATTTCACCGTTCAAGCCTATAAATCCCTTATTTACAGACTCTGGTTAAAGACAAGAAGTGCTTCAGTTTAATATCTCTCCAAATCCTCGATGCTTGCAACGCATGAAACTTTTGCTTTCAAGCACGGCCTTCAATCAAATCAAGCAATTTACCTTGAGGCCCAATGTGTGGGTTTGTGTGTGTGGAAGTAAGTGGCTCGGAATTAGCAGCTGAAAGGAAGAGGATTCGGTTTATCTGGGTGATTTGAGCCGGAGCTAATGTAATTTCCGTAAAGGAATGAGAATGGAGTGATATGGAGTGGAAGGGGAATAGGGGAAGCTTCATGAGGACGTGGACAACTTAATAGTGTGGAATAATAATACCTCAGCACAAAAAGTAACGAGGGGCTCACAAAATAATGACCCCCAAATATCACTTAAAACACATTTATATTTAAACATTTAGGTTAGCATTGAGGAAAAAAACTGCAACATGTGATTGATTAGACATGTAGAATAAAGCACCAGTATTCCACTGTCTGGGTCGACCCACCTGCTGAGAATATCCTCTAAACATGGGGTTTATGGCTTTGATCCCCTGGAACAAGTTGGTTGGAACCACATAGGAGGGTCTGCAATGTGAGAAAACACAGCCCGTTCAAACAAAACACTCCCATACGTGATTAGATTTGGTCAGTTAATAACTTGAAGTGATCACCAGAGCTCATTAACTGTGACTTGCGGGCAAACACGGGGATGTGTACTCTCCCGTTGGAGTGACTGGTGCGATAAAGAAGGGCAAATGAGTAACTACCTGTTCTTGTGCCACAGGTCGGACACCAGCTTCTGGTAGCTTTTGCAGAGGGCGGGCTTCTTGTCCGTCCTCACCAGGCCCCCGCACTCAAGGAAGAACTGTGTCAAGGGCGGGCTGGAAAAGAGGGAGGAATTCATCACGCGTGGGCACAAACGAGCGTTTAGTGAACGCCTCGCCTCAACAAAAGGGCTACTGTTCGATTACCACAACGATCGGTATGCACCGTCTCATTCAGAAAAACAATAAAAGATATCAAAACGACCGCTGGGCCTCAAGGAAACGCCACAGTGAACCCAAATAGCACCGAGTGCAAACTGCAACCACCCCAATGTGACAGGTAACGTTATTCTCAGACAGAAGAAGCAAAGAAAGCAAGAAACTAAAGAGAAAATGCGACACAAGGTAAGATTTTTTTTTCAGTAGCGTCATCTGTCCATAAAAAGAGCAAAGCAGAACACACCATCAGCAGCGTAATGAATATTGTATGTGCAGAAGAAGAAAAATAGCTTCAGCGAACTACTAATCAATCTGTGTCTTAATAAAGTAAATAAATTTTTTCCAGCGTCGTTATTAATATTTTGACAGCACGAAATGCAAGTGGACCGTGCAACTTTGGGTCTGAAGCCTAAAACAAAACGAATCACCTAATTCTTTGTTACACATTGTTACCAACTCCTTCTCAACTAAATACTATACACCGCCAGTCAGTCTGTTCAGTGAGAAATTGTGTCCAAACCTTTGACTAGTTGTGTATATTGTACAAAACTTTTTCAGAACTCATGAGCAGTAGACCACATTTATAACAAATGATGTGATCTAGAAACATTCGGTTCAAGGACAATATCCTTATTGAGGACAATTGTGTTTTACACACAATTGAATGTGTCTACGCTGTTCATGCGTGAGGCATTAGGCTAACGGCCATTTCTTGGTGTCTGGAACAAGACAGCAATAAAAATGTTGACAGGGAACAGTGAAGGGAGCCTGTTCTTATTTATAATCTTCATCTAATCTGAACATTCAAATTCCCGACGGACTCAGGGGAGGACGGTTTGTAGCTGGTTCTAGCTTCCTGGCCTACCAGCTAACAGCAGCTCCTCCTGTTTCTCCTCTTAAACGACAAACACAGACTTCTGTTCATAACTTTTATGGGCACAAACTCTAGGTGCAGCCCGGCGCTGGAGGGCGTCGAGCTCGGCTCTCGTCCCTGCTTTTTGCAGACGATGTGGTCCTCCTAGCTTCATCGAATCGCGACCTCCAGCTCTTGCTGAGTGTGGGGCTGGGATGAAGATCAGCACCTCCAAGTCTGAGGCCGTGGTCCTCAAGTCAGAGCAGGGTGGACTGTCCACTTCCGGGTCGAGGAGGAAGTTCTGCCTCAAGTGGAGGAGCTCAGGTGTCTCGGGCTCTTGTTCATGAGTGAGGGTAGGACGGAGTGGACGTATTGGAGTGCCGTCTGCTGTGATGGGACATGACGGTATCGCACGCCATGACGGTACAGTGTGGCATACAGACTACTGCCACCTGCTGGTATAAAGAGACATTTCCTTTCATATAGGCACAGAACAATGTAACAGCTGAATGTTGGCTTTAGTCTTTGCGGTGTGAGTAACTTTTTGGTTCAGTAGTTCTTCTAAGTCCCCACATTTGGAGGGTTGAATTAAGAAATTATTATCTGAAATCTGTGTGTCTGCAATCCATTCTGGGGTTTTGCTATTGCAGTCAAAGGCAGAAAATGATCAACATGAAACAGCAAAGGAGCTCTGGCAGGCTTCAGGGTTTCGACATATTGCCATTTTGCGTCCGTGCCTTTTCTTTATTTCATAAAATTAATATTTCACACGTATCGCAAATTCCCAGGCGCAGCGTCTCGTACAAGAAAACGTTAGGAGACGAAGGACATCAGACTAGCTGAAGAGAAAAACAGCTGAGGGGAGTTTATTTGACGGATGCAGAATGGACAGGAATCTGCGAGACGGAGACAAGTGCAGAATGAATAAGGCATGGAGCATTCCCTTCCCCTGGCAAAAGGAAAAGTCCTTCGAACCGAATAACGACCCGACGGTGACTGAGAGGGAGCGCGCAAACAGGCATCAAAGGAAAGTTTGAGAAAAGGTCCCTCCTGCAGCTGAGTGAGTCAGTTTCTTCTATTTTAGGAACGTGATTTAGATTGCAAATTTTGCCCCACATCTTTTTCCCCATTTCAGCTTGTATCCAGACCAGGCGTCGCTCGTTTTAATTTAAACATTTACCAACCCTGCGGGGGCGTGGTGTTAAGAAAAAAGGAAGGGGCTAGCACCGCTGTTATTGTACTTTTTCTTTTTTTTTTTTAGCCCACGAACAAAATAAAAGAACAATGTGAAGTAATAAAAGAGTCTCGGAGCTTTGTCGCGGGGCTCTAATTTAAGCGACCGCACCAACGAATCCAAACATAAATAAAGAATCAGACAGATTGGCATTTCAGCGAACAATAAAAGACGTGGCGGCCTGGAAGAGAAACAATAAAGGGAGACATAAAACGAGGGAGGAGAGGAAGCGACGTAAGAGACGGCGAAAGAGTTCATTTGTAACAGAAGACCCTGCAGGGAACCACAAAAGGCCATTTTCTGCCGTCTCAGATGGTGCACTGCAGTAATTTTCCCTCGGCCGCCACTCTCCCAAATGAGCACGGGCCCGTGGTCGTTTCTCACAGTCAACGAGAGGCAGGAGGCGGCGAGAGTGTGTGTGTGTGTGTGTGTGGGGGGGGTGGGTTTGAATAAAACAGCGAATTGCCACTGATGAGAGGCGCGTTAAAGTGCGAGCAGCGAGGCGAAGGTAACGCGAAGGAAAGATGTGGGAAAAGTGAGCGGGGGTGGCGGTGGTGAGGGCGAGACAGGTACGGGGGAGGACGAGGGGGGGGGGAGGCAGACGGAGCGCTCACCAGTTGGACAGGGCCTGGAGGGCGGCGTTCATGTAGCAGGTGTTGCCTATGTTCTTCAGACCCGTCAGACCTGAAAGAGACGCCAGGGAAATTAGTGGAAGCTCCTCGTCCAGCGACTGTAAATTTCGATGGTGTGTGAATTTCCACAAAATCTGCTGCACTTCTACAACTTTACAGCAGGGGAAGTGGTGGAAGAGCAGAGAAAAACAGTGAATACGAATGGGTTTTATCACTCCTGCTTATTTCTGTTTTGTGCTCAGGTTTTGGGACTACGTTTGCCATAATGCTTTGGGAGATGTGAACAGGAACTAGACTGATGCAGCCTTCAAAATCATTGCAACCCTCCTGCATCCTCATTGTTTCCCGTATTCATGGCAAAGTTTTTATATATATATTTGTTTCTTTAAAAGAAAATGTCACGCACTTCACACGGCCCTTAAACTTCCCCCCAGAGGGACAAATAAAGTTTCCTGCGTCTTAATGCCTCACATTTTGAGGATATCTGCAGCTTATTTCCTCCGCCTTCTGATCACGTGGTTTGTAATTGTGACAAAAATAACCCGAGCTGCGACCGGTGCCGACGCCCGAGCTGCACCGCATGAGGTTTAACATAACATATGCCGTTCGGTGGAGCCTGTTTGTATCTGGGCACTGGGCAAAGAAACATCATTACAATGTGAGCTACACTGCCGCCTGTAGACCGGCTTAGAGAGAGAGAGAGACCTTTTTCTTTGTGTGTTGTCTGGTGCAATCCATTCCAGCCTATATTCATCAACAGCTACGAGACGGTGTCAAGTTCAGAGCTGTTCCAGATGGTCGCAGTGGTGCCTTTAAGTGCAACTCCATCATCGTCTCTAGCTCTTTGAAGGCTGCCTGATGTGTCCGTGACTTTAAAAACGCTTGACGAACAAAGCGACTGTTTAATTTGGATTCAACCACAACCTTCGCTTTGAACTAAACCACCACCGTTGGAGGTGTTCGATTTTAATTTAGTTTCTCAAATTAAGAGGCGATAAAAAAATCACCTCACTGACTTCAAAAAGTGTGAGATTTTAATTACTAACACGATAAAAGAGGAAAACTCAGTTACTGCGGCAGTATATTTAACAGCTGATCACAACATTTACCTCCTGACATATCTGTTGACATAGAGGGAAATAAATGTAATTACATGAAATTACTCTTTAAGTACCTCTGGCACGCAGGTCGTCCTCCTCCTCGGTCTCCATGTCCAGGTCTTCGCAGCCTCCATTAGAGGGCACTCTCAGAGAGGTCGGGCTCCCAGGGGCCCTGCTGTTATCCTGCTGTTTACAGCACACACAGAATTCATCGTGAAACACTTAACTAGCCAATCAATAGCGACAATTTAACCGGCGCTGGGAATCGATCATCATTCCATGAAGGCAGGAGGAGAGGTCGTACGCGTATACGTACGACTTACGCGGGGCGCTTGAAACGAGCTACAGCAGAAAGCCGTGACAGAACCTCAGAGGTTTCTCACCTGGCCGGCTGGAGGCGGCGAGGGGAGGGGTTTGATGTTAGCGTGGGGAGAGTGGGGGCCCAGCTTGCGCTCCAGGAAGACCTCCTTGCCACAGGCGTAGCACCACACCCGAAGCGTGGTCAGGTTCACCGTCAGGTTGTGCCTCGTCTCCTGCGCAGCCAAGACGGTGACGAGAAAGGGTAAACAGAGAGAGTGGAAAAAGAAAACAGTGTTAATATTTATTCAAAAACACTTCGCGGAGCGCACGCCGCTCTCTTCTCCGGCCCCGTTCGGACCCGATAACGCGGGGCCTTGAGGTGGGATCGCTCAGGCCTCGTGCGAACGTGGTCTGGGAAACTTGTGACGACGCGCAGATGAACCACTTCTGCCTCGTTCACCAGGAAAAAACACTCATCTGCTATCGTGAGGCATCACCTCAAAAAGGAGAAAGCTTCATCTGAGATGTCTGCTCATTAGGAGAAGCTTTTAAAAACCTTGTGTTCTTGTAGCAGTTAAGTAACTGAATAATAAATAAATCTGAACAAGAATTATCAAAATGAATTATTTAATCCGAGCAGGGCTCCAGTAAGTTTATTACCAGATTTTTTTTTCCACTGTTACAAACACCACAGTGCAAGTTTCTAAAATAACCAACGTCAGGGGCAGAGAGCAAATATAATACGCTTATAATAATATAATAATAAAGACATAATGAACGAGCTTCTGGTGAGTGAAGAAGACTTCAGGACGCACATACAACAAACGTCGCTGCTTGTGGTTCTGAAACAGCAGCAGATAAAAATCCCTTGTTTCGTAACGGCCGTCTGTACGATAATTTACATAAAATATCTGGGTTTATTTCCATACAGAGCTCATAACTGAGACGAGAGCACCTATACTTAGAGCTGGTAAGTTTCACATGAATCACTTAGGATGCATGTTGATACCAAGTCTGAACAAAACCATAATGTTCAACATAAATAAGTAGGGGAAAAAATATTGATATGGCAATACATCACAGTACTTTTTCTTCTGATACAACATTGATTTTGAATGTCTTAATATCGATTTTAAAAGGAAAAGTCACGTTCTGGGCCGATCGTGAACGACTTCCACACCTCTGCTCTGAAAAGTGTCGCTGTAGCGCCACCTTGCGGAGCGGCAGTGGTGAGCGAGGCAGTCGAAAGAAAAGGACAGGAAAGAAGCAGAAGCGAGTGTGGTGGTGGCGGCAAAACTTAAAACGCCATCATAATTAAAAGCTGACGTTTGCAGGCACTTCGGCTTTCAAATGGAAGAAGGAAGTGATAAGCTGGACAGAGAGTAGGCAGCTCGCAAAATGCGTTTTGACATTTAAGTGGCAAGAAACCTTGCAATAAATTGGTAATGGATCATTTGGATTAATATTATTGTTTGACTAAATTTGTCGAATGAATTATCACTGTCATCTGATGTATATACATGTAACTTGTAGCTGCATTTAAAAATTCTCAGTGAACTATGTAGAATATGGAAATATATATATCGCAATGTCATAATATCGCAATACTGTATCGTATCGTGACTCTAGTGTTGTGATACGTATCGTATCATAAAGTCCTTGCCAATATCCACCCCTCTGCATAAGTCCACCAAATTGTTGTAAATGGATTAGTCTGATGCCGCTATGATTTAACTAAATTTATTAACAGTCTAAATCATGAAGAAACCATTAGTTTAAAATCTGTTTCTTGAGCTGCTGAAATAATAAAACAACACAAGAAACTAGTCAGGAAATGTGGACGCGTCACAGAAGGTTTAACCACACTGGGCCGACGCTGGACGCCTCAGGTTACGTGTGAAGACGGAGGTGGAGGCAGACTCCTGTGGCCGAGTCCCGCTGACCCACTAGCGGCCCGTTTCTTTGGCACGAGCCTGAACGTGAGCAGCGGTGGAACAGCTGTATTATTCATCAGGGCTGCATTAGCCTTCCAGCGGCGGGGGGGTGACACACACCACAGGCTGAGCACGGGCCCCGAAACGTCAGCGTTTAAATCATTCACGAGGGCGAGCGCGCCAGGTAGGGCTTAAAGAACAACCTGAATTTATGATGTGTTAACCGCCCACATAATGGTATAACATTACACACGGCACACGCACACACAAACGTGCTAACTGACGACAAAATGGAAACAATGTGACAAAGCCGGTCCGACTGGCTCACAAATATCCACTCAAAATAAACACTGAACACGTTAGAGTTGTCGCAGGGCATGTTTCAACCGTACAAACGCTCCATGACTGAACATCACAGGGAGAAACAGGCCTGGTTTTACGGATTATATGAAAAAAGTTTATCCTGCCCATGTCTTCAAAACGTTACTCTGAAATCAATAAGGAATAAGAAACGCGAGTCTCTGGTGTCCACTGTTTTCCAGACAGACTTTCTCTAAGGACAATAAGATGCGTCTATAATGATCTGTGCTCTGCATTCAATTTCAGGTTTTTCTATTAATATTGATTTGTGTACTCTCTTCACGTCTTTGTTTCTAAAAAGGTTTTTTTTCCTGTATGTCTGTATTTCCTCTGTGTTTTGTATGTTCTCGTTAAATAAGAAATAAGAAATGCCAGCGGCCACTAGTCATCTCAGGCTGATACCGAATTCCACCAGCAGAAAAACAAATAAAAAGAGAAAACTATTTCTAAGAGAAAAAGAAAGAAACCGCAAGGTTTAAATTCTTTATCTGTAGCGCACAGGAGGAATTCCCAAATTCCCCGCGTAAAAAAATGCAAATGAAATGCAAAACGCATGCAAATACTAATTACACGGAGCCTCGGCTTCTGAAATTAGCTGATTCCAGCTGTAAATGTGAAACCGCAACTCCGCTAAAATAGCCACGTGTGCTCGCTCCCTGTACAGTTTGACTAACAGAGGCCCTCGCTCCCGTGGCGGGTCTGATCTAAACCAGCCGCAGTGTCTCTTGTTGCACAGTCGAGAGATTCAAACGTCCCCCCCCCCCCCTCCCCTCGTGGCTTCCAGAGCGCTAATTAAGCACGGGCTCCTTTCTTGCGAGATTCAAACATGTTAATGACAACAACAGCGAAGCCGGCTGGAAAGCTGCACGAGCAAATGTTCGAGGCAGAAAAAGCACAGGATGTCAATGTCAAAGATTGATATCGTTTAAATCTGTTATGAATCCGTCCGGCTCAGCACACGGTGTAACTGATCCCTCTCGTATCTGGGTGCAAAGCTTCACTTCTCAAGGAGCCGCTGAGCCTTTTAAACAAAGACTCCTGCATAGATATTAATAGGGAGAGCAAATTACATGTTATGTCCCCACTCGTTCCTTCTAACCCCACTTGGCCTTAGTGTGCTGGAGGAAAAAAAAAAAAAAAAAAAAAAAAAAACCTTAGTCAACAATGAGAGCACCAGAGGCTGAGTAAGCTGCAGTTAAGATGGGAGGAGCAGACACTGTAACCATGGAACTGACAATACTCGTGAATCTCCCCCACCTCCCGGAGGAACGCCAATTAATAATGGATGAAACTGAACCGAATGTGGGGATGTAGGCGCACACACGCAGTTGGCTTAGTTGTTTTTAACAAGGCGTGCGCTTCCACGGCTGTAACGTGCACGTGCAGGCTCTTTGAGAAAACGTTAAAAATAAAAACGGCGCCAGAGGTAGCTGTATTCCAAGTCATGACTCGAGGCGACCTGAAGTAGTATCTCCGCCATGTGCGTGCCTCCCACACCGCCACTCCTCTTTTGGTTACATCTACTTTCATTTCCAAATCAGTCATTACTCTCTTTCTTTCCGTAGTTTCTGTAGCTGAGAGACGGAGGGAAAGCGCTGAGGTCTCTCACCTGTGAGTGGACGGTGCTGTGGTCAGCGTGAGATTCTCCGCAGCCCACGTACGCACAGCCATTCTGGAGGGGGAAACGGATGGTGCAGACATCGGTGTAATAAAAAAACAAAAAAAAAAAACAAAACAGGAACAAAGTGTTAGGAGGTTGTATTTCACATCCTCATCATCATCAGCATATATTTATTTCCTTTTTGCCGGCGAGCGTCGTCTCACCTCCAAGCACGCCCACAAATTTGGTCCTCCGACTTTACAGTCTTGGCACTGGCCCTGGAAAAACACAGTTAGTTCACACGAGTTAATAAAATGTTATTAAAAGGGTGGTAAGTTACAAGCAGAAGGCGGGACGCTCACATGGGATTTCTGGATGAGTTCTTCCTTGGTGATCTCCCCCACGCAGTCCAGGTGGGGGCAGTCAGAGCTGGACGCCGTCGGCATCCCTCACCTCTGAGGACGAGAGAGGGAAAGAAACGAGTTCACGCGTCTTCATTTAGGAAACAATGTTGACCTTCTGGTTTTAGAGGAATGTTCGTCAAAGTTACATCTGATCCTTGACAGAGAAGAATAATGAGGCATATTGTTCACGACATGAGAACGAACAGTTACAGGCCACTGTAACAAGAGTCACCACCACCACCACAGCTTCTTGAAAGCCGTCGTGTACAACCAGCTACACCTGACCACCGTTAAGACTTCTGCAAAAAGGGGACAACTGACAGAAAGAAGAAGCAGAGGGTGGCAGCCTGGGACTTTCAAACGGACGACACTTCTGTCGGGAGCGTCCGTGCCTTTATCTGCTCGCCGGTATCCTAATTCTGCGCCGTACATGTGAGCCTTAAACCCTGGATTCACAAACACAGATAAGCTCTTATCTTAGAAGGAGCTGAAAGAAATCCAAACATAGAAGCTGCGGCGAGCAGAAAAAAAACAATGCAAGAAGCGAGAAAAACACTGAAATGAAAGTGAAAGTCACACCAGTGATGCTGCAAACTCCATTTTGACATTAATAATGACCGCTGGTCAAATGGAAAAGGCAAATCCGGCAGAGTGCTGAATGAATCAGCAGGCAGCCACTGCAGAAACCAAACCATTGTTCCCCTGCTGCACTCAGTCCGTAGAGAGGAACACAAAACTGCTATACTAATGGACCAATTAGCTTCGGCAAACAGAACCATACATCTTCTACACGACATCCCGCCTCATGTGCTAAATTAGTTCTTTTTTCAGTTTGTGACGATCCTAAATATAATATCGTGTCCCTTCAAAGAACCAGGCACAGGCCCTTTTCTGGAAGATCACAAGGTTTTCCACTGTTGCTGGAGCCACTGTAACAGTCTGTAATTATTTATTGTTCAGATCGTTAACTGAGCGAGCTGGTTGCAGTGTAACACCCCAAATGCTTATTTTAATTTAGGCTCATTTAGCACAAACGCTGTTGTATTTCTGAACTGTATATGGAAAGAAGAAGCTTGTCAGCTACCTGACAAAAAAAAAAAAAACGTGCCTTGCGCACTGGGATGACCAGAAAATACTGGAAGTATTATTGGACTTGTTCCACAATAGAAAAGGGAACTCACACAGCCCTAAGTCGCTGCTGCGGTGATAAAAACGTGTATTACTTGGGGTGTGATCATAAAACACGAACCTCATCTGACTTTGAGCAGGAGTCAGCTTTCTTGAAAGCGACTATTACACCAGGAAATAGTCTCAAGGAAAAGGTTTTTTTTTTTAACCATTTACTGTAGGGAACCAAAATGAGGAAGAAAATAAAAGCAGATACGACAGATGCCAACAATGTGATAAAACAATCATCGACCAGCAAATGTAAACCAGGAACCATGCAGCTGTTACTATTTTCCTTTATATCTTCGCAGTCCAAAAAGCAACATCTTCATTATAAAAGATGTCACACCGTTAAACATTAAAAAAATATAAAAGGTCGGACAAGGATACGCCTCGATCGGATCATTTTAAAAAAAAAATGCCTGGATCAGCCTCAATACCGATCTCCCTTTACTCAGTGGGACGTCCTAGTCTGAAGACGCTTTACAAAAACCCAGCCTCTGAAAACCTATGAGTAAGCACTAAGGCGACAGGGGCAAGGAGAAGGTCCCTTTAAACGGAGAGAAATCCTAAGCAACATGCTAATATGAAGCCATCAGGTTGAGGCCGGAAGTGAAGAGGGGCAGCAGATGGAATCAGATCATTTCATTCATGTATCTGGATATAAACATGATACAAACAAGAGTACATGATGGTGAATGACGCATGATATGTGGGAGATTTATAACGGATAGATCATAATGATCAATCTATCAAAGAAGTGCTTAAAAAAGATATAGTTATGAGAATAAACAGAAGCACAAGGACATGAAGCTAAACCGTGACAACAGCCGTTTGATTACCGGTGAGTTGCGAATATATGTAGTAGTGTATATATAACACGAATACACACACATGCTTAACTTTGTCTTATCTTTTTACGTTACAGCGAATGACACAATCATCCGTGCTGTCGTGAACGCACACATCCTGTACCCCGACAACAGGACAACTGTTAGAGATTAGAGATATGGATCGACGCAGAAAGAAGCAGACACCGAGCTCGAAGTCATGTTCAGTCCTGTACAACTCAACGCGTCTGTTTCCTGATCAATACTGTCTGTGTCACAGGTGTCGTACATACGGCGTGGGGGTCAAAAAACGGCCCACCAGAGGGTCTCACCTGACCCGCAGCATGAATTTTCAAAGTGCGAAAATTACACAGAAGACTGCAATTTTTCAACGGAAAATAACGACTATCTCTAATTAGTCCACGTGAACAGAACACGAAACTGAGACAGCAATGCGTCTCAAATTGCACTTATGTTTCTTAAGATTCTTTTATTTGTGCAGTGTAGTTTGTTAAATTTGTTGATCTTTGCAAATCTGGAGTTATGTCGTTAACTTACTGGTCCGGCCCGCTTGAGATGAAACTGGGCCGTACGTGGCCGCCAAACTAAAATGAGTTTGACACCGCTGGTCTGTGTAGTAATCACACCCAGCTACGATTCTACTTATCTTTAACAAGCTCTTATAAATACCCTGAACTTTGAAAGGGATCCGCCCATACGTTCAACAAAACAAACCCAGAGTACAACAGTAAACAGTCACTATTAAAACAAGTAGTACACACAGGGGGAAATCTGATTAGTTGGTGGTTTCGCTCTCCAGCCTCCAGCGATTTTTATTGAAAGAATATCCACGCTGATCCACCCACAACAAATCACACAACCTTTGCACTGTTTCAAGAGTGCGAGGTATTAAACCATAAATCGTGTTTGGGTCAAACGTGAGCTGTTTCCAAGTAAATATGTGTAAGAGGTACATTTTCCTTGTTTCCTCAGGAACAACTATTTTAACACAACAAAAGGTTTTTTCACCATTTTTGTAAATTATTAACGTGACATCTTTGGTGTTAGAGGTTAAGTATTCAAAGATAAAAGGCCTATCGGGCCAAAAAATAACATTTAATCAGAATCAGAATCAGAATTACTTCATTGATCCCAGGGGGAAATTACTTAATTACTTATTACTTTATTTAATACAGTTCTCGCATGGATATGAGAGCACAACAAATCAGATGTGAGGTAAAGAACAACAATAGATAATAAACATTGTTTTTTTGACACTTTTGGGCTGGATTAAGTCATGGGTCACTTTTGAAAAAAGCTTTCTAACACATTATAAGGGTTAAACTCAACACAAAGGGGTGGTACAATCTGGGTGGGGCGTTCACCCAAACTCAAGCAATGCAAATTCAACGCCACCCTTAGTTAGATTATACACACCACAATATGCAAATGCTGCATCTCACTAAAATCAAACAAACAACAAAAAGCGTATTTATAGCACAATTAGGAAGCAGACACCCAAAACAAAAAAGCCACCGGTAGCCATTGTGCTGAAGGTGTCACGTGAGCTGCGTCGCCTGGCTGTCAACTTAGCTGTGTAGCATGTCTTTAACAACTTTTTTTTGGGGGGGCAAGGTTTCGACTAAATTGACAAGTTTGGTTTGTTTTAAACGGAGACGACGCGCGCTGCAGATGTGTGCGGCTTCGGCCTTGTCCACTGCTCCTCAAACTGAGCTGTCAAACCCCGGGCGAAGGCGTCACGTCACGGGCTGACTCGCCTCAATCTCTCCCTCTCCCCCCGTAACACGCATCGCACTGCGGTGACACAAACAGCGGAGAATTCCGAGTCACGCAAAAAAAAAAACATAAACACGGAGCGAAGACGCCTCGTCACTTAGAAGCAATCTACCTAGCTGCATGCTAATGCTAATGCTACTACGTGTTACTCGATCACCCCGACGAGTCCACAGCGGAGTCGGCTAGCATCCACAGCTGACTGATTTCCAGCCTTTTACGTCCTTACCTGCTCGGTAGCAAGCGAGTCTATTCTCCTCGGGTAGATTCCGCCGTGTCCGGTGGTTAAAATGTAGATTTAGTGTGTGTGTAGACACATAATTCAGA
The DNA here is from genome assembly GCF_022458985.1 of Mugil cephalus. Taxonomy (NCBI): domain Eukaryota; kingdom Metazoa; phylum Chordata; class Actinopteri; order Mugiliformes; family Mugilidae; genus Mugil; species Mugil cephalus. The sequence continues at coordinate 8,928,796 of NC_061776.1, forward strand.
GGACGATCCTTCACATTAACCGTTCCTGTCGCTCAGCGTGGTTGCTAACGTTACAGCTGGCTCCGCCCCTTTTCCGGTTTAAAAAAAAAAAAATCTAATAAACCCTCCCCAGCATGTTATATTTTATTTGTTTGCCCCTTATATTTAACACTATTATATTTATATAGCACCACGATGAGTGCAATATTGAAAAATTGTAATTTTCTAATCTTTTAGTTGTTGTTACTAATGTATTACGTGATAAAACATGCCCCTCTCATGACTTTTGGTGTCCAATAGGGAGGCGAATTGAATAGGGCGAAGTGAGTAAAGTGCTCTTATTGTTCTTTAATTTGAGATGACTGTGCAAAAAGAAAGACTGAAAAAGAGAGTCACTTGCTGATGACTAAACACACTATACATACAGTGTAAACCCATCCCAAGCGCCATCTAGTGTGTTTTTTGGAGCTGACAGTGGAGAATACGTCTTTATACAGTGTGACCTTAAACATCAGTAACCAATGCCTGATTTTTGCTCCACCTTTTTTTTTTTTTTTTACATGCTATTGTAAAGAAACGTGTGAATTAATGTAAAAAGGAAAGAAATATACTTGTGATTAATTAAAAAAAGAGTTAACTTAGCAACAAAGAAAAGAATCAATATATTAAATTTAGAAAAAAAATGGATGTAAGGTATACTATTCAATTAAGGTAGTTAACGTTCAAAATGAATATGTTATAAGTGATGAGATGAGACTGAAAATGGAAAAAAACAGGCCTAGACAAAATGTATGCAATCAACCTTCTCATAATTAAAGTCAAATTTCATATTCACTGCTCCAAATTTGCTAACCAACAACAAAATATCATTGTTTTTAAGCTATACTGAAAAGAGTTTAAACCCCAAAGCATCCAAAACAAGAAGTTTGTGTTAAAAATATAATATTGCCTGAAAATTTTCACCTTCAATTTTCTTGTATTTGGTTATTTGTTGTATTTTTTATTTTATTTCTATTAGTTTTGTAGTAGATAAGATCAGATAAGATACACAGTGCACATATGGTTGGATTAAGAATAAAAATAAGTGTATAAAAAAATATAAAAAGATATATTAAGCAAACAATAGTAAATGAGCGTGCTTATATACCATTTATGCATCTTTGTACTTTTTCCGTATATATTTGGCAAATAAATAAAATAAACAAACAAACAAATAAATAATCCCGCGACCCTATAGAGGACAAGCGGTTATAGAAGTTGAGATAAATAACATAAATAATAAATAAAAACAGGAGGGTTTATTACTAGCACGTACACAGACTGTAATTCCCCAGATAACCGAGAGGGGGCGCCAAAGCCCCGCAGAGAGGCTGACAGGAAGCTGGCGCGCTGTTCCACTCAGGGCATGTGTGTGGATGGGGGCGTTCAGCTCCGGGAGTCCTTCTTCAGTCGGCAGCCGCTGAGGTCATAGCAGGACTGGGTGAACCACGAGGAGCAGAGACGGCTCCAGAGGTACTGAATATGTCGTATACACTTTAATCCAGCCACATTCATTCAGGAGATAGTTGGGAGGTTGGTTTCTGCGTCGGATGGTTTTGCTTGAGCTCGGTTAACCCTGTTAGCCGCTGTTAGCCTCGCTAGCATTAGCCGCTCAGAGAGGCCGGTCCTGTGTAATGTGATTATGATTAGTTTATCATTTAAAATCAGCGATTTTATCCATGTGTTTAAATGTTTTTTTAGACTCTTATTTTTTTGTAATTTATCTAAAATTATTTTAATGGAAATAAGGGGCAGTATTGTAACTTTTAACAATAAAATTAATAGTTGTAAAGTAACATGACATGGGACCTTTAATCCTCATGGGACAGAAGTGTCAATTTCTATTTTATTTATTTATTTATTTTTTAATAACATAGCGGTAGTTATGCTTTTTGGTGTAATATTTTGCAAATGGGTGTATTTTATTTATTTAGCAAATTGTGATATTTCAAACTCAAATGTTTGATTAATTGCTGACTTTTAATCCTTCATATGCCAGTGTTTGTGATGCCATCAGAACTTTTTTTTGTGAATATTTTTTAAATGTTTTCAAAAATCCAAATGCAAAGTGGATTTTTCTTAGGGGAATTATTAGATCCTTGCAGAAACATTGATTTTGATGGTTTTTTTTTGTTGTTTTTTTTAGTGCCAGATTTTCAAAAATTGTTATGATTAAGAAAAATCTACTTTGTTATTTATTGTTACGACTGAAGTGGATTAAAAGATTTATGTAGAAACACTTCTTAACGTATGCTATTTCGCAAAGGACTCTTTGTCCCTTAATGGTAACAAGGGTTAAAACAGTATTGCAAAACCTCAGTAAAGAGAATTATAACATGCAGGTAGACTGAACAGAATAGATAAGAAATACAGTGACAAATGCGTCATTTATTAACTTAAATTCATAAATGTTTTTACTAAGTAAACAAAAAAAAAAGTCTCTGTCTCTTCTCGTATTTGCCTTGACGTTAATGCAACGAGGAAACTTATTTTTATGGTGTTTACTCTTTAAATGGCATGTTCCCAGTTTTTGGCACTGACAAATTAATATCATTTTACCTGTGACGGCTGCTTAAAAGTCACTAAAGTCAAACTAAATTGACCCTTTCTCGATATTTGAGACACATTTTCAGCGCTGTGTCGGACTCTTGTCCAAACTTAAGTGGATGTTGTGCACTGCCCTGTCAGAGAATCATATTAAGTGGTTGTGCAGCGAGTGGCTGTGGAGACATCAATACGATGTTAGCAGAAAGATAAAGCCTCTAATTTACTTATGTACTCAGACGGACACTTTGCTCAGTCGTGTGTGTGTGTGACATAGGCCGAAGGTTGAAACATGTCCCCTGGTGGGTGTGGGCCGGCAGCCCTGTAGTTCTGTGAACGACCACCTCTGTTTCCACAGGTTATCAGTCCACGCGTTCATGCAGGTAAAGGTTGGAAAAGGAAGACGGCGCTTGAACTTTATAGACGCGATGGAACCTGCGTGACTCAGTTTTGCGCAAACAGGGCGACTTGTACGCGCTGTGCGAGGCTTTATGTAATGACATTATATCCCTCCCTGATCCTCCCAGGTTAAAGCCTTCCACTCACGCCGGCCGTCCTGCTTCGGCTACAACAAGATGCCGACAAAAGAGGAGCTGCCAAGTCGTTGACAGAGCGCCACGATGACACACGAGACCCTCTCGAGCTCCCAGCTGTCCGTCAAGGCTGCTGCCCTGCGCATGGTCGACCTGCCGATGTCCGTCTGCGCCTCTCTGGCACAGGTGAGCGTGTGTTTGCAAGTGGGACGTGCTCCTCCACGGTCACTCGTTACTGGCGTCTATTTAAGGGTCTGGAGAGATGATGTTGTTGAGGGTACGTTGCCCAAGTAGCCTTTATTTAAACTATCCGTTCGCAATAATTCTAGCAAACATCTACCAGTTCTGTGTTAATTATCATGTGCATCAAAATATCTGCACAAACTGTAGCGTTTCCCGCAGCAGCGTGCGTACAGGAGTCTTGAAGTTAATTTCAAAACCTTTTAAAGACTTTTTCGAGACCTTTTCAGTATTTTTTAAAACCTCATTGTCACTTTGAATTGCCACCACTTGCATCAGTGACGTGCAACAGAATTCAAACAGGCTGTTTGAACAGTGTATAAGTGCATAACACTTGCAGAAAGTTGCATGTCGTCTGGACCTTCCCAGAGACAATCTACAAACGCACCCACAGTCTTTATGTTGCCAGTTCGTCTTTGTTTTTTAATAAACGAATAAATTCACACACGTTTTTTGGACTTGAACTCGAAAATTTACCTCAAAAATAGCTTCAAATTTTAGACCTCATGAAGTCGTGATAAGACTTTTTATTCTTAATTTCCCCACAAGATTGAATAATCAACTTTTAATACTTTTTAAAATCCCTGCGGATACCCTGCACCAGCTGATATTTATTTACCTATTCACTCTTTACTATGAGCCGGACAGTATCGAGGCCCGATAAGAGTTTCTCATCCTCCACTTAAAAATGAAACTGAGGCTGCAAACGCGAGTCGCGTCCAACTCCGTTGACCGGATCTTTGGTACCGCGGCGCCGTTTTCATCGCTTCAAAAAGCGGTGACCTACCGTTCCTGTGGAGAGAGGCCGTTTGCACTCATGCCGGCAAAACAAGAGCAAGTACAAATACTGAGACCTGCTCTACTGGAAGCCTCGCATTCCGCCGGGTTTCCTTTGCCTTGTCTGTCTGTTTTTTTGTGCCTCATCGGATCAGAAACGCGTCTCTGCGGAGCAGATTGAATTGTCTTAGAGGTTTCACACGGGAGAATCTGGCGCAGCTCCATTCATAGTTTTAAAGTTAAGCTGCTTACGTGTAAAGTGCTACCGCCTGCATGAGCTGGAGGCTTTGTGCAATGGAAATATCGTTTTTTTTTAATTATTTTTTTTTAAATCTGAATTAAAAGCCTTCAGTCATAGATGCATTCAACGACAATGATCTTCTACGTTTAATTCATGCCAATTCAACACACAGACTTTTCAACATCTGCACAAAAACTGTAAGAGTTTAATATTTTAGGTGCTTTCCCAGGTGGTTAAATGTTTTATATTTTCCCGCAGGCACCTGCGTGTTAAAGTGCTGGTGTGTTTGTGTGTCCTCGGTCACGTAGCGGGTCTGATATCAGATTCTGGTCGGAGCGTTCCTGACATGTAGCAGCAGCCGGCAAACGGCTCGGAAGCATCGCAGGCTCGCGGAGCCACCATTTTAATCACCCCTGTACCCTTTTCAGAAAGTCAATATTACCGCTGTTGTCAGACCGACTGAGCGTTTGTGTAATGTCCGGTAGCTGGTTAATGTGCAGCCGCGGTGCCTGTGCTGATAATGGCCTCCTGGTTCGGTGTTTCTATCTTTAGATGGAGGGGTGGGGGTAGGAGAAGTGGCAGGGGGGGGCTATCTGATGTTGATCTACCTGACATTATGACATCGGCATGTGCAGCTTTTAGAGGTATGCATCCTCGGGTGAACTGCCCTCCACCACTTGTGTCATCGGTCTCACAGTATCTGTGTAAGAGCTGATAACAGGAGCTGTTTAATCATTTAACTCGGCTGGAAATGTGCAATAATGGCAGCTCTCATCTCCTGGTAATCTGGATGCACACTTTGCTTATTTGTGTGCTTTATGTTGGGGTCCCTCATTTAGAGCTTCTTATAGTCTTAGTCCTTGGCTCAGGGGAGAAACTAAACCAAAAGAGGTCGATTTAATGCTTCTTCTCTAACTCTTCTCCAGGTGAATGTCAGCCCAGGCACCAAGAAGCTCGTGGCCGCCGCCGCCTTCGGCGCCGTGTCGCTCCTGTTCCTCGCCCGCCGCTTCCAGAGGAGGAAGGGCAGGAAGAAGGCTCACATGCCCCAGTGGGAGCAGGAAGGTTTCGAGTTTTACTCCCGGAACACGGCGGAGAACGGTAAGCGCCTCACGCCTCGGTCCGTGATCCCTTTAAGTAGCGAGTGCGACACCGGCTGGTGACGTACTCGGACTGACGTGCCTGTTCTGCTCCTGTGTTCCCTTGAACTGTAAACGTCTGGTTTCAGAAAAAATCTCATTAGTCTCCGATTAGCCACCGAGTCGAGTCCCAAAGAGACACGACCAGAAATGTGGGATGAAGCAGTGACCAGGGAAACACAGCTTTTCTTTAGAGTTTATCTGCACAGTCTGTTCTCTGCATGATTTTAATTCATGTGCAATTAAACACCAATGTGTGGGGGGGTCTGTGGACCCCTAGTGGTCTGTGGTGTAATTGCAAGGGGTCCATGAAAATAGAATAATATCCTTTGATAAAGGTCATATGACCTTTATAGATTTTATTTTTTTATTTTACTTAAATGTGACAGAGACCTTCATCTACCTAAACTACAGAGGGTAACAGGACTTTTTCTTCCTCCAATTACACCTGTATCAGAGTCAATTTGTTGATCCCAGGTGGAAACTACTTTTGGTTACAGCAAGAATGGGCAACGTAGGCAATAAGAATATGTATGTATATATATACATATGTGTGTAATAAGTAGGTCATTTGAATAAGAATACATCAATGTCTGAGTCCAAAGCCCAATAAACACATAAAGAAATATTTACAAGTATGTGATAAGAAAGTGAACATGAGTTATTGCATAATACCATTACTGTCTGACACTCAGAGTGAGGAGTGGTTGTTGGTTACGGGCAGGAATGATTTCCTGTGGCGCTCTGTAGCGCGCCGTCATTGTGAAGTGTAATTTACTGCATTTTATTATGAGATCTCGCTCCCCGCTTGCATTGCTCAAAGTTTCTGCTCGACGCTCTTGATAACTGCATCAAATGATGAGGCCCGTGCTGTTTCAGTGGTTATACACCATTCATTTGTTACTGACGCTCTTATTGTGAAACATCTGCAGGAAGGTGTTGTGGGGAAGTCATTAATGTGCATGTTCAGGTTAGCGTCTCCTTCCACAAGCTCAGCTACGCCTCCCGTCCTCTGAACCGTAGTTCAGTATTTATTAACTTGAACACCATCATGAGCTGCTCAGTTCCTGATTTACCGGCGTAATTACAGAGCGACGCATAATTACAAGCAAACTCACAGGTTTAAATCCTCACCTGTGATTTCAGTATTGACTCTGCTTTAAATGTGTCTCTCAGTGTCTCCTTGTCTCAGACTTGGTCAGTTCTCTCACTAGCTGCTTTTCCATTGCAACATTCCTGAAAATTCTGATGCGTGTTTCCATTGAAAGGTGTTTTCTGAATGAGCTATTATTTTCATCTCGCGATATCTCTTCATTTTCTTAAATTCTGGTCCCACTAGACTTCATTTTCAGGAAGATGGACTTTAAATGGACCTTTATATCGATATGCCTGAAAAAAAAAATTAAATAAACATCAGTGAGCATAAAAAAGTTTTAGCGATAGTTGAGAGTTTTTTCAAAATGTAGTTTTATATTGTGATATTAAGGTGTTGCACATTTGGTTGAACGCAACAAATGACGGCAGTGATGTCAAATCTGACTGTTAATGAAAAGAATTTTCAGACAGTAAGTGAGTAAAATATGATAGAAAGGGATTTAAACAGGAAAAAAAAATGAAATTCCCACAAAGTGGTTATTACACAGTGGTGGTATTACAACCATTACGGGCCAAACACGGCTTATCTGTTACATAATCCTGAGTCAACAGTGCTGCTGTGGTCTGATCCTTGTTCGTCTTTATGTGCCCAGATAACACCAGCCAAAACATAAGTGTCACCCTCGACTCCATGAACGAGAACCGCTCCGGTCTGGGTCTCCTCACAGGAGAAGACAGGAACCGGTCCGGGTCTCTGCTGAGCCTGGCTTCGGTAAGATGGAACCAAGACGTTATTATAATAAGTGATTGATTTTTGTTGAGGAAGTGTCAGTTTCTTGTAATGAAAGAACCGTATTTCTGTCAGAGCTGTTCATGCTACTTCTGCTCCTTCTTCTTTGCAGGTAAAGAGCATGAACTCGTCCAGCAGCAGCACCTGCGCTAACGAATCCAGCTGTTGGGACCGGGTGGGCGACGTCGACACGTGCGGTGGGATACCAGTCACCACCCCTGAGAACCTGTACCTCATGGGTAAAGACACGGGCGTCAACCTCAACGTGTTTGTAATGATGAGAGTGGAGGACGTGATGGACGATGGGGACTCTGTGTGTTTTCTATCAGGTATGGATTTATTTGAGGAGGCTCTGCGGCGGTGGGAGGAGGCGCTGACGTTCAGGGGGAAGCAGGCTGAGGACGAGGAGAGCTGTGAATCTGTTAAGACGGGAGCTGGAGACGCCATCGCTGAGCAAGGCATGGAGGTAGGAGTATCAGACTGAGAGGAGGACGTGGAAAACCCGTCCATTCGTGTTCGTAAAAACTATTTTAGAGGGTGTTTTCTTGGTGAGATGATGCGTTATCCTGCTCCATTATCCATTAATATATGGGAAATTTCAGCCATAAAGGAGCGAACATCTTAAACAACCGTACTCTGATTCTGCTCTTTGGCTTTTTTCCCATAAAAATCATCATTTTACCTTGTAATTAATAGGTGTTAAATTTAAATTTGTGGTGGAAAATTAAAGATTTTGTGTACCTCTGTTGAAGACCTGTGCTATAGAGGATTATACCCCAAAGCAGCGTTCAGATTGTGGGGTTTTGGATTAGTGTGGGTCAAGCAGTTAATCCAACAAATGCTCAGACCGCGGCTTCGTTTTCCTCAGTCGAGGAAGTCTGACGCTCTCTTGGAAAGGTTGTTAGAAACACTGAGGATGCGCAAGAACCCGGAAAAGAGATGTTGGATTGTTCCACTGAATTCTAGATCTGATCTATATGTTCATGTCAAAACTCATTTTGGTAAATCTGATCTTTATGATGCGCTTCCTTTCAGGACGTCATCAGTGCAGAGTTCATCCACAGGCTCAGGTCTCTGCTGCAGAGAGCCTACCACCTCCAGGAGGAGTTTGAGGGGGTGTTGGGTGTGTCGGAGCCCTCGTCCCACTGCAGCAGCCAGGGTGAGTCACTGACCCGCCATCATTTACACAGGATGTTATATATATATATATATATGCAGCGAGCACAATAAAACAGCAGGAACTCCAAGAAGCATCCACTTTAACATCCTGTGTTATTTTTGTGGTTGTAGTCTTGGTGTGTGAGGGGCTGGATATGATTTTTATTTTTATTTATTTATTTATTTATCTTTTATCTCTCTCAGATAAGATGGCCGACATCCTGGCCAGAGAGGAGCTGGACGACGGCTGCCTCAGAGACAGCATCAGCATCGCCTCCAACGACTCTTTCGTCTCTGCTGCCGAGGTAAGAGAAGCAATAAACCTCCCTCAGTGAATCCTCCTGTTGCTGAGCAAGAGTCCGCCTTAATAGCCTATCAGCCATAACATTATGACCACCGACAGTAGAAGTGAACAGCACTGATTATTAGTGGGTGGGATATACAACAGGCAAGTTCATGGGTTAGAAGCAGAAACAAAATGGATAAATCGAAGAATTTTAGCAGTTTTGATAATGACACAACTGTGATGAATGGGTCAGACCCGGCGTCCTCATATGGGGACATTATGTTTTAGGTGTGTGGCAGCTTATTCTCCTTTATTTATACGTTTTGTCCTCATAAAGAGACACTTTTCTTTGCCATGTACTGTTAGCGAAGGGTTAATACACTTGTTTATTTATTCTTACTAACTTTTCTAGTTTGGTTTGACATGCAAATTTAACAAATTAATAGTTACTCGTTTGAGGACGTTGGGATTTCATTGTTTCCAATTCTGCTTTTTGCATTAAAATAAACAGTTTTATTTTATTATATTGGTACACATTGGGGACTTACATTGTAATATACAGTGAAATAATCCCTATGTCCATATAATTTATTTCAAAAACGACTTCCAGTTCAAAGACCATGATATACTTTCTAGGTCCAACTAATCCCAAATACCTAAAGACCTTAATCTTATTAAGAAGATTAAAATGAAATTAAGATGCATTTCAAACAAATACTTGGGTCTCAGGAGGTTAAAACAGCAGCTCTTGTGGGTTCCTGGTCCTGGTCTCCAGTGGTTAGTAATCATGAAAGTGGTCAGAGGTGAACTGGTGGCAGGGTCATGGCTGTCCAAGGCTCACTGTTACTGGACAGCGTGATCCACGGAGCACATAAATACCAGAATCCAGGTTCAGCAGTGTTATTCACCATTAACCAGCTGGTGGTTTTAATGTTGTGGCTGGTCTGTGTGTGCAGGTTCATTATCTTTTAAACCTCCTCCTTTCAAAAGCTAAAACGATTCAGGTGAAGGAGTGGACCCGTCTTAAGCTCAACTCGGGTGTTTCACAGCGGGAGCTTTGATCTTCCTGCTCCTTCACCGCCCACTGTTTATCTCTCTGTGGGGACTTGAGCCGTGTATCCGGTTCTACTGGTGGACTTGACCCACAGAGCACAAAAATAAACTGGTTGTTAAGAATCTGAAATAAGCCGAAGCCTTTGACTCAAGTAGGAAGCGTTAATAGGAATAGGATTGAAGCCTAAATAAGAGTTAAACTGATCGACTCAGGGGAGGGGCTGTGCATCTTTGAAGGTATTTACACCTGCAGAGTTGTTATTTGCCATTTAGGGAGTGGTGAGTTTAAGGCAGAATTTACAGCCCTGAAACTGAAACTAGGTCATTCAGACTTCAGTCACCAAAAATAGACCTTCAGCATTCCTCCAAATGTTACTCTGCAGCTGTTTTCACTACAGACCAAACAACGTACCACAACATGGAGTACCACAACATGGAGTACCACAACATGGAGTACCAGAATGGTTTAATTTATCCTGTTCATAAAGGACAGCTAACAACACAATACTCTTATTGAGAACTACATCAGGTCCAACCAAGGACGGACTGGGACTAAAAATGTGCCCTTTACTTTGACTAGGCCCGACCCACAACAATAGGCAACAACGAACGACGCCTACCACGAGTTTCACATAGTATTCTCTTCACATAGGTGTTGGATGTTGAGACCCGCCCGCCCAACTCTCCGCTACCTGTTAGCTCAGGCTACCACCTGTCAGTCAAAGTGGGAACACCCTTAATCTATGAAGAATGTTAAACCTTAATAAAAAATAAACTAAAATAATTTTCTGTACCAGGCTGTAAACATGGTTAATAATGCTGTAAAGTTGGGCTTTTTAACATGGGCGTCTATGGGGATTTGTTCCCTTTTGGAGCCTCAAGTGGCCACTTGATGAACTGCAGTTTTCTGCGCTTCCGCATTGGTTTCATCGCTCAGACCTGGAGGTTGGCACTTGGTTTTTACCAGCGTTATCAACACAGTCGTCTCTTTACTGCTAACGTTTAACGTGTTACTGCTACTACTTAAATTTGCATTGCTGCCACATACTGGACTGGAGTGGAAAAACAGCAGCTCAACTCGGACAAAGTTGACGTAGATTTCATCACAAATCCACAAATGTCAAAGCGTCTTTTCTTACAATAGAATTTAAGAAAATGTTCATGACACAGTGAGAGTCTGTGACCCTAGTTTTGTCAGTGTGTTCCAGTCTGTTGACTCCAGTCAAATCACTTTCTGCTATGGCAAGAATCACACACTGACCCCACCTCTTAACATAAAAATGATCACCATTTAGTCCATCTTCTTCTTTTGTGTCTATTCAGCTGTCAGAGCACAGAGAGCTGAGGAGCGCTTATGTCCTGGGTCACTCCCCTTTCTACGAGGAGGCGCTGCAGATGGCCGAGGAGGGAAAGATCTCCTGCAGGGTGCTACGGTAACTTCACTCACTAACGTGAAAAAATGCAAAACCAACACAAGTTTTAACCTATTTGTTCCTCAGTGTTCATGCATCTGAATAAAATCTTGATTTTTTTTTTTTATTTTTCAGGACGGAGACGCTAGAGTGTCTCGGGGACTTGGACTTCCTGGCCAAGCTGCACTGTGTACGGCAGGCGTGTCAGGTACAGTCTAACCTGATTAACTGCAGTGAAGTGTAACAACAAAGCTCCCGCTGTAGACGACCGTCCATTGCCACCGCCTCCTTATGCTGTACAAAAGTGAAGCCAAAATACCGCAGAGATGCATGGGTGGTATCAGAGCGTGCTCAGGAGACACGGTGCTAGCCACAGCAGATCCCTCAGCTTTATTTGTCAGTACTGTTTTCTGGTACTTGTTAAGAAACAGATGACAATAAATCACAGCTGTTGATGTGACTGACACCTTTAAGGCGCCGGTAATCAAAACAAACAGACAAATCTACACACACACATAGAAATGGAAACTTTGGGGGTTTGTTTGACATCTGCTCACACGGAGGAGGTGGGGCTAATGTTCTATGCTGCTTAAAGCCACCAGGGGGCGACAGAACTCAGGATAATGAAACTTTACAAAGCTTCACTCCCGAGAGACACTTAAAGACCCTTTAACATTCCTCTGGGTTGTGTATGGGACGGCAGTAGCTTTCTAAACCAATCACAACACACAACACAACACTGCACACGTTGTGTTTGACTAAATGCTGCGAATATGTAATTTCCATCTGATTTCATTGATAAAATCCATTATAGGATTCAACCAACACATTTATTCAAAACAGAAAATTCAGTTGAACCCAGCAACTTCTTATTTTTTAACTCTGTGCTAACTCTGATTCCTCAAGAACAATACCACTTAGAGTAATTCTGACTTTTGTGATAGAAACTTCAGACTCTTGGCTTTCAAAAGAGATCAAGACCATGCATGAGCTCCAAATGTTCACGAACAGAATTCAGTTTACTTTAGGTTTGTCCTAAATAGGCTTCTTTTTTTTTTTTTTAGTTTTTTGTAAAAAGGCTGGAATGATAAGAGTTTAAAAATACCTGAAAATACCAGGTCAGCCTAATATTTTTGGCATGTTCACTCTTTAGGATGCAGTCTTAGTAATTTAGTAATAATTTTGTCTCCAGCTCATTCTGTCTGAGAGGACGACCAGGGTGTTTCTGACGGACACGGGAAAGAAAATACTGTCTTCCATTATCGTTAAAGCACACAAGGTAAGACTGATAAACTTAATAAAATTATCTTTTTCTACTGCTTCTTCTTCTTCTTTTTTTTAACAAGTTGTTCTTCTCTCAACATCTACCGCTTGGTCTCCAGAGCCCAAAGAGATTTGAGGAAGTGTTTGAAGAGATGATTTCCTTCCTGGACCACACGGAGCACTGGGAAGAAACCGAGGTGGAGCTGGCCACACGAGGGGTGAGGGTTACAACAGATCTGTTTAAGCTAAGCTACGAAGGAGTAAACTAATCTCCTCCCGCTTCTTCAAATAATGTTTGACCACCGTCCCCCTCCAGGTGAGACACTTGAACTTCTATGACATTGTGCTGGACTTCATCCTCATGGACTCCTTCGAGGACCTGGAGAACCCGCCCGTCTCCATCCAGAACGTCATCAACAACCGGTGGCTCAACAGCTCCTTCAAAGAGACTGTGAGTGAAGCCGCAAACAGGAAAACCCTCACAGCAAGTGTTTTTTTATTATTTATTATTGATTCATGTGTATGTTTGTAGGCGGTGGCGTCCAGCTGTTGGTCAGTGCTGAAGCAGAAGAGACAACACATGAAGGTACAACATGTCTCCTAATATATAGGAACAGGATGTTTGGTCGCAGTAGTAGCAGTAGGAGACCTAAAGTCCTCTGTCCCTCTGTGACGTGTCTCTGCCTCAGGTGCCAGACGGTTTCATCGCCCATTTCTACGCCGTGTGTGAGCAGATCAGTCCGGCTCTGGCCTGGGGCTTCCTGGGTCCGAAGAACTCCCTGCACGACTTCTGCTGCTTCTTCAAGGTCAGAAACGACATCAACACACGACGTCTGACGCAATTTATTTACAGAAAAATGCAAATAAATCCCGTTTCCACACACCACACCGCTGTTATATGGTCGTTAGTTAAATAAAACTGAAAAAAAAAAAAATGTTTTGAGCATTTCCACTCAGATCAGGCGTAACATTATGACCATTATGAACTTTGACACTGTGGATCTAACATTTTAGTGGCTCAGTTACAACACCTAGTGGCCATTTGTGGTAGTGCTACAGGGTTCAATTTTAGGGTCATTATATTTACTTTTGGAACTGGCATTGATTCACGTGGATGTAACTTAGACATGTAGCACCAGACCAGACCAGACCAGACACCCCCACCCCATAGCAATGACCCAGCAGGATGCAGCCTGACACAGACACACACATACACACAAAAACGCTTCAGGAACAACTCAAAATAACATGATGAGCAGCACGAGGTGTTGACCTGACCTTCAAATTCACTAGATCCCAAACTGATCAAGTATCTGTGGGATGATGATGATGAGGACCTACACAATATTAGGGCGGTGGTCATAATGTTATGCCTGATCAGTGTATGCATTAATCTGAACATGTATGTGGTTTTGTCGCCAAATAATTTACAGAAGATTATAGCTAAGTCATGTAGCTCATAGAAATAAATTAACATGATAAACCAAACCCAGATAAATTCATTTTTTTAAATTTTATATTATTTATATTTATATAATTTATAATATTATATTATTATTATTGTAAGTTGCACATGTATCATCAATGTAGCCTAGAGTGTGCTCTCATACAAACATTTTAGCAAAAAAAACAGATTTATGTATTTATTCTTTCCCCAGATATTCATAATTTTATGTTTTAGAAAACTGAACAGTCTTGGAAGCATGAATATTTTTCCACACACTACTTTTAAAATTCTTACGTGTGGGAAAAAATATCTATATGTGGGTATATATCGCAATATTTTTTCTTCCAATACAAAATCAATATTGAATGTCCTAATATCGATTTTAAAAGGAAAATAAAAAGTCATATTTTGAACGACTTCCACACTTTTTCTGAACAAGTGCAACAAACAAGAAGTGGATCATTTGGTTTAATTGTTTTCTGACTCAGTTTGTCCAATGAATTATCACTGTCATCTATACATACATGTTTATTTTAAGCTGCATTTAAAATTTCTCAATTAACTATGTTGAATATTGCAATAATCATGATTCAAGTATTGTGATACCACATCGTGAAGTCCTTGCCTCTATTAATTCCATACTTGACTCTCGTCTTTTTCCTCCAGGACCAGGTGCTCCACTTCCTGAAGGACATTTTTGACCTGGACAAAGTGCGCTACTCCTCGGTGGAGAGCCTGGCGGAGGACATGCTCCACCTGCTGCACCGCCGCTCTGAGCTGCTGCTGGCGTACCTGGGGGCCGACAGCCTGCACCACCTCAACGGCTGCGGCCCCCCCCCGCAGGTGCAGCTGACGCCCAACGCTCTGTTCGAGGCGAGAGTGCAGTGAGGGATGGAACAAAAAATTATAAAAAGAAAAGAAGGAGCATTTACACCGAAGGGCGAGTTCACACCGACCGACGGACCAAAGAAAATAAGCCGCAGGTGTGAGCGCGCCTCCGGTTTCTGAAATCCACTCATCTGCCATCACACCCGCATGCTCTCTGTGTGTCCGTGGATGTGGGTGAAGTGTACCAGCCGTCTGCCTTCACGTGGCCTCCTCCCCTCGTCACCGTGCCATGGTAGCGTTACTTTAACACATCATAGCAATAATGTTTGTAATTTAAAAGTCCTCATGCAGTAGACGCTGAGCTGTGGGAATTCAGGGCGTATTTATTGCTATAATAATAATAAGGAGCCGTTTTATTAGCGACAAAGGTATTTTACCATATTTATTTTATCACACACCTAAATGAAGCAGGGTTCATTTCAGTAGCTGTGCACCCGAGGGTTCGTGATGAGCTTTTTATTATCCGCCGCCTACTGAACATCAGCAATGCAATTAAATGTTGTTTGTGTATTTAAGCACACGCTGCCCGTCGAGCGAGAGACTCAGTTTAAAGAGTTTAAAAGGAACTTTAAAAAAAAAAAAAAAAGGGAAAGTTGTTATTGAAATAGCACCGGGGCTGTGTTTAAATCCAGCCTTCGAAATAAAATGGATGGACTGGGAAACCTTCCGGATGTTAAAACAACTTTTTTTCAGTTTCCGGGCATTAAAATGCAAGAAAAGCCTTATTACTATTAAACATACTCGAGCCTTGTCTTTGTCACTGAATGTCAGTCAGAGTCTGTGTTTTAGCATCACTTGAAAGATAAAACACTAGTTATATATATACATATATACACACACACACACACAAAAACAGTGGCTGCTGCAGAACTAGAACGTCTCACATTATATCAAGACTGTCTTAAAACAATTCACCTACGTGTGTTGATCCACAGAAGGAAAGAAAAAAAACAGGATCATTGGAGAAAAATATTACTGTGGCCTCCTGGAACTCGTATTGATCATCGTTTATTAGCCTAAACGGTTAACCCCCCGAGACCTGAGCTTTTATTTTGGTTTGCATTTCTCATTTCTCCAAGGTATTTGTGGCAGGAAGTCGGTTTTGGAAAAAAAGGAACAACGTCCTCATATGTGGACACTGGGATTATTTCATTATTTATCCTATATTAAAGTCACCAATGTGTAAGGAAATATAAAACTGTTTATTTTAATACCTGAACACGGCTGTGCAAAGACAGAATTGTGAATAATGAAGTCCCAGCGTCCTCAAACGAGTACTTTGTAGCTCGTTGCTATTGATAAACTTTTTGAATCAGATCAAACTAGAAATGTTAAGCATAAATAAGTTTTAAACTGGGCTGCCACTAGATGCCAGACTAAAGCGTCCACTAATGAGGACAACGGGTTTTAAATGAAGCTGAATAAGCTGCAATAAAACTTAAAGTCCCCATATGAGGACGCAGGGTCTCAGGGAAGTTAATCAAGAAAACGAGCTGTAGAGTTCAGACTAGAAGTTTTTTTTTTTAGTTTTACACTTGCACATAAATCTAAAGCATAACAACTGAACCTCTTCCTGTTTTTTTTCATAGCTCTGTGATACTGTTACTAAAACTAATTTGATAAATTGCTTTTAGGCTTTGTCAAAAATTGGCTTCACTAAGTTAGACGTGAGTTTTCTTGGATGCTGCTTTAAATGACTGGTGTTGAATTGATGAACAATCTGTGAGTGCAATGGGAAACGTTTTAAGACTGACTTGTAAAATAACTTATTTAGGTCATTTTATCAACACACAAAAACGAAGTGTTCACATTCATGGCTTTGTGTATAAATTGAGCAAATAAAGACTCAGAATGTGTCTCGTGTTTCCCATTCATGCGTCTTTTCCTCTAATGTGTCAAATAAAAACTCGTCCTTTTTTTATTATTATTTGTTACAACTTTATTGAATGAACATGGCAACGTTTTCAAAAGTCAGAACAGTTAATTAAAAAACAAAACAAAACAAAAAAAAACAAACCAGCAGATTTAATATACACAGCACATGAAACCTTGTTTACCTCTAAGGCATGCTCCTTGTTTTGTCTTCTACACCCCCTCGAATTCTGTGTCGAAAAGCATCTCAAGCAAACAACACGTGACCTTGTAACTAAACACAAAACTTATATGTAAATTTGTTTTTCTTTTTTTTTTTAAAGATAAACCCCAATTTTAGTGCATTGAAAGTACATGAGTTCCTGTCCTCGTCCAACTTTCTAAAGCGATAAAACAACCATCAGACTCTAACACAACTATGGCATCATGGTTAGAAAAATGGAACAAAAACATCAGAAACAGTCAATCCGAGCTGGAACAACATATATCTGACCAACACTTTGCAACAACAAATTTCATTTTCATTGGTTTGCCGTGTTTTTTTTTTTTTTTTTTTTGTTTTTTTACCTTATCACTGGAGCTCTTGAACGGTCTACGTTCAGCAGTGGGGATTGACTCAAAGGATTCCTCCTTTTTGTGGGGGGAGAGGGAGGGGGGCACAAACTACGACACGGCCTGATTCTACGACCTAAGCCTGCGGCATCCTCCAACACTGTGAGCGAGAAGTGAAGGCAGCAGCGTTTCAATGGGAGATTTGCACTGCACTTGAGGGCAGATTCACACCACGACAGAACAACAACAAAAAATCAATCATGTGCAATAATTTCTCACCTATTTTCTTTTTTTTTTTCAAATAAATAAAAAAAACCTGACAAATTGAGCACAATGCTAACGTCTGCATGGCATGCATTTTTTTTTTTTTTTTTTTGTTAAACCAGTCTCCATCTAAAAAGCACTGTCAATAAAAGACTTACCGGCTGCAAACATTCAACACAAATAATCATTTCCTCCTATGCAACAACCATTTCTGGGTAAAGTCAAGTCATCATAACATGCAGTTTAATTACTTCAAATGATAATTTCAAAATAAGGGCTGTTCATACGTGTGAATATCCTGGACATTTCTTTAGGCATCAATGCATAGAGGCAGGTTAACGACACAGGTAAGCATTTCTTTTTTTTTTTTTTGCATGTATGTGCTGAGGCAAAAAAGATAAAACATTTTCAACGTTTCCTTAGGTTTCGCTTACCTGTGTTTTTGCAGCAGAACCTAAGGTGCAAGGTCTGGGATGACACTGCAAAGATCAGATATATATATGTGTATATATATATATTGCACTGTTTGCCATCAGTGATAAAAAAAAAAAAGACTTCGACCTCAACATCCTTTTTTCTACCTTCTTTTTTTGTGCTCATTCAGAAATAAATCACAATCAATACTGAGTCAGAACCACTACTAGCAAATCCACATGCTCATAATAGGACATTGTTTCAGAAGAAGAAACCTAAGCATGCTACACTTTAGTTTTTCTTTTCTCCTTTCTAAATCAATATATAATTGCAATAAATGGCATTTTAAAAGCAAAAAACTAGACAATGGCACTCAAAGATATTCAAAGCGCAAAAAACAAAATCCCCCACATCCTTAAAAGAAACAGTTCCTACCGGCAGTGTAACAAGCACCCCCTCAGCACAGCACAGAAATCCACCTACACAACCTACGACAAGACTCAAGTCTGGATGTTATGCAAGTCAGTGGGAGTCTCAGAAACATGTGGTACAAGAGTCATCTAAAAATTTAAAAAAAATAGCACTAAAGCCTCTCCTCATGACATTTCACACATACTTACCCAAAGGGAAGGGGGAAGGGGGGGGAATTGCAATATTTGACAATATATAGAGATACTACATGGTTTGCAGTTCATAAAGCATTTAAAAAATAGGGCATGTACGACTTCAAATGTCAGGGTTTTTTCTTTGTACTTACATTACAGGAGGGCTCAACTGATGGACGAAGAGACTGCTTAGCCACCCCCGACCCTACAACACCTACGCTCTTTATACTGGATGGACACTAATCAAAAAAAATGTTTTTTTAAAAATAAAAAATGGGCAGAGCAGCATAAATTAAAAAAAAACGCACTTGTTGCAATGTTTTTATATTAAAAAAACATTCTTTATAATAAGAAAAAAACACAACGTATGCACTTTGGAGTTAGTTCACAATTTCCTTTTTTTACACGAACAATGCATTATTCGATAATATACAGTGGCAAATTTTTTTTTTTTTACCCGACTGTCCTGGGAAAAAAAGAACGGCATAGAAGGGACAAAAAATAAAGTACGTTTATATATACTGTGATAACACTAAAAATACGATGCAGCATTTCTTGGAACCACATTTTCTGAGGAACATGAAGAACACTTGCTTACCGCTTTTTTTTTTTCTCTAAACTCGCCTGTGGAGGAGGAAGTGACTATATCAAGGCAGCAACAAAAAAAAAATATACAGTGAATACTAACTCAACAATGTCAGCAAACCATGGGAAGAGCGCCACAGCAACGCAAGTTAATGCATTCGACACACAGGCAGGAGGTACCTGACAAACATTGGTCTACGGCTAAAGTCAAGGAAATAAAAAATAACTAAGAAGAGCATCTATCAACAATTGAACCGCTCACCATCATCGCACATAATGTATCTAAGAGCCTTATAGACAGTTGGAGAGAGACAGGACAGCACAACTTTGAGTCAACCGTTTTTTGGACAATTCACACCCCCCCCCCCTCCGCCCCCTTTTTTATATCCCACCCCTTCTGCTCGCAACCACCCCAACTTACCAACACAGGAGGTTTCAGTTTGTTTTATTGGAAAAACACAACAGGCAATAGCATTTTTAAAACTGAGATGATTTACATGGTAATGTCTACAGTTTAATAAACATGAGTTCTAACCACATTTAATGTAGATACAGGGCTGGAATGACCATATGTATAATTACCTCACTAAAAACAAAGCATTTACAAGAAAAAGAGAAACAACAACAACAAAAAAAGAAAAAAAAAACAAAAAGAAAATAATAAATCAAGGAGGACGTGTTCGCCGGGTAATCTGCCATCTATGTGAAACACTTTCAAACCAAGGAAATTTAAGATCTTCATCAAGGCGTCTGCATCCAAACATTTAACAAAGGATTTTGTTTTCGACAATGTAGCATTTACTTTATGTCCACTTCACATTACTGGCCCTGTGCAGAAGAAATACATAGAAGATACATTGCATGTTAACAGCGGAAACAGTGGACTCAGCTTCCCAAAATTAAAAAGCTAAAAAGCCTGTGGGGAGGAAATGGGTTTGGTTAGGTTTGCGAGAGGCGGCTGCAGACACGGGAACCCTGTAAAAACCTGAGGAGGGAAGGAGGTCACGGCACAAAATGACTGAGCGGACAGTGAATGTGGCGGGGAGATTCTTATCAGGGGGGGTGTACCTGAGGGGCTTGTGGTGCCGCGCCCATGGTCTGAGGGTTGGCCGTGCCGTAGTACGCCGCCTGCTGCCGGTAGTACTCCGCCCAGGCGGCGCTGTAGTCCGGCTGGCCTCCGGGCTGGGAGGCTGCAGGCGCTGCTGCAGCCTGAGGGGCAGCTTGACCTGGAGGAGGGAGGGAAGAACCAACACGGTCAAACTAGACCCCCATAAAAAAAACTTTAACATTTCTCTGGGTGATATATGCAACAGCAGTAGCTTTTTGAACCAATCAGAGCTCTGAACATGAGTCAATGCTTCATGCAGCGTGCAATTTTCATCTGATTTCATTGTCCCAAATAGATGTTTTTTGCAAAAAAAGGTTGGAATGATAAGATCTTAACCACCTCTAATAAAAAAAATAAGGTTTGTGTCATTTGTTTTGCAAGAAATAACGTTACGTGTGATTTATCATTGACATAATTACTGTTGCTTAAATATTTAAGGAGCACAACAGATGATTTTTCAACCTGCAACTCTCCTGTAATTTACTTTTTTGGTCACAGGGGTCGCTGTTCCTCAAAGACTAGTCTCATAATTTAGGCTAACTGGTAAAAACCAGGGCTTCCCACCGATACCCCAGTCTTAATCCCTGATTTTATATACTATGAACCTTGGAAATAAAGCCGGAAGTGGGCGGAGCCTGGAGTCACCATGTTGGATGAGATTTACTCCACCCACATTTGGACCAATCCCCCAATTTTCTGCTACCTGTTAGCTCAGGCTACCAACGGTCACTCAAAGAGGGAATGCCCTTAATTATGAAGAATTTTAAACCTTAATAAAAAATAAACGAATGATTTAGGAAAAAACATGTTTAACAATGCAGTAAAGTTGGACTTTATAACATTGGGGTCTATGGTGATTTTCTCCATTTTGGAGCCTCAAGTGGCCACTTGATGAACTGCAGATTTTTGCACTTGGACATGGACTTGATCGCTCAGTCCCGTTGCCGCATGGTTTTAACTCTTTTTTTATCGACAGTGGATGCAAATTACTTTGAAAATTAACTGTTAGTGTTTCAGCTAAATAAAGACTTATTACTTTTACGGAGACTGGCCTCAACAAGGAACTTGTTAATGGTTGGATTGTTCTTAAATTGTCTTAATTCATTGGTTAAAAGTCTAAAGAGTACATATAAGTGTAAAAATAAGTGTTTGAAAACCTAAAAACATTCAAGACGCTGGAGCGTTTGTAAGAAGGGGAACGAACCCACCACCAACGCCTCCGAGTGGTGGGTCAGAAACCTTCTGCTTTCCTTTTTGGGCGGCTACGAGAACAGCAACTCTACAACAGAGGGCTGCTAGTGTTAGCAACCACCCTTCATCATTCATCTGCAAAACGGTATGAAAAGCATCCAAAACAGACGCCGCAAAACTAAACAAAAGGCCCAGACGAACCTTGTTTCTTGTAATACTCCTCCCAGGCTTTCGTGTAGTCCTGAGGTTGTTGACTCTGTTGACCTGCAAAGAGAAGAAAAAAGAAAAAACGTCAACGCGAGTGTCGAATTTAACAACAGAAACAACATTAACCCTACGTTGCTTACATCCATAAGCCACAAATCAAACATGTGCATCATGTAAGTCTACACGCATTCAAGTAGCAGTAAAGCATTCATGACACGTGTGTGGATGAAGCCCTGAGATAGTCTAGACAAATAAGCTGCTCTGAGATCATAAAGGTGGTTCTGTGTCCACAGCTCAGTCCTGTAGATAGTCAAAAGTGTTGCAGTCTAAACAGCACAGGCATCAAGTGTCAAACCAAAGTGGAGGCGAACTGCTCCACAGCAAATGCTGACAAATACCCAGACCTGAAAAAGAAGCTGACTGCGTGTGGCCCAGTGGCTGTTTAGACTGTCTTGTGTTAATAGATGAACACTGAAACTACGTTCATATACCCATTTTCTTGTAATATTCCTCCCAGGCCTTGGTGTAATCTGCCTGTCCACTCTGACCTGCAGCCTGTGGGTCACCTGTTAAAAAAAACGGTACTTGTAATTAGTGAATCATTCGCAGCAGTTTGTCCTCCACCTGCCTGGGTTTGGTTGTCAGCCTAGGGGTGGTGGAGGAAAACTATCCTGTCCCTGGGGTTAATATATTTAAAAAAAAAAGAAAGAAAGAAAAAGAAAGAAAGAAAAGAGTTGACGTCAGTCCAATTTGTCTTCAGTTAGCAACACCAGGAAGACACGAGCACAGAAGGCTACTTCAGTAACTCTACTCGGCTACTCTGCTCTACACTGGCCTCGACAGATTTAGCTTCCGCTACTAGAAGCGCACACTTTTGCTAGCTTCGTGCTAATTGAGGACAACGTCTGTTACCTTGGCCGTTGGTTTGAGTCGTGCCAGGAGCTCCGCTGGTCGGGGTCATGGGAGCCTGTGGCTGCTGACCGTACTGAGCGTAGTAAGCCGCCCACGCTGCAGCGTTGGCATCAGCTGCTGCTTTATCTGTTACCAAACAAAGGCCAAGGTAAGAGCTATGAAAATACAGTTTAATCTATCTATGTTGTAAAGTATTATAAAAACTCTGACTAACTGATCTCTGGCCAACTAGTCACTGATCTGAATCTCTCCCTGCAAAGACGAAAAAGATATGTGATGCAGGTACTTACTTGGATCTGGCTGTCCCTGCTGCCAGTGTGGGTAGCCGTTGCCCCACCCCTGAGGCTGATAAGGAGCCGGAGGACCACTGGAGTGAAACAAAAAACAAAAAAATTACCCATCAACTCTCCACATCCTTCATTTGTGTTATTATTTACTCATAGATAAAAGTTAATAAATATAAAATGCACTTACTGTGGCCCTGGAGGCCCCTGGTTGTATGGTCCCGGGTTGTAGGGACCCATGGGAGCACCAGGAGGCCCGGGTGGTCCCGGGGGTCCGTGTGGGCCTGGTCCTCCGTGTGGACCGGGAGGACCGTGTGGGCCGCCCATCGGAGTGACGGGTCCCTGAGAAAATAACCGAGAACGAGGTGGGATGAGAAAACGTACACAGGGTTTCTGCAGGTTTGAATAAGGACGATCAGAGACCTAGAACTAATATCTACATCAACTCAGGACAATGAAACATAAGAGGCCGGGGCCACGGGGGCTCATACTCCAGACGAAGTGCAGTATTTAAGGATTTGAGACCTATAATGCAAAATAAGCTCATATTTAAGACTTTTTAAGGCCTTAAATTGTGATTATCCAACTCCAGACTTTTTAAACTCTGTCATAGACGCACGGTTTCATAAACCACAGACCAACACTCACCCCGATTTTCTCCTCCACCAGCTGCCTGGCGTAGTCAATCTGTTGAGGGGAGCCTCTAACAGTGAACATCTTTATGTTGGGGTCGGCGTTGGGCGGAGGATTCCTCTGAAGCTCGATTCTGGCTCCTGACTGCTGGCTGATGCCTTTGATTGTCTCACCGCCTGGAAAAGTTCAACCACATTGAGCAAAAAATTAAAACGAGTGACCCACTAAGCAAAAGCCTCAAGCCTGTTTTTCCTCATCGATGCTGATATTAACTGACCTTTTCCTATGATCAGTCCGGTTTTCATGGTCGGGACTGTGAAGGTGAACTCCTGCAGACCACCCGGGGGCCCCATGTTCCAGTTGCCCTGCCCGCGGCCACGTCCTCTGCCGCCCCCGTGTCCCGGTGGTCCTCCGGCCTGGACGCTCCTCAGCAGGTCGGAAATGATTTCTGCCGCGTGCTGAGCCTGGTCGGGAGGCCCCATGATCTGTGCTATCCTGTCTGGTGTGCTGCCGTCATCTGGAGGGAACAAGCGTGGAAGGGGGGTCATTAGAAAACTACACAAACAACGTGATTACGCTAAAGGGTAGCTTCTTCTAAATGTCACTGAATGAAATACGTGGCTTTGATTGGGTCTCAGATAGTTTAGGGTTAGGGTTATACATCAGCTTTTCAGCGTGGTGCATGAGTTCTCATCATAGACCATAAACGGAGATAAAAATAACTTGTTTCTGTCTTCACCTGGTTTGAACTGAATCCTGACACCTGTGTCGTTCTGTATCTTCTTGATCATTTCACCATTTCTCCCAATGACGATTCCCACTGCAAACCGCGGCACGGGAACCTGAACGGAGACGGGAGGAGAAAAAAAAACATAAACAGGAGACCACATTTAAACCACCGACATAAACCCAGGCTTCTAATCTGAGAAGAAACACCAGGTGAGGAAACACTCACGTCTAAACTGTCTCCTCCACCTCCTCCGACCCTCGAACCGTACTCGCCCCTCTGCTCCCTGAAGCCCTGGTCTCTGATCAGCTCCATCACCATCTCTTTGGCTTGCTGAAGACAAAAGGAAGGACATGTGAATACAGCACAGTCTCCAAAAGAAGAATATATATACATTTATATATAAAATTTGATAAAATCCCCCATCTACAACATTAATATATTGCACTATTTCAGAAAAAAATGTCTGTTGGTGTCGGCCCTCATAACTCTGAGGCCATGTTCACAAAAATACGATTTTTGGGTGAAACCACATGTCTTGCACGTTTCTGCTGGGCGCACCTTTTAAACAAATCCAGGTCCCAGAGTGAAGAAGAAAAATAGAGAGCCCCAAACATGTGATGCCTGATGTGAACACGACAACAGCAATGGTGGACTATGGACAATGGTGGTCGCCACTAGGATTACAGACTGTATGTTTGTATACAGCGCACAGGGCTGATGCACATGCTTTTTTAAGGGATATGCATTACAGCCTTTTTATAACTAGGTGTGGTTTTACAATAGATCGACCTTTTAGAGAGAAATTCTCAACAC